>NC_091147.1:4027154-4643791 GCF_041381155.1 Argopecten irradians
TCAAGTTGCTGGGACCACAGTATCAGTTAACAAGTATTGTTTTGCAGCAGAGAAAGACAAGAGGCATACTTTTCTATGCCAAAATGTCTTAAATATAGAATATATCTGTCCTCTAGAAGACTTATCAATATCACCATGTGATTTTTGAATAAATTGGTCAATTGGTATACTTTTAACAAGTTTTGTAATTATTCTTTTGTAAAACAGCAAGTTGATTGATATACATTGTATCCGAACTTCAATTCAAACCGGATAACTTGTTAGCTCACCATAGACCATGAAATTGTTTGTACACTTTCTTAACTTCATGATCGTTTCCCATACCTCTGATGAGTATAATAAAACTGTCATTACAAGTGAATCAAATATTTTCAGTTTAAGATGAACAGGAAGAGATACATTCCTTAATTTCTTATAAACAGCAAACACCGATTTAATTGTTTGTTCAGCAGGTTTTTTCCCTTTCTTTAAAAACGCTACCATTAACATTATTTTCTGTACCTAGATATGTAAACAATTCTTATAAATCTAATTCTGTATTCCATAACATCAACTGGTGTTGTTGTACCGATTTACGTCTTGAGAAGATCACAATTTTTATCTTTCTGATATTAAGTTCTAATTTCCATGTTATGCAATATTGTTAAAATTCATGTAACACTTGTTGTAGACCATCAGATATTTCTGATATCATAACAGTGTTATTGGCAAATAATATGATAAAAAGTTTGGGATACATTCCAATATCATATACCGTAAAAACTGGTATAATTTTGCGCAGGTAATTTTTAGGGCTGAAAATGCTTAAAAAATCTACTATCAGTATATTTTGCGCATCAACAAAATGGGGAAAACAATGTCCAGGGAGTCCCAAAACCGATGTATGAAGGTGACAATTTCAATGCAAAATATTCCCCATAAATGCTTGACAACTTGCACAAAAAGTGTTGTATTTAGAAGAAATAACATATGAAAACCGCATTGCGTTTGTTTTCTTTTATTGGCCACCGTACTCCGTGCACATGTCAATGTTTTGAGATATTACACATGAATAGTAATCAGGAATATTTGAAAAGAGTAGAATATATTTACTTAACTTGGCACAATAAGTAATTAGTGTGTTTGAGATCATTAGCAATCAACAGCAATCAGCTAGCGGATACGTAGTTTAGCTTGCAACAATCACAGTGTGCATAATTTGTCAAGATTTGTAAGACAAAATATTCTTTTCCATCAGGTAAGATTCTAAGTCATAAAGGTAGATTGAAAATAGGAAGGGAGATAAAATAACCAGATAAATATCTGTAGCGGGATCAGACTGGATTGATTGTCGGCGATCAGGTAGCTCAGTCGGAAGAGCTACATTTTCTTCTCTCCTGTTACAGAATTGGCACCCAACTAAATAACCAACGGTTGTGGTGTTTGAAAGGGTCTCGTATGTATTCAAAAAAGGAGGGAGGAGTGTAGCGGGACTGGACTGGGTCGATTATCGATGACCAGGTAGTTCAGTCGGTAGAGCACTCAGCTAGTGTTCGGAGAGTCCCGGGATCGAATCCCGGTCTTGCCGCTACATTTTCTCCTCTCCTGTTACATATGGTACCATACTGTGCATGTAGATATTCAAGGTAAATCAACAATGTTCGCTGATCTTGCAGAATTGCCTTACAGTGTTATAATGAATGCAGTAAATGTATGTCTCATTGGTGTGATTGATTTAAAGGCAGTTCATGTGGTGACCGAAAAAAAAGGTAAAATCAATACTTTCAGAGTGATCAGGGAACATTGATAGTCAAGGCGGGGAAAACATAAGACGACCTGTGTTATACAAATAATGTTTAATTGATTTTCATTAAATTGTCTCGAAGGTGATGATTAGTGTGTTATGAACGATAAGCTTAATATGTTTTTGACAAAAAATATAAACAGCTAATGTCATATTGTGTTTTAAATTTAAATAATCTTTTATTTATTCATTTCATTTCAAGCATGTACATGTCATAGAATATAAACAAATATCAGGTATATGCTTAAAACATATTACAGTTAAATTCACAATAAGGAATTTGAAGATGATGATAGTAATTATTTTCGGATTGAAAATCATTACAATATTAAGCTTCCACAGTTGAAAATTACTTCTTTTTGTTCACACAATTCTTCTCCTAGACTGTTTCCAGTTGAAATGATACATGCATGCTGACATTCTGTAAAACATAAGGAAACAATAAATGTATTAACAGAGTAATTACTGAAAAGGCTAATATCATATAATTAAACATTTTTCATAAATAGCAATACCAGCATAGAGGAAATATTATTGAATTTTAATTTCCGCTGTTCTTCAGTCCTCCTGTTCTTACATGTAAGAGTTTTGTCCTTCATAAATTGATTGTAATATACAGTCTATAGCAGTTGTTATATAATGTGCACAAAGAAGTATAAATACACACGTATGCATGGGTACAGTGGTAAATTAATAAGTTATACAGAAAATGATGGTGCTTATCATGAAAAGCGTAAAGTCTATTTTGTTGAGTAAAAAGTTAAAAAACTAACATTGTTCACACCCTAAGATGTAATCGCACTCAAAACAGTGATCATGTGGGCTTTTGTGCGATTGCATTTGTAAGACTGTGCCAGGTGGTAGAGATTAGTTCCGCTCGAGTGATCACACAATGCAAGTGAGAGTCGGGAATATGTTTATGTAAGTTTTAATTGCTAATCTCTGATGCTTGTTGGTAAAATATAACTCAGGATAATTGCTAAACAATTAACAGTTTTCTCTACATTTGTTACAGATTGAAACAGCTTTTTAAGTGCCGTTTTACGGAAGAATTATGAAGAAGAAATCGGCATTTTCGTCGATCTAGTAGTCCAAAAAATATCACTTCGAGTTATATGAACATTCCATATATGATTTATGTCATTCGGCCAAAAATGTATACTTCGTATTACCTAGTTTAATGCATATGCTGTATGTATATGATCAGAACGTCAAGCTCCTGTGGTGAAAATAACTAAAATGTTTTAAAAGTACATGTATGGTTTAGTGGTAATCTCTGAACGTGCTTTAGTATATAGATATAATCTAATATTTATACTTGTGCTTATACAATTATCGATAATAATGGATGTGGTAAATATCCATACCTTATTAACTGCCGTTAGTTTTAAGATTACGCCACCTTGGACATTTACAAAATGTTCACCGTCTGTCACGTGCTATTTTATCAGTAGTCCAAGTTTGTCCAAAATTTTGTTAGAGTTGTCTTTCTTCCATTGTGGATTTACACGTACATGTGGCATAACGCAGCCGTGATAAACAAATCTCCATATCGTCCTGAAATATATTTGCTCCCGAACTAATATGATTCAAAGTGCAAAAATCATTATTGTAACAATTTTAATGTTTGAGGTGAAATATAGATTTCATTTTTTCCGTTGCGGGATAATTGTCACTAGTAGGGACTAAACGCGTGGGGCGAAGCGAAGCATTTTCGGGACGAAACGTCTTCATGTATTGAAAACAACATTTTCGGGACGAAAAGACTAGATACATTGTACACAATTCAAGTGAAAATTTTCCAACCTAAGATCATTTGGATGATGTATATGGTAAGGATATGAAAGTAGTAATCTACTATTCCTATTTCAACATTACAGATACGCTTATTTCAGTAACTTTCATATTCAAAATTTGCTATTTAAAATTCCCGGTAAAATCAAAGTTGTTGAATACACTGCCGCTAGGAGCGCTAGTATCTGCGAGCAAGTTCTTAGCCAATCATATTGAGGATATTGACTGAAAGAGAATTTTGCAACCACGATCACAATGGCGAGGTAACCCTCGCCAAAATTTTGCTAAGCAACTAAGCACAATAAGATAATTATACCTTAGTGTATATATACAGTGTAAAATATAACTGGTAAATGTGTACTTAATGTTTCAGAAACAAGAATTGAAAATTTATCAAGAAGATTTATGGCCTAAAATGAAGTTACAATACCCTGTGTAAATTGGTGTTGACGATGTAGATTCAATTTGCTGCGTAGTTGGAGTCAACTACTGCACGGTATTACAGGGTTTTCGAGATGCCAATTGACGTGGGTAAAGAATTATTTATATAATTACCTTTGACCATGTTCATCTTTTTTATGTCCCACCTTCTGGTGATTATGATGTCTTCATTTGACATGATTTTTGTGATGTCATAATGACACGAAGGTGGGACTAATCAACGGTAAATAGCGCTTTACCCACGTCGTTTTGGGATCTCAAAACCGTCATATTAGAGTAATGTCGGGAAACATGCACGTCGTTTTTGGATCTCGAAACCACCGTATTATAGTGATGTCGAGAAACATTAGTTATATGAAAATAATCAATTAGATTTAAAATTTCCAGGGAGTGATAAGTATAATATCAACCCTTTCTGTATCATTGTTGACTACCGCAGAGTCGACAGAATAGTAAACAGAATTTTATCCTATCTTTTCTCCATTGGGATTTTGCCCGCCCTCTTTTTCATTGATGATATATTACATACATTTAGTCGACACTAGAAATTGACTTTTTCTATAATAAATCTCCTATTGTATTTTAATTTTAATTTTAATGCAGCGATACATGAAAAATTATTAAAGTTCACAACAAACACTGTGGATTCATCCAGATGCTAAATAAATATTTATTTTGACCATGTTCATCATATTTATGTCAGAAAATCAAAATGAATAAAACAACCGTTATCATTTGATATTATAAACAAAGCGGTGATTTGTTGTACTTTTATTCCAGATTGCAATATATAACAAAACATATTGCACTAACCTTAGCATGTTTAGATTAAGCATGGTTATTCATGTTGGAAACATATGCTCGTATGCTACATACAATATTGTGCATCTAGGTTCTTGAGAAAAAAGTTGTTTGAATGGAAATATTGATGCAAATGCTAATAACCAATAGGGCTGGGTATTGGAAGGTCTAAAATGATACGATACGTATTGAAAATACATTGAAACAATACACGATACGTATTGACGATATACTGGAAATTTTTTTCAAATTCAGTTGACCATTGTGAATTGAATATTGTGACGATAAAAGACACTTTTGATAAAACATTCCATAACCTGGCAAAAACCTACCGAACATTTGATTTGGTTCACCATCTGTCTTGATTTATTTCTGTCAATTCGTGTTCTTAGCTTTGAAAAGGCATTTCTAATCCATCTAGGTGACACAGATACTTCAAACACTTCCTTTTGATTAAAATGCTCTTACTTAAATGGATGTTTAAGAATATATTTTGTTTGGAATTTTCCATCTTTCATATAATAAAAACAGTAGGTTGAGTTATTAAAATGATACAGCGATATACAGCATGTTTGCGTATCGATATTCGATACGCTTCTGAAAACCGATACATATCGGTTATACTATCGATATATTGATCCAGCCCTAATAACCAAAAGGAGGATAGGATGATGAAACACTGAGCACTAAAAACCATGACATCTAGCTATATAGACCCTGCACATTAGCTAAAAACCAGTTAAGCTGGATCCCAAAATGGAAACAAAGTCTATACACAAAAGCTAATAAAGATCTAAGATACAACTGGACCGCAATTATACTAACTTACTGCAAAACAGTTTATCTGCATTATAACATGTTATATACCATGTACTATACCATTTTAAAAGTCTGCATGGACTGATTTTTCGTTGGCAGCGATGGTCTAATCAACAAGAGCACTGGGGACACCTCCAGCCAACAAAATAAATGGATTAGGATAATTATAGATGTTAAATACTCGCACAAATAATTTGCTGAAGTGGTCAAGTGATGTCAGAAAAATTTTAGATAACTGTAAACCAAGCTTGTTTATTACTCTATAATAAAAATGCTATAGAATTACACCACATCCTTAAAAATTAATGGCTGGCTGTGTAAAATTACAGCCAACTGAAGTGTGGAAATCAAATCGCTCAAATAATTGCTGTGTTGCTATAATTGACAGTCATGTTTTTGGAAAATTGTTATAAGACGGTATTAAATTGAATACTTTTAGTAGATTATGGTATGCCATCTTTCTAGATTTGCTCAAAATCTAAGGGTGAATTTTCTTTGTGCATATGGCACAAAGTAAAAGGGGTCCTTGGTCGGTATTTTCAAGCCCCGGATGGTGGGCACATTACTCATGCCCATTACATTTGGTTGCCATATTTAAGACCACTAACGTGTTACCGCTTATAGGAGTGACTTCAGCAGATTCATATTGCGGACCATAAACTGGGTTTGAGTTCTATGTTATCGGCGTAGTATCACATTTGAATAGGGTGGAGTGTTAGTGATGCAAGTGTTAAATTGATAACAAATAGGGCTGATACCAACAATGCTAGGCAATGTGCAATTGATTGGTTGAATATCTAGTGGGCAGCGCGCGGTTAACCGGTATATTTGGTGTGTGAATTGACATTTACACCACCAAAATAAAATTTTTAACCGCAAATACCAGTTTACCTTTTATAACCGTTCTAATATCATGAACAGATATAAGTGAACCTTTAAGTAGCAGAATTTCACATTAATATTGAAATAATAAAAACATTCCGGTCAAGTAAAAACAAAAACCATCACTTAGTTTTAGTTTTCCTTTTCCAATTAATATGAATCCATCGTGGGGGTATCCCCTTTTCGATTTCATTCGATTCCGAAGGTTCAGTCCATATACATTTGTATCAAAAGTGTATAATGTTCAAATGATTCAAAATTTTTGAATGAGGTTGATTATTATACATATATGACCATTAGGATTTGTTACTGGAAATATTTTTCTAGTTGATATTCGCTCCATTCTCCAATCAATCAAATAGAACCGTAATATATAATTCTCCTTAACAACATTTAACGGTACAGAGTTTACAAAATTTTGGGCGGAAGGGAGATTTTTTCCAGCTATTTTCAGGATACTTCAAACATCCGACTGCCGGCCCATTATTAGTCGAATTCCTTACACGTGTCAAAAACAACACTGCAAGAAGCCGGAACAGCCTCTTTGAAGTTTAATTACGATCGTTAAGAGTAATTGTGACCAGTTACATATTGTACATAAAAATTTACTTTTTTTAGGTTCAAAAAGTAGTTAATATATGATGCAGACAATTATCGATGTTTAAGAGATAATGTATTATTAGGTTCACGGGAATCGTCTGTAGGTCTCATAGTCTTTTTATTATCACTAGCAGACTAACGTTATTTTTACAGTTAGATAACCGATGCTCAATTTTTGAACATTTTTGTTACTCAACTACATGGATTGAAATATCGAAGTAAATCATACATAACATAGGCACTGTAGTTTTAGTTTTGTCCTTTATGTAAAGGGTGTGTTTTTTTTATTATTGGAATATATACAAAAAAAACATCGCACAATGAATGGTGAGAGTGATGCCAAATTATTGCAAATATATATTGACTACAGTTTATTGTGCACTAAAATAAAGTTCATTAGTTTCAATAATGTCGAGATCTAATAATATCTGATTATTCAAACTAAAGTGAAGCTAGATCTAGCCTAGATATCAACATTAAATAAAATAAAATCGTGATATTTAAAACATCTTTTTTTTACTCTAGGTTAGATCTAACTCATTTTCAAACTAAATTCGAGCTTTTAGCTAATTTTGAAACAAATTTTTAAATAAACGTTGGGCGAAAATTTTTAAATAAAGCCCTTATACAGTAGTGATATCATTCATTATATCATTATATCCATCAGTTGAAAACAAGAGGGCTAAAGCGTAATTATATAAACTGTACTCATTAGATGCATGTGCGACTAACTAAAACGTCACAGTCAATATAACATCAGGTAACGTTGTAATCCGATGACATAGCGTGATGTTACTCTCGTTATAATCCTGAGTAAATGAGAATGAAATTGTATATAATAGCATGTTTTACATACCTCCTCAATGTCCATGTAGGGCCCCGCCCCCTCTGGAAACATTTCATCGGCAACAATCGCTGGTTTCATTTTCACTCTGATGGGAGCTCTGTCGAGATAACTTCCGGACTCAAGGGTCTAGGGTGAGTATAATTTTCAAACTGAAACTAACGAAAAGAACGCATTGTAAAGAAACACGTATGCTCTGATTAAATTTCTGTTGAACTTTTTATATCAATGGGTGTGTTTTGGTTTATGCATTCAACATCATTTGAATTGACATATATTGTACTACAGATGGTATTTGTTGTCGAAATAAATAGGCATGCACATTATTCGTTCCGCTGGTGAGTTCGAAATTTATACTAACATGTGAAGGTCACATGCGAAATCGTCATATGACATCCGCCTGCTCGTCAATTCTCGAGGATTGCAATTTGTCGACGAAACAGGTATAGTTCTACGCAGATTTCTGTCTAATTTTGAATACTAAAGTAATGACATATTTTCGCGTTTGTTAATGTAATTATCTAGTAATGTGAATATATATTTATTCGTAAACCTTGCAATTGATACATTTCGGAAAGACGGTGCCCAAAGGTGTTTATTTTTTACTGTTGTAGAACCGGTCCAGCAGTCAGGAGCAAGATGAGATATTTCGTGTGTACGGGGATAGCATATATCTTGTTATCAACTATAGCACTGGGTAAATATTAATCTATTGAAAATTTTCAATATCGTGATGACGTTGTCTTATCATTTAAAAAAGTATCAGTCACACCTAATGTAATACAACACTTGTAGTTCTAGATTACACAAGACATTTGAAATTACAAGTGAGTAGGATTCGTCACTGTCTCTTTACACTGCTAAACACAACCCGAGATGCCTATGTATAGACCGGGAATAAAAACCATTTTTCTTTACAAAAACTTGTCTTATCGAGTCAAACGAAACACCAATGTTATGTTATTTTACATTTAACAACGTTTAGTGCTTGCTTTAAGGACGGAAGATTTAGAAGAAATGTCTTCAATTTTTTGTTAAAAAAATATGACAGCTCATGTAATGATAGCACGCTTCAGAAAGTAAGACGGTAACCCTCACACCCGCAAGCTACATCAAAGGCTGTGTCGGCGGATATCAAAGGAAAATCAGTTGTCGCCCAACGTCACGGTCAGTGCACAAACACAAAAGCTCATGCGCCATACTTGCGCAAAACTCAGTGTGACATATCCTTCTCGTCTACGTCCTTGGTATGTGTTTCTATCTCTACAGGATAGCCTATTGAAACTTCTTAAAGAAGCATTTAATCTAAATTATCATAAATTACCTACACTATAATAGGTCGAGCTTTGTCAGCATGTCCAGCTATTGTAAATAGGTTGATAACATACATTTGTACCCTTTAAAATGCTGGAATTAAATGTGGAATAAACAAGAGGAAACCAAACTGGAGCTAAATACACTTCTAAAATGGTGTACATTTGTAAATTATTACAGAAGCCAATCAGTATTGTTTATATACCTGTATTGACAACAACTTAATTAGCGATAATACTAGGTGAAAAGGTTTTTTTTTTTATGTTTAGAACTGTGTCTTAAAAAGTTTGATGATTGGCTGGTTTAAATTTAATATTGCACAAAATTCACTAAAGATATGTGGCAAGAAAGGGAATTAAAGGATCATGCAGCTAGGGACATCTGGACACGAGTTCTACCAATTCAGCTACACATATATGATTGAACTACTCGGATCCAGTCCAGTTCCGCTACAAATTTCATAATGGTCACCCCTTTATGCCTCTTGACTTGTTATGCCATTTTCTGTGTAGTGTAATGTCATATATATATGTTCTATATCAAGTCAAATATGATCATTATATGAAATGTAAAATATCAGTATATATCTATTAAAGTTTAACTTTATATTGCTTAGCAAGGAAAATATTTTCATGAATACAATCAGTATTAAAAATATCTGCTGTTTTCATTTTATATGTAATATGAACTTATTAGAATTTAGTAAATAGTACAGTTCATGAATATGAAGTAAAATTACTTTTACTATCTTATATGATTATTAAAAAAAACTCCATTTTATTACGTCTGTCAACAACATCGGCAAAAACACATGGCCATCTGGGTCACTCAAGCGCTTAACTTTCACCAATTACATAACATTTGATGCACCTAGATGAAAAAATGTTATTTACGTTTGGGAACCATCTGTGGTTGTAAAACATATTCATGATTTTCGCTTCATGGTGTGCTGGCCAATGGACCCCAATTGAAGATTAGAGTTTTTGTGTTGCGTCTAATTGTAAACCAAGATGCTATTATAAAATTATACCCTTGATGATACCACTATAATCTAAGCAACAATGATATTTAAATTAGCATGCAGTAGTACGCCTTATTTGGTCACATGAGGCTGACCGTGAAGAAATAAGATTTTTTCACCGAGTTTAAAGCATAAATTGCTAGAGCTGTCATTGTTACAAATGATATATCAAAATAATGACAATTCTCATCTATTACGATATGTAGATTCATATTTTCTGAAATTGATACAATTACCAAAATTGTACTGACCTGCTAGTAACGTTGGAAAATCCAAATACCGACGGATTGTGTATTATTTTTTCAGTATACTAATATATTTTAAGGTTCCTGATCATTCTAACTCAATGAGTTTTTCACATTTACCACAAATTATGTAAATGCTCAGCAATTGCCCAGGAGGATTTTAAGGCTATAGGTTGAACCTGGCCATTTTAAGACCATAATAAAATTTGTTGTGCCTTGATTTATATAAGTGTATTGAGGGATGTAAATATTGATGTATATACATGTATATGGACAGAGCAAGCTAATAAGTTAAGCTGGTTTCCCAATGTGTATTGTGTACCTGAACTGTGATCTTTATGATTTTTAAATTGCGCAACTGGCTCGCAAGACAATAAAATATGGGGGGAAAAAACAACTCAGCAATAGTTCTCGAGTGACATGCGTTGTTTTCGTTTATAGAACCGATTATGTAGTACACAAAACGACCGTTCTGGATTTCATCTTTTTCTCAACAACACCATTGTTTTGATATATACCGATACATCATGATATATTACTATCGAATCAGCTTAACATTTATATCAATGACAGCTCTAGAAATTGTAGTTGCCACATTCATTCAATTCTAATTTGTAAATATAGTGGCCAGGTTGAATGTAATATACATATTTGGATTTGAATGTAAGATTTGAAATCACAACCAAAATGTTAGGATGTCTTAACCACCCAAACACCTCAGCCTCTTGGTGCTGATTGAGTAATCTTTTCATAAAACTGTAACATATCAATTTAACATGACGCACAACCATGTGTATAAGGTAAGAGAGAACCCCCCTCTAGATGTTTATGACAAAACTAATTTTTGGTGAGAAAACAAATTAATTATCCTCTTCATTCATTCTCAAATGTACTCAATAAACAAAAACACTCCATATTTATCATTGTATTAATTAAGCAGGATTAATTTTAAAGCCATAGT
Source organism: Argopecten irradians (assembly GCF_041381155.1). Taxonomy (NCBI): domain Eukaryota; kingdom Metazoa; phylum Mollusca; class Bivalvia; order Pectinida; family Pectinidae; genus Argopecten; species Argopecten irradians. The sequence goes on from NC_091147.1 coordinate 4,038,660, forward strand.
TTTGTACAGAATGTTTTGCCATTGGTTCGCCAACTGGCCCAGTGGTGTAGTGGTTAAGACGATAGACCTCAGAGCCGATGGTAAGTGTCAAGGATGTGGGTTCAAATATCGCCGAGAGTAAGGTTACCTATATCAAAAAGATTATATCCGCTTGTTATAATTTCCATGTTACCTAACTAAGCAATATGTATGAGTGTTGAATGGATGCGACAAAGGAGAATAGGCACATGTATACAAATAGTTTTTTTGTTTTTTTTTTGTATTTTTAAAATTTGTTTGTTCTCATTTTAACCCCAAAACGACCATGCCTCAATTTTTATTGGTATCCCTTAAAAACAACCCTTTTCAGACACTTGACTAAAGCAAGAATAAATTGTTTTTGGAGGGGGGTTCAAAAGGAACTCTTTCCGTGTATAATAATCCTTAATTAATGCTTTAAAGATCAAGATGTAGGGGAAAAAAGACAAATGATATAATAATGAAAGCTTTAAGTTTTATAGGTGTTGAGATATAAGAAGTATAACATATAAAGTATAACATATAAATTACTGATTTGCTCATCAAATTAAGCAGTAAAAGGAAGTACATTGTATTAATCTTGTGGAGAGATAGTTAATTGATTTATATGCTTTCTAATCTGATCAGGCACTTTATTAGATATTCTATGTATTTTTAGTTATAGATCTAGAGTATATATTTGATATCTAGATCCAAGTGTACAAATCATGTGATAAGCACTAAACTGTCTATCAGATGATAATGACCTGTATACATGTGTATCTACATTTGGTTGTAAATATTGATGACTTCAATTGCATCATGATACATACTACAGACATGTGACTATGATATATAAGTCAACTTCCTGTCACAATTGTACTCTTTCTGATATGACATTTGTATCCACATACTAACCTTGCTATGTAGAATTATTTGTCACTCAATCAGACATTGTAAACATTCCATATGGAGATCAAGATGATAAATAGTTTATTTTGAATTTAAATATTTTAATGTGTTTGGGCGATCGAATTTTGGAATATGTGACTATGCATACTGAGCATAAATGTGAATGGTAATGAATGTTGAGGGACAGTGCTCATTTTAGACTTCATGAGTTTTGTTTCTGAGACAGTTTGAAATATCCAACCAACAGACATTTACCATGCATATTTGATACAATAGTGAATTTTCAAACAAAAGGATATTTACCATATGTATTTGATATACATTTTGTACAACATAACTGTACAAAGTTTTAAATCAGTCATGATCCATTCAGGTATTCAAACAAATAATTCCTAGTTATAGTTAATCAGGTTATGATTCCATTGATTGGCTAATATAGGACAATTATCCTAGTTAAAGTCAACCAGATCTGTGACATTCGGTTAAATGAATATTGATGAATTATTTGAGATTTTGAAAAGGAAGTATGTATTTAAGTGTTTACTTCCCCCTTGTACAATATGTCATAACAGAGTAAAAAGGATTGTAATAGGTATGATATACATCCTTATGTTATATCGTAGATCAAGTAGGACAGATAGGAATATAACTTCCGATCCTCTTAAAATCTTTTGATAATTAAATGTTTATCTGAACAAGAAAAAGCCCTAAAGTGGATTATGTGGGTTATTGTTGAAATTCCTTATTCCTTTTTAGAGAGACTTGGCGTATATACATCATTACCCTACTACTATCATATATTAAAATATTCATGGGGAGAATATCAAGGATCTTGTTAATTAGATAGCAAGATGGGAAAGGTTATATATATATAACAACTCTTAAAATATAAGTCTTGGGGACTGATGTGATAACTTGAAAATCAGAAATTGGTAGTCAACTTTTTTTTTCGTGCCAGGCTAAATATTATATTTTCTTCATATTGATTTTAAACTGATATGATTTACCAGGGTATGCGATTTTCATATATATGATTCAACCATGCATGCTACAGGGGTTTCATTATCTTTCAGGAGAGGCGGTACAATTGCAATTTCGGGGGTACTTTTCTATACCATCTGTATGCTATCTAATGTTATTTAGCCCAAATCAGTTGGTACCACAGCAAGGTTAAACCAGCAAAAAGTACCAGGTACTGCCTGATAATGAAACCCCTGATGCTATCTTTCTATACCAGAAACATGCCAACTTTTGATGAATTTCTTTTAAAATAGTCAGAGTGTAAATTTTTGTTACAGTATATTTGATATTATTGGTTTTGGATATCAGAATATGTATAGATATGTATTAAATGTATTTGTTATCTAGATCAGATTAGCTCAGGTTCTAAGTACATTGAACCTTGATATAAGTATCCTTTTTGGCATTGTTCCAATTGGCCAAAAGGTCCATATTTAATGTATAAATGTTGTTTATACTTAGTATTCAGATGAGGCTGCATATAAAATTATGTACATGTATACATCAATGTATTATTACATGTTAATTATCAGGCAAAGAAGTTACATTTCAATAGTGTGGACGGAAAAGATTTTTGAGGCCATCCGTCCCTTTATTAGGAGACATATAATCACACAAATCTGTATTATAAACATAACAATTGTGATTAGAAATACAAGAATACATAGTATTAGTATATTACAGTGATGTCAAGTTCATTCAAACCTTTGGTAGTGGAGCTTATTACAATTATAATATCAGTGTCTTCAAATCTTTCAAAAATAAGTGTGTGAGTTATATATAGTAGGTATAAATAGATTTAATGAGAGGTTGATTGAATTCTCTAGAAGAACCAAAGTATGACTTTACCTATACCACAGAGTTATCTGTCCTTGTAGCACTGATCATTTTGTGAGTGAAACTGATGTCAATTTCTCAGAAAATTTTGTCATCAAATCAAGTAAGAACTGATCAGCAGGAGTACCTGCAAGCACAGATGTAAGATGTTAATACATAATATCATATACTATATTCATAAGTGACCTGTACATAATATCAAGACCCTGTGTGTGTACATATATCATCAATACCCTGTGTTTGACTCCTCAGTGATACTATATCTCTTTACATGTACTGGTGTTTTATCTTAACAAAGATTATGAATAATAAATCTTAAAGTCTGCAGGGTGACCATATATATACACCGGTAACACTATCTTTAAAACTCAACAATCAGAAGGAAATTTTGATATCTATATTATAAGCATAATGTATTTATAATTAATTATTTTTTTGTTTTTCAGTTTCAGCCCTTGATTGGAATTTCACTCCACAAGGTCAAACCACACCATGTATAAAGGTGACGTGGGATGTAACCAAGATGGAGTTGATAGAGTTCCCTCCCTCAGATGAAGGAGAGAAGGTGAGATTCAGGCAAAGCCACTCTCTTTAATTTATCCTGATGCAGTTATGTCTTTAAATGCTTTAAATACTGTTAATTGATTAAGATATTTTGTAAGAAAATATGAATCCTTTAGTTTTGTTTATTTAAGGTATACTTGTGGATTATATTTCAGAAAGCCATTGATCCCACATCAGGAACAGTTGACGCTTCATCGCAGTGTGGAAGTCTGTTGAAATTGAATTTTGTTGATGATGTCAGCATGTCCTTGACATTTCTCCAAAGCAATAACATGGTTACTATGGATGGCACACTGACATTCATCCCCTCCAAGGTCTTTGGAAAGCCAGAATTTCAGAATACAAGTAAGTTTTTCTACAATTCAGTCAACGAATGACTTTGAAAGGAGGCGTGATTTGATTTTGATCTTAAATATTCTTAGAACATTCAATTTCAAATGTCTGTTTCCACTTTCCTGGCCCTGTCTAAATAAGTTTGTCTTGGTAGATAGAAAATGGGATGTACTTTGAATGAAGTGTTGAAACAATCTTTTCTTTGATATGCAGATTTTGGATAATAGGAAAGGATTTTTTAAAGTAGAAAAGAGGAAAAAGTAAAAGAAAAAAGGAGATAAAAATAGCAGTAGTAAATATCATAGTATTACTTGGAAAACTTGAATTGCTGTGGCAGACTCCTGTCACTTTATTCAATATTTATGATAAAGTTCAGTTTCTCTTCTTTGATATATGTACCTGGTCTTTTTATTGTAGAGAGATATTATTATAGTGATTTTGAATGTTTTATATTTTACTATAGTAATTTTGAATGAATTATTTTAACTAGAGTAATTTTGAATTTTTATATTTGACTGTAGAAATTTTGAATGTTTTGTATTTGATTGTAGTAATTTTGAATGTTTTGTATTTGATTGTAGTAATTTTGAATATTTTATTCCAGCTGCTACACTTCTGTTGGAGGGAAACCTGCCCTTGTCAGCTAATGATAAATCCTTTACATGTAACAGTCCTATCACATTGACCTTCACCAATGCTACAGCCAGCGACAATTACAGACTCAACGTGGAGGTGGCTAACACACAAATACAGGCTGTCGGCATCACCAACGGCGCTTTCAGTGAAGGTATAGTGCACTGTAGTGTGTTAGTGTTTCTGGCTAGGTGATTTGGTGCTTTAGACCTTAGGTCAAGGTCATTGTCAAAACATCAAGGAATTTTTCGGATAAATTCTTAAAACTGTAAGTGTTAATAATGTTTTAATGAAATCATCAACATGCTTTCAGTTTTTCTACTAATACTGTCTTTGATAACCCATGTATAAAGTTTAACACCTTGTGACAAGTTAATTGTGTTATTTATATCCTATTATCCTGGAGTATATTGAATTTCTCCTGATCTATTTCACAGGCGTACCCTGTCAAGCAGATGCCAGTAACGGTACAGTCACCACAGAGGCTGCTACAACTGTTGGTCCAAACAGCACTGTTGTTACAACTGAACCACCCAGCTCAGCCAACGCTACGACAGAGAAACCGACCACCGAAAAACCAACCTCTGAGAAACCCACTACAGAAGCCCCAACCACCGCCCCGCCATCCACTGCTACCAAGTATTACTACCCCAACGCCACAGACCCCTGTGTTATTGTGGCTGGAGACTTCAAACTCGATGTGACCTACGACAAGAAAGACAACAGTACAGTAAGTACAGTCAATATTCCAGGGAACATTTATGTGAGCCGGTGTCTATGATTTACTTGACCTACCTAGATAAGTCCTAGACTCATGATTTTCCTGTGGATCTTACCAAAATTTTGAGAACCCTTTATATTTCTTTGTATTGGGACTCATTAAAATTACTGTTCTGGACTCGCCTTAAATATCCTACATAAATTGCTGCAGTATGTTCAAAACATCAACATTGAACAGTCATTCTGTGAGGAGCCAATGTTTTTGATACATTTCCATACAGTTCCCATTCTGGAGATTGAAAAACGGGACCCAGAGCCCTTTTAATGAGGAGTTTTAAATGTAAATGGTGAAGTATGAAATCTGCAGTAATAAACATTCTGTAAGTTCAATATCTCTAAAGTAAATCACTTCTTAATTGTGTATGATTCTTCTACATGTTTTGTTGTCTCAAATGTTCCTAAACTGTTAAAATGAAGTTTAAACTTGGAAATTTTGCTTCTAGTTCGGAAAATATGGCCAATTTAGGAAAATATGGCCAATTTCAGTTAGGAATGCATTAGAGAATAAGTCCTGTTATATATGTGTTTGGTATTGTGTGCTATGACTGGGTAATGTATAATTGATGTGTTATCACAGGGTAATGTGGTTGTTGTGGTACCTGCTGACGTGACTACTGGTGGAAATTGTCCCCCGCAATCAGAAATCAGCATGACTTGGGGTCCTGCAAAAGCTATGAGGATGGTGAGGATGAAGTTCACTACTAACAATGATCAGGTTGAGATCAGCACCATCTCTGCGGAATTTGACTTGGATAACAACACCTTCCCAGACGCTAAGGATGGTAGGTTTACCTTAATATTGTATTAAAAATGTCAATATGTATGTCACACAATATTATATCACTAAGTGTAATCACTAGTACTTATCTTCTGAAATTTGAAATTTCTTTTATTGAAACAAATGTCTGCTAAATGTCCATTACATTTTTGAAAATCAGTCATTCATTTATGATACAGCTACACATATAAAAAAACACTTTGTTTTGCAGCCAATATGACAATTGATTTCACTGCCAACATGCCATTGTCCAAATCCACTGGTTACTACAAGTGTAAAGCCATGGTAGATGTGAGTCTAAGTGACAACGTAAAACTCATGATGGAAGATGTAGCTATCCAGGCTTACAATGTTAAAGGCTCTGACTTCACCGGTGAACGTAAGCTTGCTATGTCTTTACTGCAGTTTAAATAGAACTCTAGACGTATGATGGTGTCTATATATATTGAATATTTTGTGAAGAAATTAAATGCTATTTCCTAATTCTTGTAATGAGGTCGGAAGGAAGGTTTATTCATAACTATTTGGATTTTAGTTTACAGTTATTTCCCTTTAGCAATGTCATGAAAAATGGATGAAAGATAAGTGCCTTCATGTGACTATGGATTATTTTTTCTCATTGTGGTCACTTTCTAACAGTCAACATAGTTTTGACATAATCAGATTATACATTAGTGTAATTAACATTATCAGAAAATAGAAGAAAACTTCCAGCTTAAATAAATAAATAAGACAACATCGAAGCCTGGTTATAGTATCCTAGTAATGATGTGTTTTACCAGCAATAGAATACTTTATATCATATCACTAACTGTTTGATCTGTTACAGGTGAAGAGTGTGCAGCAGACAGCCCAACAACGGTTGCCCCGGTAACAACTCCCGCCCCAGTCACCCCAGTACCAGGCTCACCACCTACCAACGACTACACCTTCCCTGGACACTGTATCGTCCTTGACGCTGGACTCGAGTTTGTCATCCCCTACACAATGAATGATGACAAAGTAAGCTGAAATATTGACACTCTACTGTTTCTTTGTCTTTATGACAATAATCTCGTTGTTGAACTGTTGAGCTTATCTGTGTTATCATTTCTAGATTAATGTTAGGACTATGTTTTCCTAATGAAACTACTCTAAATAGATGGTTTTTGTAACTTATTTTAAAATGTTTGACTGTTTTCTCGATACATCATTTAGACTTGTATATTGAACAGATGTGTGACTTTGGGATACAATCAAACCGGTTATCACAATACAGGATAACAGTATGACTATATTGAGACTGTGTTGTATTTTACATGATAACAGTATGACTATATTGAGACTGTGTTGTATTTTACATGATAACAGTATGACTATATTGAGACTGTGTTGTATTTTACATGATAACAGTATGACTATATTGAGACTGTGTTGTATTTTACATGATAACAGTATGACTAAATTGAGACTGTGTTGTATTTTACATGATAACAGTATGACTAAATTGAGACTGTGTTGTATTTTACATGATAACAGTATGACTAAATTGAGACTGTGTTGTATTTTACATGATAACAGTATGACTAAATTGAGACTGTGTTGTATTTTACATGATAACAGTATGACTATATTGAGACTGTGTTGTATTTTACATGATAACAGTATGACTATATTGAGACTGTGTTGTATTTTACAGGATAACAGTATGACTATATTGAGACTGTGTTGTATTTTACAGAACAGCAGTGTTACTGTTGGAATACCTTCTAATTATACCACAACTGGAATGTGCGGTAATGATACCCAGATGTTGAATGTTACATTTTACAATGACTGGTCAATGGTGATGTACTTCAGTGATGGTGGTAGTGCAGCCATGCTGTCAGACAGCGACAGCTTCTACTTGAAGGAGATGACACTTACCTACTTCCTTCAGACCGATATCTTCAAAGATCCAAAAAACGCTAACAGTAAGGAAAATTGATGTTCAACATTCATTACTCTACTGAAATATAGTCCCAAAAACTCTTAATACCTAGAAAACTTGTATATAATATGCATTACATTGCTTAACCTGTACATCTCAAAAGCACTAATAGTAAGCAAATGTATATCCAGGATTTATATAGCTATGCTGACATCTGAAGTTTTTAAATCACACAGTCACAATATATTTATGACTCTGCCTGAATTAAAGAGAAAAATATCTTAATAAATCTGTGCAGCTTTTCTTTCTTGGTAGGACAGTAGCACAGAAACAGGCAAACTAACCTTTTAACGAATCACTTAAAGTGTTAATCAAAGCGCCAATAGCTACCACCTCTGTATAGTTACATACTCACTACAACCCCTTTATGTAACCTTATGACCTCTGTATAGTTACATACTCACTACAACCCCACTATGTAACCTTACAACCTCTGTATAGTTACATACTCACTACAACCCCACTATGTAACCTTACGACCTCTGTATAGTTACATACTCACTACAACCCCACTATGTAACCTTACGACCTCTGTATATTTACATACTCACTACAACCTTACTATGTAACCTCACGACCTCTGTATAGTTACATACTCACTACAACCCCACTATGTAACCTTACGACCTCTGTATAGTTACATACTCACTACAACCCCACTATGTAACCTTACGACCTCTGTATATTTACATACTCACTACAACCTTACTATGTAACCTCACGACCTCTGTATAGTTACATACTCACTACAACCCCACTATGTAACCTTACGACCTCTGTATAGTTACATACTCACTACAACCCCACTATGTAACCTTACGACCTCTGTATATTTACATACTCACTACAACCTTACTATGTAACTTCACGACCTCTGTATAGTTACATACTCACGACAACCCCACTATGTAACCTTACAACCTCTGTATATTTACATACTCACTACAACCCTACTATGTAACCTTACGACCTCTGTATAGTTACATACTCACTACAACCCCACTATGTAACCTTACGACCTCTGTATAGTAACATACTCACTACAACCCCACTATGTAACCTTACGACCTCTGTATAGTTACATACTCACTACAACCCCACTATGTAACCTTACAACCTCTGTATAGTTACATACTCACTACAACCCCACTATGTAACCTTACGACCTCTGTATAGTTACATACTCACTACAACCCTACTATATAACCTTACGACCTCTGTATAGTTACATACTCACTACAACCCTACTATATAACCTTACGACCTCTGTATAGTCACATACTCACTACAACCCCACTATGTAACCTTACGACCTCTGTATAGTTACATACTCACTACAACCCCACTATATAACCTTACGACCTCTGTATAGTTACATACTCACTACAACCCCACTATGTAACCTTACAACCTCTGTATAGTTACATACTCACTACAACCCCACTATATAACCTAACGACCTCTGTATAAGTCATACTCACTACAACCCTACTATATAACTAGTGTTTCCCACAGCCCCGATTAGCATGGCGCCGCGCCATGCCCTTTTTACCTGACGCCATGCCCCTATAACCTAACGCCGTGCCCTGTTTGTCCCCAGTACACTTTTACTAAACTACCAAAATACCAGGCAGTGGCTTGATAATTAAGTAAACAAAAGAGGTGTGACCACTCCCTGACCCACTGACCAACACCTCAGTGGCCCTAATTAGCAGCCTTGGGCTATTTCCACCTTGGCTTGTGGTGTCACTTTCAGGTCTGTGTATTACGTAAGCTGAAGTCAAGCAGCCGATCGGCAGCCTAGAAAACAATCAGCTGGCCTTTCAATAAGTTTTATGACTACAGCTAGTGAGCATTACTTCAAAAACCAATACTGCTTACAACTGTAAATGATTTACTCACGTATTTAATGTTTAATAGGTCTATCTAAATCTGATGGATGTCACAAGCTTTGCAATCGTAATGGCCGCCATTTTGGGTGTATTGTAATAGTAGATCCGGAGGTATTGAATTTCAGGATTTTACTAATATTCACGTTTTTAAAATGAAAACGGTATTGTTGTTTTATAATTTCGGTGTGAATTTATTTTTAGAAAAGATATATTAATAATGATAACATTATTAATAGCAAAGTAATTAAAATAAATCAAATTAAAAAGAAATCAATTTTTTTCTCTATTAGACTAAATTGAAATATTTTGAATACTACTCTAACAATTATCTGTTTTTTCTTAATTTAGTGCTTGTAAATTTAGAAAATTATTTTTATTAATTGCCCATTATTATGAAACATGTTGTCTTATTGAAATCAATACAGTATTTTTAATATTTAAATAAAGATATATATTAAAATAAAGGTTATTGGATTGAAATAAAGGAATATATTTTGCATTTTCCCCATTCTTTTAATTAATATAAATGAAATTTAGATCTTTCTTGTTAATCATGATAATATTATTGGCAGATTACAATTTTCAAAATGATTTTTTTTCATTCAAAATAATTAAATAGATGTCCTGATATTACTTAGCAACTCAGAGAGTTTAAAGCATTTAAATGATATTAAGTTGAACCAGAATTAAATAAACAACAAGACAGTTTTAAAGATTTTCCCTTGTATTGGAAGTTGTCGATATAACCTTAATGTGCCCCTCTGATGGTTATTTATCGCGGTCAAAGTGCCCTTTTCAAAACCCAGCACCATGCCCTTTTTTTTCCTGTGGGAAACACTAATGACCCTGATTTTTTTATAGTCACATACTCACTACAACCCTACTATATAACCTTACGACCTCTGTATAGTTACATACTCACTACAACCCTACTATATAACCTTACGACCTCTGTATAGTCACATACTCACTACAACCCTACTATATAACCATACGACCTCTGTATAGTTACATACTCACTACAACCCCACTATGTAACCTTACGACCTCTGTATAGTTACATACTCACTACAACCCCACTATGTAACCTTACGACCTCTGTATAGTTACATACTCACTACAACCCCACTATGTAACCTTACGACCTCTGTATATTTACATACTCACTACAACCCCACTATGTAACCTTACGACCTCTGTATAGTTACATACTCACTACAACCCCACTATGTAACCTTACGACCTCTGTATAGTCACATACTCACTACAACCCTTACTATGTAACTTCACGACCTCTGTATAGTTACATACTCACTACAACCTTACTATGTAACTTCACGACCTCTGTGTAGTTACATACTCACTACAACCTTATTATGTAACCTTACGACCTCTGTATAGTTACATACTCACTACAACCCCACTATGTAACCTTACGACCTCTGTATAGTTACATACTCACTACAACCCCACTATGTAACCTTACGACCTCTGTATAGTTACATACTCACTACAACCCCACTATGTAACCTTACGACCTCTGTATAGTTACATACTCACTACAACCCTACTATATAACCTTACGACCTCTGTATAGTTACATACTCACTACAACCCTACTGTGTAACCTTACGACCTCTGTATAGTTACATACTCACTACAACCCCACTATGTAACCCTACGAAATGCAGTTGGCGTTGTTCAGGGCTTCAATATGACAACACAATTGGCTTTCTGGTTATCACAGAAGATGGCTTTCCCTTGGATAGACTTGAACAATTTCCTTCTTTTCTCTATTTTAGCTCGACAGGATGTTAATGGCACCTTTGATACTACCTACTTTTCCGCTAAAAAGTCTGGAAGTTATGAGTGTAACAGCGAATTGAATTTGGGGTTGAGTAAGGGCGTCACGATGAACTCCAACAACCTTAGAGTAAAGGCATTCTCATCTGACAACTCCACCGGCTTCCCATCAGGCGGTAAATTGGAATTCTGTTTTAATATACAGCTCCGAAAAAAAGACTGGTTATTACTGTCATAAAAAATAAATATCCAGATACATAAACAACAGGAGTAAAGCACAATTTACCTTTAATTTGTGTCCCACCTTGTGGGAACTGTAATGTCACAAAAAATCACTTCATAATATTAGGTCACACTTATTAGAAGGTGGGACTAATCAACAGTGAATTGTACTTCACTTGCACCTCTTTGGTATCTCTAAATTGATGTATTGCTCTCTAAATCAAAACCTTTGGTGACCTGCATTGAGCATGCATCAAGGTATTCCCCAGTTACTGGCAGTGAAGCCAGCAGTCTGTGTTGTAGTACTTACATTACAAACTTATACATAAGAATGTTATATTATATTTTGCTGACAACTAACAATATAGCTTCATGTTTGTCAAGCTGTAAGAGATATGGTGAGATGAGGTTTTAAACAAGAATATAGTGACAGAGTAAGACCAAGGATTCTCGCACCTCGGACAGGGAAATCTCACATGATACCTAGTGCTAGATTTTTCTATCTCGTCCGATCTGTCTGGTACCTTTACACGATTTTTGGCGGAATTTTACACCATTCATGTAACAGTCCGCGCATGTGACGTCATACTCTCGAATCAATGACGTCACACGCTTCAGACAATCAATATTATTAGAAATATGTACATTCAGAATTTACCATGCATTGTTTGGTTGTTGTTTTTAATGATTAAAATAGTATGTACCGATCGATCAGCTTTTTTCTTTGATATAACCGAACTATAGTTTTACGTGGAATGACTAAATTCGAAGCGCAGATGAAATGGTCAATCGGCTTTGAACCAGGAGGCCCAAGACGGGATAATTTTTCTCCGAATGCGTTTATATATGGTTTTATTATATCTTAGAGGCGCGAGAAAAAAAATCTATTACTTTTAAGTGATAAGATCGGGTTATCTCAGTCTCGGGCTAAGATTTTGTAACATCCCAACCTCGGCCAACGCCTCGGTTGGGATTATGTTACAAAATCTTAGTCCTCAACTGAGATAACCCGATCTCGATCACTTACAGGTAACAGATTTTATTAGTCTGTCTAGAGTCCATTGATTGATATCATCTGACCCTCGTCTCTCGTGTTGACTTTTCTAGCAACACAGATTTGACCCTGATAACTCTGATTTGATCCTGGTTACCCAAATTTAACCCTAGTTACCAAGATTTGATCCTGGTAACCCAGATTTGATCCTGGTTACCCAGATTTAACTCTGGTTTGACCCTGGTTACCCAGATTTGACTCTGATTTGATCCTGGTTACCCAGATTTGACTCTGATTTGATCCTGGTTACCCAGATTTAACTCTGATTTGATCCTGGTTTCCCAGATTTAACTCTGATTTGACCATGATTACCCAGATTTAACTCTGATTTGACCACGATTACCCAGATTTAACTCTGATTTGACCATGATTACCCAGATTTAACTGTGATTTGATCCTGGTTACCCAGATTTAACTCTGATTTGATCCTGGTTACCCAGATTTAACTCTGTTTTGACCATGATTACCCAGATTTAACTCTGATTTGATCCTGGTTTCCCAGATTTAACTCTGATTTGATCCTGGTTTCCCAGATTTAACTCTGATTTGATCCTGGTTTCCCAGATTTAACTCTGATTTGATCCTGGTTACCCAGATTTAACTCTGATTTGATCCTGGTTTCCCAGATTTAACTCTGATTTGATCCTGGTTACCCAGATTTAACTCTGATTTGATCCTGGTTTCCCAGATTTAACTCTGATTTGATCCTGGTTTCCCAGATTTAACTCTGATTTGATCCTGGTTACCCAGATTTAACTCTGATTTGATCCTGGTTTCCCAGATTTATCTCTGATTTGATCCTGGTTTCCCAGATTTAACTCTGATTTGATCCTGGTTTCCCAGATTTAACTCTGATTTGATCCTGGTTACCCAGATTTATCTCTGATTTGATCCTGGTTTCCCAGATTTAACTCTGATTTGATCCTGGTTACCCAGATTTGACCCTGGATAAGTATTGTCATTGACATAGAAAAGGTCTGTTTCCTGGTTGGATCCTTGATGTCTGTAATCAATCAGTTGAAGTGCCATTACGCCTATTTCAGGCATATTGTTTGATAATGAATGAGTTTATGAAGATTGATATTGTCTATTTCAGACCTATCAGAGTGTCCCAAGGACTCTGATACCAACAGTGTTGTACCTATCGCTGTAGGAGCGGCCCTGGCTGGTCTCGTCATCATTGTGTTAATAGCCTACCTAATCGGCCGTAGGAGAAGCAGGAGTGGCTACCAGCAGGTGTAGACCGGCCAATAAATGTGATATCAACTTCCATATCAAAAGGTTCTCCGCTAATTTATCTCTCGTTTTCGACCAACAGTTTTCAAAATTTGTTTTCCTTAAAAACATTTTGGAGCTATGAACATGTCCTGAGTCAATAAAAGAACACTGTGATATTTTTTTCAGGTTGGTGAATAAGATTTCAGACAACTGTAAGACTTCAGTTTAGAATTTATACTTGATTATCTCCCTTTATTATGATACAGAAGACCGGTATTGTAGGATTTATATCAGAGTTATCTTAGCTTTGAACAAAGAGAACCAGACTCTGGCAGTGCTGTATGTGAGGAAGTCGAGTGTATCGGTGTGTGAGAGAGTGAGTAAAACTGAGGTGTAATATATTAACTACATGTGGAAGGGCTGAAATACTATGAGCTTAGCCTTCTTGGGTAATACAACTTATTTTCATTCATTGTTAGTCATGATAATTATTTGCTTAATTGGATGACATTGTCTCAAATAAGGAGTTAATTATTACCACCCATTTTGACAGAAAAGCTACATCATATTTTTTGAGACAATTTAATGCCACACATTTCTGCCATGAAAAGCAAAATAGACCAGCCCTAATGTTAGTAAGATGTGAGCTATCAAGGGCAAAAATTATGATATCAATTTTTTTTTTCAAATAAACAAAAATTGGTAATTGATATAGTTTGAATATTTTTACTACCAATAAAAAAACATATTTCAAAAAACGATAATGTGCACTACAAACTATGAATAACAAATAATCCGTTGAAATAGTGAATAGCAATATAATATATTACATGAAATCGTTTAATATTGACATGAGATGAAATCCATATTTTACATAGCTAGCCATATTCTTAGATATTTTTGAACACTTTTGAAAATAGTTACTGCAAATTTTTAATTTAGAATAAACCCATGATGTAAAATTGTGTTATAGTTAAACCTGTATCATTTGATTGGTTTGTTATTAATGTAAAGGACTGAGACACCATATTAAAGGGACCAATCATTTCTCCTTTAGATGTTGGTTCAATGGTTCCCACTTGATCTCTGTAATTTTCTAGTTTTCACTGTACATACTTTGTGATTTCGTGGTTGAGTGCTATACTGCTCACTATTTTGAGTGCTTATTTCTTCTGCAAGACTGATTTCAAAATGGCCTACTCCAGTAGTTAGGTTTTGGGATTTGTTTAAATGACATTCAAATAGTTAAATTCTCTTTAAAAAGGACTTTCATTATATCAGAAGCCTGTTGAAATGATGTAAAAAAAATATCGCATAATTATATTCATACTGTATAGATTGAAAAAATTTATTTCCAAGACATCAAGCAGATTAGTCAACCAGAATGTTTAACAGAGATTTTATATGTTTCCCATTCCACTTATATAATGTATAATTTATAATAGTGAATAATCTGATGTATGATTTGTTGTGAGTGCAAGGGAACGTTTTTTTGTATGTCATGAATTTAAATGTTTGTTGGATGAAAACGTCAAAGGAAAATATGAGATGAAATTTTTATGAATTATTTAAAGAGAAAAGCATGTATATATATTGACTATGTATATAACATGTAGCAATACTCATATTGTAAGTTGGCTTGGTATAGGACATTCCACACAGTCGTCGTAAAGAGGTAAAAACTAATGTGTGTGCAAAATAGTATTATTTTTTCTACTTGTTGTGTTGTAAATTTATCTTGATGAACAAATACTTTTAAAAGTGCTATCCTATTTATAGAACTACTTCATTTAATAGAAGGGGGACAACTCCGCGATCCATGATCTCTTTAGGATTTCAGTTTATTTAGTAGGCAGTGTATCTTACTAGGGCGATTTGTTTTGCCATGTGGAAAACTTGTGAACTTGTCAAACAGGCAACTTTCATCAGATATTGTTGGTGATGGGAGGTTTGCTTCAAATATTTGGTGCTGTTTATCAGGAAAAATTAAATTGTTTTTCAATAATCTAAGTTTTATTGGTACATATGCATTCTATCATCAGGGTTTCCACATAATAAAAATTTAACATTGTTGTAAGTTGTAAAATCATCACAAAAAGAAAGAATAAAGAATAGTATAGCATATATTATATGATGTGTATAACAGTATACATACTGGTGCCATGATGCTGTAAATGTAGTGCTTTTGGAGGTATCTAGTTTAGTGATTCAAGATGCAACATGATGCACACAATCATTGTTAACCTTCTTTTGTTGGTTATTTTTAGGATTGATCATGCTACAAAGAAGTGCTGAGAACAAATTATGATAACCTGATTTGCCTTTTGACATCTTATTTTAAGGGATAGTGTTTTGATTAAATTGCTGTAGCTTTGAAGGCAGAATATAACATTGAAAATGGTAAATAAAATCATTTTACCTCTTTTGGTTGTTGTTTATATCATTTTGTGACAACAGCTAACACCACTATATAGAACTCTTGAAGATACAAACCACTTAATTAAGCGTTGACTACAACATTGAAATAAAATAAATTTAGAAATTTTTGATTTGCATAACGCAGCTGTACAGTTCTCTCCTTGTTATCAAACTCTTGTGACACTAGACATTCCAGAGGGCTCTCCCATAACATAAGAGTCGACTGGTCAGCTGTTTTCTTATCAATGTTATTTTGTTGTTTAACACACGGTTATGTTTCGAAAGTGTTTTAGTGTTTATACCTCTAACATTATTGGAGTACCCAGAGGGACCACCACTGAATGTACTTTTTTCAAACAAAAGAAAGGTGAATATTTTTTCCCTTTACTTTCCTCCTTACTGTAAACCATTAAATAACAGAAACTATTTATGAAATGTGTAAAGTAGCAAGAAACTTCGCCAGGTAAACTAAAATAGCATTTATCGGTGATTTACTACGAAAATGAAAATAGTTATGAAATGCAACTGTTCCAGGATGGGAAATTGTCAACTGTCCAATTTGCCCTGAAATTAAATTTCCATAAAGACACCAAGCAACACACCCTACCGGTCACATTATAACGACAACAGACGAACCAGTCGTCCAACTCCCATGTATGCTGAGCCCTAAGCAATAGCAAAAATTTCCACTTTTCGAGACTTTGGTGTGTCTCGGCCAGGGGACAGAACCACGAGCCTTCCTCACCGGGGCGAACGCTCAACAGAAGCCCAAAGTGAGGTGGTGTCAAGGGAGACATTAGGTAGAAGAAATTAAGGTAGGAAGAAAGAAAAAATAATATCTTAAATTTAGTCGCGTTTTTCGATCATGCAATAGGGGCAGCAGGTACAATTCTTATGCGCTACCAGCCAACCGTTACAACACGAATACACCAGCCACCAAAGACATAGACGATATGCACCACATTGCAAATTAGATTATTTTAGCAGTAAATAACGTGTAAACGTTAAGCCCAATTAACTAACCAACTGGTCCATGGGGCTGCGACTGCATGAACGTGCTAAATGCCCGTAGGTATGACAGGACGGGACTTTGCAAAAAATATTTATTACAGTACCTTGAAATACAACTAGTATAAAGGAACCCTTCAATAACCGATAGTAATGACAAAAGTTCTGCAAATAAATATGGTTTTGATGGAAAACTGCAAAATGATATGACGAAACTTTCAATAAAACTTTGATCAAGTAAAATAGCTATGGTGGGTATAATGATGGAACCCTGCAAAAGAAAAGGAATAAACACAATGTCGTAATTAAGACAGAACTCTGTAAAAACAAATACCACACTTAAAATATAACGAAACCCTGCAAAACACAATAGTTATGACGGAACCTTGCAAAAACATATTTAGTTATGACTGTGAACTGCAATCCAATTAGGACAAAACCCTGAAGAAAACTGACGGGGTACCTGAAAAAAAAACAAACAACAAAACATTGACGGGATTTCACAAAACAATACGTTCTGTTATATAGGAATGCTGAAAAAAAACCAGCATAATACAGCTGTAACAGAACCATGCAAAAATCCAATATTATTACTGTAACCTGTAAAAAAAAAAAACCAACATGATAGTTACGACGGAACACTGAAACCATAACAGCTATAACAGAATCCTGCGAAAGTCAAATATTATGACGGAACCCTACAAAAAACTACAGTTATTTATCAACGGGTGAACCAGTCGTCCCACTCCCTTAATACTGAACGCTAACCAGCTTTTGTAGACTTTGATATGTTTCGATCAGGGGACATAACCCAGAGCCTACCCCACAGAAAGCGAGGTGTCGTCAAGGAAGAGACATACGAAAGAAGAAAATAAGATAGGAAGAGGGGGGGGGGGGGTTGATATTCTTAATTAAGTCGCCTTTTACGATCAAAACGATAGTAATGATTTATAACCCCCTAAAATGATCCGATGGATGGAAACTGCAAAAACTGTCATCGTTTTAAATTGTTTATATACCGTATCCTATTAACAGCCAGCGATATTCGAGGACGGACTCGCGACTGTGGGATGTACATGTGTTGCGTGTTTGAAATGCGTCGTGTATTAGTATGTTTTGGGAGACTGCAGTATATTCGTGTTGTGTTTCTGTGTAAAAGTGGATACTTTTATCCTGTATATAGTGCTCTCTTACAGAAGCATGACACCAAACAAGCACATGATCACATTTTACTTACAAGGGGCAAACCAGTCTTCTCACACCCTTTACATTGAGCGCAAAGCAGAAGCAGAAACTACCTCTTTTATAAAGTACATGGTGTGTCGCCAAGGGGACAGAACCTAGAGTTTCCTTCAATGGGCGAGCGTTCAACTTTGGGGCAAATGTGAGATGGTGTCAAGGGAAACTTTAGGAATAATTCTAACGGCCTACATGTGAGGGCAAGGAATCAAATAGATATAACGGGATTTATAATGGAACCATTCAAAAGAGCTAAACTTACGATGGGACTGGACCCCATACCAAACCCTACCAAAAACATACTTAAGACGGAACTCATAAGGAAAACTTGCCAAAAGCAAAACAAAAAAACAAAAACAAACAAGACCTATAGATAATATCATCTGCATTCTTGGCATATTTGATTTCTATATCACATTTTGTAAACCTACATCTAACTATCCACAACCGAGTCCTCTAGTTATATGGCACCGATTATTTGAAGTCTGTTTGTTCCACCAAGTCAGTAACACAACAGGCTATCCCATCTGTTACACGTAAAACAGGTGAGGAAGGCAAAGAGAGTACACACCCGTCATAGCTTTGTTATATCTAATTAGCCCTAACATATGTTGTAAAAATATATGTTTCAGTGGCCGGTTACATAGCTTACCGGGTATGTTCCTGTTGAAAAAAATATTTCACTGGCTGCCGAAACTTTTACAGCAGATGTATCAGCTAATGAGATATAACAAAACAAGCGTGCTGTCGGAGAGATGTGTGTAACCCTGTAGTTGTTATACCAATACCAATTAATCATATACGAGATTGCTACCTTCTTGTAACTGTCAAAAGGTACCTACTCTACTTTAGAGATTTTGTTTTGTATCAATAGATTAATCGAGTTGAGTGCCCTGCAGGTAGGGCATTAGCATTATACCTGCTGCCCTTATTGCATGATCGTAAAAGGCGACTAAATTTAGGATCTTATCTTTTCTCTTCTACCTATCTTACCTTGCCTTTTTCTAAAGTCTCCCTTGACACATTCTCTCTCACATTTGGCCTTCGCTCGAGCGCCAGCCCCTGTGAGGTAGACTCTGGGTTCTGTTCCCTGGCCGAGACCCAACATAGTCTATATAACAGTTGTAGTTTCTGCTCCTGCTTAGCTTGTTTGTTTGTTTGATTTATTAACGTCCTATTAACAGCTATGGTCATGTAAGGACGGCCTCCCATGTATGCGGTGTGTTGCGTGTATGTTGTGCGAGGTGAGTGTTACGGGAGACTGCGGTATGTTCGTGTTGTGTCTTCTTGTATAGTGGAACTGTTGCCCTTTTTATAGTGCTATATCACTGAAGCATGCCGCCGAAGACACCAAGCAATACACCCCACCCGGTCACATTATACTGACAACGGGCGAACCAGTCGTCCCACTCCCTGTATGCTGAACGCTAAGCAGGAGCAGAAACTACCACTTTTATAGACTTTGGTGTGTCTCGGCCAGGGGACAGAACCCAGCGCCTTCCTCACAGGGGCGAACGCTCAACTCAAGGCCAAAAGTGAGGCGGTGCCAAGGGAGGCATTAGGAAAGATAAAGTCAGTTAGGAAGAAGAGAAAAGATAAGATCCTAAATTTAGTCGCCTTTTACGATCATGCAATAGGGGCAGCAGGTACAATTCTAACACCCTACCTGCAGGGCAAACGCTCAGCGTAAAGGGAGTGGGACGACTGGTTCGCCCGTTGTCAGTATAATGTGACCGGGTGAGGAGTGTTGCTTGGTGTCTTCGGCGGCATGCTTCAGTGATATAGCACCATAAAAGGGGCATATACAAACTATGGAGTGGCTTGGCCTGGGGTCAAGAACCAAATACTTTTTCACGTGAATGTGTGAACACAGAACTCGAGACTAAAAGTGAGGCAGTATCGAGGGTGACGTTAGAATGAGATAAGAAAAAAAATAATATCTCAAATTTGGTCGCCTTTTACCGACAGCTAGTGCCATTCTAATGTCTTACCTCGTCTTTGTAAGGCCCACCATAGCTAGCCTACGGTTATATGTGGTTCAAATTTTTGATACTTTTATTTGCTTTGATTGATTTGATGTTTTAATCACCATTTGTAAAATTCATTTCTTTAATATATAAAATGTAGTATATTTTGACGAGACTTTGGAGGAAGAAGCACATGGTTAATTCACAAAAGGCGATTAATATATCCCATGAAAGTTTCAAAATAAAGGTTAGAATGTTTAGCTCAAAGAACTAGATAGTCAAAGTCTACATGTATTCAGACACATCCTATTGTACACTGCTACATAATACATATTGTATAAAGGACAACTTAAATCCCCGATAGGCTTCCGGAAAATGGGATCCCCGTATAGGCGCATGTTATTCGCTCTATTCATGTCATATTCCCAGAGAACGACCTTGCATAGTTTAACATATATTGAAATGTGGTGCGTTTTCCAAAGAAAATGCGTTTTTGCTGTTGGCCTTTATGATTTATTTTTTCATTAAGATATGGTTTTTAAGGTCAACTTGACCATAGGCCATGGTGACCTACTGCGATAGTTTTTTGCCCGTCGTCGTGCGTCGTGCGACGTCCTTTAACATTTCCTTGTGAACACGATAACTGAGTAAATATAAACCAAACATAATGAAACTTTGTATGTAGACTAACATTGGAAAGATCTCAGACGAGTTTGAAAATCAGCTTAATTCGACTCTGACTTAATTACTGAGATATTGCCCTTTCCAATATTAATTATTGAGCCTTGTGGATACAATAATGTGAGTTAATATGCACAAAGCTTGATGAAACTTTCTATCTATGCTCCTATTTCTCGAACAAAAGACATCAGTTGGGTAGTAAATGACATTACTAATTTGTATCAAATAGCAGGTGACCTTTAAGGCCCATGGACCTCTTGTTTAAAATTCCAGAATACTTTTTAGAAAAAAACATGTGGACTGCAAAGGTGTGCGGCGGAATTAAGCCTTACATACATGAACATGCAATATTGAAAATATTTGTACGAATTAAAAGAAATGTCAAGGTGAACAAGAATTTTGACATAAGAATTGGAAAGGGAAGGGGTTTTATTTGTGTTTTATGTTGTACTGCACGTGCAGATGAGTAACACTTTTCCTGTCTCAGATTGAAGCAATTTAGATTCGCGAACAATGTGTATTTCACATGAAGATTTGCCTGTATACAATACTCCGAGTATTCAGGCTATGAAATATCAATATCATCTACCGAGTCACATCGAAACCATAAAGAATGTCTGAGTGTGGAAATCGATAGAAATCAGCACTCGGTTTGGCGAAGCCGTCACTAGTCTAATTAATTACAACATAATTCACAGTTTTATCATCGAACGTTTTAGTTCACGATGATAAAGTAGACGTACTACGTCAAACACATGATTTGATTTATTTTATGTTCCTAGCATCCTCAGGTTTGATAAATGTTTAGTTGACGTTGTGTTTGACCGATTTACGTGCACATGACTCGTGAGAATGCTATATTTGCCTTAACGTTGATATTGGTACACAAGAACAATACATTTTCATGGGTTTGGATTGCTTGTCCCCGAAGATGACCACAGAACTAATTGACCAATTATACGGGGATGGGTTTAAAAACTACGCTTTACTTAAAGAGGCACAATTGGCCTTAACAGTCATCTGACCATTAATGTAATGCAACATCTAGTAGTACACGGTAATATAATAGAATAAAATAGAATGGAAAACTTTCTTTGGCAAGAAATTGTACACTAAGGTACTGTTCAGGTGGAAAGATTACAAACTCAGTTTGATATATATTTTACCAAGTAGACCAAGGTCATATCAGGCCCGATCTGAATATTTTGTGTAAATTTATTTAATGAGAAGCTTTTTGAAGATCTTCATCTACATGCATATAACCTTTAGAGAAGGGTAGTCCTTTGTTCCATCATGTCGCAGGCCCAGCATCAGGTCTCATCTAGGTCTCTTAGTTATTCTCTTAAAAAGAAATTGTTTTCCATTTAGTCCTGTGTCATTAAAAGACATTGGAACATACTTGGTAGTACTTCATCCTACAGGCCGATATCAGTGCCCTGGGTATTTTTGTTAAGGCGAAGACGTTGTTTGAATGAGGAGTTTATGCACGACCATAGACAACGATGACTATAGGCCATTTTAACCCTAAGTGTAAACTGACCAAACAACTTGTGACATAACTTTGTGCAGACCTTTTTAAAACTGTTTGTTAAATTGACCCAAGCCAATGATACCTTCACGAAATTCAGGTACCTCGCGAGTTAACGATTTCAAAGGACAAGAACGGCTAAAAAAATGTTGCAGTTATTTTGTGTTAATCCCGAAGGCCAAGGTGACAGTGAAAAGGAAACAAATTCTTATCAAATCGATCATCATTAAACAGCACGCATATACTGATAATTTTGGATGATAATTTTTACTTTACCATTTATAATGTTTCTGTTGTCACACGATCTACTGTTATTTCAGTAGTTTGAGATGCTTTTAATTTACAAGGTAAGAAAGCATATTGAAATTAATTCGGTGTTATTTGTTTAAACAAGTTGAGGTTCAGGATTGATTTTTACATAGGTATTTTATATATGTTACCTAGTTTTCGCACGTGCGATCCACCCACCTGCTCGATGTCAGAATCATACCACTGTTTTCTGCCAAACGTGTCTTACACACGTGAGGCTATTAATAATTTATTGTACAAAATGATAAAATGTACATAATTAAAAAAATTCCTCAAGATCTATTTGTAGATTTGTAGAGAACGGGTATATGTGCTAGCCGTTTGTTTCTTATTACATATGTAAACAGATGTAAAGGGCGTGCTAACTTGATTCCATTTTAAACTCAGGGATGTCACAACTTCACATATTTTGTAGATAGATTATTAATAGAAGTACTTAAAATAACATAAACATAGGGTAAATAATGTTTTTTTTTGTTAAGTTTAGTAACTTATTTCTTTTATTTAAATATAAAACAAATATTTTGCTTTTTTAATAAATGCATTACAATAGTATAGCTCGGACAAATACAATATATCATTATTACAGGGAATATAGACTTTCAAAAGGTATACTTAATTATATCAAGCAGTTAATATAACCTAATTAATTAACACAAATCCAGTCTACCCTGGAACAGTTTGTAGCTATTTCTCAAATACTAGACACTTTTATTTCTTTCCTCTGGAAGAAATCAACCCGACCATAACCATCCAATCGGTCGTTGGCAAGGAGCGTCCCCTTGTTACTATGGCTACCAGGTCAGGCGTAACATCTTATCAATGAGGTTTATAAATAAAACATTGATATTATATTATTCAGTAACGCAACTTTTCCGTTATTTACTCAATAATTGTAAGTAATGCAGCATTACTTCCTTTGAGATACGGTAAAATTCGGAGTGAAGAGCCAAAACGGAAGTAGGGTTGAGGCGGTTGCTGGGGTCACGAAAGTTCATCCTATTTGAATGTGTGTGTGTGTACATACATCTGTTTAGCGATCGACATATCCTTGTATACGAATGTTTGAATTTACATTCATGGAAATCATTTAAAATGTGTTAAATAATGGACAAATTGAAATTCAAGCAGTGCGTCTGTGTGTAAGGTGGTGATAAATGGTGTTGTAGCGGCTGGAGGGCTGGACATTACTGAGGTAAGTCACACAGACATGGTGTTCGGAGGGTTTAAATCGACCGCCAAATGACTCATAATTGATGTGCTTTAAAACCCAGCTACAGTCACTCTTGTCTGTTTATGATATATCGCTGAGTTTGTAGATATAAAAAGACAACCAAATTAATTACATTATTGATACTTAATTATAAACAATGTTTTGTGTAAGTGGAGATATGAATTTATTTCATTGATACTAACTGTCGCTCTCGGCCTTTTATATTGAGTTGACAAACTAAGTGACTCATCAATTTCACACTGCCGTGTGTATTGGCGTAAATTTAAACAATAAATTATAAAGTTACACGGGACGGTTACGTCGGGGCACTAATTGATTTGAATTTGAATTTCACATGCATTGAGCCTATAATTAGATTATCTCAGAGCGAAGACGACGGTTACTACTACTTGTATCATGTTTTAGGGTCTGGGAAAGTAGTCGTAGAATCTATGTAGATAAGAGATTAATTAAATAGTTTGTATTTCCACACTTGAAGTATCTTTGTGGCTGTATCCTTAAATGTTGTATTTGATGATTTCTACCGCTCATATTTCTGTGTATTGCTGGCTGTATGAAAATATACCTTGGGGTTAAATGACCGGTCTAAAGTCAGGACAGTGTCCAAAGCGGGGACAGTGACTTTCTACATCTTATATGTGACATTTTCAACATTTCTGAAATTCCACCATCTGACGCCCGCCGATG
Source organism: Argopecten irradians (assembly GCF_041381155.1). NCBI lineage: Eukaryota > Metazoa > Mollusca > Bivalvia > Pectinida > Pectinidae > Argopecten > Argopecten irradians. The sequence goes on from NC_091147.1 coordinate 4,063,743, forward strand.
AACTTCTCTATGGCGGCCCAACTTCATACATACCTTATAAATTGAAAGTATTACTGCGACATTGTGATGCTATACAAAAACAAAAACTCCTAGTATATATAAAGTATTACAGACCCATTTTGATTTTATAAAAAAATAAACTCCTAGTACATAATTATGTACTGTCGGTATACAGACAAAACCTCCTAGTACATAATTATGTACTGTCGGTATACGAACAGTGCAGGTCTAGGATGTAACAGACATTGAACATCTGTCTTTACTCCTATAACAGGTGTCCGGTATATGGTAAATGAACAGGTAAACCACGTGATGGCCAATAAACCAAAATCATCTATTCAATCAGCTGCATATGCACCTGTAATGATTACCGATGCAGGTAAAACTGAATATTAATTGCTATTTGGCTCATTGCATCATTTAAATGTTACTTAAAGATTTGATATGTTGATAATCTAAGCTTGACAAAGATATACTAACCACATTTTATATAGTTTAAGACAGATTTATTATGACTATGACAAAAATCGCGTTTTCGAATGATGAAAAATGGCGCCAAATGATAAGGCTCTATGTGCGCGGTTAATTAATGATTGTTCGCCGTCCGTATGGTGTACCGTGAGTCAGATTAACAGAATTGGCATCGGACATGGAAAGTACACAACAAAATATTCCCGGTGAATCACAACTATCTGACCAATCATTGGTCGGCATTGGAAATACAGATGTCTCCTGTCGCGTTAAAGGTAGTAATTATCACCCAAATGATTCTGACAATGTTTCACAATGGTATTGTTATACATTAAGAGAGCTAAGAGACAATTATTTAATTTTAGAAGGTGCCGACGGCAGTATGGGCAATGGGGATGTTTTCCTGGTAGGGATTATCAGGGGGTTGGGGTAAATGTGGGGATAGATTCAGGGTTATACAATTGTATAGGGGTTTAGTCTAGGGTTATTAAATGGGGACTGATCGAGTGGGTGGCCCATGGGGTTGAGGGACAGAGGGCGACATAGCACGTTGGAGGAGATAGTGGGTCAAAATTGGGGACGAAGATGGTAACAATAGTTCATAGGAAATTGGGGAATGTTAAATTTAATAACAAGAGGCCCAAGAGGCCTTGACGGTCACCTGTGTGCTGCTACAGAAAAGCATTGCAAAGTTGGTTCAAATCTGTAAAAAGTATTTACGAATTAGAATAAACTTTTAAGTTGAACCTTTTAGAATTTTTTATTTTTTGTTTTTCATTTTGATAGTGTATTATGTTACCAAACCTTATGCTTAAAATTCCAATTTGCTTTGCCAATGTTAAACAACAAAACCAAATAAGAAGTCAGTCAATGTCAGTCATTTCATAAATTTCACTTTTTAATCTATGAAGATTATTTGGTTCCATCAAATCTGTGAATTCAGAATAAGATTTTTGAAGTTTCAGCCTATTTGACCCCTTTTGGCCCCGCCCCTCTGGCCCCTGGGGGTCGGCCTGAGGCCTGGACAAATATGGATATGGTGTTAAATTCTATTTCAGGCTAATAATTCTAACCCAGTTTGACTAATTTCCAATGAAAACAAAGCAAATAATGTTCATAAATGTGTTTTTCCTATATAAACTATAGTAAATTTGACACCCTACCCAGGGGAAAATCTGAGATCCCAGGGCGATGAGATTCACATTTTTTGTAAAGGGCCTTAAGACCTTCCAATCTATGAAGAATATCAGGTTCCGTCAAATCTGTGAATTCAGAAGAAGATTTTTGAAGTTTTAGCCTATTTGACCCTTTTTTGGCCCCGCCCCAAGGCCCCTGGAGGTCAGCCAGGACCAATATGGTTATGACGATAAAATGCTATCTCAGGCTAAACATTCTAACCCAGTTTTACTAATTTCCTATGAAAAATAAGCAAAAAACATTCATATATGTGCTTTTTCCTATATAAACTGTAGTTAACTTGACCCCCTCCCCAGGGGGAAACATGAGACCACAGGGTCATATAATTCACAATTTTTGTAAATGACCTTAAGACCTTTCCATCTATGAAGAGTATTTGATTCTACCAGTTCCAGAATTTTAGAAGAAGATTTTTGAAGTTTTAGCCTATTTGACCCCTTTTGGCCCCGCCCCTAAGGCCCCTGGGAGTCTGTCATGGAAAATTTGTTAATATAATTCAATGGCCATTTCATAGGGATAATTCTGACAACATTTGACTAATTTTCTATTATAAATGACCAAGTAATGCTCCAAAATGTGTTTTCACTAAATAAACTATAGTAAACTTAACCCCCTTCCCAGAGGGAAACCTGAGACCCAAGGGTCACATAATTCACAATTTTTGTAGAGTGCCTTGAGACCTTTCTATCTATGAAGAGTATTTGATTCTACCACATCTGTGAGTGGAGGAGAAGATTTTTGAAATTTTAGTCAATATTACCCCTTTTGGCCCCTCCCACAGCCCCCCTGGGGGGTGGGGTCATATAATTCACAATTTTGATTGGCCTTATGCCTTAGAAGGTTTGTGCAAAATTTCAGCGGTTTTTGAGAAGAAGTCGAAAATGTAAATTGTTTACGAACGCACGACGCACACCGCACGACGACGGACAAAAGGCGATTAGAAAAGGTCACTTGAAACTTCGTCTCAGGTGACCTAAAAACAAATGTTTAAGACGTTTTAGGTGATTGATTCTACATAGAAATATTTACAGACGTGTTTACTTTGATGTCGTGATATATCTGTAGCCCTCGTCTGTAATATATGAAGGAAAAGACAAACGTTGTTAATACCCCGAAGCGTTGAATCAGGAGGGCAACGATGCCTTGTTCGAATCCCGCCAAAAGTCGATGTCATATGCTTTGATCAAATGCACTAACGCATTGTTCACCATTCGTTAAAAATATATGGGCAGAGAAATTATAAATTTGCGAGAGAATTGGCACTACAAAATGTTTGATGTTGAAGGACGATGAAATTCTATGATTTGATCAAATCTGATTTGATTCTATTTACAATCTTAATACATGTAATGTCTGAATAACATGACACACAATTGTAACGTTTTCGATTTCATTCAGGACCTACGTGCTTCGGTTATGGCCAAATGCAGAAATCAACCTTTGAAAGTTTCCCGATTTGTACGTTAAAGAATGTTTTCGAGATTAAGACCCATATGTCTACAATCTAACAACCATTTCTGTTCGTGAGTTTACATACAACACTAAACTACAGTACTACAGAATTACAGTAATACTCAGGAAGACAGTTAGCCATATGGGCCCCTTCCTGGTAACACTTTAAATCCTCTCCACCCTTCTTTGTCTTTTTGTATTTTGACAACATAAATTCGATGTTGACGTGCTCGTGATGGCATGCACGTGCGGTAAAAGACGTCCCATAGAACGTACGGATTCGTTATACTGGAGTTTGTCATTACTGTGTAATGTAATCGTTTAATAGCTGGTCAGCGAAACACTTCTGAAATGTCTGAAAACATTAACTATACTACATTTCTTTAGGCGTCTGTCTGCCTGTATGGTACTTAACTGTTGAAAATTGTACACACAGGACCGGTGTATTAATGAGAAATTCATTACGGAATCTCCATTTCAGCGATAACCATTTAGTCTGAAGTTCATGACAATATTTACACAGTCATAAATGGTTTCCAAATATACAGTCTCCATTTTTTGTATTTATGTATTTTACTTGCTTATAAATCAAGCCGGGGTTCAGTGTGAACTCTGAGATCGCTATATTATAAGGTCTGCAATTTATATTTCCATTGGATGAATGTTATATATACATCGTTCAGATGGTTGGTTGGTCAGGATAACGGCCTAATACAGCACGGGCGGCTTCTCGTGTATGGGACATTTTTAAGAGACTGCAGTATGTTCGAGTTGTGACTCTTTATAATAGTGGAACATCCCCCTCCCTTTTTTATAGTGCTATCTTACTGAAGCATGTTGCCAGAGAGTAAAGGTATAACTGATACTTATTCCACAACGGCAAATTAGGGTTAGTATTTGAATATGCGATGATGAGAAATCTAAAATGCGAATTGTGATTATGTTGGGTAAGGAAGGGCGAACATTCTCCTCCGGTACTTCCAACAAATATCATAAAATGCTGTGCCATCTCGGCTTAAAATTACATCAAAGCATGCTAGAGCAGATAGGAAGGGTATAAAATGTTATAAATAATTAACGGTATTGATACGAGCCGGTTGCTGTGAAAACAGTTAATTTTAATGAAGGTACAGATGTGTCTATCTGATGTTGACAATGAAGGTACAAATGTGTCTATCTGATGTAGACAATGAAGGTACAGATGTGTCTATCTGATGTAGACAATGCAGGTACAGATGTGTCTATCTGATGTAGGCAATGAAGGTACAGATGTGTCTATCTGATGTAGAAAATGAAGGTACAGATGTGTCTATCTGATGTAGACAATGAAGGTACAGATGTGTCTATCTGATGTAGACAATGAAGGTACAGATGTGTCTATCTGATGTAGACAATGAAGGTACAGATGTGTCTATCTGATGTAGACAATGAAGGTACAGATGTGTCTATATGATGTAGACAATGAAGGTACAGATGTGTCTATATGATGTAGACAATGAAGGTACAGATGTGTCTATCTGATGTAGACAATGAGGTACAGATGTGTCTATCTGATGTAGACAATGAGGTACAGATGTGTCTATCTGATGTAGACAATAAGGTACAGAGTGTTTCTGATGTAGACAATAAGGTACAGATGTGTCTATCTGATGTAGACAATGAAGGTACAGATGTGTCTATCTGATGTAGACAATGAAGGTACAGATGTGTCTATTGATGTAGACAATGAAGGTACAGATGTGTCTATCTGATGTAGACAATGAAGGTACAGATGTGTCTATCTGATGTAGACAATACAGGTACAGTTGTGTCTATCTGATATAGACAATGAAGGTACAGATATGTCTATCTGATGTAGACAATGAAGGTACAGATTGTGTCTATCTGATGTAGACAATGCAGGTACATATGTGTCTATCTGATGTAGACAATGAAGGTACAGTTGTGTCTATCTGATGTAGACAATGAAGGTACAGATGTGTCTATATGATGTAGACAATGAAGGTACAGATGTGTCTATCTGATGTAGACAATGAAGGTACAGTTGTGTCTATCTGATGTAGACAATGAAGGTACAGATGTGTCTATCTGATGTAGACAATGCAGGTACAGATGTGTCTATCTGATGTACACAATGAAGGTACAGATGTGTCTATTGATGTAGACAATGAAGGTACAGATGTGTCTATCTGATGTAGACAATGAAGGTACAGATGTGTCTATCTGATGTAGACAATGAAGGTACAGATGTGTCTATATGATGTAGACAATGAAGGTACAGATGTGTCTATATGATGTAGACAATGAAGGTACATATGTGTCTATCTGATGTAGACAATGCAGGTACAGATGTGTCTATCTGATGTAGACAATGAAGGTACAGATGTGTCTATATGATGTAGACAATGAAGGTACAGATGTGTCTATCTGATGTAGACAATGCAGGTACAGATGTGTCTATCTGATGTAGACAATGAAGGTACAGATGTGTCTATCTGATGTAGACAATGAAGGTACAGATGTGTCTATCTGATGTAGACAATGAAGGTACAGATGTGTCTATCTGATGTAGACAATGAAGGTACAGTTGTGTCTATCTGATGTAGACAATGAAGGTACAGATGTGTCTATCTGATGTAGACAATGAAGGTACAGTTGTGTCTATCTGATGTAGACAATGAAGGTACAGTTGTGTCTATCTGATGTAGACAATGAAGGTACAGATGTGTCTATCTGATGTAGACAATGAAGGTACAGATGTGTCTATCTGATGTAGACAATGAAGGTACAGATGTGTCTATCTGATGTAGACAATGAAGGTACAGATGTGTCTATCTGATGTAGACAATGAAGGTACAGATGTGTCTATCTGATGTAGACAATGAAGGTACAGATGTGTCTATCTGATGTAGACAATGAAGGTACAGATGTGTCTATCTGATGTAGACAATGAAGGTACAGATGTGTCTATCTGATGTAGACAATGAAGGTACAGATGTGTCTATATGATGTAGACAATGAAGGTACAGATGTGTCTATCTGATGTAGACAATGAAGGTACAGTTGTGTCTATCTGATGTAGACAATGAAGGTACAGATGTGTCTATCTGATGTAGACAATGAAGGTACAGATGTGTCTATCTGATGTAGACAATGAAGTGAGGTTGTGCCTATCTGATGTAGACAATGAAGGTACAGATGTGTGACTATCTGATGTAGACAATAAAGGTACAGATGTGTCTATCTGATGTAGACAATGCAGGTACAGATGTGTCTATCTGATGTAGACAATGAAGGTACAGATGTGTCTATCTGATGTAGACAATGAAGGTACAGTTGTGTCTATCTGATGTAGACAATGAAGGTACAGATGTGTCTATCTGATGTAGACAATGCAGGTACAGATGTGTCTATCTGATGTAGACAATAAAGGTACAGATGTGTCTATCTGATGTAGACAATGAAGTGAGGTTGTGCCTATCTGATGTAGTCAATGAAGGTACAGATGTGTCTATCTGATGTAGACAATAAAGGTACAGATGTGTCTATCTGATGTAGACAATGAAGGTACAGATGTGTGTATCTGATGTAGACAATGAAGATACAGATGTGTGTATCTGATGTAGACAATGAAGGTACAGATGTGTGTATCTGATGTAGACAATGAAGGTACAGATGTGTGTATCTGATGTAGACAATGAAGGTACAGATGTGTCTATCTGATGTAGACAATGAAGGTACAGATGTGTCTATCTGATGTAGACAATGAAGGTACAGATGTGTCTATCTGATGTAGACAATAAAGGTACAGATGTGTCTATCTGATGTAGACCATGAAGGTACAGATATGTCTATATGATGTAGACAATGAAGGTACAGATGTGTCTATCTGATGTAGACGGATACCGGTTCTGTTTTTTTCTGGTACGAAGTTTATGGTTAATAAAGCTACTGACGGCGACATTAGTGTCGGAGAAAATCAATTCACATCACATTGTTACTACTGCCACAGGTTTTATAGAAACGAGTGGGAAGTGTGAGATCTTTTTTAACATTTTTTTATCCTCGATATGATTTTTGAATGCCGTGATCCGGACGTTCGATGAACGGTTAACTTCATTAATACAACAAGCTGGAACAAAATGCTTGATAGAAAAGTGATCTAGTTTTAATAGAGAAGAAACCCGATCAATAGGAATCGAACGCGCTTCGGTTACCTTGTTGTCAACGGTGACAGAACAGACCCCTATTAATGTATAACACGGAAACGCATCAAAGGCATGATTGTGAGAGGCGACTAAATTTGGGATAATGATTTTTGTACTAGCACTGACAAAAAGGCTACGTATGGTTAACTAAAAGACCATGGGCTAGGAGAGTCCCACATACATCCCTCCAAACCTCCTAACCAATATTTTTTTCTGAACCCTTATGACCCACTGATCACAAATCAAAATGTAAACATTGCATAAGTTGGGATTAACTTCCGGTTATGACGTCATCAAGATGGCCGCCATCGCGAATTTCACTAAAAAGTGAAAAATAGTCGCAACATCTTCAACCGAATAGACAAATGAGGTATTAAAATGACAATAATAGAACAATAAATACATATCAGGACTACATAATCCAATATATGTAGTGATATGTACGCAGGAAATGAAAAAAAAAAAGATTTTAAGCTAAAATGGGAATTTTTTAGCAAATTTTTCATATTTGGCTTTACACAGCAAAAAATGTTTCCCAACAAAAAACTATTATTTCTAATCAGTTATGACCTTTTAATTAATCAGTAAAAACAACAACAAAAATATATAGAGATGCAAAAGAGAATTATTGTTATACCATCATTTGGTTTACAAAACATCACCGGGTGCGTATACTGGGCATATGATTGTTATTTTTTCCAAACCGCTGACATTACAGTTTCCTGGTGTCTTAGAATTTCCTGAATATAAAATTGGCTATTGACGATTTATATCTTACCATATTTGAATTTAAAGTTAGATGGATATCTAAGTTTGGCTTAAAAATTCTCTAACATAATCCAAATTTTGTAGGCTAGAAGCCTGATTACAGCACCTAACTAATAGGGTATCAAATTAAAACTTAGGTAAGCCCGTGTTTCCGTTAATATCATGACAGTTTCCGAAACGTTTTTTGTCTTTTAGAATTAGTACATCCATTGTTTATTTCCTGTGTATAACGTAACGAAAGGTCAGATGGTTACTATACAGTATCACATTTCTATCACTGGTTCTCAATGATATTCATTATCATTGTGCGTGCTTTCTCGCCAGAGTGTCGTCTTCGATGCCGATGAGCTGATGAGCTGATGTGACATAACATTACCGGTTTATCACCGTGGTTCTAACTTGTCAATCGCCCATGGCCAGTGTTAACATAAGGAACATTGGGTTCGGGGATCTGGGAGCCCTTCCTATGTCCAGCCTAGTGATTCACATACAGTACATGACGTTCCAGACTTCCCCGGCATGAATGAAAAGACACCAGATCCACATTCTTCGAAGGGTTGAGTTAATTTTCCTTAAACCGTTTGAAGCACAATACCTAATTCTTGTGAACCCTCAGCGATCATCGATGGCACAGGTGAATTCTCTGAGGTCATAAATGAGGTCTGCAGTGAAGTTCCACTACTTGCCAAGTTTGGAAGCACCGTAGAAAACTTTTTTCTGGAGAGTCTTCAATCGTGTCTCCACGCATACACCAGATGTGACACAACCAGCACCTTCAATGGAGTGGGAAAAGTCAGACCAATGACGATTCTCTAGAAAACTCAATAGTTCGCTGCAAGTACTTTCCAGGCTTGGCGAAGAGTAAAACATTTAAGACCTCGAGGATATCAACTGTGCAATCTATGATCGCACGAGTGTTCACAAGGTTGATGAATGGTGCTTCATACGAATTATGAAGCTATGTGCTAAGGAGAACCAATTCCACCATTCGAATAATGTGGATCTGGTGTAATTTTCATTATGCCGGAGAATATACGATATGTTATAATCTGGAAGAGCTCCCACATCCATTGAAAACTCAATTTCAAAGACATAACATGTTAATGATATTAACGGAAACACAGGCTTAGGTTACATTTGTTACGCTATCAGTAGATGTTGTGCTGTAACAATTTTTTTGATACGCTGCTAGTCTACAAAATTTCAAACATGAAAATAGAATATGTTCGGGAATTTTGAAGTTAGGAAACTTTGATTTGTCGCACCTAGATATTCTGTCAACTTTTCATTTATTTCAACTTATAAATCGTCAATAGTCAATGTTCTATTTCAGGACATTATAATACACCAGGAAACTGTAATGTCAGCGGCTTGAAGGTTGAAAATTAACAATGAAATGCCCAGTATACGCACCTGGTGATGTTTTGTAAACCAAATGATGGTATAACAATACTTCTCTTTTGTATCTCTATATCTATACGAATGATAGTTTTTTGTTGGGAAACATTTTTTGCTGTTTCAAGCCAAATATGCTAAAAAATACCATTTTGAGCTTAAAATCCGATTTTGTCATCTCCTGCGAGGAAATCACTTATATTGGATTATTGGGTCATACGATTTCAGAAAATATTGGTTCGGAGGTTTGGGGGTGTACATGTGGGACCCTGCTAGCCCATGGCCTGAACGCCCTTGTTGTTCCCAACTCCAACAACTTTAACTAACAAATAGTGTATGATTCTGATTTAACTTTAATGATAGTTTTCTAATTTTGTATCTTTATGTGCCATGGCAAACAAGAAATATGCATAGATAAAGCAAAAGTGAAATGTTTCGGTCTGTATGTTGAGGATATCAGATATTGCGTCGAAGCTTTTCATAGTTTCATAGGTTCGTTTGATTCCAATGCTAAATGCGTCCACCAAAGGCATGCTGTCTAAGCGTAGGTTTTGTCCTCCATGAACGAAAGTGTATGCTACCAAAACAAAATCATCTTGTTTGCGTCGAGATAAAATTGCAAATATTGCTTTTAGCAACTTTTATTTGCGTGATGCTGCTTCATGCCGACTTCATTTTCCATAACAAATACAATACATAACGATTTTTTTTTAAATTTTTAACGTGAACGTTTGATGTTTGCTATAATGGATGTGTTATTACGGTGGTCAACAAACTCTAACGAGATTCAATGACCGGCATTATTACACAATCTTCTCCTATATCAAACGAATGTTGACGTTACATGTTTTTTCATAATCTTCAATAATGCTGCAGGCGCACGCCATGGAGGTCTAGCGTACGCTATCTTGTATTGCAGCAAGGTAATAAACTTGCATCCGTCCATACCTATTTAGGCAGGCATGCTCTGTGGCGGCTGGTCCCTGGAGGCTTTACTTTAAAACAAAATGCAAATGAATAACTCTGAAGCCTATTATAGCATGACAAATGGAAACGTTCCAGTGACGACTGGCGAACCAGACCGCGTCTAGAGGACAAACCGTCGGAGTAATGAACCAATCGATACCACTCGGATCTGATAGGATCACTCTCCTGACGATACTGCTGACTCGGACGGCTCACCCCCGGAGTTATCGATAAAACTAATTTAATATGCATCTTTTTATGATTTTTATTCATATTTTTGCGGTGTAAGCAGAAATGAGCATTCCTATCAGAACAACATATAGGTTGGCGCTTTTGTTGATGTGTTGGCTAGATAGATAGTTAGTTCATTTAATCAACCTTGACCTTTCACAGTTACTGATTTTGTCATTACCTAAAACATCAATCGGAATTGGACAAATTAAACTGTTATAAATACAATATTTAATTAAATATTTGTTTGTTGGTTTGCTTGATTCATTAACGTCCTATTAACAGCTATTGTCATGTAAGGACGGCCTCCCATATATTCGGTGTGTTGCGTGTATGTTGTGCGAGGTGTGTGTTTTGGGAGACTGCGGTATATTCATGTTGTGTCTTCTTGTATAGTGGAACTGTTGCCCTGTTTATAGTGCTATATCACTGAAGCATGCCGCCGAAGACACCAAGCAACACACCCCACCCGGTCACATTATACTGATAACGTGCGAACCAGTCGTCCCACTCCCGTTATGCTGAGCGCTAAGCAGGTACAGACACTACCACTTTTATAGACTTTGGTGTGTCTCGGCCAGGGGACAGAACCCAGAGCCTTCCTCACAGGGGCGAACGCTCAACTCAAGGCCAAAAGTGAGGCAGTGGTGTCAAGGGAGACGTTAGGAAGGATAAAGTAATTTAGGGAGAAAGAAAAGATAAGATCTTAAATATTTGAAATGTACAATACAAATGAGATACATAGTCGGAAATACATGATACTGCTAGCTTTATCGTCATACATACATTGACCAACATATGCCGCGAATTGTATGGTCTGTTTGAATCGATTTATTTAATTTATGCCAATTAAATGCAGCTTCAAAGTTGTTATTGTTGTCAGCATTAGAACTCTCCGTTATATAATTACCCAACATCAGCTGCGAGGGCATTTCTCCTTTGGCAGAATTTACGCCGATCAATATATGGAAAACACACCATTTATGTTTTTGGAGCTTCCTCTTTGCAAAAAAATGAATATAGGATCTAGAGCTCATTACAAAGATTATATATGCTTAGCTTGGCGACAAAACCGGAGCTCTGACGTAAAACGGTGTGATGATAAGGAGAACAGATATGATTAAAATAATCGCGTTACCACAAAATAAAAATAGTTAAGACTCGAAGTGTTAGTTCGTACAAATTTAAGCAGATCAGATGAAAATTACAAGAGAAATGTACTACTATAATAAATGTATGTGAAAATAGGTTTTCTAGCGTGACTACAAGCCCCTGGAGAGCTAGCTCTACCAGGACAGAGGCCATTTCACGAGGCCCAATGAACCAGTATGTACTAGGAGATCTATATCGATTGATTTTCATAGAACATGGGAATTAACTGGTAGATTCTGGGAGGCGACTTCTATGGAAGGTGAATGACTACGATCAATCGCAATAGACCGTCAAACGTAATCAGAATTTCTGCTGAATCAGGTTTTTACATCACTATACACATTATGTTTTAGCCTGGTGCCAGAGTACACCTGGGTTCATGGCTCGTCCATCAGGAGAGGAAACGCTTCATTTCACGGATCCAATTTTTTATGAGTTATGACGTGTACTAATTTATTTCGGGGATAAATTCCTCTCCGCCAATTGGTTAATAATCTGGAGTCATTTTCTAGATTAAATATACAGAAGACAACCCAGGTTTGTTTACCAGAGACAATATAACAGGAACATGGCAACACAGATGCAACGGTGGAAACTAAGAAATGGAGCTGGCAACCTTTCAAACTCTCTGTGGACCAATAGTATGAATGTGTATCATTATTTTACACGATATTGTAGTTTACAATTCAAGTGTTTTGGAGTGTTTTAAAGTGTTTCGACATCACTGTTCAATTTACTGTACGTCACTTCCGGTTACATTGTTATTTGGACAATTGGCATGTTTGCAATTTTATGTGCGGACGGCAAAATATAAGAGGAAATGCTTCATACATTAACTAGCTTTATTTTCATCTAATGATGAACAACACATCCGCCTTCTCGTTGTGCTGGATATTGCATTTATTATCGTAATATACCCCGTATACAACGAAATCCAAGAGAGGTGTAAGAAAGACAATTCCATATATTCGTTAATCCAAAACCAAAGCATTGGGGAGATATCCTACAATCCGATGAGAAAGTACTACATCGAATGCATCATTGGAGTGGAGTGGGGCTGAAAACAGGTTAGGACGTCATTATATAACGAGGGTAGTCACGTATTACGTCTACGGGTTTATTTCCCAATGAATAAAGAAATGTTTAATATTAAGTTATGACATTATTATGCAAAAAAGAAGCAAAATAAAATAACAAAACTAAGGCATTTTTTACTAAAATTCAGACTATCCTGCGATATCATAGCCACCGTACATTAGTCTACATGATCTTTCATTTAGTACATTGAAATATTTTTATCAAAGATCGATTAAGAATGGGAATCTTTTACTTGCGGATTGTAAGTTCCAGAGACGTTGCTTTATTGTGTAAGTAATGGTTGAGGGATATTGCTTCCCTCGAGACAGTATAAAAATTAAGGAAGAGTTGGAATCACTATCGACCTTCACTTCACTGAAAACATATACACCAGTAAATTATCGATACCAGAATCTTTAGCAACAGCCAAATCATTTATAGATCGCTTCAGTGCCCCGTATTTGTATACATTAAGGTTGACAAATGGCCTTTAAGTTTCAACCAGTAATATTAATGGATATGTCGACCACTTCGCTGCAGGTTTGATTTACACCGGAAACTCTAAAATGCATTTATTACGTCACATCCTTGTTTTACCAGTTCCGGTAATGGCTGTCTGGATTATTATGTATCTGGATTGTCGGTCAGTGTCGGGGTGAACTGATCACGAGACTTTATTTTTTTATGGACACCATTTCCTTTACTTAGTGTCTAGTCACGTCAATACTATTTGTTATTCTGCTTGTCCTTATCAGCCATAGATAGTTTTTCTTTACACGTGTACATTGATTGCAGAAGACTTACGACAGCAATAGTTTGGGATTGGTCTTTGGGTCGAAGGTCTGCAGGGAATAGTATTGGTTGATGTGCCAAGATGTTCCATCTTGTCAGTAGAACGGCTCCTATGGGTGTCTTTTCAAATATATTAAGCGTGCATAGTAAGGCGTATTTTGTATAAAGTAACAAATGTATTTTAGAAAGCCATTCAGTTTGATTTTTAATTTGTATCAAATTAAGATGTTCTGATAATGACATCATCACTTGAAATCCACAATGTTATTATGTCTGTCCATTTGGTGATATCAATGAAGATAATAACAGGTGGTATCTGATAAAACCCGTTCCACTATTAGAAAGATGCACAACAGTTCGGACATCCCGCATTCTCCAAAACACGCACGTCACACAGAAGCCGTCCGTAATGACAATAAGTTGTACTACAGTATGTACATTTTGTTTTCTGTTATGGTATTGACTAATTGGTTCCTTCAATTAGTGATTTCTTTTAGGTACCAATCAACACCTCTTGAAAACAATCGCATTCCAAATATAGTCTGCACTAAATATTTGTGTTCTTGTAATGTATTGGTGATGGTAATGGGATTGCATGTGTTTACTCTGTTGTCTTGTTAGGGGATTCTGAAAGTGTAACTTCCTCATTTTCCCACTTAATGTGTATTTTCCAATCGCTTTTACGAACCAGTTAATACATTTTAAATTGCGTCATTTGTCTAAGCAACACTATGAGTTATTCATTGTTATGAACATTTTTGTGTATTTTACATATATATGCCAATAGCTTTCCTAGAAATACTTACCAAGACCTATTTCGAGTTACGACGTTTAAACGATGTGTAGATGTTTGTTCTGTAGATGGAACTCAATAAATAATAGTAAACGCCATGAATATCCAATATACTGAAAGTTAAATAATAGTAAAATTAATCTGCCCTATAAGTGTTGTCTCCACTGCATGAATCACCAAAGGCGACTCAATTTGAGATATCATATTTGCTCATTTAGGGACGGCTTCCCTTAGCCTACTCTCAATGTGTTGCATGGCACCAAAGATACCGAGCAAGACATCAAGGGAAAACCAGTAATCCCACTCTTTTATGCTGCGCGGAAAGATTATGATGCGTCTGGGCCAGTGGACAGAACCCAATGCCTTCCTCACAGGGGCGAGTATTCAAATCACGACTGTTATGAATATGGTCTTGACAAATCAAAGTACACAGAATTTAGATGTAGTTATAACTAATGTGGCTATATGGTAGTATATGTATGTAACGTGTTTTCATGCTATCGACCAACTTTAGCTCTAGTAAAAACCACATGAATATTGAAAAGCAAGGAATTGGCAAAAACGCAATATTGAACACGTACATGTCTACTATGACCATACAAAGTCGTTGTGGTTATTTAAGGATTCTTCGATTTATTTTTCATATGAACAGCGACTTTCTGGTGCTACAATGTAGTTTTTAGTCACGTCGAATGTTTGCTGATTCTTCATCAAGTTGATTTTGGTCACATACAGATACATGTGATCGTGTGAACATAAGTCTGTAACTCCGTGCTGACTTTAGATATATTAACTTTATTTATCAGATATTTGAATAATTATAGACATGGGGTATATCAACTGGACTGCGTCTGTTTCATTTTCAATCAACACATTATGTATGTCAAGTTATTAAGATTCGTTTGGCTTTAACAACAAGACCTTCGATGTTCGGAATAGTCATACACAATCTGGTGAGCTTATTGATTATCATTTTTTAAAAACATCATGATTACAATATCCTAGAATATTGTTACCTATTATACACTATGTAACTGATGGTAACGGATTATAATTGACACCTATTTATGTAGGATGCAGTATATTTGGATCATACAACCCTACGTGTATTTTACGGTTGATACCATTATTTTTCTTGGAGACGGTCCACTCCAACCACCCACATCATTGTAACACTCATGCCATTTGACCAGCGGCTCGCAACATTCGTTACGCCGTGTGATGTATGAGGTTTTCTTCATTCCTTGACTCGTGCGTGCGTGTGTAATCATATCTGGACAAATTGTCTGTGTAACCTTGACCTCACAATGGTAATGATATAGCAACAATAACTATTAATGGAACGCAACAAATATTTCCTCTACAGATAAGGGAAAGTCTGGATTAGACTGTCAACAACGAAATAAATATATTCCTGCGATATAAAGAAGAACGAAGGAGTGTTCCGATTCCCTATTGCAGTATTCCTTTCATTGTGAAACTCTCCTGTGTTAATTATAACTAAAAGTTTAAATTTGGTTCAAAGAGGAACACATTCGTATCCTATTGGTCTGATCAGGAACGGGATTATCCAATATTGATCGATTAGATTGATTAATACGAACAGAAGATTGCTGAGAAACATCACATGAGATAGATATAAACATCTTTTATTTGATGGTGCGTCAACATAACACGGCGTGTATGGACGGAATGGCCAAGACCATGAAATTTAATGAACATTTTCATGAAAATTCTTGACGTGATGAATGACAAAAATATTGAAAATAATGTTTTGTGTAAACTATTTGTGATGCTGTGTGGAAAAATTACATTGGCGCCCTTAATTGCATGGATATATATATCGCCATCGATCTCGTGGAATCATATAAATAATGACAGAAAGAATAAGCGATGCAGACACCTCAGGAATGTCTTTCGTATTCATATCGTGCGGTCTGGGGTCAGGATGATGTAAACTATGAAAGGACGACAAATTTCATTGTAAGTTTTGGGCATATTGTTACGTGAAATGTGTCATTATTGGTAACTTCCAACAACCACGTGACATGAAGGTTTGTCATGCATGTGTATGTCGTGAGGTTATTGTGGCGTTGATGGAGAAAGGGTAAGGTTCGATAGAGAAAATAACTTAAATTTGATGTTTTAGGTGGGGAAGCACGCTCCTAGGTGGTAGGAATGCATAAAAGGTAATGCTGGCTGATATTTATATATTATTGCCTTCTTTTGAGGGCACTATGAGACTATAGTGCCCTCAAAAGAAGGCAATAATATTTTTAGTACATAATGAATTGAAAACAAATAATTTGACAAACAATTATGTACGATCACCAATAACAATTTAATTAAACGAGTGTGACCAAGTCTAACGTTTAGAAATATCATGGTCGGAGGCGTCTAAATACATTTTTCCAAGCAGAAAACTTTGAAAATACTCACTGCATATTTCGTTGCCTGCTCAGTTCAATTTGCTTTTTTGTTCTTTTGTAAATTCGTCAGCATTCAAGTTTCCAAACCGCGACATTTATGTTTTGTAAAACGTCGTCCGCACACAGCTTGTTTGCCAGTGAACAGCGCAGATAGCAAGTGACGTCATTTTCGTCAATATGACGTTCGTAACAAAAAGCGCGCCAAACCATAGCCCCGCGGGAAACCATAGTCCCGGGACTATGGCTAAATAGTGTCCGGGGGCTGAGCCAATGAAAACGCGAGAAAAAGTCACGTTATGTACTAAAGCTTAATATTGCTCGGTGGCTGAAGCAATGACAACGCGAGAAAGAGTCACGTTATGTACTAATGTTAGTCTATGTGGACATGAGTTCAGTTTATGTTGGGATGAACGCACTATGACTGTGCCATCTAGGATGAATTTGGGAAAGGTCGGTATGTATAACTACATCCTGACAAGATTGATATTCTATAGCCAATCTGGTAGAGTTAGTGACAACGTTGATTGGAAGCCAATCATGTCTGGGAGGAGGAGGACTACAAGTCTGTTCCCTATTACAGATGGACGTGTTGTGATGTACGTTAATCACTGACTAACATTAAATGTCTGGTCTCTGTGACCTGATGCTGGCCCCGGAATATCGACCGACCTCGCCACTGGCCATCATTAATTCCTCGTGAATGTGACATCCTCTCATTCCAGTCACATTAAACTTGGTCCATCTTATCTTACATCGGTAAATTTTAGCCTATTTGTATGGTTTCTATACACATGATAAAATCAGCAAATGTTAATTCAAGTTTTTTGCAGTGCAGATAGGTCTCCTACTTAGCGCTCAGCATGCAGGGAATAGGACGAATGATTTGTCCGTTGTCAGTATAAAGTTACCGGGTAGGATGTGTTGCTTGGTGTCTTCGGTGGCATGCTTCAGTGATATAGCACTATAATAAGAGTAAGAGTTCCACTATACTAGACGACACAACACGAATATACTGCAGTAACCTAAAACACACACCTACACTTTACACACGCTACACACTGCATACATGGAAGGCCGTCCTTACATAACCCTGGCTGTTAATAGGACGTAAATTTAATCAAACGTATAAACTAACTATAACATTGTACCTGCATGCATTTGTTAAAAGACAGTTTAATTTTTTTAGAAAATTTGCTGTCAGCTTGTGGTTAATTGATTCTCTGCTGCTCTGAGTAAATAACCCGTTGTACCTGCTGTCCCGCTTGCCTGCTGGTTAAGGCGACTATATTTGAAGTCTACTATTGTCTTCCTTACGTTCCCCTTGGCACCCATGAGTTGAATGGCCGTCTCCGTGATGAATGGTTAGGTTCTGCCCCTTGATCGAGATACACCTTAAAACACAAGTATATAATACTGGTGATATGTGGTATCTTTGGCGGCGTGCGTCAAAGTGATAACCTCCCTTGGCACCGCCTGACATTTGGCCTTGAGTTGAGCGTTGGCCTCTGTGAGGAAGGCTCTGGGTTCTGTCCGAGACACACCAAAGTCTATAAAAGTGGTAGTTTCTGCTCCTGCTTAGCGCTCAGCATACAGGGAGTGGGACGACTGGTTCGCCCGTGGTCAGTATAATGTGACCGTTTTGGGTGTGTTGCTGGGTGTATTCGGCGGCATGCTTCAGTGATATAGCACTGTAAAAAGGCAACAGTTCCACTATACAAGAAGACACAACATGTATATATCGCAGTGTCCCAAAACACTTACCTTGCACAACATACACGCAACACACCACATATACGGGAGGCCGTCCTTACATGACCATAGCTGTTAATAGGACGTTATTGAATCAAACAAACAAAAAAAGATGACACTGCAAAAAGTCGAGTCCGACCCACTATAACTAGGTGACACAACTTAGATTACAATTGTAGTTTCAAAAAGTTCTTGTTTGTTTTATTGTGCGGCCATCCTACGACAGTGTTGGGAGATATTGTGAGACTTGTGTTGAACTATTTTTTTAAAAACTCAATCGTCAACCCACTTTCGTGCTTTTTCCTTTTACCCCACACTCATAAATCATTCTCGTCTGTGCCTTTCGAATATCTTGATGGCATCACGTCATAAGTCCAAGATTTACACAATGATTTATCGACTGTATTTATATGTGTTTTTCATCAAGAATCGTGTCCAATTTCATAGGAACCCATTACACCATTTGAAGTCAGCAATGAGAATTACCAGTTGTTCGTCCTGTACTATTTTGTTCTATAACTAAACAATGTAAGTCATTAATTACAATATATTGCTGTTTTAACATGGCGATTTCCGATTTCACGATCAGATACAGAAATTAGCTTATTCAAACGTCATCTCTTTTTTTAACGTTGACGCTTTTAATATCCGGGTAATGAGTCTTTGTTTTTCTAATTTCGAATTTCAACGCCGTATTATGAAGATTGTCTGCAAAGCTCTGGCATCTATATAGACCATGGATGCCATAGGAAGATAGTTTAAAGTGAACAGTCGGGCAAGGATGGCTAAAGTCGGTAAAAATGGTGTGAATGTATCCAGTATAATTTCTTATGAAATGGAAAAAATAAAATCTCTCGTCAAAATCTGTCTGCGTGCGAAGAAATTAATTTAAAGTATAGGAATCCTAAAACGTCCTCCCGGCTCACTATGTCCGTGGTTACATTTCCACGCAGCCTCGCTTTCAATGCTTTCAACTTTTCTTTACTTTAATGGTCAGAACTGGGAAACTAAGCAGAACTTGACCGTCGTATTAATAAGTGAGAACTTTTGGAAGGCCAATGAACGCATTTAGACTGGTTTTCTTTGCCCGACTATTCACTTTAATGGTTTAAAAGATAAAGTCGCCTTTTTTATCATTCGGTAGTGTAGTAGGTAAAATATCCGACAGAGAATGATTTGATGTGCAAATGTGTAGAAATAATGAAGTGTTAAAATATGCTAATTGACTTGTGTTTTTAACGTAATGTTGTCAAGTAAGTAACTTTACATGGACGTGAATGTGTTGTGGAAGTAAACTCTTTAAATTAACAAATGTTATTGCGTATTATGGATTTTATACCAGGATAACGATTTCTTTGTCTTCCATTTGTGATTGTTAGTGTAAATTGTTTAAGGGCACAATCCTCAATGATATACTTAGGTGTGTGTAGACACACGTACATATACTTAGGTGTGTGTAGACACACGTACATATACTTAGGTGTGTGTAGAAACACACGTACATATACTTATAACAAAGGGAGATAACTCTGTGGAGTCTACCAAAACTCTATGTCTGAGTACTTGTACCCAATGACATGTAAGCTGTAACTGGAGTTGTTATTGGTAAATATGAGTGTCGGTTACATTTAATTATTTGTGTTACTATGGTGATTAATTATCTACAATACATCATTATTAATATAACCTGTCTCGCTTTAACGACATCTGCGAATTTCATCCGTGATTGAGTTGGATCCTGATGATGGTAATCGATCTTAATGTTCCATTGTGGTTCACGTGGAGTTTATCTAAATCTTACAGCTTAGACGAACAAATACTCGCAAATAAACTGCTTTTATACAAAATAGTTATTTGATAAAATGATAAACAAATATCAATGTTCGTATGTGACGTCATCAATCACGTTTCAATTAAGTCGAATTCCATAGTTGCGTTGTTTAATGACTTTTTCACTGAATATAAGGAATTAGGTAGATACACGTTCTACCTTGTGTTGTTGTACAATGTACTACAACTCGAGGTAGTTATTTTTTTAAGTTCAAAGGCTAGAATTAACTATAAAGATGCTACATCGCTGACGAATGGTATTTTTTTCTTCTTTTAAAACATGAGCAGACGAGTTAAAAAGTTTCTTTCTTTAACACCATTACCAACATTGAAAAGATTGAGCTTCTTATTTTAATTCAAGATGCAAATATTAAAAATAATTAATTGTGTCCGGAAACAACTCCATTGCACCATGCCCTATATGGGAAGATATACTGATTGCACCAGAATCAAAATGAATTATTTCATATGTATTTTTAGGTTCATTAGAAACATAAAACATTAAATATTGTTCAAATGATGAATATCATTTATGCTCTGCCGGCGGCCAAAAATTCTTTTAAGATTTATCATAATTATTTCACTTCTTAACTAGATTATGTCACAGCTTTCGTATATATAACCAATTACAAGAATACATATAGCTTATAGCTTCTGATGATTTACAGTGACAATGATCCTTCCCTTTTCGTTCTTCGCCTTCCGATGTCGCCTTTTCACCGTTCTTCCTGTGGTTCCATTTTCTTGAACTTTGATAAAGCTGTTTTAAAATGTCATTAAAACATGTTTGTTGCCTGTTGTCTTCGGCCGTATGCTTCAGTGATATAGCACTATAAAAAGGGCAACAATTCCATTATACCAGAAGATACAACCAGGACATACCGCAGTCCTCCAAAACATGCACCACGCGCGCACTTACACACATGCTACACACAGCACATCACATACATGAGAGTCCGGCCTTACATGAATATCTTTTATAATAGAAAGGGTCTCCTAACTGCTACACAGGTAATACATATACATGATATACGTTATAAATGCTGTGTTCCCAGAAACACAAATATTGGATATCATCCAAGATTTAATGAAATAAGCTCTCGAATTATTCTGATGATCCATTTTAATATTGTGAAAAATAAAAGACAAGAATTATTATTTGTATTGCAAGTCATCTCTTGTGAGGTTTTGATTTCTTTTCAACACTCACCAAAGAGTTATTGCGATTTTAAAGAATTTATTGTTTAATCTATGTGTTTAAGTATCAAGTTCCTCAATAAAAACAAATGCTGAAAATATAACGAATGTGTAATGGGACAAAACTCCAGCACATCCGTTTTTTATCTGTTTGAGAAAGAGCAACCATATAACATGTACAATATTTACAAAAAATACTTGTAGAACTTGTTGTACAAAGAATCAAATATCTCAAAAATGGCTAAATATGGGATATTTTTATTTAAATTTAAGGAGTAGGACAATATAAGTATGCTGCTATGCTGGAGTTGATTTTGGTTTACTGATATTTATCAAGGGTACACTGGTTTTGGCACATTCTGCAAATAATCGCACTGACCAGACAACCAACCTGGAAGGTATGGCTTAAGTGTGTTGTGTGTATGGTCAGAAGTCGATATTGGAAAAATAAGTCATATGAAGCATTTGAGCAGAGAGGGATATAATATTGTTTAATATTACATTAGATGTTTATTAACTCTGTAGTAAACAATCATACCGCAATAATCTGTTGTTAAATATAACGAACAATTCCAACATCGGTGATTTAAGAAGGAACTTCAATTAGGATGATATTGATAACACCATAAAATGTACCTTGGAGAAGGGAAAATCCGTAATATAATTTTGATATAACATAATTCCTATTCAAAAATGACAGTCACGACTCATATCATTGATGGTTAGCTACTGTTGAAATGACGGATGTTGTATGAGAGATATGTGGAAGAGATGTTAATTCCTGAGGAATGAGGAACTGGTTTCTATGTATTTCAAGCTTCACATTGATTTCTCAGATTTTCAACCCTTCCAAAATATGATTGTAAACGGATCAAGAAACTAAAGAAATATTTCAAACCCTGTGGGGTGGGACAGGAGAATCGTAACCCGAAGGGTAAGATTCCTAAGTTATCAAATACGAGATTTATCCCGAGAGTTGAGATCTTCTGTCTCAACCTTAAGAAGGTGAATGATTTTTTCTCTTACTGTCTAAGCACAATGTATCTCGCGTGCATAGATCTTATGTAGTTTAGCATTATCCTAGGGTAAGATAGAAAACCTCATATTGTTTTTAACCGGTACGCCGAATCGGACCGCACCGGACCGTATTAGACTGACCTATGTATCTCCAGCTTCTCACTTAGCTGTGTAACGCTTCCGAACTATCAATATAAACAACACCCCTACATCTAGCTCATGGCATCACTCAAATAACGATTGAAGCTGGCGTTTAATTTGTCAGAAATGAAACCGTCCTAAAATAACGATTGAAGCTGGCGTTTAATTTGTCAGAAATGAAACCGTCCTCTATATAATAGAACGACGTTTAGTCCCAGTCTCCACGGACGACACGTGCGGGAAAGGGGGTAATTTATCAGGATTAATTGTCTCCATTTTTTTTACAGAGTCTTATTACATAATGCCACTATTGATCGTATCTCTGCCGGATAAACCAAACCCACATGGGCATTGTGTTGGTGGAGAGGGGAGAGAGTTAATTCGGTGTTATAACGGAGAAAGAAAGCTAGAGCTGGATTCGTAGAGACTTTAAGGAAGGGCTCAATAGAGAATGGTGGATTCCAGATTATATGAGAAGGGTTTAGGGACGAGAGATAGAAGGATGGAGAACGAGAGGGATAGGTAGTGAATTCGATGCTATTACGGAGTTACGAAAGGAGAGAGAGAGCTTAAGACTGGATTCGTGGCGACTTTGAGGAGGGCTTGAAAGAAAATTGTCCATTGTAGATTACTAGTACCATTTGGAAATGTTCAGTGAAGACAGGGAGGGAGAGAGAGAGAGAGACGAGTTGAAGGGTTTATTTCACTAATCTGCAAAAGGAGTGAATATTACCGTTTTTAAGAACTGCAAAAACTGAGAGTAGGTACCACAGGAGTAAGCTATAGGTAGAGGGACAAATAGTTACAATGACAAAGTAGAGCGGTAGGTCAACAGATGCAATGAAGATGTCAGAGGAAGGGAAACAACAGTAGATGAAACATAGAACTAATTCAATGGCTCAATGTCCTTGCTACCACTTACAGTCATGACAACTAAGTGACGTTTGTCCTTTTATTCCCGTGTAAACAATGCTATTTTCGCGCGACTTATGCCTAGTGACTAAATTGTGTGATTTAGGATCCATTTGTACTGTCCCTTTATCCCCGAATTATGCGATTAATCGCAGGTGACAGGAAGTTGATTAACAATATTTGCCAACCTTCAAAAGCAACAACATACTCCAGAAAGTCACCCATGCGCCCATTTTCTCCATGTTCATCGTTTTATATTTTGGTAACCCTAGCAACAAAATAAAATTTGATATCTTTTTTGTAAAAGGTACGCCAATAGACAAAGTTTTATCGAAAATGATCAAAGTACTATTGAGTTATTGCCATTTTACCTGGTCACCTTGATAACAATCTTTTTGCACATCTTAACATCACTCCTATAAATCCTATGTAGTGACATAAAATATGTTCATATGTTTAAGAGGGGTTGTCCGAGGAAGGTTTGTGACATAAAATATGTTCATATGTTTAAGAGGGGTTGTCCGAGGAAGGTTTGTGACATAAAATATGTTCATATGTTTAAGAGGGGTTGTCCGAGGAAGGTTTGTGACATAAAATATGTTCATATGTTTAAGAGGGGTTGTCCGAGCAAGGTTTGTGACATAAAATATGTTCATATGTTTAAGAGGGGTTGTCCGAGGAAGGTTTGTGACATAAAATATGTTCATATGTTTAAGAGGGGCTGTCCGAGCAAGGTTTGTGACATAAATTATATGTTTAGAGGGGCTGTCCGAGCAAGGTTTGTGACATAAATATGTTCATATGTTTAGAGGGTCGAGAAGGTTTGTGACATAAAATATTTATATGTTTAAGAGGGGTTGTCCGAGCAAGTTGGGTTTGTGACATAAAATATGTTCATATGTTTAAGAGGGGTTGTCCGAGGAAGGTTTGTGACATAAAATATGTTCATATGTTTAAGAGGGGTTGTCCGAGGAAGGTTTGTCCGAGCAAGGTTTGTGACATAAAATATGTTCATATGTTTAAGAGGTGTTGTCCGAGCAAGGTTTGTGACATAAAATATTATATGTTTAAGAGGGGCTGTCCGAGCAGGGTTTGTGACCTAGAGACATACGTACAGAAGACAAACTTCCAGATAGGGTGATTCCAGTGTACCCGCCTCAACTTCCTTATAGGGACACTGAACCGGTGGGAGGGAGGTTGATGGTGGGAGGGAGAGGACACGAGAGGCGCGAACAATGATTGGACGGTTTGGTGGAAGGGGGTTGATGGATTTAAAACAGACCCAGAAAGTCGGTATCGACCTTCAAAACACAATGTATGGATGACTAATGCAGCGAAACAAAATAAAACATTTAATGTGGAAATGTGATGAGGAAGATTTAAAACGTAGGAAGTTGCTTCAGATGCTGCTTGATAGGAAACAACACTTACTGTTCTTCACATATATTGTTCCTCGCCGTGTAGACTGCAAGGCGTCAGCCCTGAATTTAATTTCAAACTAAAATGCTTTATGGTTTCAATAATTCTCAAAACTCAACTAGCAAGACTCTCGGCATGTTGATGACTTGACTTTATATTTGACATTTTTTGATATACGAAATGTGGCTGTTTCAAAGCCCATGCAATAAATTGTTACGTAAGAAATATAGCTGATAAGGCGGTAAACGAATTAGTATACTTCCCCTAGAACCGCTTCTCGTATAAATGGCTGCGCCATCACTTAAAAACCATAAGAAAATTTAGATTCCCTTTCTACGTTATTGTAATAGTTTGTGATATTTGATTTAAAGACAATCGGATTAAAACTAAACTAGGATTATTACATCGTGTCAAAATGAACGTATTCAAGTTAACTCTCCTGGTGTAATCATTCAATATGAATTTTCATTTTTTATATAAAACTCGCTTCTCACATATAACAAGCGTAACCCGACGTATTCAGTGTACCTCGATGAAAGTGGCCATCAGGTATTCATTTTTGATCACAAAGTCCTCCCAGACTTGGTATATTGTAAAGGTGGCTTATACACCCATCAATATACACTGTAATAGAAGCTGACGATTCTACAAAGACCATGCGTAACGTGATTAAATTGGTACATATTACAAATCGATACTATTAAACATCAAATCGCTGTTGAATAAAATAGTTTTATTAAACAGTTAAATGTTTTGTAATTTACTTATATAGAACATATGATATTTGTATCGCAATATTGAGTATATCTTTTTAAACGAGTAAACCGCGCTATGTGAACAATAATAATACACATTGGACTATACATGTTAAATTTAGTACCATTATAATTATTGAACTAAATGTTTACAATACACAATAGCACATCTATAAAGAATTTAGAACAATCCGTAGAATACTTTAGTGTAAAAGTAAATTATCTCTAAACACAGGATTTTTGCCCCAAACGAAATATAGCTAATATATACAACTAACCCAGGCTATTAAGACTCTTATTGATGAAGTAAGTATGCAGAATCAGTACAACAAATTAAAAGGCATATGGATTATATTTGGAAATAAAACATCACTAATGAACCATATCAAGAGACTACTTTATAAATGCCTATTAATAGTTTAAGTTTAGAACCTCGCTAATTGTTTGTTATTTATTTTCAGATTTGTGATGTAATTGTTAGACCCCTGGGTGACTGTTACAGCCATGACAAGTGACGTCACCATGGAGATATGTAACCAGCGATATGGACGTACTACCACCAAACTAAGCGCCAATCCACGCGCCTTAAGAGATCGATCCAACAGACTATTAGCCATTGAAATTCAGACAAAACACGGTCTGAAGACTTTGCCGGAGAGACCAGGCTCCAAACATACAGTTTCTGGCGTGAAACGTGAACTAAAAAGTCATACTGCAATCCGAAAGAGCTTTGGTGTAATTTCCGATACAGAAGAAAACAAATCGGACATTATCGACCCGGACACCACTACAAAAGGCAAATCAAAACTCTATGATCAGCAGAAACGCCTCGGTAAACTAACATACAAGAGTTGTTCAAATATTTCTAGTGGACGTTATGCGTCTGTGAAACAAGGTGTTACAACACTCACTGAAAATCACAAGGTATCAATCAGTGATAGATTCTATAAAGCGACACTGAAAAATCAAAACTTTGGAAAACTTCTGGTTGCGCAAAAGGCATGTGATGTCTCAGCCAGGTCTGGGAAGCAAACATGTAACATCAAACGATCTACTGAAAAAAATGACCAAACCAAAAATGATGAAAATAACAAAAAGTTTGTTAGCATGCAGAAGACACAAACCAACATCAATGTATCGTCATCTTCCGGAACAGGTTCCATCAGACGTGGTTCTAAAGTGTTATATAAGTCAGACACGTCGCCCGTGACGTCAGATGGAAGGCATTCCAATCGTGACGTCACTCCACATTTTAGCAGACGTACATTTGTATCCACTAAACATGTCGGGGTCCTCAAAGATTCTACAAAGATCGTGAGAGATGACATGTATCCTACAGGTGGTACCACGGGGTCAAATGTTATCAAACAGGAATGGAAAGGACCAAAGATGATGGCAACAAGGAAAGATAACGGTGACAAATTTGACAGTGACGTTCATGAAAGTGCTAAAAACAGTTTATACAAACACAGGACGAAAGTAAAATACAAAGATAAAAACACGGAAAGGGTAAAGGGCTTTGACTTGAAGGAAGAGACATGGAGAAATGCCAGTAATTCTGCAGATAACACATTGAGGAGGTTGTCAGAAGGAACTATACAGGTTTCTAAATCCAAGTCTAATTGGAAAGACATTGATTCGACCACTGGAACGGGACTACGGCGCAGACGATCACTCATTCCTCGTGCACGTTCATCAACACAGCGCGCGAATGGCACGAGCGATTGTGATCGAAATGATACAAATAAGCAGGGGTTACTGCAATCCAGCCCGGCCGCTCGCGGTGCAGTGTTATCGAGGAGAGTGAAAGTGTGCACCCGGGGAGAGGGGCAGATGATAACTGACCACATGGAGATACCTGGTCAGTCTGATAGTAGTCAGGTTAACTATCGTAGTCTAGACAACCACAAGCATTCTACGATTAATACTGGAAATGTACGTCGTCTTTCGTGTCCTGTATTTACCGGGACGTCATTGAACCATAAAGGTGTTTCCACGTCAAACAGAAGTAATCCTGGACGAAACAATAGGAAAAGTGTTTTAAACATCAACAATGAAACGTCAGATCAATCGGGTAGTGTTTTAACAACAGTGGATTTGTCAAATTCTGTTGATACCCGGAAATTACGTCATGAGTTGTCTAAGATACCCACACCGACAACTTTCAGACGTACCTCATGCACGTCAACGTTGTCAGAAAGTTGTAGTGATGAAGTGTCTGGAGCAGAGAAATTCCACTATAATAAAACAGACGGCTCTGTGAATACAAACACAGGTAGTAAGGGTTGCACAACAGACGGAATCTCAAAACATGCAGAGGAAACAGGCAGAGAAAACGGAACAGATGTGCACGGTAGTTATTGTGGCATCGAAACTGTGACGTATCATAATGACAGTGATAAACCCAGGAATGAAAACATGTCGGCCCCAGCAAAACATCGCCAAGATAGCGATGAAGTTGATACAAACTATCATTCCGCTACGGACAGTCCATTCAGCGGCCGTATAGATATAGAAAAAGATGTTAATACAACAAAGCTGGTAATAGAAACCCAGCACGGGGGTTCTGTGGAATCTTCAGCCAATTTAAATAAATTAAGTGTAACTGAAAGCCAGTGTAAAACTACGGACGCTCGCGAGAGCGCTAAAGCAGATGTACCCTACCAAAGACGATCTATATCATCACTAATTAACGATCTGCCACAGTCTAGAGGTGCACTTAAAAGATTTTACGAGGAGAATGTTGAGGAGAGGTCGCCATCTTTGATACCTTGGCGTACTTTCAGTTTCCCAGACCTTTATACGGACGAAAACTCGAGTATGCTGTCAACAGTCGGCGACTCCCAGAAAGGACTAATTAAAAGTGCAACATGCGAGGAGAACTTAGGAAAGTGTGTGGCGGTAAGGTCGTCATCATGTCACCAGTTACTGTCTGAAGATACTCCACAAAAAACAGGAAATGTTCGATATCATAACAGACATGGAAGTCTTCCAAGGAGATTAATTCAGAGTTACCACAGAAATACTACAGACGGAACAGCCGGTGACACCTGTGCGACCGTCATACAGACGTCTGATGACAAAGTAATGAATGGAGTGGGAGGGTGTAATAAAAAGGAGGATTATACTGAAGGGGTAGACTCACAACGAGAACAGGAAGTGATAACAAGGACTAAATCAACTGGTACAGGTAAAAACAGTTCGAAACTGCCCCGTCATGTGTTACCTGTACAGCACGACTCGACTGATAGGTCTCGTATAGACACAGGTAATACAGATAAACGGACGGGGACAGGTAGGTCCACATCAGACGACCAGTATGGGGCCGACCATCAGGCCGCGAGTGCAGTCTGTGTGCAGTATAGTCCTAGTGTAGGTCTAACCACGCGGTCTTCGGCCCGCGCTAATGAAGCGTGTACCGTTACGACAGGTTCTAATAGCAGTGATCATTTCCGTCTGATTGAAAATAATGGCTCGGTATTGTGCGGGGAGTTAAAAGGTGTATTGTCGAGTGTAACGCGAGAGGACACCGGAGTCGGCCGTTTAGTGTTAGAGCAGGAAAATACAGGCTTCTCCGGAAATATTGGTGAAAATAGAACTTCTGTATTTACACGACGAAGCAGGGTTGATATAGGTGTCCCCGGACATATCCGGACTACAAAGGAAGTTACGCCTGTGGCTGGACACAATACGTCAGTTACCGGGGACAATACAGGCAGTACTGATGCTTCATCTCCTGACTTACAGGATACAAAATACACGGGATTACAAACACCTACTGTAGTCCCAAATGTAGTGCCATCGTCCACAAAATTATATAATTTAGTGGACGAAGGAAAGAAAAGTAATACGAGTGCTTTAGGAAAGAGGTTTCACTTTCAAGATAAGAGTAAGTGTGTGTTGACCAGTGAGAAACAAACGTGGGATATAACTAACAGTGATAGTGTTAGGAACCAAACAACCTGCGACGATATAATTAGCCCGGATGATCTTGTTAGACCTGGTGAAGCAATATCATCTGGTATCGATAACAACCGGGAACTGGAGACAGATGTGGGTACGGCCGTACACCACCCCCCACAACAAGGTAGGCATTACATCCTATAGGTGTCACACTCACTTTGTGTTGGTATAGGGAGCAGGAAATGTTACTCGTGTTTTCTTAGTGGCTGGTAACGCAACATCTACTGTATAATGAACCATCATATGACTGAGCTAATTACTCATCAAATATCGGAATGGTAGCGAAAGTATATTAGCTTATTATTGTATGGCTTTAAGACAGGAAAACAATGTATCTCTGATATTGGGAGGGGGTAGCACAACCTCTAATCTGTTTTTATACCCGGTATGACAAGAAACATTACATATCCTATTTATTGTTATTATATATAATTATTATAAATCAGAAGGTGTAGTACAACCTCTGTCTTATCAGGATATGACATTACATGTCTATATTAATATATATAATTATTATAAATAAGAGTAGAACGTACCAGTTCTAATTGATTAGGATAAGGCAGGGAAACATTATATATATATCCTCATAATACAGGAGGGGTGGGCCATCCTTCTGCTATGACTGATACAGGGAAATATCATCTCTGTAATATTAATAACGATTCTTCAGTCTGGTGTGTTTGAGGGGATTGGTACATTATGTATACTTACCCGTTAAAATTAAAAGCTTTACCTATTATGTGATGTTAATTGATTCTCTTCAGTTATAATTGGAGAGGGTATGGGACTGTCGACATTAATATCCGAGGGTGAAATATAGTGTATATTAATTGTTCCTTTGCTATGGCTTATCGTAAATTCCGACATGCACATACATCTGATAATTTGCTGTTGAGACGAAGGTAATATTTCGCATATCGCATCAAATTTTCATGAAAATACTCGTTAGTTGAAGGGATGAATGATGAATATTTTCCTCATAAACCGCTTATAACAGATAACCACAACACCTTATACTTTCGGTAATAGTCTGTAAATGTTCCTTGTCATCGTTGTTATCCCAACAACACTATACCTAGATAAGGAAGTATTCTTAGTTATCTTAAAATCGGGGTTTAAGTTAAACCAATCATGTATTAGTGATAGGTAGAGAGGTCCCCATATAACTTAGTTAGATACTACTAGTATTCCTAGAGAGTCAGAAATAAGTGTAACAATACAATTTATAATCGCATCACTTGTTCAATGCCTTGTCATATTGAATATATAAATCACATTTTGTTTGTTTAGGGGTAGGATACATTATATATCATCTGGTTCAATGAGCTTCTCAGTACGTCCATCCTCATTGGTGTTTCAACTGACCATGTATAGGACTGATGATAATACTTATCATAGCTCACATTTAACAAATAAATGATTACAATCAACTTGCTTCTTTAGCAATCAGACCATTTTTCCTAGTTTTTCCATTCAGAATGTGCTGAACAAATATTGATAATATCGAATAAGAATTTGTGTTTAATTATGTTATGTGAAATGAACACTCACAAGAGTACGTTATACTATCGCTGTTCTATTAGAAGTATAAGCTGTATATTTTACCACCTTGGTCCTGTTATAGTAACGTCTCCTCATTAATCACATATAAATCGCAGGTTAAAGATCACTCATTAGCTCCAGTAAAGGGTGTTTACATTAAGTCTGAGCCCCATTACTACAGTATATACCACCTCGGAGGACGGCTCTGTAAGTTACTGGTATAATGTATAAATACCTATTATCAGCCACTCAATGAATTAATGATTAATTAGTAGTAATTTAAACACAATGGCTCGTCCTCTGACATTGTCACCCCCTGCTTTGTCTCGATATATGTGCTATAATTATAATACACTCAATGAATATATCTCAAACGCTTTGTACTTTATATCAAGTCTAAGTAATTCAATTTATAGTTATGAGTATGATAGATTTAAATACTACGTTTTGTACTTTATATCAAGTCTAATAACTAATTCAATATATAAGTATAATATAATACATTTAGATACTACGTTTTAGATTTTGTTTCAAATCACTGTTTGGTAAATAATTCAATATTGAGACAAAGATAGTTCATTCTACGATCTTTTCATCAGGAAGTGCAAAGATTACATTAAAACCATAATTACATTCAAGCCGAATAAATGGTTTGAGTTTTTGCCATGTGAAAATTTCATTTTATTTTCCATTAAATACAATCGAATGTATTATAATCATAAAGAATAAAATTATTTTAAAACGCATCCTGTATCATATATTACACTTATCCGACAAAGTTAAAGTACAGTTAAATCAACATTGAAACAGCACTATAAATAAAAAAAACCATCTGAATTATCTTATCTAATTATAAAACGACAAAAAAGGCTGAGTACAAATTTACTCAAGGCAGATAGATTATAATTACTTAAGTAGATAAATAACGTCATCAGATTGTGTGTAGAAGTATATAATGTGTACAGTTCCCATCACATGTTCCAGGCTCTCCGATAAGATGTACTAGTTAATATCTTAATAGCATTGATTGGTTAAGAACGAAGTAATCTGTTACAATAAGAATGGTTAGTTAACCGTCATTGAAATGTCTAACAAAATCATCTACTGCTCAAACTAACGCATGTAATGTATACAACTGCGTTCATACCACATTTAACGCAGTAAAAACACTGGTCAATCCCTATATTAAACTTATCGTTAAGTTGTAGAAAATAAACATGCTTTACCCATCTTTGCTGATATTAAGCTGACAGTACACTGAACATATTAACCAGGCTCTTTATTACGCCGATAACGTAGTGCAGTTCTGCATCATTACTGTGTACGTAACGGCACCAAACAGCGTACATTCCCCTGTATTACACACACTCTCCTCGCCAACATATCCTGCCAAAGTCAACATTGTCTTATCTCCCAGCAGAACACTGTAATTATGTAATATCACTTTTTAAAGATGTTTACTCACGTACATGACGAAATTGATTTCTCGTGGTTTTTATTAGATTAAAGAAAATACAGAAATAATAAATAATAACTTTAGGCCTAAGACAGTAAGCTTGTTACTGTTATGATGAACTACGAGGTACCCTCCCTGGTTCCATGATACCTTGTCTTCCTAAACACCCTCGGGTGCTGATTCAGTTACTGTCATTCTGCATGATTGCTGCCGTATTTTTGTTTACTTTTCCTCCTTTTAAGTTACGATGCTATCGTCAGACAACTTACAGGTGTTACCCGAAAGTCTGCTTTAAATATATCTCTTCGTCTTGACATTCTGGTATCATTGATCAATGATGTTATTATCGGACAAGCAGCAATCAGAATCTCACGAACGCTTGTTGATATTTAAACTTAATTATCTGATAAAGTTGTGTATTTCTCTTGTTGAATTATGTTTAAATGCAATATATAATCGGTAGATGTCAATAGTTCTGGTATCACGGTTAACAGATAACTATTGTTTATCATTTTAACGACGACGTTGAATATTGTCAGAAATAAAGTTTCCTACTCACATTAAAACCCTTTGCCTCTAAATTATTATTTGAATCAAGAAAACTTGTTTTCCCAAAAGGTCATGGATGCTTCATTTACAGTTGTCTCAACGAGACTTCATCCTTTCTTAAAGCTTTTCAATTTCATTCTTTGCTCTTCTTGAAACCTTGACGGTTTGCTTTGAATAATAAATAAATTAGATTATGAATTTGAATTTCAAGTCGTTATTTAAGCTTGTGTACAGCTGTAATTGTATGTTGCAAAGTAACAAGTTCTGTTATTAGATACTTTGACAAGATGGCAGCGACCTAACAGAGTTACAGCTGTCTCTGAGTTACCATCACGGTCCATTTGTACCCCTGCCTCAGCTATCCTTCCCGTGAAGTACCCTCTTCACTTTACTACGGAGATAGAACACACAAACCAATTAAGAATACTAAACTAATTTTCTATTCAATAATTGCCTCGTCATATATCGTCAGTGATTAGATCTTCCTTTTACAATTGCCAAACTTAACTATAGTTAAAATGTAAAGAAATGCATTTAAATAGAGAAATTACATTAGTTTGTAGGAATAATGAGTACTTGGCTTGTTGTGATTGACTAGATTGGGTACTTCATTTGTCTATTCTCAGTCTCCTTAAAATACGGTTTATTCGACAGTCTATCAAACAAACTCAACCATCCAAATAACCACCGAAATAAAATTGACAGATACTATCTGCAAGCTGTCAGCCGCAAAACCAACGAGCCAAGACTTTGTAACTAAATCTGGGGTATTGGGGAACTGGTCAGTGAGCACAGCTGATAGGAGAGCCACCTTGCCCCGAGCTATTGGGGTTATAGGGGTACGTGACTTTTGGCTGTAATAACACGGTTTTATACCCGGGAACAAAGTTACATAGGTATTTGAATTCAATCATCAATATAATGTAAACATAAAGCGATCAATTATGAAAACTACAAACATTCTAGGAAGGGTATGGCGGGATGAACAACTTACCGAATGATGGTCATAAAATTATTGAAATATCATTTACAACTGAACATTTGTTAGGGTGGAATTCAAATGGTAAGGAACCAATATAAGAAATGGCTAATTGACAAAATTATACAAGAAGTTGTTGCTGCTGCTGTTGAACTCGGGTGTAAATCGTCTTATCTCAAAAATGGATGTAATGATAATAGTTTCTGAAATGGAATACAAAAAGATTGGATTTGGAATAATCTCCCAAAGTTCCTACAAGACCTATAATGTGATGGTGATGACGAGGTAATACAAACTGACCCAGTGCATGTTCCTATAACTGGTAATTGGTATAAACCAATAAAATTACATGCAGTAGTTAAATGAATTATACAGCTAACATTGTGTTTTCATCCACGCCGAATTAAGTAGTGCAGGCTGGGGACTGGAATGATTGTTGTAATGATACCCTTCCTCGGTACACACTCAGTGAAGTGGTTTAGCCAGTCAATATCAAATTTCATGAGACGTCTGGAGAGGCATCGTCCATTGAACAAAATGCACTCCCACAGCAAAAATCAATATGGGAACAAAACCCTACTTTGAATAAACACAAAGCCGGGTGCTGGTATTATGTAACAAGAGTTGTATCGGCTGGAACCAGTTGAATTATTTACAGATCACCCAATCTTCTACTTTCATCGCTGGCACCTAATGGTGTCTTCTTTGTGTGGGACCTCAAATTATTCACAGTTACTGTCATTTTATTTTTTTTCTCTTTGGATGAATTTCTTGTTTAAGTTGAAACGACGTGTTCAATTGTATCACATTCGCCCCCAAATTACTTTTTAAGACTAAACTAGATATTGGCTTTTATTTCAACTGAAGCTTATTTGGATGAGTCTTAAGTTTTTATATATTTAACTCTAATAACAATGTTTTAAAACTGACGACTTTCCGTGTTATGTACTATTTATAAAATTTCTTAAGACGATCATTTCCCGGTTTCCTCAATTACAAAAGGATTTATTTTTGTGATTAATTAACGTCTTATTAACAGCCAGGGTCATGTAAGGATGACCTTCCATGTATGCTGTGTGTTGCATGTATGTTGTGCGAGGTGCATGTTTTGGGAGACTGCGGTATATTAATGTTGTGTCTTCTTGTATAGTGGAACTGTTGCCTTTTTATAGTGCTATATCACTGAAGCATGCCGCCGAAAACATCAAGCAACACACCCCATCCGGTCACATTATACTGACAACGGGCGAACCAGTCGTCCTACTCTCTTTATGCTGAGCGCGAAGCAGGAGTAGAAACAACACGGATATACATACATATCCCAATAATACACATTCACACTCAAGACATCGCATATAGAGAGATGAGACCTTCCTCAAATGACCTTAATGGGACGTTAGACCAATCGGCAAACTAGTAAACAAACTTCCAAATCAAATAATACTTACCTATCTGTACCATCTTTATTTCCTTATGACCTATAAAGAATTAGCTATTCTGATACAATCAGAAGATAAGATAGACTGTTTCCTCTCATGAACGGGGTAGTGACTCACTAACTACTATATGATTAAAGGACAAAGTCCCATAACATATGCCATTTCGTTGGTGCTGTAGTAACCGACAGAGGCGCAAGGTCGATAGAAGGTCTGTTTATATTCATATTATGGTGTATTTCTGTACACAAACAAATTCTAATTCGCCGGACTGTATCGAGTGTGAGGGTGAAAAGTTCGAGCAGGAATACTTTCGGTTTTAAAGCTTTACAATATGTATTCTATTTAATCTGGCAATATCGCCATCTATGACATGTATTCCATTAAGGCAGGTATCCATACATTATTAAAACCTCTTATATCCCGAAATTGAATATGTTTGAAATATGTAGTTATTGAAACATGTTCAATAGATTATTTATCAAATGTAATCCTATTCAAACATACTTGGAAGTCAGAAATTTTAAATTAAGATCGAATTTGATCCTAAAGTCATCTGAAGTAACTCCTATTTCTTATTGACAAACATGGCCATTGCCGCTAGCCAGTGGAGTACCTGTCTGCCTGAGATAAGTATCTGTATTATATAGCTGTCACTCACAAACTCGGTAACTCACACAAGGAAATATGTCTTATCAGACCGACATATTCTCAAGAATATGCGAAATAGAATTGGTAAGACTGGGAATGGATGGGATTTTAAATCGCATACGAAATAGCGATGGTGCTTTACATTTCCCTAACAGATGTAAAATTCGAAAACGCTTCCCCACAACCATGTTGTTTGTGATAGAGAACAGTTGTTTCTCGGCCATGTCACTACGCCTAGCTACCCTAGGAATGTTTAGAGTATCCCCGTACACACTGATGTAACTCCCTCGATAATATCAGGTGTACGATAGGTGATATCGTGAAGATTTCAATACACAGTGATTTTATCTCTCTACCTGGTGAAACTTATGTAATATATTGACGTCCCGCGCTTTGGTATCTATTTATTTTATAATGGACATTTTACAAATACCGGTAGATATATCTTTCGGTCGATGTTCTGAGAATTATTCTCGTTTGTAGTTTACTTAAAATATCCATTTTCCATAGAAAACTTGGTATCAATTCATATTATAATGGACTTTTTACACACAACAACAACAAAAAAAAAAACAACAAAAAAAAAAAACAAAAAACGGTAGATATATCTTTCGGTCGATGTTCTGAGAATTATTTTCGTTTTAAGTTTACTTAAAATTTCCGTTTTCCATAGAAAACAATGTTAAAAGTAATGTTCGCAACCAGTTTGTACCTCGTCATTTTGAATGTTTACAAATAAGGATCAGGAGTTTTGAAGTATTCTTTATCATTTTACCTTGCAGAACTTTGTGTTCTTAAACAACATTGAATTCGCTATTCTGAAAGCATATTCACGAAGGAAAAACTTTAGTCTACATCATTGATCAGAATCGATATGTTTGAAACTGTGTAGACGAAAATAAAGTAACGCGCAGTCTGTATTTTTGTCTGGGTCTAAGTATAGAGCTGCCAATAGATTATCGAGCCTTAAATGTTCTGGTTTCCTACCAGTGGAAATGTTCTGACATATTGTAAAACAGTAAGTTTGGGGTATACCATTTGTGTGTAAGGATTGTAAATACATCTGTACTAAATCCTTACAGGATCCGAACCCTTAAAGTGAAACTTGCTGTAATTTTTAATCATTTACCAAAGTGATACTCAAGTTTTAGAAGCACGTGGTTATGCCATATATAACATTACATGAAAGAACTAGCCCATCTGTACTTAAGAGCACAAATATTTCGACATACACT
The DNA here is from genome assembly GCF_041381155.1 of Argopecten irradians. Lineage (NCBI taxonomy): Eukaryota > Metazoa > Mollusca > Bivalvia > Pectinida > Pectinidae > Argopecten > Argopecten irradians. The sequence goes on from NC_091147.1 coordinate 4,101,505, forward strand.
TTATATCTACTTTTTGACAGTAAGATCCAGTTGAAACTTGTAATGGACGTGTTTTACTCAGAGAAATGTAAACAGGGAAAGAATTTATCTATCGGACAAGCAGGCGTGAACATTTTGAATAGTAAACTCTACTGGTCCAGTAAATTCTGAAGTTATCGAGTTAGAGACACTCACCAAGGGATCGATACATTGTCGGGAGTGTGGTACACTCAGGACCTTTCATGCTAAAGACTTTATCAGCCCAAAGTCGTGTGTTATGTAAATAGTCAATAAGTTATAAGTGTGGGGAAGTTTTATCATCGATATCATTACATATCAATGAATGCAGTAAATCGCTGTCAGGAATTTGTCTGCATGTCCTTAGAACACGATTCATAAGATTTAAAGACATTTAATACAACTGCTTTCTGTTGCAACATATTGAGAGTACAGTTAATAGGAGATCGTCGCCATCATTGTTAACATTTAAAACAAAGGTATTTACACTAATTGCCTGGGGACTTAAAATGATTTATGACCACGCGTCTAACTGTTAAGATGAATACCTAATGATGTAAAAAACAAATCTGTCATGCACAGAGGTGCAGGGAGCATATAGCGTTCCATGTACTGAATCAAACGTTAGATTTTATTACATAATAACATTTATAATTGTTTAATGAATGAAAAGTAATCCGTCAAAATCAGTAGACCTTAAACATATATCTAAGTTTTATAAACATGTATTTACCTATTGAGATAAGAAATCTTATTCTGCTATAATTAGCACCGTCGCAATTGTATTCACTCATATCGAAAGTATTTGCGTCCAATAGACGGTTGTGTGGAATGTGTTTGTATACATGTCTGTAATTTGGGAGACTGTGGTATGTTCGTGTTGGGCCTCCTTTTCAATAGTTGATGAGATATTGGGAAATTGTTATATATCTACACTATATTTTTAACTCGTTTGCTTTTTTTTCTTTGTTACTGAGACTTAATAGAAATTATAATGACCGCCAAATTATCGCGATAACAGACGAACCAGAAATATGATATGGATGTCTGGATTTAAAACAACAACAATCAACACTATTTGAAAGGAGAATCGGACGAATTATCATAATTGATTCGTACATCTATATCTGTGTCTGGAAGGGTAAATAATAATGATAGAAATTATATCACAGCTATTTAGCTGTCTACAATATGATATTATATAACTCCGATACTGCCCCGGGATATTCAAACCAAATCACTAGACTATTTATCACCTTTAGACTTTACAAACAGGTGTTACACAAACAAGGATTCTAGAACAATAGTAACAGTGTGTAGTCAACACATGATTCATCAATACACACAGAAAGGAAATTGATATATTTACAATAAACAGTGAGTTAAATCAACACGTAACGTTTGAATCATACACAAAGATAAACAATATGTTTGATTATGTACACAATGGCTGTGTGTATTGTTGTTAAAGACGTTTGTGTATGTTGATAGAACAGTCGATTTATATAATTTCACAAAGATAAATACCTTTGAGCTATGTTACGGTATGTTACTGTATAGTGATAATATTAATGCCATATTAAAGTTTCGTCATCGCCGACGAATGGTATTTTTCCACTATAAAAAACAGGAGCTGACGATTTAGTATTTTTCTTCAGTTACAAAAGTTACTTAATTTACATCATTACCACCATTGAAAAATTAGAGCTTTTAATTTTACTTCAAGTTAAAAATATGAACAATAATTAATTGCATCCCGAAAAAAATCCGTGGCACTATCCTATATGGAATGAAGTACTGATTATGCATGCACCAAAGGCAGAATAAAATTTTTATTATTATTTTTTTGTGTTAATTAGACATATATATTAGACATTATATATACACGATTAAACACCAATTAGTGTTCAAATAATGAATATCGTGTATGCTCTGTCGGTGGTGGAGCATCTTTAATTATTTTAGGACTACAATGAAGTTTAATAAATAAATACTGTTTTTGTTTCAAAGCTGATAAGAAAGCATTGAAGGAGAGGACCAAGATAGACAATTCCTCGTGTTCAATTCTATTGGCATTTAATATTGTTTTAAGTTTGTGTTAAAAAAATCGGAATTAAGGTAATATTTCGAATTAGTCAATTTCAAAGTGGTAATGTATATTTTTGCCTCAAAGCTGAAATAAACATAAAAATAATGCGTATTATCAATTCTATTTAACTGCCAATGTGTTATATACAAGCAGAGTATTTGTCTTAATCTATTCTATCAGTCTGGTGGATTTCTGAAATATGTTGTGTGGGTTTCAAAGTAAATATTGTTGAATATATGACAAATACAATTCCAATTCCATGTGGATACGTGAAATAATGAAGTAATTTCAATCATGTGAAAGATGCAATTAATAAATATACCTGATCCTTTATCAAGTCTGAATATGATTTAATCAAGTATACTTAATCTGAAAATCAGAAGTGATCTATCGAAAAGTTGATGAAATTATAAATACAGAAATGTGGAAAATAAGAAGCATTTTATATTTTGATTGTCAAAAAATCAAAAGGTACAGCAACATACTATGTTGGTGGAGACCGTTTATATACAGCCGAAGTCAAACCCCTATAAATACCACATGCTTAGTAAGACTGTTTTCTCTGGGTCCCGAAGGGCCAATTTTAATACAATTTGTCCGTTTTATCTAGATCAATTGGCTATAAAGACAATTTTGTCTTAAGCTTGGTCACTTGGATCGATGGTTTTATATACAGTTTGACCGCGATAAAATGATGATATTGTATGTTTTAGCAGACTTCTGGTATAATGTGTTGCATGGAATAGAACTGTGGGATTAATCTTTAACCTACAAAACCACATATTGACGAGACAGTATGTCGGGTAAGGCCAGGGTGAGGTCAGGTCCGAGTTAAGAGGATTCCCCGCCTGTTATAGTCCTTACGTAACAATAGATGTATTATATAACGGTAACACTAACATTGACCTTTCCTACACTAACACCTTGTTGAACTGTACTAACACAGTGCGATCGTGCGTGTGGCTTTACGCTAGGCTTCATTACACTAATCTACCCCGGTATGTTAATTCACTGTGAGGAGGCATCTGGACAGTTGAACCATATCATCCTATAGAGTATAGATAAAGTTTTCAAATATTTGAAGTCTGCTTTATCCAGCTGAAGTTTTACCTCATTTTATTTCAACTTTAATTACGACGGACCCAGTGGTCTTTCCATCTAAATTATTGTATAGTCGGGTTGATTGTTTCCGCTTTTTCCATTTGAATTGTTTGTGGTCGCTACGGTGTATTCAGTGAAGCAGTAAACACTTACTCCGCTGAAACCCCAGGTTCTGCATTGTTTGGACCGTTTCGTAGCCTTCTCTACATTCTCTACTGTTCGGTATTATAGAATCATTAATGTGACAGTAATCACTATCGTTAAATATCCTGAGGACACTATCTAAACGTGTAGCTATTTTGATATTTTGAAGGCATTTTAATATAAATGTATAGCAACGTCATGATACATTACATACAGAGTGTAGTATGCGAGTAAAAGTCTAAGTGATACAGTCTGATGTAACCCCGAATGGCTCGAAGGTTAATGAATGTGTAGTCTATGCACTGCACTGTTAGGAATTAGATCAAGAAATGGATGAAAATCGAATGTGACTTAAGAGATATGAATCTAGTCCTAGGGGACATGTTAAGTAGTGTTAATTGTGTGTTGCTGATAAAGTACCTGAAAATGCACATTTTGGCGGGGGTGCTGTTTGGAAATAAATGCGATCCGTATAAAAATTATATTATTGAATCATTACTGTTAAGGTATTCACTGTTTTTAACTATCCTGAGTTTGTACCGTGTAATTGGACACGATCTAACCGTGTAGCTAGTTTATGTTTTGTAGGCACTTTGATATCAGTGTATAGCAACATCATGATATATAACATACAGAGCGTAGTGTGCGAGTAAACCTCTAAATCATCATACCAAAGCGTGCAGCAAAACTGTAACCTTGAATGTAACCTCGAATGGCTCGAAAGTGATAGGTAGTTCATGCACTGTATTGGTATGAATTACATTAAAGAAATGGAAGTCTGTGTACTGCATTGTTGTGAAATAGATACAGAAATGGAAGTTTATGCTCTGCATTGTTGTGAAATATGAACTAGATAAAGAAATGGTATTTGCATATAATAAAATTTGTTGAAATGGAAGTTTATGCTTTACATTTTTATTAATAAAAATATAGATGTTTGTGCATTGCATTGTTATGAATAGATAAAGAATTGGATAAATAATCGAATGTGACTTTCTGTCTTCAACATTAGTAACGTCTGCGTGACAAGAAACTATGAGGTTCTAATCTAATAGTCGTACGTCTTAGATGGGTTTGGTTGTGTATGGTAATGCCCAAGTAATTATTTTAATAAAAAACAAACGCTACACGTGTCAAAACCAATGATAACAATATGAAAAGCGGGACACATAAAAAAGGAGAAGTGTATGTAATGTTTATTGATTGTGGAGTAACTGGTTTCTCTCTCCTAAGTAACCGACATATTCTGACTACTATATGGTCCCCATACGGCCGTCAGACTGTCGTTAAATGTTCTCCGCGCTCTCCCCATTGACCACAGAATGGCTTCTATGTGTTATACGAGCGGATAAACCACAATGTTTAATGGTAAATATGCAATAGGCAAAGAATTATTTATGGTAAGTAAACACTGGAAGACACCCTTATTTTTTATATCTCTGTATAAAATTGAGGACGTGTCAAAACCGGTAGTAGCTAGTCGGTAATGTGCGGGGTCTATCACACTACATTAAAACTCCTGACTGGGGCGATATGGAAGCAATCTGGAGTTTTAAATATCATTTACTATTCACGTGATGTTACTTTCATAATAATATATTCCTGAAGTTTATTTCATATATATACATAAAATATGCATTACGATCTAAATACTCTATCAATAACTCGGTAAAAAACTAACGATGAATTTCACATGTGGCTGTCTTCTTTAGTTTGCTTTTTGATGAACTTTAATTCTGGACTTTTATCAACCTACAAAAGAGGAAGGTATGAAACATAGTATGTTTAATATGTATGCTGTCTCTTTTGATACTAGTGATTTCCCTTCATTCCCAATATCCTTTGATCGTGGAAATAGATATAATTCTTATTAATTTTTATTTAAAAAAAAAAGAGAAATACAGATGCATTACAGTTTTTAAAACTTTCGTAACACTTTAATGAGCATAATGGAGTCTGATAGCTAAAGAAACGGATAGTTAATGAAAAGGACATATTCTCTATTATAGAGTTTGGACATTTACGTGCTGAAACAATACTTGACCTTAAACAGTCCGATAATCCAAATAGTTCAATATATCTGAATGTGTGTTTCGTGATAAAATGCAGTTCCTAAATTGCTGACAATGATTGTTCACTTTATAACCCAACATTGTATGAATTTGTAATCAAATACACCAATCTGTCTCAAGTTATTGTCTGGAAACAAACATCTGTACAGACAGACGGACAGTCAGACAGATATAGACTAACACTATAGTCCCTTTGGGTCAGCTCATCCAACAGGGTACTAATAAGAAAACGTTCACCTGATCGTTTCGTCTTCTTCAAATGCTTTTTGATGGATGATGTTCTACTTTTACTATCAACGTGAATTTATAATACCTTACATTTATTGATATCACGAGTCATTCCAATCACATCGTGTTATCTTAACATGTTGACCTGCCGTACTATGTTTAAAGATGTGGGACAAAGGTATATTAGACGCAACTTATGCTAAAGACACTAAACTAGGCATAGGGAACATGTTAATTGTTTGTTGAAGTATATAGTAGGCCATGACTACGTTGTATACTGCTGATAAGATACCTAAATCTGCACGTTGTGGCGGGGATGCTGTTTGGAAATAAATGTAATCCCTAAGAAACATTAACAGGTATATGTATACTACAAAAGAGTTGTATTTTTATGGATTAATGAAGTCTACCAATGAGTGTTAATGAGGTTAGCGGGTGATATGTTAGGTTACAGTGTTGTATTCAGTCAGACTGATAACGCTGTACTTAACGTAACACACTACAGATAAATCACCACTCTAACTGGAAATGACATAGCAACACAAAAGAGCACAGACATGAACATATGTAAAATGGCTGTCCAAATGTATGTATGTAGGTACTAATGTAGCTATATATCACTCACGTCCAACCTCAGTGACCTGACTGGTGCTCACAGCCTTAAAACTATAGTATACACATCTGTCTTTGACGAGGAGTAAAACATGGTAAACATTCGCCAATAACATACAACACTAAACACATTGTACACGTCATTTGTTATCACATACCTTCATACAGAATACCAATACAATTACAGATCATTACATACAACATATATTTAGGTGAACACAAAGACCATACGCCCCATAAGAGTAACCGTCATATGATGCAAAACAATCATCACCTTGGTTCTTGTTTTGTTTGATGATTCAGTCATTTGAGTAATTTGAAATCTTAATTATTATTATTATTGAATCTTACACCTAACAATTTATCATTCGATCCATCACTTATAGAAATCCATTTAGTTATTTTTCAAAGAGTTTTCTGTTTTAATATTCATTGCTTTGATGGATTAAAATGCCTTTGGTGACTTTAAGAAGCTTGCTGAGAATGAATGATGAAAATGGGATTGGATACTGAAATCCAGAAAATATCATGGCGGCTAGCTTAAACCATTGCAACAAATGTAACTTCGAGAGTTAAAATCTTTATAATGTGTATTGTTTAATAAAGTAAAATAAAAAATACAGGTGGTAAATGCGTATAAAAATAACTCGAAGTGTCTGGTCTTATTGTTATTTAATATCAGCACATGGGGAAAATACACTTACTTACGTTATCTTTACACAGAACAGTATCAATTGCTTATCCTATCAAAAATGACCTTTATAGTTATCTTAGCATGTTCAGTAAAATAAAGACCTCATAATATAAACACACAACTTGAATGGTATGTAAACCCTAACTATACAATGCATTGTAATTTGATTGTTTGGGGTAGATGTGGCGGTAACCATTGTCTTTGTCTGTTTCAGGTGAGGTTGAACTGCTCCCTTACAAGAGTACAGATGACACGATACCCGAGCAGACGACACTAACACGTGATCCGCTCCATGATGTCACCCGGGTGAAGATGAACAAAAAATCTCTTTCAAAATATTCATCCTCTACGACGAAGCGAACATCCGGTAATGTTAAGACGGCCCAACTTTCCACGCTAAAGCAAGGTAGAGAGGAATCATTAACATTGAAATCACATTCAAACAGAACAAAGCTTCCAACCGCTGAAACAAACTCTGATGGAGTTAAATCAACTGCGGTCTCATCTGCATTATTTAAGAAGACAAAATTTCAAACAGGGATTAATGGTACAAAATGTACGGCAAATGTGATACCGAACCATGAAACCGGCGTGAAAGTGAAGTTACGTTCTAGCGTAGGAACAGATAATATCGGGAAGATATCCAGGGACCAAAAACGAATTCCTATCAGGCGAAATGATAAGCCCTCTCATCCTGATTATACAAAGAGGTGCAAAACGTTTGTAAACGAACAAAAAACGACGCTAGTGGCTCCAGCGAATTCCAGAAAGACACGAAACAGTGTTTCTTCTAAACAACCTACAACTGTTGTGAATGACAAAGCAATTCCTTCTAATATATCACCGGGTATCGGTAATTTGTCTTCAGAAGTCCCAGCCGATCGGGAGATACGCCAAGTAGGAAGTATTACAGAGAACAATACCCTGGTTTTATCACGAGATAAAAAAGTGAATAAAACCCCACAAATCACAACAGGGGGTGTTATTACGACTGGCAATCAAATTTCCGATACCTCTCAAACGAAAGGCATCAGAGTTGGGGAAAATTGTACTCCCGCCAAAAAGATATCGTCTGCTGATAATAAGAGCAGTTTGGAGACTTCTTCAACTTTCAATGAAATTACACAGCTAGCAAATCATTTTGGACGCGTAGGAACCCAATCAATATCACATGGGCTAGATATACCCTCTGGAAGTTCGCAATATTGTTACTCGGACGTTACGACGGTGACAGAAGATATCTCGGACAAACGTTCATCTTCGTCGAATCTCCATACACGTAATGTAGATAACGCGGGCTGGAGTGATGCCGTATTATCCGACGGCGGAGCTGAACCATGCACGGAACAATTAACCGGGATTAATGTGTCGGAGATTAATTCGGAGGCTGACGAGGTGGATGATGAGTCGGATAGGTCTATCTCTTGTGACCACACCACTTACAATGTAACAACATATCGGCGTAACAATAACAGTAATTACATCTCCAGTAATGCCGAAATACTTCATCACCACGGCGTGGATAGAACGGATCAATCAGCTTGTGATCGGGATGTATTCAGTCTCACGCGAGACCAGCAACACGTTGTTCCACCCCAAACTGGGTTAGGTACAGGGACTCGGGATGTGGGCTGTGACATTTCTCGTCACCCCAGTGTGGCGGAGAGCCAAGACGTGTACAGGGACTGTGACAGACCCATTAATAGTCGTCAGGTTTGTATTGAACATAACACAGATGCTACACGTGTGAACACTGCTGCCTCCCCACACGTAATGTCGGATACTAATGATGGACAATCAGGGACGTGTGAGACTAATGATAGCGATATTTCTACTCATGGAGAGGTGATATGTCGTATAATTGAAAATGAGGATGAGGAAATCCACCATTCCATGACGGAATTAAACACACTAACAAGAAACATCACGGACACAGCTGATGACATAAGTGATACGGTTACAGATGATGTGATACAAAATGAAGTAACGTACGATGAGACGGACTATATCGTAACATGTGATGGAATAAGCAATAGTGATGGCGGTCAGTCGGAGCGTCATGTCGACGACGTCCTTAATGAAGTAATGATGTGTTATGATGGGAATGATATATCAGACTCAGTTATTAGTTGTGTGAGTAGTGATTACGTTATCAACACTCCCAGATCTGACACAGAGTGTGTCCCCAAGGGGACAGCGTCTACAGTTAATACCGCGCGTGATAACGTGCCAGACACAGCGTTTATACCCGGAGATGAGGACAAACTGGACCACGACGTACAAGGTATGTTACACCCTGACCCTATCAGTAAGGACATTAAGCCAGAGAAATCCCAGAAGTCTGTGCTATCAGTAAAACAGGAATTTAACGCAAGCGGGACGGGGTTAGTGAGATTAAAATCAAAGCAGGATAAGAGTACTGGGTCAGGTGGAGCCAAATCTAATCAAGGAACAAACAATAAATCTCCTCTTAGTCCGCCTAATTGTCTTCAGAAAAATAAGACATCGTCTTCAGCAATGCATGGCACTGGATTCATATCCAAAGTGAAGGCTATCAAAAAGCCTAGAACATCCACACCCGTCAATGATCGGAGTACGACAGGAAAACAAATCGCACCAGGTACTCACTCAAGCGCTCTGAAAAGCAGCAAAACATCATCTGAACGATCAAAACAAACATTTAAATTACAACCAACGTCCAAAATTACCAAAACATCTCCAGGTAGTACGAATTCTGGGAACGTGTGTTTGGTGTCTAAGCAAACTAGTGACTTATCAAAGGAGAGATCTGTTAGTAGAGAAACGTCTCCAGCTCATTCAGTATCAAGTGATGGAAAACGTTCGAAGAGTTCAATGGGCAGTGCTTCCTCGATCTCTGGACCACCGTCTCTGGTGGTCAAGGAAAAGAAGGACAGTGTTAATTTAGTGAACAAAAGGACGAATACCAAATGTGATAATGTCCCCAAAAACGTGAAGTGTCAAACGGAACGTTCAAAAGGTAGACTAAAGTCACCAGAGGTGAACGAAGCAAAGGTTAAAAGTCAAGGGATAGGTCAACAAGATAACAGAAACTCCAGTCATGGACGAACAATTGCCAGTAATAATAAAGCCGTGAGTGGAGCTAGGAATCTGGCTCTGAAACCTGGGAAAGGGGAAGTAACAACGGCAGCCAAGTCAGGATCTGTGACGTCACTAAAAGAAACTTCGAAAACTTCAATGGAGTTTAAAAAAGATAGCGAGCCTATTAAGAAATCAAAGGTGGCTCGGTATGAAAAAAGTACAGAGTCAAAAGATAATAAGGGGTTTCAAGTATCTACTAACACCAAACCTGATGTCGATAAACCCATGGACTCCTTGTCATCGACTGTACCTTTTGATCGGAGGGAATCATCACTCAGCGCCAGCAGTAGTGACCCCACTAATCGGTGCGTTACACAACCCTCCCGGCCTAACAGCGCGAGGAGTAACCCTCAGACTCATGGATCAAAACGGTTATCAGACAGGCCATCGCATATGAAAAATAAATCATCTAGCACCTCCGCTCTCCCCCGCCAAAGTTCTCAATCAAATAAGCAGACTTCATCAACAAGCATGGCTAATGTCAAGCAAAACAGACAGAGTGCAATCCCGTCACCAACACCCACCCCATTAACTAGGGTGCCCAAACCTCACACCTCCGCCGGCCAAATTAACAAACCATCGCGCGCCACAATCGATGTTAAACAACAAAGTGAGCATGAATCGCTTCAGAATATGTCTGTCAATAAGATGTCTAAACGTGCAATGAGTTCAAAGGTGAAATCGGTGCCAACCATTCATAGACCTACCAAGGAACTTAGCCCAGTAGAACAGAGTAAACGTTCTAGGTCCAGTACCCCGAGTGAGGCATCTAGTGAAATCTCTGATACAGGCAGTAAATTATCACGGCAATCAAATACTGGAAAATTGTCTACAACGGCGCAAAACAATGTATTATTGAAACATCGACAGTCGTCCGTCCCTAAACCGTCACGGGCTAGGACTGGTACTCAGAAACGTATCGGGAATTCTGATAAGATTGGAGAAAAGTGCAAGGAAATTAATCGCCCTAGGGTCCCGAAAACTTTAATAAGTAGCCCTAAAAACAAAAGAAGCTTAGATTATAAGCACTTGAACACTAGAACGAAAATAGAAATAACCACGGAAAGCTCGCCGGAATCTGACAGCTCGCCGACTCTAACCTGCTGTGATCCGCGTGATACATGTGACGGGTCACCGCTAGATTTGATGATGTCACTTCCAGTAACGCCCGCGTCCCCGCGATTTCTGAGCGCGAGGAGTTCGATGGGAGGAACACCTTTCACGACTCCACCAGAGGAGTCTAAACACTTCGTGTTATACGAGAGGTCTTTGATGGAATCATCCAAATCGCTAATAAAAACGGACGAACACTTTGTTGATGCAGATGAAAGAGCATTGTTAGAAGCTAGTGATTTATTACCCGTTAATTTTAACAGTGAGAATGGTGGGACATCTGAAAACAATACCTCCAGTGGTAAAGTCGGTATCCGTCCACTTACTACAGTAAACAGCAGCAGGTGTGAGAATTCAGAGGGAAATACCGGGCTCACTAAACCGGGATCGAAAACACTTAAAGTTTGGAAAAGTGATATCAGCGATCAACTTGTACTATCAGAGGCTTCAAACATAAAGGCTCCCGCGGCAGGGTGTCGACAAAATGTAGACATTGCATCTTATAGCGAATATGTAGAACAGCTGTCAATAGGGGAGAAATCTGAGATTTCAGCGATAACGTCTCGCATGGCAACCGAGTCCCCAGCAACCCTGTCTGACGGCGGCCGTAGTGATACCGGTACGGCTTCGAGTGACGATTATTTCTCTGTTAGTGAGGAAGATGAAGTGGACACTTCCAGTAAAAACATAAACACGTGTGCTTTACACGTACCCAACGCCGCGTCGGTTGGTTCGTTAAATCGACAGAGCAGTGATTTTGATACCAAAGTAGATAGTGGTTACGGTAACTCAGAAAGGGACGTTGCTTGTGACAACTATACATGTCGCGTTGACAATCGCGTTATAGAAACATTCCAACAAACTGGAGAAATAATACAGTCTGGCCCAAACGAGGGAGTCTTATCTGAGTATCGTGATACCCAAACCACGTCTAGTAACACAAACGATAGATTTATACACCAAACAAGTAACAATAGTTCCGATTCGATACATTCCGGGGATAGTGCTGGTGTAAAAAGCCACCATTCTCAAGATAATTCATTTGCAAACAAAACTCCTTTTGATTTGAAATGTGAAAACATTACTCATCATCCGAAATCTGATCTTGATAGCAAAGCTGTACTTATAAACAGTGTCGGCCTCGGTAAGAACTGTGTTCCAGATAAGAACCAATATGTGTCTACAGATTATGAAGCCGTAGTGCCAGTACAGGCAAATTTAGGTGAATATTTTGATGATGGAAATGATAAACTCGAGATGCAAATAAATGATGAGGAGGGGGTCTCTCAGGATAGTAATGGTATTAAACGCGGCGGTGGTTCGGTCGGAGCGGAAGGAGTATTTACAGGGATCATGGATAATATAACAGACTTATCATTCCAAAATATTTTGACGAACCAAAATAACCTGGATGGAATACCAACTGTGAGCAATATAAAGCCACAAACATTGCCGGGTTCCGGTCTTCTGACATCAGGGACCGAGGGATCGGACGGCGGGGAGAAGTTTAATGTTAGGCCCGTCACTGTCAGGACAGAAACTGGTACTTTACGGTCTGTAACGGACGATCAAAGGACAGACGACTGTAAATCAGAACCGCCAGAAACAAGTGCTTGTTCTCCAGAGTGTAAAGGGGACATAGAGTCGGGAACGTTATCCGAGGAACACAGGGAAGGCAGTGTTATACCGGATTATTATAGCGGCGACGAGGGCCAGAATTATGGTGTCGGCGAGTTAAATGTGCAATGTCAAGATGAAAGAGATTTAACAGCTGATTCTAATGATTCTGGGAATAAAGTGGTTTGTGATTTAGAGAGCGAGGATGGGGTGTGTGATTATAAGACAGAAAACGGAATAATTGGTGATATATCTGATAGTGAAGTTGAGTCAGAGGGAGAGTTATCCTCTTCACAGTACCAATCCGAGGACGAGGACGAGGAGTATGGAGATACTGCCGAAATGAATGGAGAGGTGGGACATTACAAACAACATAGCATGGCGTCCCGACCCCCTAAAACTGACACAAATGTTGCCATGGAAACATCAAATACCATGTATAGTCCCAGGCGGAATTTATCTTCAAGAAACGAAGCAACGTGTATCAGAAAATATGAAATTGTAACTACCACAATTACGCGACATAAAAAACGTGAGACAAAAATTATCGACTCCAGCAGTAAGTTATCGACCGGCGCTGCTCGACTGCACGACCGGCGGGGCACGTACCCTACCAAGAATCTTGTGAATTCGCGTAGCGTCAAGTTTGAAACATCTAAAGAGATTATATCAACATCTGATGTAGACGGGAAAGTATTTTCTACAGTGAAAAACAGCACAAACACCGAGATTTTAGGAAAGTTTGGTAACAGTAGCGATGCTGCTGTATCGCCAGCGTCATCTCAACTGGCTGCATTAATGCAAGGAGAAACAATTACTATGCCAGAATGTTTGGAGCGGAGCGGTAGTATTGAATCAATGAACGAAGTGAAACACAGCATAGACACTCTCGACTCGGGGGACCTGAAACCGGCGGTTTCCTGCAGTGAACTATTGACTGATGGTCTGTGTGATAATACAGCGTCTTTGCTACAAGGCAGTGGTGACAAAAAATGTGAAAGTTTGGAAACAAATCCAACTTTATTATCGCCTGTGCACGGAGGTCGATTATTGAACGCAGAGGGTACACGTAACCCTCCCCCGTCTCCTGTATTGACTACGAGGCTAATACGTAACCCTCCACCGTCGCCTGTGTTGACCAGGGGTCACGTAACTAGTTTTAATGACGGACAAAGTCCTACCTTGTCACCGCGACTGACAAGGGGTGATACAAAGATTTCTGTGATCAAATCAAGAAGCAATACCACTCAGACCTATAACGTGGTTAGACGGGGCAAACAGTGTAATGATTCAATCCCGGATATATCACGGGCGATTCAGACCGGACAATCGGGCATAACTACCAGCGTTACGGAGAGACGACAGACTGTACAATCAACCTATCACCGCGCGCCTCTCTCTCCCAATTCTAGCTACGACACACTGCCTAAAACCGAAACAACCAGTGAATTAAATGACAGTGGTGCTAATTCGGTTGGATTACCTCCGATAGAGGGCACTAGAGATACAGACAGACCTTATCTGACCACTGAACCCGTGTCCAGTTCTGGTTTATCTTCAACTAGTGTAACGTCCGAGAATAAAGACAGTATTTATGATATAAATACGAGTTACACTGATACAGACGACCACAATGGTCCAGCGTCCACCACTAATACAGTTATAGACACACCGAAAGTCGCCGTATTAGTCACGAAGGAGTCTTCAGACTCGGATAATGAGTATCTGTCCGAGTCAATTGACGCTGGAAAACCAGAAAAGAAAGTGTCACGCGACGTTGATGAGGAACACGTAGGGAATAAAACTAAAACGTCCATTTATACAGTGGATAGTGAAAGTAAGGTGAAGGTCGGAGATACGATCCCGTCTGTAAGTGTTGACCCAACTGTCTCCAGTGATGTACCAGACGTGATATCTGAGAACAGTGTAACGTTTACAATTTCCTTACCGACCAGTGAGTCTGGCGCTCAGGACACTGAGGGCAATCAGTCCAACCCACAACCCGAGGAGACTATGAGCAATGAGGTCACAGACACAATACCGTCTAGCGGGGTCGATACTCCTCAGCACACTCTCTCACTCGATACCATACCTGATGAACAGCCCATGCCACCAAAATCACAAACAAAAGACGGCACCGTTAATAAAGATGAAACGACTGCAAAATCCGCCAAAGCTCAAAGGCGTGAGAACGCGCGACAACCCCTCCGGAGATATACCGCTACTGTATGTCTTATTGACAAAGATGAAGATGGGTCGAACATGCAGACTATATCACCTCCTTCCAGACCACGTGCCAGGAGTAAAAGTCCAGTGGACCTCAAAAATACCGGCCCAGAGAGCCAGCAACAAGTGTCGGTGTTTGGAAATGGTCGGGTGTCAGAGATGTGTAGAAGTTTCATTCAAAAGGCCGGCAAAGGTAAATCAGCGGCATTGACAGAGGAACCGCCATCCTCACCTCTCACACAGTCACCGTCTCCCTCCCGGAAATTAAAGTGGGTGAGGGACAATGGCGTTTGGAAGAAAGTTACGCCAGCGGAATATGAGAGAATTATGGCGGCAAAGTCATTAACGATACCGGAAATTACGTCATCGACAGAGGACGTGAATCAAGAATCGGGGAATAATGTTTCAAGGACAAACGAGGAACAGGAAAGTCAAATAACCGATACAATTCCTGTTAATAACAATGACGGTCTTACAGATAAGTCTAAATGTAAAAACAACGAGAGTATTCACGATTCGATTCCGTACATCGACAATGCCGTGGAGACCGCTTCAGTGGAGGAGGAGGACAGCGTACAAAGTGACGTTGACATACAAACGCTACCAAAGCGTAATGAACAATCACTACAGGAAGAAATAGCAGTAGCGGAGGAAAACATTTCATTCAAAGACAATCCCTTTATAAAGGACGCCTACAACGACCGAAGGGACTCTCTCAAAGGATTAGGCAAGGACGCTGTCAAGACTCCGCCGAAAACGTTACCAAAGCCTAAACACCGGCGGACACGGACAGACAGCGGACCCCAGGACGTACTTCCGGACACTAGAACATCTGAGGTGACAATAAATGAAAAATGTGAGGACTCACAGACAGTCAGTTCTGGTACAGAGGGTGTCGATTTGGACAACACGCTGACGGAATTTGATTCCACAAAATCCGGGAATGAGACACAACAGGATGTTGATGGAGTTACCGATGAGTCAATGCCATCAGTATCAGATAAAACCAAAGAGGTCCCAACACCGGTGAAATCTCAAAATGATATCAACGATCAAAACCTTGTAGCGCAAATTGATAAGATTGGAGAAAATTTGTCAAACAGATACACTTTGCCAGAGTCTAAACAAAATGGCGTACAATATAACACGTCTATATCAACCAATTCCCGTGAGAGCTCGGTACAATCTAACAAAGCTGAGGATGATACAAATGTAACAATTACAACTACCCATGAAACCGGAAATGAAACCTGCAACAACATACCGTCTTCTGATGCTACCAACATAACAACAGGAAGCACGGTCGATTCGAATAAACCGACGTTAATGGACGATTCTTTGCTCAGTAGCGCTAAACCGGAAGTCGATGAGAAAGAAAAAGAAAGTGTCAAAGATGACAGCAGTCCAGAACTAGAGCGTATGAGTTTTGCTCAAAAACTGAAAAAGGCTCAAAGTCGCTTAGAATCGAAAATAGAGACAAAAGAAGTGGTAAGGTCAAAGAAGGTCGTTGACAGAAAACAGACTGATCTGACAAATAGGAATGTTCCTGAAAATAAACGAGACGACAGTCACGTAAGCAATGACCGACAAGAGGACACTTCTCTCAATAACTCGGAAACACGTGAAAGTCCCAAACAATCGTTTTTACCTGCTGTCCCGAATTACGTTATTGGCAGTCCGCAGAAACTGCGAGCTATCCGAATAAAACAGGAAATATTCCCTAAAGAGGAGCCAGAACAATTAAAACCAAAGGCGATTAAGAAGTTAACAGCAGTTAAAATCAGCTCCGAAACTTTTCCTAAAGAAGAAAGTACAACTTCAGAAATTGGCGGGAAATTAGAATCACGTGATTCTTCCCCAGAAAGGCACGATATTGAGGACTCTGGTAGCAAGACGCCTACTAACGGACCACAGCTAGAACCCGGACAGGGTACCGACCAGGAGGACAAATTTACAACCGGAAGTGACTCGGATAATTCTCCAGTGGATTATACAAGTTTGTCATTGAATAGGCAGACGATAAGTAGCAAAGGGAGACAACTGCCGAAACGGTGTATCAATCCAGTGAAATTCTCGTATGGTGAAATTAATGGTGATAATTGTGGGGATTTAAAACTTGTGGGAAACAATGAAGCAGATTCCTCTCCAGAAACTCCAACACTGACGGTACAGAAAGAGGTAAGTGGATTTTGTATTTCTACTTTCGTTTTCAGAACCACGTGTAGCAGTGTGTCCGGGACAAATGGTATGTTTTAGGATTGAATCATTTCTGGTTTAGTGTTTTATTCATATGATTTGAATGTTTGTTTTCAACCATTTTCGACATTGCATAAAAGTTGATCCTCCAGCTTAAATTTGTATTTAATTTTGGGTACGGAATTCAACATGAGAAGATGGTGTAGATCACTGGGCCTTACAATTGAAAAATACTTGTATGTTTGTGTTTCAGGAACAAATTATTCTATTATTATTATGTAATGTAAGTGAATGCAAAGTACATGCATGAATGTTCACCAATATTTCATTTAATAATAATGTTAATTGACAACATTTTGAGGAACTGGTGAAATTAGTACAGTGTAGAAAATGGGAGCTCCTTACATCTGATATGTGAATTTTAAATATATTGTATGCATTAGAGTTTTCTTTAGTGTATTACAAAACCACAATTATACAATACTCTTTCAGTTCTAATATTTGGACACTAATTCACAATAGAAAGACAACAATTTTGTTTTATAACCAGTCATAGTTCTGCTGAAGCTATTTGCCTGACTCCTGTGGTATTGATCAGCACTGCATTGTCTATACAGAAGTCTATCCTCAGGTGGATTCTATACAGAATTACAATTTTTTGTTTCTCTAAAACTGTGCACCCCATCTGATTTCAGGAGAAAGGATTGTATAAAATGTGGATATATCATCTGCACAAGGAAATAAAATTTGGAATATTGTAAGGAAAGTTTTTTTTTCGTGATAAGATTATACATGTAGTTCTCCTTTAGTTTATGATATAGCATATATTTTGTATATGGATTTCTTTTTCTTTTCCATATGGATGTTAGTTCAATAGTTATAACTCAAACCTGCTGGTATGACCCTTAAGCAGAACCAAATTGTCTATATCATCATACAGACTGCTACAATTATAGAATTAAAGCTTTACTACTTTACAAAATGTAGCTATAACTATAAAAATATTTTACATTGATTGTGAAACAGGTTATAAATATATAACTAATACCAATCACATTTGGTAGCCTTGGTGTGAAGTATTAAAATATACTGGTCTTCTCTACTCTTATACACCATATTACCATTGGAACATATTGAGGAATAGATGTCACCTAGCTACTGTTGAAGCTGAAAACATATCACCTTCTGAAAAGTCAGTCAGTAGGTGATATCTTTTCCACTACAACAGTTGCTAGATGTCACTATTTTGAAAATACATTTAGTGTAGTTTCATTTTTTGCAGACAATCATTTGAAAAAAAGACAATCAATGTTTTTGGTGTATTTTTAATTTGCTTCTTCATTGTAAATGTTACTCTTTGTAGGTATATTGTGTGATCATGGATATGTTTACTGGGTATTTCAATAGAACAAATCCACTCAGTTATTTGCAGCTTATTGAATATACCTTTGGCGTTTTAAGCAAAACCGAAATGAATTTGTCAGGAAAGAAATTTGGAGTTTTGCTATATACAGTGTACATATACTGCATGTATGCAGTGGAAACTAACAAAAAGCAAATTGATGTTTGTAAAAAAGACATAAATTGATTTGCTCTGAGAATTGAATACTTGCAAAATGTATTAACAGACTGGCACTATGATCAATATCAAGGAAATGGAAGTGTCAGACCTTTCAGCAGACATTTTCTGTATGTATGTGGTGTCTCACAATTATCTACTCCACTTGTTTAGATTTCTCTGAAGACCAAATTTGGTATCATGTGTAGTTAGATGAAGGTTTCCAGATGTACTTACGTAACACATAATGTGGTTTGGGTCCCAAAGAGGAAGACTTAGAGAGGGTGTTGGCACGGAACACCCTGGTTTGGTAGAATATCTCACAATTATTTCACATTTTGATAGGATCTTCCCATACATGTTATATGCCTACTCTAGGCTTGGACTGGTTTGGTAGAATATCTCACAATTATTTCACATTTTGATAGGATCTTCCCATACATGTTATATGCCTACTCTAGGCTTTGACTGGTTTGGTAGAATATCTCACAATTATTCACATTTTGATAGGATCTTCCCATACATGTTATATGCCTACTCTAGGCTTGGACTGGTTTGGTAGAATATCTCACAATTATTTCACATTTTGATAGGATCTTCCCATACATGTTATATGCCTACTCTAGGCTTTGACTGGTTTGGTAGAATATCACACAATTATTTCACATTTTGATAGGATCTTCCCATACATGTTATATGCCTACTCTAGGCTTTGACTGGTTTGGTAGAATATCTCACAATTATTTCACATTTTGATAGGATCTTCCCATACATGTTATATGCCTACTCTAGGCTTGGACTGGTTTGGTAGAATATCACACAATTATTTCACATTTTGATAGGATCTTCCCATACATGTTATATGCCTACTCTAGGCTTGGACTGGTTTGGTAGAATATCTCACAATTATTCACATTTTGATAGGATCTTCCCATACATGTTATATGCCTACTCTAGGCTTGACTGGTTTGGTAGAATATCACACAATTATTTACATTTTGATAGGATCTTCCCATACATGTTATATGCCTACTCTAGGCTTTGACTGGTTTGGTAGAATATCACACAATTATTTCACATTTTGATAGGATCTTCCCATACATGTTATATGCCTACTCTAGGCTTTGACTGGTTTGGTAGAATATCACACAATTATTCACATTTTGATAGGATCTTCCCATACATGTTATATGCCTACTCTAGGCTTTGACTGGTTTGGTAGAATATCTCACAATTATTTCACATTTTGATAGGATCTTCCCATACATGTTATATGCCTACTCTAGGCTTGGACTGGTTTGGTAGAATATCACACAATTATTCACATTTTGATAGGATCTTCCCATACATGTTATATGCCTACTCTAGGCTTGGACTGGTTTGGTAGAATATCACACAATTATTTCACATTTTGATAGGATCTTCCCATACATGTTATATGCCTACTCTAGGCTTTGACTGGTTTGGTAGAATATCACACAATTATTCACATTTTGATAGGATCTTCCCATACATGTTATATGCCTACTCTAGGCTTGGACTGGTTTGGTAGAATATCTCACAATTATTTCACATTTTGATAGGATCTTCCCATACATGTTATATGCCTACTCTAGGCTTGGACTGGTTTGGTAGAATATCTCACAATTATTTCACATTTTGATAGGATCTTCCCATACATGTTATATGCCTACTCTAGGCTTGGACTGGTTTGGTAGAATATCACACAATTATTTCACATTTTGATAGGATCTTCCCATACATGTTATATGCCTACTCTAGGCTTGGACTGGTTTGGTAGAATATCACACAATTATTTCACATTTTGATAGGATCTTCCCATACATGTTATATGCCTACTCTAGGCTTGGACTGGTTTGGTAGAATATCTCACAATTATTTCACATTTTGATAGGATCTTCCCATACATGTTATATGCCTACTCTAGGCTTGGACTGGTTTGGTAGAATATCTCACAATTATTTCACATTTTGATAGGATCTTCCCATACATGTTATATGCCTACTCTAGGCTTTGACTGGTTTGGTAGAATATCTCACAATTATTCACATTTTGATAGGATCTTCCCATACATGTTATATGCCTACTCTAGGCTTGGACTGGTTTGGTAGAATATCTCACAATTATTTCACATTTTGATAGGATCTTCCCATACATGTTATATGCCTACTCTAGGCTTTGACTGGTTTGGTAGAATATCACACAATTATTTCACATTTTGATAGGATCTTCCCATACATGTTATATGCCTACTCTAGGCTTGGACTGGTTTGGTAGAATATCACACAATTATTTCACATTTTGATAGGATCTTCCCATACATGTTATATGCCTACTCTAGGCTTGGACTGGTTTGGTAGAATATCACACAATTATTTCACATTTTGATAGGATCTTCCCATACATGTTATATGCCTACTCTAGGCTTGGACTGGTTTGGTAGAATATCCACAATTATTTCACATTTTGATAGGATCTTCCCATACATGTTATATGCCTACTCTAGGCTTGACTGGTTTGGTAGAATATCACACAATTATTTCACATTTTGATAGGATCTTCCCATACATGTTATATGCCTACTCTAGGCTTGGACTGGTTTGGTAGAATATCACACAATTAGTACTTCACATTTTGATAGGATCTTCCCATACATGTTATATGCCTACTCTAGGCTTGGACTGGTTTGGTAGAATATCTCACAATTATTTCACATTTTGATAGGATCTTCCCATACATGTTATATGCCTACTCTAGGCTTGGACTGGTTTGGTAGAATATCTCACCATTATTTCACATTTTGATAGGATCTTCCCATACATGTTATATGCCTACTCTAGGCTTGGACTGGTTTGGTAGAATATCTCACAATTATTCACATTTTGATAGGATCTTCCCATACATGTTATATGCCTACTCTAGGCTTGGACTGGTTTGGTAGAATATCTCACAATTATTCACATTTTGATAGGATCTTCCCATACATGTTATATGCCTACTCTAGGCTTGGACTGGTTTGGTAGAATATCTCACAATTATTCACATTTTGATAGGATCTTCCCATACATGTTATATGCCTACTCTAGGCTTTGACGGAATGACATGGTTTTGCTGTAATATATGCATAAAAAACATAAAATGTATTTTCAAAATTATGTAATTACTTCTATGAATCTGAATTTTGATTTCTATACTTCTATGCAGTATCATTGAATTGAATGAATAAATTATCTAATCTAAACCAGTTTGTGACTATAATGTAACAATTAACCTGTTGTGTTGATAAACACTGAAGAGTTCCACTCAATCACAGGTGGGGTGATCCCTTAAATATAAAACATCTCGTGCCCTCCACCCTATCAGATAACACACACTCACACTAATTAGTCATGGCCGATGTTTAAAATCTCCCTTGCAGTTTTTATACGACTTTTTGTATAAAGTTTTATGAGAGTTGATGAGACCATTAACTCGGTGCTGTGAGATATATACAGATCTTTATTCAGAGTCCTGTTTTCAGTGTGTGTTATAACTTTAAAGTTTCCTGTTTTTTTATTGGCATTTTATTGCTCGGTGATATGCCGCTGAGTTATTTAAGAAGGGCGTATGTCCCAAGATGGTAATTTGGTAGGCAAGGAAAATTGCTTAATTGATTATTTCTTTTCGTGAATTTCATTTAAATGTTATTGAGGTTTGAATATAAGCATGGGAACTAGTTATAACTTTTCTGACTCTGCTGATGTCTTTGTATTCAAACTTGTAAGTTTATTATTATTGCTATACTCCTAATTTTGACTACGACATGGCAATTATAGACTTTCACAGCCAGTACATTACTAGCTGTAATAACAGTTTGTATTCCAGCGATCTCTCACCCACTTTGCTTTATGATTCCAGTTTACTAATGTATGACTTTTGGAAGTGGGTTTCACATTTATGTGAAGGATCAAAGCCACATTTCAAGGTTTCAAGGTTCAGCCCATACCTGGGGCAGGTATTGTAATTTTAAAGTAAAAATGAATTTTTAATATATTTCATTGAAAAAGTCATTTACATTGTGGGTAGGTATGTTCTGAAATGCAATTTACATTGAAAAATTGCTGGAAATGCATCATCTTTGCTGAAGTTGATTTCAAAACCATACAAGACCTTTTGAAGAAAAATGTCTGGTAGATTCATTTCTGAGTGTGATTTTTATCTGGATATTACATACAAATATCCCTAACTAAGCTACACACACTTGACATATGTTATTACAGACAATCTCTACAACAAATCTCATTGCCTTCCTATACAGGTACAGCTATATCAGGCAGATTTATTATTTTCTCTTTGAGTGAATTTTTTAGCTGGAGCATGAAAAATATCAAGTATATATACACATGTTTTTATGTAGCCTACCAAAGTCGCCTGTTGATGTATAGGATAAGAGCTCTAGTATTTGAGAAGTTTGGAATGAAGAGCTTTGAACCTGTCTGTGATAGTCCTGATATGTTACCAAGGAAAGAGAGACCCCCAACAGGGCTGGAATCAGCAAAGGTTACTGTGGAGGACCTGGCTGTGTTCATGGGCCGTCTGATAAGCTCATCATTTGGCCCCTGTTTAACTTGGTGTTTTCTTAACCTAGCCATTCCTAATTCCTATGTAGGGAACCTGTCCTGATTCTCTGGGTCTGCATGTCCATCTTTCCAGAGAATATGTTTCCAACTCGGAGGCAAATTACTTTCACATTTATGCCTTCATCTTCAAATAGCATACACTCTTTCATCTCTTCATAAATGAGATATTCTCTGAATGATTGAAATCTAAAACAAATTTGAAAAGTACAAACTGCTTTTAATTCACTCTACCGTTAGAAATACATTAAAAACTTTATGAAAACAAAATGAGAACATTGATTTGAGAGGGTGGTGGGGGCTCTTATCCTGGTAATGGCACATGGAAGTTAAAAATTTCACCAAATTATTTCACCGAGTATTACAACGTAATTTGTAAAATAAATAAGATAATGAAACAAAATTATGTTTATATTTGTAGTTTACATTGAATAAAGATTTAAATTCAAATTAAGTGAACTAAAGGCCTCCAAAGGGGGAAGAGTCACTTCAAGGAACAGGTCTTATTGGGTATAGGGTATTTTGTATTTCAGAATGTCATTTAGATTATAAATGTTTTAAAGTTTTTACCAAAGTGATATTGATATCAATATGATATTACCAGAACATATGTATACTGGATGTTTTTTGAAAGTCAATGAATGCATTCTACCTTTTTATGGTGAGGATTGAGTTCACATAGCGCTATTACCAGTCCCGGAGTAACATCTGTCAGGATTTAGATTTCATTTACTTACAGTTTATAATTACATTTGTAAGATAAAGTGAGTGTTACTTTGTTGCTGTGCATGTTTGGAAATGAGATCTCCAATCTCATTAAAAAGTAATTCAACTTCTACATTCTAGAAACAAATGAAGTTCTGAGGTCAAAGGTTTAACTGGTTTGACTAATGAAGTTTGGTATACCTATCGCAGTATTATCTAATTCTACCAAATATCAGAACCGATAAAAATCTTGTTATTTTAATGCTACCTCTTGAGTTTTTCCCCTCATTATCTTGTGTTGTTTTTATTTTCTGTATGCCATTAAGATATGATTGGTTCTCACAGATGTTAAATTGTGGATTTTGATAAATGTGTAGTCTGAGAAGGAACATATGTGTGATTTCTCATTCATGCTATAAACATGGTATGGTGCATCAGCTATCAAACACAACTTAAACTTCTAGTGCAAAAAGTTTGTAGTTGAAAAGTTCATGAATAAGTTTGTGAGAAGCCATTGAAGAGTCAGCGTGATTATAGAGTTATAATGTCAGTAACAGCTAAACCCTTGTTATGTGTAATAGCTCTGTCTACCAGATACTTGGTTCAGTGCTGTATTACCGTATTTTCCGGAGTATAAGCCGCGACTTTTTTCCCTGAAAATTGGGAGTGCGGCTCATACACCAGTGCGGCTTATCCGTGAACGAAAACCAAAATCTCACCACGTTTTGGCATTATTACATCGTGATTCACATGTGAAAATCGTAAGTTTTACTCGCCATTTTTGTAAAGTTATGCATCGAACAAATCACTGTAAAAGTAGTATTGAAATTGTTAACATTTATTTAATGAGATGTCTTAATTGGTTAAGGTAAAATCCGTTCAAGTTGTGGCCAAAAATCAATTAAAATCATTTACTGTCCTAGTGTCTAAGTTGAGTTCTTGGTAATGTACTAATTTGCGTTTTTCACTGACATTTAAAAAATAAGGGAAATTATATTTAGAGGTAGGAGAAATACAATGGCAATCACACAATATTGGAACTGTTCTAATGCTTGTTATAGGGGCCGCTGTGGCCGAGTGGTTAAGATGTACCGACATATTACCACATGCCCTCCACCTCTTGGTCGCGAGTTCGAATCCCATGTGGGGCAGTTGCCAGGTACTGACCGCTGGTCGGTGGTTTTTCTCCGGGTACTCCGGTTTTCCTCCACCAACAAACCTGGCACGTCCTTAAATGACCCTGGCTGTTAATAGGACGTTAAAGTAATCAAACCAAACCAAATCTTGTGCTATATCAGGCTATTCCATATGACAAATTATATAAAGTAATCACCATTGGATACACTGTGTAAGACACTGCAATGTTACTATGTCACTGTTGCCTTTGTTTCAGAAACACAGTAAACCTACAATTCTTTACATTGAAATGTGTTTTGCCAAATTTGCTGTAAGTGATTTCTATAAGATCTGTAAGATTTTTGAAATTGTCCACTTCTCTGTACTGACGATGCTGTATGTGCGTGCCACCATTTCCATCCATGGAAAGGTTCCAAACTTTATATGGTTGCAGTGTTCACTGATGTAAACTTTTTAACTGTGTCGGCTTAGCTTTATTTGAGTCTAAATTCATAAATTATTCGTGCCAAGGTCTGGGTAGACAGTCTGAAGTTTGTGGGACTTTTATCACCTTATTCTGGATTCTTTACAACTTTTTTGTCAGTAACTTGACACGACCCCCTTGTTTTCTCCTCTGTGATCTGTTTTCATTATTTGTTTGGTTTTATGGGAGGTTTTTGGGATACCGAAGTAAGATATATCAACACTATAAGATAGAACATTTGTTTGTTGCCACCTAACATACTAATGATGAAATGTGTAACAATCTGTATCCTTGTCTGACACCTACAGTATAGACACCCATAAACAAATGGCTGACGAATGATGATCCCCAGCTGTTGTTATTGTGTATTGTATACTCTATACGATTGCGTGGATCCAACAAAACTTTTATCTTTATCTTAGAATTTTAACTGTAGTCCATGAAAGGTGCTTAACATTCTATTTCTCCTGCATTAGATGTTTTAAGTTAATCTTAGAAATGAAATTTGTTGATCCTGGGTTGCCAGTTTTGTGACAGTTAAGTTTAAATTCAAAGTATAAATTCTGTGTTTATCAAAAAGATCTAACAAGTTTTCAAAGTTCAAAGACGTTCTGTTTATCGCCCCACTCTTTAATATGCCCCTAAACTCCAGTTTTCTAGAAGGTAACAATGAGAATTTCAATATTCTTCCCCATTCATATCAAATAAATGATTTCACTCATTGACCAATATTAATTAACAGGGGAGATAACCCTGACACCAGTTGTAGGTTGTTATGAACAAACTCCCTGTTTGAAGTCTAGTTCTATTTAATTAAATGTTTTGAATGTGATTTATTTTCTAGCTATAAACACATCAGGGATCAAACTCCAATAATGTTATTCAATGACTCCATTTTTCTACTCTCATTAGCAGCCTGTTTCTATGATAACAACACTTAATTTTCCTGTCAGGTGCATATTTTAGTGCCCAATATGTAACCAGTATCTGGCCGACTCGCTATACTTAGGGTGACCTTTGGTGCTAAGTGAATTTCATTAAGAAGGTGATTGTTGCTGGAGTTTGTCCAATGTATAGAGATAACAGGGTCTAATTCTATTGGGGACATTTAACATGTGTGAGAAATAAATATGGAACTAAACACTGACATGTAAGAAATTTAATTTTTAATTTAATTTGACATTTTATAATTAATTTGTTGACCATGATTGATGTGGTTGATACACTAACATGCTGTGTTCACATTTTTGTGTATTCAAGCAGTAGCTGGATGGAAAAGTGTTTCTAAGATAATCAATTTTGTTGCATGTTACTTAAAGATGCTCCACTGCCGACACAGCATAAATGATATTCGTCATTTGAACAATAATTGGTGTTTAATTGTGTATATATATGTCTAATTAACACAGAAAATAATGTAAAATGATTTATTTCGCCTTTGGTGCATGCGCAATCAGTACTTCATTCCATATAGGATATAGTGCCATGGATTTTTTTCGGGATGCAATTAATTATTTTTCATATTTTTAACTTGAAGTCAAATTAAAAGCTCAAACTTTTCAGTGGTGGTAACGGTGTAAAGTAAGTAACTTTTGTAACTTAAGAAAAATACTTAATCGTCTGCTCCTGTTTTTGATAGTGAAAAAATACCATGTGTCAGCGGTGGAGCATCTTTAATTTATCCTTATTGATGAGTTGACAAATATTTCAATTGTTACTTCAGTTTTACAGTTTATATTTGGTAGATATGTAATGAATAAACAGAAAAAGAATGGATAGGAATCAAACAAGTTATTTCCTTTGAGAAATTATTCAATCATAGCCTGCTTATCAGATTCCCCATACATAATTGTAAAATTCCCTATTGTGTATTTGCATAATACAGAGTTATTTGCCCTTGTCACTACATTATGTAGGTTTAATTGTGATGTCGTCAGTTTTTGAGCGTACGTAGTATAATATTTTTCAGAAAATAATGACGCGAATTTCATTCTCAAAAATTAGCGATACAATGGACGACCTACCTGCAAGGGAGATAACTTTGTAATATGCAAAGAAGGAATTTAGAATTTAGTAGAGAATAGGCCATGACTTGTGATGTGAACTAAAATAACATAACATCATTGATGAATGATTATAATAGAATATATAGAAAATTTAATAAGTAAATTAGAGAGTTGTCAGTTCACCATAATATCCTATCATAAGTGATAAAAATGTTACTGCCATTTGCCAGAGGGTTTGACTTATGACTGTTTTGAAAACTGTTTGTCAAACTGTACATAAAACTAATGATATGGATGATAAGATATAGAGGGGTCTGTCTCAGATGTAGCTGTAGAGGGATGTTCACCCAAACAGTCGGGAGTAATCTCCTAACTGTGGGGATAGGCCATTCTCTGGTTAAGTGTATGATTTAGGGGTACAACCATGGAGAAGTGGAATGGTTAAGTTGTGTCAATATCATGTTGGATATTATCAAGGAGTTTGTTTTTATCAAAAGGAGTTGGTGTGTTTGTTGTCTATACAGCCACCAGAGAATGTCTAAACAGAACATTCAAAAAAAATTGTTATAGCATAAAAGTGGTCAAGTTATCCATTTATATGACGGTGTTTTCTTTGAATAAAGTAAAGCCAAGTATTACAAATCTTGAACAAAATGAAAAAAATATTTGAAATTCTTCAGATCGTGTCACTGTAAAGACCTACTTATGTGTAGTTGAGGTAGATATCTGTTGGGAGTCATTTACAGTGAAATATCATACATATGACTCATTTTCATGCAAGTACATTCTGTAATCTTTTAATAAGATAAGTCTGAGATAACATATAAGTACTTGATAGAAGGCAGGAGTAGGAGGGAGAATGTGGTCAGTAGATAGGGGGTATACTAATCAGGGGTGTGGAAGGTGGAAAGGGGATCATAAAGGGCCGAAAGTGGAGACTACTAAGGTCAAAGAATGGAATATATTGAATGTGATAGAAATGAAGTCAGGAAGCTGCGAGAATTGAGTCTAGGTCAAGTGTAGGAATAGCAGTTATCAGAGGTCTTGAAGAAAGAGATCTCAATTATGATGGAATTGGAATGTAATTTTAAGAGGAAGGAATCAGATCTGAAAATTTACAAAATGGGGTAGATGGTGGAGACTGGAGTAATGAGTCATTGAGTGTGGAAGGGTGGCATCGGAAAGATGGTCAAAATAGGAAGAAAATGGAAGAATTGGGGTAAAGAGTAATCTTAAACTTGTTCTAATGCTGGTGTCAAAAAACGGAAACAAAAACCAATACTAGAGGTTATTGGTAGGTACATGTACTGAAGGATGACAGTAAAATTCTGATTAATTCTGAATATCTAAGATTTTATATAGGATTCTATTCAGAGACAAAGGAATAGTGAGAGCTGATGTTTGGTGATTAAGTGTTTGATTTAAGGTCATTATGAAGGGATCGTTCACACCTGGGTGCTGATAACATAGGCCACCACTGGGATACTACCCAGCGACTGTACAGCTGTGGGCCTCCTCCCTCCCCCCACCCTCCCCCTCCACTCACTCCTCAGATAAATAGGTTATCTCTCACAGATAAACAATTCACTTCTCTTATTTATCTGATTTTGTTGCTTTTTAGAGCCAGATTTCAATTTTGAAAGCCCTCTTTGAAATCAGTATTTATTTTGACTACTGCGACTGGCTCCTGTGTAGTCTAGGGACATACAAACACACTCCAGTTAGTGTTCAGTTTGTAATAACACATGACAACACAAGTTTCTTTTAGACAAAAAACATTTTTGTTTTAATTTCCAAAGATAATGGATTATTATATTTTTAAAGTGTAACTTTGACCATTAAAATAACTTAAAATTAGGACAACTGGATGACAAAAAGATCAGCACTTTCAATGTCACTTAATTGTATAAGAAAACATGTTTTCAATGTCACTTAACTGTATAAGAAAACATGTTTTCAATGTCACTTAATTGTATAAGAAAACATGTTTTCAATGTCACTTAACTGTATAAGAAAACATGTTTTCAATGTCACTTAATTGTATAAGAAAACATGTTTTCAATGTCACTTAACTGTATAAGAAAATATGTTTTCAATGTCACTTAACTGTATAAAAAATGCCTTTCTGATGTCACTTAAGTGTATATCAAAACAACATTTCCCATTTCAGTGTCACTTAACTGTATAACAAAACTAATAAACTTTGCTCTTAAGTTATTTAGCTATATAACAGAGATGCTAAAAACAAAACTCAAGTCCTGAATTCCACTTATAGCGAATCCATTAGAGACTAAACTTGTCCACCTGTTTACATGGTTGTCCACTATAGATGACCAGAAGGCAGAGTCTGAGCAGTTGTGTTGTTTACCTGCTTTATCACATGTAACATCATACCAGGGGATATTTGTCCATTATCCAAATAAAGGTTAATCAACTATCACTGTACATAACTGGACCCCTAGTACGACTGTAGTTAGAGTATTGACCACACTTTACTCCCAGGCTGTGATGAGTAAAAGTGATTGACTTTATTAGTTTTCCTATTTGATGTCATTGTATGTTCCAATTTGATTGTTAACCCTGGGGTGTGCTGCTCTGGGTCTTTGGTAGTATGGTTCAGTGAGACAACACTATAATGGGTAAGATATTCTACTATCACAGGTAGACAGAGCCCAGGAGATACTGTCAACACAGCACACTCTGGGACTGTGATACCGTCAACACAGCACACTCAGGGACTGTGATACAGTCAACACAGCACACGCAGGGATTGTGATACTGTCAACACAGCACACTCAGGGACTGTGATACAGTCAACACAGCACACTCAGCGACTGTGATACAGTCAACACAGCACACTCAGGGATTGTGATACAGTCAACACAGCACACTCAGGGACTGTGATACAGTCAACACATCACACGCAGGGATTGTGATACTGTCAACACAGCACACTCAGGGATTGTGATACAGTCAACACAGCACACTCAGGGATTGTGATACAGTCAACACAGCACACACAGGGACTGATACAGTCAACACAGCACACGCAGGGATTGTGATACTGTCAACACAGCACACTCAGGGACTGTGATACAGTCAACACAGCACACTCAGGGACTGTGATACAGTCAACACAGCACACTCAGGGATTGTGATACAGTCAACACAGCACACACAGGGACTGTGATACAGTCAACACAGCACACGCAGGGATTGTGATACTGTCAACACAGCACACTCAGGGACTGTGATACAGTCAACACAGCACACTCAGGGATTGTGATACAGTCAACACAGCACACTCAGGGATTGTGATACAGTCAACACAGCACACTCAGGGACTGTGATACAGTCAACACAGCACACGCAGGGACTGTGATACTGTCAACACAGCACACTCAGGGACTGTGATACAGTCAACACTGCACACTCAGGGATTGTGATACAGTCAACACAGCACACTCAGGGACTGTGATACTGTCAACACAGCACACTCAGGGACTGTGATACCGTCAACACAGCACACTCAGGGACTGTGATACAATCAACACAGCACACTCAGGGACTGTGATACCGTCAACACAGCACACTCAGGGACTGTGATACCGTCAACACAGCACACTCAGGGACTGTGATGGTTGTTATTTCTATCTGGTGTCTGCTGAAAAGATATAGAACTTTTGACCTACTTATACCAAATACTTTATTTATAAGACACAACAATTGTCAATTCATTAGATATCTTTATAAGAGTAATTTTCTAACTGTTGCAATGAGATTTGAACTAAAAAATAGCAAATAAGCCTGACCAAATCAGAATAAGTTATACAAGAGATACCAGGTCTGAGGATGTGACAGATTTCTGTGTCTGACACCGAGGTCAGCATTCCTGTGTAAAACACAAACATATCTGTCTCACCATCTTTCATCAGGGACAGGTGATGAGTGATGAAGGAACACTGACTAGAGGTCAGTATAGGAGAGGAAGGTCATTTACTGACCATCAGCTAGCTAGGTCAGGATATGTTCAGAAGGTCAATGTCCATCCTGTGTTTTGAGTGACTTAAGACCACAACTTATTATTGTATCTATTAATAGACACAAAAGTTAATTTACAGTATTTTCGGGCATTTCCATTTCCAAACAATTCCTGGAACATTCAACATTTGTGGATTTAAAAAACAAATGGGAATTCTATCAATATAAATGATCTAGAGGATAATTAGAGAAAATAAAGGTAAACTTTATTTGATCACGAAATTCGTGAAAAGGAAATCACACAGACAGAAATTTGGTTTACAGTCTGAAGACGTGCCCAAATATGGTAAAGACAACTCGTCTCATACAATGTATCAGGTCGATGTCTAAATATAGTATCATACCCATTATCATATTTACTGTATTGTAGACATGATCCCTGATTTCTCTTTAGTCTATATAAAGTCATTCTCTCTTATCTTTATTCATGTGTCTTCGAATTTCCTATTGGAGAAAAAGATACATTTCCCAGGCAAGAAAAACTTTGATGGTTTCTATGGCAACAGGTTTGTGGGATATTGTAGCAGAAAGGATTGGAAATTGACAGAGATGAATCGCAGACTCAGCATATAACAAATTGGGAATCAGCCTTGGAATGCAGTTAGTCAATAACAAGTGTACAGATGGATAGAGTTTTAAAGACTGGTATCGATTCTAATATCATGGCATGTTCTTACAATAACATTTAAATTAAAATCTAAATGTCTTATCGATTTCATGTTGTTCTCGGTGCAGTAAGTGTTTCTGTTTCTATGGATCAGACATGTGTATGAATGGGAGATACTCAAAATAGGAGTTATTATTGATTTGTTCTGTTATAAACATCTAATTCATAACTTGTGTGAATGAACTTCATTATGTAACTAGTGAAATTTACTCCTTTGACATTTGGAGAAAATCTGTGACCATAGGGCCATGAAATTCACGATTTTTGTGAAGGTGGACTCTTCTAGTACATGTAGTTAATTTTACCACCTCTGTGTTTTGAAAAGAAGAGTTGGAAACTTTAGTCTGCAGGGGGGGGGACCATGTAATTCACAATTCTGATTTGTCATAGTCCACAATTAACAAGGTGTCTGCAAAAAAAATAAAGCATGAAGTGAAGATGTTATATTTTTCCCTGCATAGAGATTTCCACAATTTGTTGAACTAAATGCTTTAAAAAGTGTTTTGAATTCCAAAATATTTTAGTAGATCTAAGATACAACATTTTCTTCTTCTACATAAATGTCTCTCTTATGACATAATCCATTATTTAAAAAAAAATATTGTAAACATAAAAACTGCATTGACAGTGCATATTAATTAATCATCATTAGTCTCCCAGTGTATATGTGTTTGTATAAATCTGGTGTGGAGAAGTACAGTCTAAAATCAGATCATATTAAGCACCATTACTTCATTTCTTAATTTGTGGGAGTATCAGAAGATGTGATTCATTTGTGGAAAATTCATTTCATGATGAAGTTCATATGTTTACCCTGGTACCGTCATGTTGTCATCAATTAAATATCCCCCCCCAATAAACACATTAGACTCTTCTAAATCAAAGACTAGACCAGTCCATCATGATATTTCAGGGGGGAATGAGTTAAGTTACTGACATTAAAATATCAATGTCAATTTGAAAGCCTCATCAGCAGTATCTATATCTCCTTAGAGCTTAAAATACCTCAGTGTTGTCAACATCCTCAGCTCATATAGAACCAGCCAAGGGAGAAAAACATTTCGAGATGTTCAAATCTTTTCTGCTGCAGAGTTATGAATTAGTTTTTTTAACATTTTAATCTTAAAGGTGTTGAGTTTCTGCAATGAAATTTCTCTGCATGTTTATAAGATAATCATATCAAAATTCTGAACGTTGACCTCGGGATAAATTTACCAGTTTTAAGAGTAGGTGTTGTGGGAAAGTTAAGCCTAGAAAACTGAAAGAAATACGAGTCGTTCTTACAAAGCTAATATAATGAATCAAGTTGCTGACTTTCTCTCGCTCTTCGCTACCAAAGATTCTGTGAGGAAAATTCTGCTAATTGACAGACATCAAAACCCACACATGTGATATGAAAAGTATTATTGCATAAATGTCTTATCAAGGTCAAGATCAAGGTCATACAGATCTGAAACATTTACTAAGAATGCAAAAAAATACACATTCATGTAATAACTGGCATCGTTTGGTGGTGATGATAGATCCCATTCAGCAGAGTGTTTAAGTCCATATGTGGTACTTGCGAGTTGTCTCCCCTTTGCTGACAATCTTATCAATATGACGCTAATGTTCTAAAGTGTGAGTAGGGGAAATGTTTGATAGCACGTTAATGGCTCAAAGGTTGAGAGAGAGAAAAGCTAAATAGCAATGTTAAAAGATTTAAAGTGTTTAAATAGGTTTTTGTCAGATGACTTCATAATTAATATAATGGAGGCGATCATTATTTTTGATAGTATTTTAATGGTCCAAAGAAAATCGTAAAAGTGATGGAAACATGAGCAGTTCTTATAAAACTTCTATACCAAAGATTCTGTGGGCAAAGATTGAGTGAGGATCATAGGAGATATTAAGACAAAGGACTTGATAGTTAACATGAGGTTGACGATCACGCTGAACATCTCCACGAGTTGTCATACAGGCAATTGTACTAGGAAATTTATCTTTGGTTATATATAATGATAGTAAATATCTCTGGTTTGTCCCTTAGAGGACTGTATATATGTAGATCTTTGTGAGATTGTCCATCCTGACACTCTCTGGGGTAACGATCATATTTGATCTGAACCTGTGAACTGTATGTAAACTCTGGACGGAGATTGGCAGCATTGTCCTGACGTTATTCTGTCCCTAAACAATTCTGTCTAAACAATATGTAACATCAAGCTTTTACACAGAGCATCACAGCACCACTCAGAATTGTAAGTGTTGGTATTTTGCTGACGGCAGCGTTTTACCATTGCTATCAGACAAATGACCAGGCATGTGTGGCACTGTCCACCGAGTTAAGTGTTGAGATTGACAGTTCTATTCCTTTAGGTGTAAAAAGCCACCATCAAACTGTTAATGTTTTTACAGGAATCGATGATGTCCCAAGTTTATTGTGATTGTCTAAAGATTTTTTGGTTTGGATCCATCTGCTTTAGGAAAGAAGACATCATTGATTATTCTATTATTGTCTTTTTGCATATATGATGTTTATCTTGTGTGTGCTGAAGCTTTGATAAAGCTACTGTGGTGTTTTTAGTTCTTCTTCGGTACCATTGGTTTCTAAGAAATGCTAAATAGATCAGTATGTATAGCACACATTCATGGTAGATAACAGTTACTGATGTAGAGTGTAGTGAGACTGTAAAGTGTAAATCAGAATTATACAAAGAGATGAAACAGATAATCAATAGAACCTTATTGTGTTATGATCTATCAGTAATGTATATGGATCAGAGCTATTACATGAACGGGTTTAATTTCATTCCTGACGTCTCTGTTTGAAGCTTTAAAGAAGATAAATGATGTGGATTTGTCTTCTTCAGTAAGATGTTTGACATTACAGTAATTTGATTGTAGGATTTTGGCAATTGTGTTTATTTTTACAAGGAAGCTCCAAGAAAGTGTTTGATTAAAAAAGACATAGTTTATTTAAATTGTGCAGAATAACTCATTCCTGCGGGAGATTTAAAAGATAAAATTCTTTATTTATTTGCTTTTAGGAACTGCACTGTCGTGTTGGAGCCTGGCAGATGTTTAACTTGGTACATAAGAACTAAAAAACACTTTAGCTCTAACTATATCACTGAATGTTTAACATTATCGTACTGCATGGGAGGAATATAAATCACATGAGATTTGGAAAATCATATTGTGGTTCAAATAATTCCAAAATTTGATTTTCTGATCTTTCAAAAATGCAGTCTTTAGGTATATAAAACTTTAAAACCACATTGTCTATCACATTGAAATACTGTATAAGAGGTTTATCAAGGATAAAACTATTCAATATTTTGAATGTGAAAGTTTGAAGTAGTAATTGCATATTGTTCGTGTTAGTGTCGTTGTTGTTGCTTTTACCATTGGTCAGATGGCAATTTAATGAATGACTTTGTTCCTAAGTCAAGTAGCCACAAGCTACAACAAGCTCACATTTCATTATAATAGCTAGTTTACTGCCAATACAGCTTGCTAATGTGACCGTGTAGGTGCATGTTTCCAAGAATAAACTGAAGATCAGTCAAGCGTGGACTAAGGAACAGTTAGACGAGTCTGGTTTAGAAAGTTGTTCTCTATGTTGGAGTTGGTGCTTTGATGGATTAGAAAGTTTCCGATATCACCTTGTGGTGTTATTGGAGCAGGAAATCATAAGGTGATTGATTTTACTGTACCGCCAGTAATAACGGGTTAAGGAGACAGACTCACACAGAATATACACCATAATCTTCTCCTCCATCTCCCAGACAAAATCTGAATGTCACAACCATTTGTCAAATCCAGGAAGTAGTAATCTAAAAACAAGATGTTCTAATACTTTCAGAAATGTTCCAATACAAAATGTTTTTGCTACCACTGCAATTTGTAGACAATTATGTAATTTTGCTATGGTGCAAGGGGCCAACACCTTTGTGGCATTCTGTATCAGAACCCTGGTGACTGTTTAAGTCTATGTGCCTCTTTTTTTGTATATTTAAGTTTTGACAAGGCACTTTTTTTAACAATGTTTGTAATATATCCATAATTGATTCATCCTCAGTCGGTTGTTTCTTCTGGTAAGATAAAGAATATGTACAACATTCTGAGAAAAAATCAAGCTTTTCTGTAAAATCTTTGTTATCATAGGGATTCATAGAGCACCTTTGCTTTCTATCTTTGCCTTTCTAGGACTTCAACCTCCTTGCCAATCTTCCCGGACAGTTATAAATCTATGAAATAACACAAACAGGACAAAACATGCTGACAAAACCAATGTAGTAGGTTTGCATGTTCCTTCTCTTGTCTGTCATATAATTTAAAGTTTTGGATTGTCTCATTTTTAACAACACAAAAATCTTAACCTTGACCAACTTTTTTTAACCAGAATTTCTAGTCTTATATCACCATAATGTCAAAGGTCAGTGATCACCCACCCACAAATAGAAACTCGAGTCAGACACCTGACATATGGAGAAGTCACAAGGAACACAGATTATATAACGACAAAATGTCAGATTAAATTACTTCCTTTTATACTTGCAAGTTACATAAATTTCATTTTTCAGAAAGGTTTCAGACATGTATCTCAAATTTCAATGTACAGGTGGGTAAGATTAAAGAGCACAGCATTGACAACACTATACAAATAATGTATTACACTATGTAGAGTTAGTCAAAACAAGTACAGCTACAATTGTATATATAGAGAGAGCTTCCTCAATCTATAATTGTCATAATGATATAACATTTATTCTCTAACAGAAAGTCTGATTTGTTAGTGCAGTTTGAATTGTAGTGGCATATAGGAATCACACTTACAGGAGTTATTATCAGAATGGGAGTCTCTCAGGACACTGTAGCTGTAGTTTCTGAATGAGAGTCTCACAGGACACTTTAAATATAGTTTCTGAATGGGAATCTCTCAGGACAAAGTAACTGTAGTTTCTGAATGATAGTCCCTCAGGACAGTGAAAATATAGTTTCTGAATGAGTCTCTCAGGACAGTGTAACTATAGTTTCTGAATGGGAGTAATTCAGGACAAAGTACCTGTAGTTTCTGAATGAGAGTCTCAGGACAGTGAAAATATAGTTTCTGAATGAGAGTCTCTCAGGACTCTTTATAGTTTCTGAATGGGGGTCTCTCAGGACAAAGTAGCTATAGTTTCTGAATGGGAGTCTCTTAGGACAAAGTAACTGTAGTTTCTGAATGGGGTCTCACAGGACAGTGTAACTATAGTTTCTGAATGGGAGTCTCTCAGGACAGAGTAGCTAGTTTCTGAATGGGATTCTCTCAGGACAAAGTAACTGTAGTTTCTGAATGGGGTCTCACAGGACAGTGTAACTATAGTTTCTGAATGGGAGTCTCTCAGGACAAAGTAGCTAGTTTCTGAATGGGATTCTCTCAGGACAAAGTAACTGTAGTTCCTGAATGGAGTCTCGCAGGACAAAGTAACTGTAGTTTATGAATGGGGTCTATCAGGACAAAGTAACTATGTTGTGAATGGTAGTCTCTCAGGACAAAGTAGCTAGTTTCTGAATGGGGTCTCTCAGGACAAAGTATCTGTAGGTTATGAATGGGGTCTCTCAGGACAAAGTATCTGTAGGTTATGAATGGGGTCTCTCAGGACAAAGTAACTAGGTTGTGAATGGGAGTCTCTCAGAAGATGGTAACAGTTTTTAGAATGAGAGTCTATCCTCCCTCATCGTAACACTAGAAGCCCTATGCCCCTTATAGACAGGTTTTACACTAGTTCGTCCCTCATCGTTACACAAGAAGCCCCGTGCCCCTTATAGATAGGTTTTATACTGGTTTGTCCCTCATTGTTACACAAGAAGCCCCGTGCCCCTTAAAGACAGGTTTTACACTAGTTCGTCCCTCATCGTTACACAAGAAGCCCCGTGCCCCTTATAGACAGGTTTTACACTGGTTCATCCCTCATCGTTACACAAGAAGCCCTATGCCCCTTATAGACAGGTTTTACACTGGTTTGTCCCTCATCGTTACACAAGAAGCCCTATGCCCCTTATAGACAGGTTTTACACTGGTTTGTCCCTCATCATTACACAAGAAGCCCCATGCCCCTTATAGATAGGTTTTACACTGGTTCGTCCCTCATCGTTACACAAGAAGCCCCGTGCCCCTTATAGATAGGTTTTACACTGGTTTGTCCCTCATCTTTACACAAGAAGCCCCGTGCCCCTTATAGACAGGTTTTACACTAGTTCGTCCCTCATCGTTACACAAGAAGCCCTATGCCCCTTATAGACAGGTTTTACACTAGTTCGTCCCTCATCGTTACACAAGAAGCCCTATGCCCCTTATAGACAGGTTTTACACTAGTTTGTCCCTCATCGTTACACAAGAAGCCCCGTGCCCCTTATAGACAGGTTTTACACTAGTTCGTCCCTCATCGTTACACAAGAAGCCCCGTGCCCCTTATAGACAGGTTTTACACTAGTTTGTCCCTCATCGTTACACAAGAAGCCCCGTGCCCCTTATAGACAGGTTTTACACTAGTTTGTCCCTCATCGTTACACAAGAAGCCCCGTGCCCCTTATAGACAGGTTTTACACTAGTTCGTCCCTCATCGTTACACAAGAAGCCCCCAATAGACTTGGCTGCCCCTTATAGACAGGTTTTACACTAGTTTGTCCCTCATCGTTACACAAGAAGCCCTGTGCCCCTTATAGACAGGTTTTACACTAGTTTGTCCCTCATCGTTACACAAGAAGCCCCGTGCCCCTTATAGACAGGTTTTACACTGGTTTGTCCCTCATCGTTACACAAGAAGCCCCGTGCCCCTTATAGACAGGTTTTACACTGGTTCGTCCCTCATCGTTACACAAGAAGCCCCGTGCCCCTTATAGACAGGTTTTACACTGGTTCGTCCCTCATCGTTACACAAGAAGCCCCGTGCCCCTTATAGACAGGTTTTACACTGGTTTGTCCCTCATCGTTACACAAGAAGCCCCGTGCCCCTTATAGACAGGTTTTTACACTGGTTTGTCCCTCATCGTTACACAAGAAGCCCCGTGCCCCTTATAGACAGGTTTTACACTGGTTTGTCCCTCATCGTTACACAAGAAGCCCCGTGCCCCTTATAGACAGGTTTTACACTAGTTTGTCCCTCATCGTTACACAAGAAGCCCCGTGCCCCTTATAGACAGGTTTTACACTAGTTTGTCCCTCATCGTTACACACAAGAAGCCCCATGCCCCTTATAGACAGGTTTTACACTGGTTTGTCCCTCATCGTTACACAAGAAGCCCCGTGCCCCTTATAGACAGATTTTACACTGGTTTGTCCTCATTGTTACACAAGAAGCCCTATGCCCCTAATAGATAGGTTTTACACTAGTTTGTCCCCCAATCGTAACACAAGAAGCCCCGTGCCCCTTATAGATAGGTTTTACACTAGTTCGTCCCCCATCGTAACACAAGAAGCCCTATGCCCCTTATAGACAGGTTTTACACTAGTTCGTCCCTCATCGTTACACAAGAAGCCCCGTGCCCCTTATAGACAGGTTTTACACTGGTTTGTCCCTCATCGTTACACAAGAAGCCCCGTGCCCCTTATAGACAGGTTTTACACTGGT
Source organism: Argopecten irradians (assembly GCF_041381155.1). Lineage (NCBI taxonomy): Eukaryota > Metazoa > Mollusca > Bivalvia > Pectinida > Pectinidae > Argopecten > Argopecten irradians. The sequence goes on from NC_091147.1 coordinate 4,141,526, forward strand.
TTGTCCCTCATCGTTACACAAGAAGCCCCGTGCCCCTTATAGACAGGTTTTACACTAGTTTGTCCCTCATCGTTACACAAGAAGCCCCGTGCCCCTTATAGACAGGTTTTACACTAGTTTGTCCCTCATCGTTACACAAGAAGCCCCGTGCCCCTTATAGACAGGTTTTACACTGGTTTGTCCCTCATCGTTACACAAGAAGCCCCGTGCCCCTTATAGACAGGTTTTACACTAGTTTGTCCCTCATCGTTACACAAGAAGCCCCGTGCCCCTTATAGATAGGTTTTACACTAGTTCGTCCCCCCATCGTAACACAAGAAGCCCCGTGCCCCTTATAGACAGGTTTTACGCTGGTTTGTCCCTCATCGTTACACAAGAAGCCCTATGCCCCTTATAGACAGGTTTTACACTGGTTTGTCCCTCATCTTTACACAAGAAGCCCCGTGCCCCTTATAGACAGGTTTTACACTAGTTTGTCCCTCATCGTTACACAAGAAGCCCCGTGCCCCTTGTTGACAGGTTTTACACTAGTTCGTCCCTCATCGTTACACAAGAAGCCCCCAATAGACTTGGCTGATCTACAGCCAACATCCTGATTAACCCAGCTGTTAGATTCTCACTGAGATTACACACGATCCAATGTTTAGGTACTTAGCTTTTTAAAACTGATTTTCTCTGTGAAGGCGATACCTTCAACATCAGATCCCCAGTTCTGCAAGTCTGACATGATAAGCTTTCTAGCTTGAGGATTTCTGAATCATTTTCCTGTGTTTACCATTTTAAAACCTGTAGATTTAGCTGATTAATTGTTAATGACATCATCTTACTGACAAAAAGACATTATGGTTTTCAGTTTGGTTGGTGAGATATGTAAATTACAGGGGTTTAGAAATATTACGAACATCATAGACCGGAAACTTCTATCAGACATACAACATCAGGCTGGTTCGACATTTTAATATATAGGATCATTTTAGGGATATTTTCTTCGAAATTTATAAATATGGATTTTTTTTTTTATTAATCAATGAATGGAATTAAGCATTTCTTTCAAAAAATGTTTCCTTTTATTTGTTTATTATTTATTTATTATTGAATTTTTTTTTTGCACAGTGGTCATTTACTTAGTAACTTCTCAGGTTTATTAGGTCAAATATAGGAGTAAACCACGCTGACCTGTGGTCATTACTTAGTAACTGACCCACATAGAAGTCAAATATAGGAGTAAACCACTGACCTGTGGTCATTACTTAGTAACTGACCCACATAGAAGTCAAATATAGGAGTAAACCACTGACCTGTGGTCATTACTTAGTAACTGACCCACATAGAAGTCAAATATAGGAGTAAACCACTGACCTGTGGTCATTACTTAGTAACTGACCCACATAGAAGTCAAATAATAGGAGTAAACCACTGACCTGTGGTCATTACTTAGTAACTGACCCACATAGAAGTCAAATATAGGAGTAAACCACTGACCTGTGGTCATTACTTAGTAACTGACCCACATAGAAGTCAAATATAGGAGTAAACCACTGACCTGTGGTCATTACTTAGTAACTGACCCACATAGAAGTCAAATATAGGAGTAAACCACTGACCTGTGGTCATTACTTAGTAACTGACCCACATAGAAGTCAAATATAGGAGTAAGTCACTGACCTGTGGTCATTACTTAGTAACTGACCCACATAGAAGTCAAATATAGGAGTAAACCACTGACCTGTGGTCATTACTTAGTAACTGACCCACATAGAAGTCAAATATAGGAGTAAACCACTGACCTGTGGTCATTACTTAGTAACTGACCCACATAGAAGTCAAATATAGAGTATAAACCACTGACCTGTGGTCATTACTTAGTAACTGACCCACATAGAAGTCAAATATAGGAGTAAACCACTGACCTGTGGTCATTACTTAGTAACTGACCCACATAGAAGTCAAATATAGGAGTAAACCACTGACCTGTGGTCATTACTTAGTAACTGACCCACATAGAAGTCAAATATAGGAGTAAACCCCCACTGACCTGTGGTCATTACTTAGTAACTGACCCACATAGAAGTCAAATATAGGAGTAAGCCACTGACCTGTGGTCATTACTTAGTAACTGACCCACATAGAAGTCAAATATAGGAGTAAACCACTGACCTGTGGTCATTACTTAGTAACTGACCCACATAGAAGTCAAATATAGGAGTAAACCACTGACCTGTGGTCATTACTTAGTAACTGACCCACATAGAAGTCAAATATAGGAGTAAACCACTGACCTGTGGTCATTACTTAGTAACTGACCCACATAGAAGTCAAATATAGGAGTAAACCACTGACCTGTGGTCATTACTTAGTAACTGACCCACACATAGAAGTCAAATATAGGAGTAAACCACTGACCTGTGGTCATTACTTAGTAACTGACCACATAGAAGTCAAATATAGGAGTAAACCACTGACCTGTGGTCATTACTTAGTAACTGACCCACATAGAAGTCAAATATAGGAGTAAACCACTGACCTGTGGTCACTTAGAACTTAGTAACTGACCTGTGGTCCCTGACCACATAGAAGTCAAATATAGGAGTAAACCACTGACCTGTGGTCATTAAGTAACTGACCCACATAGAAGTATAGGAGTAAACCACTGACCTGTGGTCATTACTTAGTAACTGACCCACATAGAAGTCAAATATAGGAGTAAACCACTGACCTGTGGTCATTACTTAGTAACTGACCCACATAGAAGTCAAATATAGGAGTAAACCACTGACCTGTGGTCATTACTTAGTAACTGACCCACATAGAAGTCAAATATAGGAGTAAACCACTGACCTGTGGTCATTACTTAGTAACTGACCCACATAGAAGTCAAATATAGGAGTAAACCACTGACCTGTGGTCATTACTTAGTAACTGACCCACATAGAAGTCAAATATAGGAGTAAACCACTGACCTGTGGTCATTACTTAGTAACTGACCCACATAGAAGTCAAATATAGGAGTAAACCACTGACCTGTGGTCATTACTTAGTAACTGACCCACATAGAAGTCAAATATAGGAGTAAACCACTGACCTGTGGTCATTACTTAGTAACTGACCCACATAGAAGTCAAATATAGGAGTAAACCACTGACCTGTGGTCATTACTTAGTAACTGACCCACATAGAAGTCAAATATAGGAGTAAACCACTGACCTGTGGTCATTACTTAGTAACTGACCCACATAGAAGTCAAATATAGGAGTAAACCACTGACCTGTGGTCATTACTTAGTAAACTGACCCACATAGAAGTCAAATATAGGAGTAAACCACTGACCTGTGGTCATTACTTAGTAACTGACCCACATAGAAGTCAAATATAGGAGTAAACCACTGACCTGTGTCATTACTTAGTAACTGACCCACATAGAAGTCAAATATAGGAGTAAACCACTGACCTGTGGTCATTACTTAGTAACTGACCCACATAGAAGTCAAATATAGGAGTAAACCACTGACCTGTGGTCATTACTTAGTAACTGACCCATATAGAAGTCAAATATAGGAGTAAACCACTGACCTGTGGTCATTACTTAGTAACTGACCCACATAGAAGTCAAATATAGGAGTAAACCACTGACCTGTGGTCATTACTTAGTAACTGACCCATATAGAAGTCAAATATAGGAGTAAACCACTGACCTGTGTCATTACTTAGTAACTGACCCACATAGAAGTCAAATATAGGAGTAAACCACTGACCTGTGGTCATTACTTAGTAACTGACCCACATAGAAGTCAAATATAGGAGTAAACCACTGACCTGTGGTCATTACTTAGTAACTGACCCACATAGAAGTCAAATATAGGAGTAAACCACTGACCTGGGTCATTACTTAGTAACTGACCCACATAGAAGTCAAATATAGGAGTAAACCACTGACCTGTGGTCATTACTTAGTAACTGACCCACATAGAAGTCAAATATAGGAGTAAACCACTGACCTGTGGTCATTACTTAGTAACTGACCCACATAGAAGTCAAATATAGGAGTAAACCACTGACCTGTGGTCATTCTAGTAACTATAGAAGTCAATAGTAGAAACCACTGACCTGTGGTCATTACTTAGTAACTGACCCACATAGAAGTCAAATATAGGAGTAAGCCACTGACCTGTGGTCATTACTTAGTAACTGACCCACATAGAAGTCAAATATAGGAGTAAACCACTGACCTGTGGTCATTACTTAGTAACTGACCCACATAGAAGTCAAATATAGGAGTAAACCACTGACCTGTGGTCATTACTTAGTAACTGACCCACATAGAAGTCAAATATAGGAGTAAACCACTGACCTGTGGTCATTACTTAGTAACTGACCCACATAGAAGTCAAATATAGGAGTAAACCACTGACCTGTGGTCATTACTTAGTAACTGACCCACATAGAAGTCAAATATAGGAGTAAACCACTGACCTGTGGTCATTACTTAGTAACTGACCCACATAGAAGTCAAATATAGGAGTAAACCACTGACCTGTGGTCATTACTTAGTAACTGATCCACGTTGAACGTTGATAGAAAATTGGAGTTTTATTCAAACTTAGTTCTTAATTTCATGTGAGAAGTTTCTGTGAGTTTTATTGTTGATATTTCAGTATTATATTATAAATTTGTCCTGGATGCAGATATTCTATTATTGAAGAATATATGCAGTGAGGTAAACACTATTAATGGAACGTGCTATTTGATTTATTGTTTTAAGAATTAATTTAAGGTTCAAGGAATTTATGTAATTCGTTTGATTTTTTGCCAAAGTTGGACATTTGAACGAATTCAAAATAAATTTCTGAGAGGAAGTCGACTTATCAAGTGAAGGATCATTTTGTATAACTGTATCTTTATTTGAAACTCAATTCTGTAATTCATGAGAATTCTCCACAATGTTTCCAGTATATTTTCAAGTTATTTTGACATTTATTCCCAGACATAGAGATAGCAGAATCTCGGATATATATATAGAGCCGCCTTATCTTCTCACACTTATTTATTGTCCTCTCCATCCTTTAACCCCTCACACAAATATTGGACCAGTCAACATACATTACAGGAAGAGGCTGTTGAGCAATTGAAGGGATGAAGTTGTCAGAATGGAAAAACCCAACATTTTTATGAATAAAACCAACTGCTCGAAATTCAATTTTAAAAAACAAGCAGGGTTTAGTTTTAGTAGAAATATCTGTGGCTTGCTTTTCTGCAGACATAGTTGTGTAGTTTTTATGATGTGTCATACTATAAATGCTGCATTATACAGTGCTTCACATTGGTGTAAAGGCAAAATCTGAATTACTTCAAATGTTTCTTAACATTTTACAATCAATTGAAAGTTTGCTATTGACTAGATTTATCATAATTAAATTCTAACTTTTATATCGATATCACAGCTTAGGCCAAAAAAACAAATTATGTCTGATTAGGGTTTAATTGGCAAAAAAAAATAGGGTAGGTAGGTCGGGAGGATTTTTTTTCCTTATTGTCTTTCGCTCTAAAATAATTGCGGGAACCGGAGTCTGAGATCGAAATCCTGACTTTTAATTTTTTTTCGTAAAAATTAGGGTCGGGGGTAAAAATTAGGGTCGGTCGGGTAACCCAAAACAGACATATCATTTTTTTTTGCCTTATTGATATCAAGCAGTGTATGTTCATTCACAGTGTGTCTGTTGTTTTATTTACATTTCATACTTAGATAACAGCTACAATTTGTTCCTTTTTATAACAATAAAAATAAACGTAGTTTATGGTGGCGGCCTCAACTTACTACCATAAGCCTTCCACCTTTGGGTCACCAGTTTGAATCCCATATGGGGCAGATGCAGGTAATGACTACTGGTCAGTGGTTTTTCTCTGGGCACTCCGACTCTCCTGTGACGTCCTTGCCCCTGGTTGTTAATAGGATGTTAAAACTTATAAAAGGAATTTCATGTAAAATTATCAAATAGTTGATTAGACAATATATTTCTATATTGAATATTATTCTGTAACTGATAATTATATCTTAAAAATTGGACACAATTCAAAAGAAAATAAAGAAATAGACAATAACATATGAAAATTGAGATGATTTGATGGTTTACGTTAGAGATTCAGCCCCAATACCTGGTTTCCACCTCTCAGCCCTCGGTATAACCAGCTGTCAGTGAAGTTTGTTTCCTACATGTGTGTTGTCTGTCAGTTGGTATGTAAACAAACACTACCAATGTTTAACAAGATCTTTGTCCATCACTCTATACCACCAACAGGCACTGGGGTAAACACACTGGTATAGGGGAGTTGTCTCCCTTTGTACCAGTTGTACAGTCACTCAGGTTATTTTGTCTGTTATCGAAAAGAAAAAAAATCAATGAAAATAGAAAAACTAGCTTAGTTATTTTAAGTCTTTAAAGTTACAATTTACAATGTCAACAGATCAAGCCATGCTGATGCCTTTCCATTCTTCCATATATGTACATACATCAGAGGTTATTTTAAAGAGAAGCACTTGACTTAAGAATCAATTATAGTAAGATACTTAGAATTTTCTGCTTTTCATGATCAACGATTTGTTGTTATGATGTTTGCATGCTTAGTATATCTGAAATGAATTCTCCGAGGAAATCATTTCAAATCAGATTTATCACTGACTACAGAGAGAGTGGTTATCCATCCACTATAGATGCTGGCTAAACTCTCTAGGGGATGTCCTAAAGGTCATGTTATGTATAGATCTGTATGGTAGGACTGAATTCTCCAGGGGATGTCCTAAATGTCATGTTCTGTATAGATCTGTATGGTAGGACTGAACTCTCTAGGGGATATCCTAAATGTCATGTTCTGTATAGATCTGTATGGTAGGACTGAACTCTATAGGGGATGTCCTAAAGGTCATGTTCTGTATAGATATGTATGGTAGGATGAAACTCTCTAGGGGATGTCCTAAAGGTCATGTTCTGTAAGGTAGGACTGAATTCTCTCAGGGGATGTCCTAAAGGTCATGTTCTGTATAGATCTGTATGGTAGGACTGAACTCTCTAGGGGATGTCCTAAAGGTCATGTTTGTATGTAGGCTGAATTCTAGGGATGTCCTAAAGTCTGTATGGTAGGACTGAACTCTCTAGGGGATGTCCTAAAGGTCATGTTATGTATAGATCTGTATGGTAGGACTGAACTCTCTAGGGGATGTCCTAAAGGTCATGTTCTGTATAGATCTGTATGGTAGGACTGAACTCTCTAGGGGATGTCCTAAAGTTCATGTTATGTATAGATCTGTATGGTAGGACTGAATTCTCTAGGGGATGTCCTAAAGTTCATGTGCTGTATAGATTTCTGTATGGTAGGACTGAATTCTCTAGGGGATGTCCTAAAGTTCATGTTTGTATAGATCTGTATGGTAGGACTGAACTCTCTAGGGGATGTCCTAAAGTTCATGTTTGTTATCTGTATGGTAGGACTGAATTCTCTAGGGGATGTCCTAAAGGTCATGTTCTGTATAGATCTGTATGGTAGGACTGAATTCTCCAGGGGATGTCCTAAAGTCATGTTCTGTATAGATCTGTATGGTAGGACTGAACTCTCTAGGGGATGTCCTAAAGGTCATGTTATGTATAGATCTGTATGGTAGGACTGAACTCTCTAGGGGATGTCCTAAAGGTCATGTTCTGTATAGATCTGTATGGTAGGACTGAACTCTCTAGGGGATATCCTAAAGGTCATGTTCTGTATGGTAGGACTGAATTCTCTAGGGGATGTCCTAAAGGTCATGTTCTGTATAGATCTGTATGGTAGGACTGAACTCTCTAGGGGATGTCCTAAAGGTCATGTTCTGTATAGATCTGTATGGTAGGACTGAACTCTCTAGGGGATGTCCTAAAGGTCATGTTCTGTATAGATCTGTATGGTAGGACTGAACTCTCTAGGGGATGTCCTAAAGGTCATGTTCTGTATGGTAGGACTGAATTCTCTAGGGGATGTCCTAAAGGTCATGTTCTGTATAGATCTGTATGGTAGGACTGAATTCTCTAGGGGATGTCCTAAAGGTCATGTTCTGTATAGATCTGTATGGTAGGACTGAATTCTCTAGGGGATGTCCTAAAGGTCATGTTCTGTAGTCATGTATGTAGGTATGGTAGGACTGAATTCTCTCAGGGGATGTCCTAAAGGTCATGTTCTGTATAGATCTGTATGGTAGGACTGAACTCTCTAGGGGATATCCTAAAGGTCATGTTCTGTATGGTAGGACTGAACTCTCTAGGGGATGTCCTAAAGGTCATGTTCTGTATAGATCTGTATGGTAGGACTGAACTCTCTAGGGGATGTCCTAAAGGTCATTTATGTATGTTCTGTATGGTAGGACTGAACTCTCTAGGGGATGTCCTAAAGGTCATGTTCTGTATGGTAGGACTGAACTCTCTAGGGGATGTCCTTAAGGTTCATGTTATGTATAGATCTGTATGGTAGGACTGAACTCTCTAGGGGATGTCCTAAAGGTCATGTTCTGTAGACTGGTAGGACTGAACTCTCTAGGGGATGTCTAGGGATGTCCTATGGTAGGACTGAATCTCAGGGGATGTCCTAAAGTTCATAGCTGTATGGTAGGACTGAATTCTCTAGGGGATGTCCTAAAGTTCATGTTATGTATAGATCTGTATGGTAGGAACTGAATCTCTGGATGTCCTAAGGTCATGTTCTGTATAGATCTGTATGGTAGGACTGAACTCTCTAGGGGATGTCCTAAAGGTCATGTTCTGTATAGATCTGTATGGTAGGACTGAACTCTCTAGGGGATGTCCTAAAGGTTCATGTTCTGTATAGATCTGTATGGTAGGACTGAACTCTCTAGGGGATGTCCTAAAGGTCATGTTCTGTATAGATCTGTATGGTAGGACTGAATTCTCAGGGGATGTCCTAAAGGTCATGTTCTGTATAGATCTGTATGGTAGGACTGAACTCTCTAGGGGATGTCCTAAAGGTCATGTTCTGTATGTCTGTAGGACTGAATTCTCCTAGGGGATGTCCTTAAGTTCATGTTATGTATAGATCTGTATGGTAGGACTGAATTCTCTAGGGGATGTCCTAAAGGTCATGTTCTGTATAGATCTGTATGGTAGGACTGAACTCTCAGGGGATGTCTAGTTCTGTATGGAGGACTGAATCCAGGGGATGTCCTAAAGGTCATGTATAGATCTGTATTGTAGGACTGAATTCTCCAGGGAATGTCCTAAAGGTCATGTTCTGTATAGATCTGTATGGTAGGACTGAACTCTCTAGGGGATGTCCTAAAGGTCATGTTCTGTATGGTAGGACTGAATTCTCTAGGGGATGTCCTAAAGGTCATGTTCTGTATAGTTCTGTATGGTAGGACTGAATTCTCCAGGGGATGTCCTAAAGGTCATGTTATGTATAGATCTGTATGGTAGGACTGAACTCTCTAGGGGATGTCCTAAAGGTCATGTTCTGTATAGATCTGTATGGTAGGACTGAACTCTCTAGGGGATGTCCTAAAGTTCATGTTATGTATAGATCTGTATGGTAGGACTGAATTCTCTAGGGGATGTCCTAAAGGTCATGTTCTGTATAGATCTGTATGGTAGGACTGAACTCTCTAGGGGATGTCCTAAAGGTCATGTTCTGTATAGATCTGTATGGTAGGACTGAACTCTCTAGGGGATGTCCTAAAGGTCATGTTCTGTATAGATCTGTATGGTAGGACTGAACTCTCTAGGGGATGTCCTAAAGGTCATGTTCTGTATAGATCTGTATGGTAGGACTGAACTCTCTAGGGGATGTCCTAAAGGTCATGTTCTGTATAGATCTGTATGGTAGGACTGAATTCTCTAGGGGATGTCCTAAAGGTCATGTTATGTATAGATCTGTATGGTAGGACTGAACTCTCTAGGGGATGTCCTAAAGGTCATGTTCTGTATAGATCTGTATGGTAGGACTGAACTCTCTAGGGGATGTCCTAAAGGTCATGTTCTGTATAGATCTGTATGGTAGGACTGAATTCTCTAGGGGATGTCCTAAAGTCATGTTATGTATAGATCTGTATGGTAGGACTGAACTCTCTAGGGGATGTCCTAAAGGTCATGTTCTGTATAGATCTGTATGGTAGGACTGAACTCTCTAGGGGATGTCCTAAAGGTCATGTTCTGTATAGATCTGTATGGTAGGGATCTCTGAAGGTCATGTTCTCTAGGGGATGTCCTAAAGTGTATGTCTGTATGGTAGGACTGAACTCTCTAGGGATGTCCTAAAGGTCATGTTCTGTATAGATCTGTATGGTAGGACTGAATTCTCTAGGGGATGTCCTAAAGGTCATGTTCTGTATAGATCTGTATGGTAGGACTGAACTCTCTAGGGGATGTCCTAAAGGTCATGTTCTGTATAGATCTGTATGGTAGGACTGAATTCTCTAGGGGATGTCCTAAAGGTCATGTTCTGTATAGATCTGTATGGTAGGACTGAACTCTCTAGGGGATGTCCTTAAGTTCATGTTCTGTATAGATCTGTATGGTAGGACTGAACTCTCTAGGGGATGTCCTAAAGGTCATGTTTGTAGATCTGTATGGTAGGACTGAATTCTCTAGGGGATGTCCTAAAGGTTCATGTTCTGTATAGATCTGTATGGTAGGACTGAACTCTCTAGGGGATGTCCTTAAAGGTCATGTTCTGTATAGATCTGTATGGTAGGACTGAACTCTCTAGGGGATGTCCTTAAGTCATGTTCTGTATAGATCTGTATGGTAGGACTGAATGACTCTCTAGGGGATGTCCTAAAGGTCATGTTCTGTATAGATCTGTATGGTAGGACTGAACTCTCGGGATTCAGTCATGTTCTATATTATGTAGGACTGAACTCTCTAGGGGATGTCCTTAAGTTCATGTTATGTATAGATCTGTATGGTAGGACTGAACTCTCTAGGGGATGTCCTAAAGGTCATGTTCTGTATAGATCTGTATGGTAGGACTGAATTCTCTAGGGGATGTCCTAAAGGTCATGTTATGTATAGATCTGTATGGTAGGACTGAATTCTCCAGGGGATGTCCTTAAGTTCATGTTATGTATAGATCTGTATGGCAGGACTTAATGTGTATTATATACCACATTTGATTGTGTTGTTCTTATACTCAGACATATATATCCTGTTTTATAAAGAGTGTTTAAAATCCATCAATGACAGAGCTGTCCAAGCGGTGTCTGACTTGAGAAATCAGTAACTCTTGAGCAGAGTGCAGAATATGAATTTTGAAAGCTTCACTTTTGTAAAAAAAATTTACATGTTGAAAATACCTTTTTCAACTGAGAATAGTAATAGGAAGTGAAATGAGAAATTTTGCCCAGGAAGCACATTTCCAATTCTGTACAGACTGAGGACTGACACTGTCTTATATCCATCACCACCCACACATACTTAGACTTCTCTGCTGTAAAACCAATCAGTGATTAGTACAGAGAGGGAGATTGGAATTATATAGCTTTAATCAAGGGATGACATTTAGTAGGAAGTCTTGAGAATGTTACTTAATTAGATGTCAGGGGAGACAACTTGGCTGTGATATGATACTGACTCAACACTCGGTTCTATCTATTGGGTGTTACAGACAGTCAGGGGAGAGAACTCCACTGTGATAAGGCAGGGGAGAGAACTCCACTGTGATATAACACTGACTCAACACTCGCTTCCATCAGTGTTAATGTTTATAGACAGCAGAATAGAAATGTTGTTCTTTTTATATTGAAAATAGTCTATCAGCAGCAGATATATGATTATTTTTGACACATACAGCACCAAAATTAGAGAAAAAATATTTGAGTTGATCATAGTTTCATATTTGTTTGATTCTCCGTTTATAAATCAGAATATCATCCAGTAAACCTAATATAGAATTGCTTTATAAGCTAAAACAGAATAGAATGTTAAGTAGGATATATGTTAAGGGAGATAACTCTAAATGCCTATAGGTTTAGCCAGTAGGGAGATCATTCTAATATGTGTCATCAGCCTTAATAGTTATAGGACATTTTAATGTGGAAACTTTATTAATTGTAAATTTGCATCATCATCAATTTGTTTTATAATCATTGTTGTTGTGGTGGCGACTGTTTGTATCTGGCTATAATGTAGAATTAAAACCACTACATCACATGAGCTGGTAAAACGGTGACATACTTACCTGGATTAATTTGAATCTTCTGGATAATTCATTTGATGTTGACAGTGAAGTTAAATACAACTTGTCTGTCAGACAAACCCTGTCATTACTGGATGTTCCTCTGTCTGACCTCTAACCTTTGTCTGACCTCTGACCTGATCTTCTGTTTGTTTATCTTTGATGGTATAAGATGAAATATGAGCTTCACTTGGTAAAGACCTGAAGGTTTTAGAAAAAAACCCATTAAAAGTTACCAGGTAATATTAAAAAACAAGAATTCCTTTCCTGGAAGGGAATATTACAATAAGGATAAGTTAAACTGCTGTACTTCATTTTTATAATCTGATCCATTTTCCAGTTCTATATTAATGCAAAATTAGAAAAAAAACTTTTGAAATTGGTTGAAGCTGGTTTACATAGTTTCTATATCTATAAGTCTGATTGGTTGTCTTGTCTATAAGTCTGATTGGTTGCCCTGTCTATAAGTCTGATTGATTGTCCTGTCTATAAGTCTGATTGGTTGTCCTGTCTATAAGTCTGATTGGTTGTCCTGTCTATAAGTCTGATTGGTTGTCCTGTCTATAAGTCTGATTGGTTGTCCTGTCTATAAGTCTGATTGGTTGTCCTGTCTATAAGTCTGATTGGTTGTCCTGTCTATAAGTCTGATTGGTTGTCCTGTCTATAAGTCTGATTGGTTGTCCTGTCTATAAGTCTGATTGGTTGTCCTGTCTATAAGTCTAACTGATTGTCCTGTCTATAAGTCTGATTGGTTGTCCTGTTTATTAGTCTGATTGGTTGTCTTGTACATCATTATTCTTAGATTTTGTTTTAAGATATATCTAGATATCACTTATTGTTCAGTTGACAGTGACTATCAGACCTTGCTGTACATATCTGTGTAGGATATAACCAGACCCAACAGACATCTCCAGGGAAATGCAGGTTATTGTGCATTTTATTCTCCACAGAGACTATAATGTGCAGTGATGCACCGTTATTTATGAACCCACTTTATCTCAGACAAGCCGCTGGCTTTTATATTGATGCTGGCATTGGATTTGATCTCTCTATCTAAAATGGGTTTCTGATCTAAATGCTTCTCCCAGAAATTTTAATTTCCCATGAAAACATCTGGATAAGGACAGACTATGACAGGCTGATTGTTATCAACATTATTGTTGTAACATAACAATAAATCAATATTTCAAATTAACATGGTTCTGGCTGATGTTGTAAAATTTTATGTAATAAACCCTCTAGCTATTGAAAGAGAAGTTTCAGTTTTATTTATAAACTTCTGAAAGAAAAAGTCCAGAAAATTCCATTCCATTTGTTTCTGGTAATAACTTATTTTAGAATGTTGGCACCAAGACACTCAACTCTAGATCTGTTACAGTGGCTCTGGTCCTATGGGCCTATGACATGTGAACTTTAGCTGTTATAGCAGTATAGATACAGGCCCTATGGGCCTATGACATGTGAACTTTAGCTGTTATAGCAGTATAGATACAGGCCCTATGGGCCTATGACATGTGAACTCTAGCTGTTATAGCAGTATAGATACAGGCCCTATGGGCCTGAAAAGTGACATTATAGAAGATAATCTTCACCAGCCTATTATAAAACACCTCTGCTCCATCTTGGCCTCTGGCCCTGTAACATAATAGCTATTGTAACTTGATATATTCATACAATTATTCTAAATGCAGCTTTTTGAACAGGTTTTTTATGTGATTTTCAATTATAGCAGGTAATTGGTATGTAAATGTTAACTGTGTGGATTATGGAATCTGTTATGTGGAGAGATTTCCTAGATATAGGAGTGGAATCACTGTGGGATGAAGTATTGATCGATTAAGGCCAAGGTAATACAATGTGTGATTTATATCCTACCAATTTAAATCCAGTTCTGTATGGTGTATTGAGGTCAAGTTGGCCGAGTGGTTAAAATGTCTCAACACATTACCACAATCCCTCCACCTCTGGGTCGTGAGTTCAAATCCCATGTGGGGCAGTTACTGGGTACTGACCGCTGGTCAGTGGTTTTTCTCCGGGTACTCCGGCTTTCCTCCACCAACAAACCTGGCACGTCCTTAAATGACCTTTGTTGTTAATAGTAACAATAATTTAAAACTAAAAAAAAAAAAACATCGGTTTAACCTAAAACTTAAAACAACACTTTTAGAAATATGACCTAACAAGCATTTTGTATTGTATTTTGTGAAGGGTAGGACTACTAGGTATATGAAGTTCTAGTGAAAGCATTTTTAATCATTTTAATCAGACAGCATTGATTGTCAGCTCTAAACTGTGATATATACTATCAATTGTATTGAGCTTCAAATTATTTTTTTTTTCAAAATGAACGGACAGAAGTGATGGAAGTTGGCTTCATGGCAGAAAAAGTCGATTTGTAGATAGAATGTATGAGTAATAAAGTAAGACTGTGGTATATAAAAGAAAAGATAGCTTTGTCTGTGCCTGCTTGGTCTTGAACTGATGACCTCTTGTTCTAAAGGTGATCATCCCACCTCTAGGCAAAAGCACATTCCTGCAGGACTGAGCTAGTGTTGTAACACACTAGAATATACACAAAAGGTATTTATATTGAAGAAAAAAATATATAAATTACGAAAAAGTGGAGGAAAGAAAATTGAAATTCTTCAAAAATTTTGATGGCAAACTTCTTTTTTATATTCACATTTTGATAAAGTAATGGAAAGTTCATACCACAATAAAGTCACATACCACCTGAAGCACTGAAGGAAATAGAACAAAGAATTGATTAGTAACACCTGATACCTGTAATCAGTTCACCTTATCCAGGTGATCATCGGCCAGGTACGGTAGTCCGTCACACTGGAATGGTGGCCGTAGGTGGACATATGTTGTCCCTACCATGTCCCTGATAAGAGTATTGACCATTCTCACCTGAACTATCGCCTCTGATGTATATTAGCCTGCCAATGACGTCTGGGAATTCCTACTGTATACTCCTTTGATGATTGAAGTCAGAGATTATAATCTGATGTTGACAGAGGAATGGAGGAGTATTTATAGACACAGAAAACCGGAAGAACAGATGGTTAAGTCTTAATCTGTAACAGTTTAAATTGTATAATACGTTAAACAGTTTAATCATTTCTACATTTAGTATTACTGTATTGTAACAATTTTGATACCACATCTTGTGTCTTACCAATATCACAAACCTTTGAGGGACTGCCAGGTTTGTTGATAAAAGAAAGCCAGAGTACCCGCAGAAAACCATCAACGAGCAGTCAGTACCTGGTAACTGCCCAACATAGTAGGATTCAAACTTGCGCCCCAGAGGTGGAGGTCATATGTTGTGACATCTGAGTCACTGGACCACCACAGCCCCCTGTCACCCTCCCATTCCATCGCCACCCCCACCCCTTCCTGTCACCCTCCCATGCCATCGCCACCCCCACCCCCACCCCTTCCTGTGTACTGGTGATATCTATCATATCTATCAGACAGAAATAGCACTACGTCTGTTTATCGAATCCGGAGATTAAATGAAATCTAAAAATCTCCATTTATTATTTTTTGAGAAATGTTTTCAGGAAGACTCTCAGTTGGCGGTAGAGAAAATATGAATCTACCTGGATGCTATATATAAATATCGTCAGTTTTTTTGTGAAGAATGTCTGACTTTCTGAAGAGCTATAGACATTTTTATCAGGGAAGGCCTGCTGTTTCGATGAAAACAGAACAAGTGTGAAATTTCTTTCCACTCCAGTTTCTGGGGTGTTTTTATGATCTGAAAAACGTGTGTATTGGAAGAAAACCATATACATTAAAGGTAAATTGCTGGTTCCTGGAGAATTCTAAGGTCATGTGTAATGTTAACTTTCGACATGTTTTTTACCTGTGATCAAAGGTAGGTATAGTTATAGGCTAAAACATTTAAGTCTCATTCACTGTTGTAATTGAACAAAATGATTCAGATGATTTGAAGTGAGAATTAGAAGGAATCTTGTCTGAAACTCTACGGCATATGTCTAGATGTGTGCATTTGAAGTCTTTCATGATAAGATTTATTTTGTGGTCGATTGACTGACGTGATAGTGACTTACCTATATGAGTGTAACTATATATATATACTGTATACCAACTCATTGACTGGACAGGTAAACCTCACATTTCTACAGACCATCAGGAGGAAATTATTTTTACCTGTTTTTTTTTCCTCTCCTGTGCCTTTCGAGATGAGGACACAGAGTTTAATGAATATATTATGTTTATGGCTGTATGTTGACTGATTTTCACCTGGTGTGAGACGGATCCCTCGACAGATGTTCTCACCTGTACAACACCTGACAAAGGTATCGATACCTGTGCCTTATTAGGATATACTCATCAGCATGGTAAAAAAAGTGGACATTTTCTTTCTAATGGATAGAGATGCCAGATCTTCAGGAGCCTGGGAAACTGAATGTTGTACCTGTCTGTGTCTCTGGAGGAGAAACTGTTTGTTTGGATCCTATTTTATAATGATTTACAGTGATTGGGATATTTTGTATGGAGTAAATTCTGAACTATTTGGAGCTAATTGAGGTTAACCACTTGAGATGTCTGTCTACTGTGTTATATATAATGTGATATATCGCTGATCAAACACAAACTTTGTAGACTTTGTGTACATATCTGACTGCTCAGTTCTATTAGATTGTTGATAGTGATGTTTGACACCTTCGCTTTAATGTAAATGTTGTAGGTATTTTTACTGAAAAAATCTCTAATGGCCACACAGGTATAGAGTGATTGTTTGATATTGACAAAGCGACTTACAATAAATCAGGTAGGTTTAGAAATGAAATAGGATACCTACTCAAAAATATCGCTTTTATTGTAAAAATAAATTGATTCTATTTATGGATTTTATATTGTAATAAAAAAGGCCAATATTTTGAAGTGAAAAGTTGTTGAGGGTATAAGGTTATCAGACTGTTGTATGAATGGCCGATACTTCGGGAGATTTATTGTCTGTTTGATACTGTTGATTATAGATGTTGACTGATTTTTTTTAATACAGAATTGAGAAAGAGACTGAGAATGTCAGTAAAGAGACACTCATAGGTTTTAATTGACGTGTACCAGGTACATTTGTAAGATGTTAATCTCGAGATGGGAAAATCACTTTCAATAGAACTTATAGAATTAGGAACATGTGGGTGATGTTATCACAGGTGTTAGCTATAAAGTACAGGTACAAATTGGAAAGGTGTAACAAAGAAACCCAATTAAGATTTGAGTTTATCATTGGAAAATAAAGCTTCTGGAGATCCTGGATATTTAGATTGACATTACTGTGATACAGGATGATGGACGGAGGATTCCGTATGTAAAACAGATCTGGAGAAGAAGGAAAACTCATTTGACAACATTTAATGGTGGAATTACAGGACATTTAATGAGAGATAACGTAGAGTTTACGTGTGTGACAGTTACTCAGTTAAAACAAGGAGATACCATCAGGTATGCTACGTGTGTTTGTTTACCTGTCATTAACGAGACACAAGCTTTGTAATGTCCTGACACCTGCTCTGTATGTCAACTTAAACTTCAGTAAAAGCACAGGTATATAGACTTTGTGGGGCTATAATCCCAGCCTAAATCTGCAGTGTATTAACCGTCAGCTTTAACTGCTTATCCTTGTGCACATCAAAACCAGTGAACCACGACCTACTTTTTATTACCTTGCGATCTCTTCCTCGGTCAATAGGATCTTGGCCCGTCCAATGACATCGACGTGATAATATACCGTCTTTTTTCTGTGCAATGTTTTATTTTTAAACTGAAGGATTATTATTTTACATTGACATGGACATAATAGATGCAGTTTTTTCCAATTCCTGGATTATATAATGTTGGGGTGATCGTGCATACGAAAGAAACATTCTACAAACAGACTATCTGTGTATGGTAGATAAATATCATAACCATTTGGTAGACTGACATGACTCAAGTTTGAAACAATGGAATTGTCATAATACAATTAAGAATATGCCTTGAAGTTTTTCCGTTTTGAAAAGTTGAAGGCCGTTTTGTTCAAAATATAGAATAAGGATTAAACTTAAGTGTATCAAATGTAATTGGTTTACAATGGATCACAAAAATAGTTTTACGTAGTCAAAATATTTGATTGCTGTGTGTGAACTTTAAATTAAACTTTGAAGACATGTGTGCAGGCGATGGGATTTCCGTAAAACAATTAAAGTTGTGTTGACATTATGTGAATGAGACTGAGAAAGATAAACATTAGTTTGTTGTGTCTATAGTCCACTATACCTGACACACTAAGTTGTAAATGACAGAGATTTATCTGAGACATATGGATTGTGTACAGTGGTCCTCTCCTACAAGCCTATATACCACTGGTATAATGGTTCAGATTCAAGGGAAGAAGATATTGTCGGGTTTTTTTTCTTCTGTTGATGTTTCTTACTGAGCTGTTGCTTCTTGGACTAGGGAATAATATAAAATGAGTCCATCTGTGGTAGAGGATATGTGAAAATCTGTTTTACCAAATCCACAGGAGTGTAGGTACTTAATAGTGAGAGTAAAAACAAACACGTGAAGGTAAGTGAGGCGACCGACAGATTCTGGTACCTCCAATCTGAAGAGTTCGTCTCTCACCAATTGTTATTACATTTGTGTGGATTTCTGCAGAGGTTACGTTGATGTTACCAGCTCAGGACGCCTGCTATATAATCCAACAACTGTAGTAATTACACATACATGTGCACAAAACGTCTGGGTGAATTTCTCGTGATGATAGAGTCAGGATGGAAATAAGGAAAACATCATCACATTGACAGATGGAGATTGATACAACGTTTTACCTTCAGCATTTCAAATGAAGAAGTGTCTTTTTTCTCCTTTATATGGTTTGGAAATAGGATTTTTATGGTGAGGTAATTACATGGTTTACGATTCGACAATAGGTGATTGCTGAACCGTGACATCTGTAAAAAGGTTGAACATTTTTATAGGTGTGCATCAGGTACTACAAATTATCGTCTCAGTGTTTTTCTATTCAGTCTTAGAAATACAACCCTTACCATTAAAATAATTGGAAAGTGTAATTTTATATTAAAAATATATTCATGAAGATACTTAAATAAAAAATGGAGGTGGACATTTTGTCATGACAGTTCCTTAGAGGTGAAAATTGATATGGTAAATGTTGGTTAATGTATTTTTATAGAGGAATCTAACTTGTGCTGACTTGATTCCTGACAGAGGGATATTACCGTGATCCTAAGCATAAGACCTCATAGAATCTTAAAGTTCTCGGACAAATTAATCATCTGAATATACATGATCCTGCTCTGTCGTCAGTTACTAGAAGCCTTTGAGGTATTTAATTTACGGGACATACAACACAGTTTCATATTTCTATAGAATCAGGTTTTAAAAGGTTATAACTTGCAACTGGTAGATAAATACACATATGTGATAGAAAATTAGTACAAAAATCAAAATGTGAACTGAAGCTTGGGAAGAAAATGATCCATCGGAGTGGATTGAATTATTGAGCATTATCTGGTGTATCGCTGGGAAAGAAATGTACAGGATTTGTGTATAGAGATTTATACTGGTATAGTGTATACTGTTACATTACATGCAATTGTGACTATATACTTTTACGACAAGAATTTACATGGATTACTAGTGTCTGGATGTGGATAAAATGTTTGGAGAAGATTCCTGTGTTAACCCTAAAGGATTGATACCTGGACAGGATTCCAAATTTCAGGACAGAAGTGGGTCATTGCCCACAGGATGTCTGAAGGAAAGATTCTGTCATGCAGCTAGTGTATCAAACCTCTATTGAGATTTAGGATTTCTGGGATCCCTTTAGGGTCTTCATGGATTATTTTTGAAAATTTCTAGAATGAATTGTTATTGAAGATTTCTCTACCGTCCTAAAGGATTGATGAATAGAGAACATTAATGGTCAATAGGGATATATAGGATCCTGTGGGATCCTTGCGGAATGTGGCATTTGTATTGTTTTATGGTTCCACTTGGATCTTTGTGTGGATTGCTTAAATTACAGAGGATTTCTCAAGGATCTTTTTGTATCAAAGGCTTTACCAAAGATCCTCCTTGGATCTGTATATATGGATTACTTACTAGAGGATCTTTGTGTTACCTGTAGAGAAATGCTATGTTATTTGTGGCGGTACTGATGCTGGGCCTGATGATGGGGATAACCCTCTACCTAGTTACCTGGACGACATGGCGATTACAGGTGAGTTTTACACATACCTGACAGCTGTGCTCTTATCAGAAGTGTCAGAAGTAGGCAAATAATGATATAAGCAGATTTTGCTGAGTGAGTCTGTGGCACAGTATTTTTAGACATACCCTGTATTATATAATTCTGATATGTAAGCAGGAAGTATGGTATTCTCTCTGGGCTTTGTCAGCTTCATACAAAAGCTTGGAGAAGATCCTTAAAAAGTGAATATAATCAAAGTGATTTAATAGCCTCTGCTGTTACATTTGTAAATTAATATGACCAAGGGAGACAATCCACTTTTATCAAGGGAGACAATCTACTGCTTTTTAAATCAAGACTCCATTATGGTCAAGGGGGATAACTCATACAGCTAAGGGAGATAATCCACCTGACATAACCACACACACACACATAAAAAAGAGAAGAAAATAGCAATTAGATTACATTGTTGAGCTCATCTACACTTTAAAAAGCAATTAACTTAATTCATCTAACTTCACCAGTATTTGTATTGGCTATTGTTTCTAGTGCTTTAGGGCTCCGAGACTTTCTGTATGGTTAGATAATAAAACTTAAAAAAAAAAGCACAAGATATAAGTGCCTTTCAATGATGCAATTTCCAAAAAAAATTGACTTCATTTTACAACTGTTACAAGCACATCAGTGATGAGAATAGAAAATAATAAAAAAAGATGGCTTGTATTATCGCCTTGGGATCAAAGGAACGGAAAAATCTTGGATATTTCCCAAAGTTTGGACATGCAATAGGTTAAAGTGTCCGTTAGACCCAGACAAAACAAAACAGTTCCTGTACAAAGAGCATGTCAAGAGTTTGTGTGATGCAGTAGACTATGAGATCTGGAGATAGGGAACCACTGACCAGTCGGCTTGGAAACGGGCCAGGACAGGGGTGAGATTCCTGTATCTGGAAGTTAAATTACCACAGCAGTCCCACCGTGTAGCTCGTCCTGATGAGGAAATTGTTCATTAACAAGTAGAACTATTTTTAGGAGAAAAAACAAATTCTTTACCAGATAAGACACAAGTTCCTCTGTACAATTGTGTGTAGCTTGAGAGTCTGTACAGGGTTAATGCATAACAGGTGAGTGATTCTGTACCTTTTTATCTACAGTTATATTGTAGGAGGCTTAATTGTCAAAATTACCTTTCCTATAGCAACAGTATATACTGTCTTATTGTTTTCCTAGAATCATATGTGTATTTAACAAGCTATATAACCTAATGGTAAAACATTACTGTACGCTAATGATTTATTCGGTGGATCAGTAAATCTCCGTATCTATTTAGATTTTCCTTCTTTAATTGTTGAATTATCAAACATTTACTTCAAATTTAACACCATCAAGATAATTTGTTGAAGATGTTTTAGTTAGGCTTTATCAGAAGGATTAGTTATACAGGGTGTATGTATATGTAATACTATAATTATCGTTGGAGGCAATTCATCTTAAAAAGGGGCCACAGTGGCTGTGTGGTGTCATATTACAGGCTCTCCACCTCGGTATCTAGATCAAGTTTGAATCATGTGGGGTAGTTGCCAGGTTCTGATCGTTGGTCAGTTTTATGGGTACTTTTGCTTTCCTCAGTCATCCTCCTAAACCTGTACAACCAAAACCAACCAACCTTGACGTGACTTGCTACTGAATGATTGAAAGTATGGTAGATACTTAGCCTACTTATTATTAATATCAATGTCATTTGGATGAAAGTTTATTTTATAAAATTAAATACTGAAATATTATATACTTTTGTGTACCTGTTCGTTCTGGCAAATTAATAACCACATTTAGTATAAATGATAAATGATACCAAGTGCCTTAATAAAGGGTTTAAACAAAAAAATGTGATAATGTTGAGAGTGTTCAGGGATTACATTTAGATCTGTCAGTATGGATGAGTTAATGTCAGGGTTGGGGTTCCTTTTAGTTCCATGGTGTCAATCATCGTGGACATCAACACAAAGAGAATGTGGAGATTTATGGAAACAAAAGGATGTTGATGACAAGGAAAAGGAAACAATGGGAATCTTACTCATTAGTTTGTATGATGGGGCTGCCAGAGGATGAGAAAATCAGGGGATTGCCAAATGATATCTTTATATTTT
This sequence comes from Argopecten irradians, assembly GCF_041381155.1. Taxonomy (NCBI): domain Eukaryota; kingdom Metazoa; phylum Mollusca; class Bivalvia; order Pectinida; family Pectinidae; genus Argopecten; species Argopecten irradians. Next base: position 4,164,109 of record NC_091147.1, read on the forward strand.
TTCTCATGAAAATAGAAATACATCATCCTAATTTGGCACCATTAGAGTATGGCAATATTAGCTGTCTTTACTGTAACCACCATCAGAGTAGGGCAATATTAGCTGGCTTTACTGTAATCATCATCAGAGTAGGGCAATATAAGCTGTCTTTACTGTAATCATCATCAGGGTATGGCAATATTAGCTGGCTTTACTGTAATCATCATCAGAGTATGGCAATATTAGCTGTCTTTACTGTAATCATCATCAGGGTATGGCAATATTAGCTGGCTTTACTGTAATCATCATCAGGGTATGGCAATATTAGCTGTCTTTACTGTAATCATCATCAGAGTATGGCAATATTAGCTGTCTTTACTGTAATCACCATCAGGGTATGGCAATATTAGCTGGCTTTACTGTAATCATCATCAGAGTATGGCAATATTAGCTGTCTTTACTGTAATCATCATCAACGGAGTATGGCAATAATAGCTGGCTAAACTGTAATCACCATCAAAGTATGGCAATATTAGCTGGCTTTACTGTAATCATCATCAGAGTATGGCAATATTAGCTGGCTTTACTGTAATCATCATCAGGGTATGGCAATATTAGCTGGCTTTACTGTAATCATCATCAGGGTATGGCAATATTAGCTGGCTTTACTGTAATCATCATCAGGGTATGGCAATATTAGCTGGCTTTACTGTAATCACATCAAGTATGTCAATATTAGCTGGCTTTACTGTAATCACATCAGGTAGCAATATTAGGCTTCATCATCAGAGTATGGTATTAGCTGTCTTTACTGTAATCATCATCAGGGTATGGCAATATTAGCTGGCTTTACTGTAATCATCATCAGGGTATGGCAATATTAGCTGTCTTTACTGTAATCATCATCAGAGTATGGCAATATTAGCTGGCTTTACTGTAATCATCATCAGGGTATGGCAATATTAGCTGGCTTTACTGTAATCACCATCAGAGTATGGCAATATTAGCTGGCTTTACTGTACTCACCATCAGGAAAGTCGAGGAGTTTTTATGTTACATTTACCGTCCAGGAAAGTCGAGGAGTTTTTATGTTACATTTACCGTCCAGGAAAGTCGAGGAGTTTTTATGTTACATTTACCGTCCAGGAAAGTCGAGGAGTTTTTATGTTACATTTACCGTCCAGGAAAGTCGAGGAGTTTTTATGTTACATTTACCGTCCAGGAAAGTCGAGGAGTTTTTTTATGTTACATTTACCGTCCAGGAAAGTCGAGGAGTTTTTACGTTACTCTTACTGTCCAGGAAAGTCGAGGAGTTTTTACGTTAGTACAGACTGACAGTGAGATCCTACACCTCCTTCAGAGTAATAGTTTATACAAACAGGTCTTTGATGTATGGTAGTGATGGTGCAGATTTACCTGTACATTTTTGTATTTCTATCCACATATCCTGTTTGTTGGTATTCACGACCTCATTTAACCACTGAAATCTACACATAGCTTCGACAAAAAATAACAAGAAATGTAAGGTTTTCAAATATTGTCATATTATCGATCTTGATTTGAATTAGTCTATTTCTTCATACTTTGGCAATGTTTCATGGATCTTTTATGAATGAGCATGTATCATATCTCGCTTGTTCATATAATCCTCCATCATTTGAGTTCAAAGCCCACATGGACTGTTGATCATAGGTTGATGGTTTTTCTCCGTGTTCTTTGGTTTTCCTCGATCTTCCTCCTTAACCTGGCAGGTTCTTTAATGATGCTGGTTATTTATAGAAAGAATACAGCAGGCTTAAATGTACCTAGTTACTAAGTGATATACTTCTACCAGGTAAGATGTTCTGCTGAAGAAGAGAGCTCAATTTTATTTTTCACTGACACTGCCATGGTTATGACATCAAAAACCTGAGGATACATCAGAGTTTGTGGGTACAGACTAGAAATCAAATGATCTCTGATGTAGAGTGAGGAGTTTATCTCTGGGAGATAAAGGATAGGTCGGCAAAAAGAACCAGCTTCATTTCTTCAAAATATAATCTGATATCTGCTGATTATCTCTACAGAATTTATATTAAAATCTCGGATAGTACTGATAAAATAGGTCTAGCATCAGATCTTTGGATAAATTGCCAAAAAGCAGGAATATTTGAGCGTTTTCTGAGGTAATGTCTGTATAAAATGAAAAGATATCTAAGGAATTCCTCAAGTACTCTAATGAAACCTATATTCCTAAACAGGAATTTCATTTTCATTTTAAAATTGTTTTGTGATATAATCTGAGCTCAAAAGAAACATAGTGTCTCCACTTACCCTGTATGTATGCTAATTGTATTTTGATATTATTCTTTTTAAAAAGCAAATAAGTTAAAAAAACTTAACGCAAATAAAGAATTTGAATTTGAGTTGTTGTAAAGTTGATTTTATGTGACAGGTCATATCGCTCTCTATAATGTAAACCCTATCTCTATAACCACAATGATGACCTTCTACAAAATGGCCAGACATTTAAATTCCAAGGTGTTTTAGCACCTTTTTACTCAGATCCGACTTGGTGGGGTATTGGAGGTTAGATATACTTAAAACAGCACACTTTGATTTTTGTTTTCTATTTCGAAAAAATGAAGTGTATTGTGCCCTTGTATCATGAATATGTTTACTTCAGATATATCTAGTAGTCCATCATTCATTGAATTCATTCTGAAAAAAAATAGACTGAATTTTATTGAAATTGACAGATATGTGTTAAAAGCTTGAACGTTGCTTCATGTTTTGTATATCTGACATTTCAGGATTTACAGCACCTGGTGACTATACAACAGGAAATAGGTTTTAAAAAAAAAACATGTTTAAAACTTCTAATAATGAAGAAAATTAGAATGAAACAATTTTTAAAACTTCCAGAAATGAATAAAATGAAAAGGAAAGGAAATAGACTTGGCCTTTTTTCAGTTCAACAACTGTGTTTGTCGTTCACTGTAAGATCCTTGAAAACATTTACCGCTGAGTCATAAATACTGCATCTACCTCAGAGCCTCCATCTGGATGTAAGTGTGTAACCATCGCAGACAAATTATAGGGGAGGTAATTGGTCTATTTAACAAATTACGTATTCTCCATGATTTATGGGGTAGGCAGTCTGTGATGGCTTCTATCACCTGCAGAAAAAAAAGTTTGGTGAAGAGGAAACGAGCTTTTCCTGGATGTTACCGTAGTGACTAAGATCTATCTAATGGAAGAGATGATCTAAGTTATACTGATTATTACGTAGATATAGGGAAAGGTTGTAAATTTAATGATAGATCACAAAGGTTACTCAATAGGTCAAGGTCATATAAAGTTCAAGGTCAGTGAATTATGATCGATACTTTTCATTTATTGCAAAAACTCTTCGAACATAATTCATGTAGAATACTACAGCTAGGTCTTATATTGGGGTCAAGGTTACAAATCTCTTTAAAATTAGAGAAGTTTCATTGATAAATAATATACATATACTGTAGTAAAATTGTATACCTAGTTATACAGTATAGTGACCTATAGGGACTGATATATATAAACTAACCTTTCACAGTTACATTCTATACAACAGACATCTTTCTGTAAAGCGCTGCGGGTGTTTTAATTAATTACAGATAATAGTAGTATTACAACCTTTTTGTGTAAGATCAGAACCGTGTCATGTTTTATTTATCAGGTATTATCAGCCGTTAGGTGTTGTTAGGGATAAACTGGCCATTTGTGACCTAGAATTATTATTCAAATGAACAGATATGTTTGACACATTCCATTAAAGGAATTATCATATCAATATTTATTTGTCTGGTGGGCAGTGAGAATCGATCACCATCAGTGTAAACGGTAGTGGTTATGTTAGGGAACTGTATAAAACAGTGGAAGTGGAGGGAGAGGCACTCCTGGATTGTTCTGGATTTAATAAGCCTTTTAGAGATAATTTGTTGTGTAGTGATGGTAATGTTTCACAAACTGATTATTGTTATTAATGGCTGAGTGGTTAAGGTGTTCTAACATCTATAGCCAATTACTGTCTGGGTTGTGAATACACAACCTGTAGCATCAACCAGGTAGTTATTGCAGGTTGATGTTTTTTTCTGAGTACTCCCAACTTTACTTGACTTCTTAAACCTGCCATGTCCATAAAGATTGTTAATAGGACATTCAACAAAATAAAACACCAAATTATACAAGACCCGATCTATAAAATCTGCTGTACTACTTTTTTGGTCTTTAATATAAAAGAGATTGTCTGATCTTTAATCTAATCTATAAAGGCTATGTGTATGTAAGACAAGGAGGGTAGATCAATATTACCAGAACAGCCGAGTCAGCTCTCTAGACCCAGAAATTCAGAAGCTGAACTAAGGGGGATAACTCCTGATGGTTTAGAATTGAACTGTTATGCAGACACCAGGTTTAGCTTTTGTCCTTGCTGTTTTGTACTTTTTTTCCCATTATCTTCATATCATCATATACCATGTAACCTCAGACATAGTTTTAAATCATTTTAAGTTAAATATCATTTAAAGTTATATTTTATTTAAAGTTAAATTTTAAATTTTATTTAAAGTTAAATTTTTTCCCAAATTAACTCACCAGTTTTATAGACAATGGTTAATCTGATCACCCTCTGGAGGATTTCTAAGTGTCAATATCATTAATGTCCACATAATTAAACCTGTCCATTAAATGGCTGACCAGTCCACCTATAAACCAGTCCATTAAATGGCTGGCCAGTCCACCTATAAACCAGTGTATATAATCCTGTAATGATTTGTCTCATTATATCCCTATAGGGCGTTAAATCTGGGGCCGTTAGATCCTAGGGCCGTAATCCTGTGTGTTTATGTTACATATACTTGTCTATAAGTAAAGTACATACAGTGATGATCTATAGACTGGGTGATAGGTCTGTAAACAGGCTAACTAAGAAAGGACAGGATCTTAGTGCCTTTATGTACAGAGTTGTATACATATTAAGTTGTAGACTAAGTCAATATTTGGGTCGGAGGGTCCCTCTTTGTCCACCTGTATAGAGAAGGTGTTAACTCTAACGATTGGTCGTGATCTGGTGTAAAGGGGGACCAAGGCATCACAGGGTAGGATGGGGTGTCGTATCAAATAAGTCAGAGAGTACTCTTCTGGTGGGGTAGGATAGTGCGTTGTATCAAATAAGTCAGAGAGTATTCCTCCCGGGATAGTTATATACCTCAATGATCATAATTATGTTGTACTGACTGCGTCATTAACTCATTGTATGACCGTTTAACGATGACGATTCGGTGATCCAGGTAAATTTCTTCTAATTCATATTTAATCATTCGGTCTGGTAGATCGTAGAATTGGGTTAGTCATGTATAAAAAACATTACATTGAAATCAGATTTTCTCCACAAAATTTCAAAAATTCAAGTACAGTATAATACAAAATTTGCAGTACATTGCTGTGTTGGACAGAATTCTGTATATACAGATTCCACAATTAAACCTTAATGATTTACTGAATTCTGGTATTCCGAAGAACTCTGTATGTCCATATTCCTTTATGTGAATGTGCTGTCATCCAGAATTAAAGTACCATTGGTGAGATCAAACAGCAGCCATCGACCTGCCACTGACAACATACCTGTTCTTGGTGAACTCTTTTGTGTGTAAAATTTTTAAATTCGAATGAGAGCAGTACGACCTGTATTGTCAAGGCCATGTGGTTTTTATGGTCGAGGTGGATCCATATAAAACAGCTTTGTTCTGTGACAGTTGGAGGTACTGAGGAATGATGTATCAGAGAATTTTCTTGTATCTTTAATGCATGACCAAATTATCAACAAAAACAAGTTACAAATGTGTGTGAGGAAACAGTCTGATGCGGGAGATGACAAAGGACATGTTGTCTGTGGCCGGGGCACTAACTCACCAGGTAAGACCTACGGACAGGTGTAATATTATATAAATCTACCTGTATACTGTGGTGCAGTAGTCTTTATAGTATTATCTATCAGATGTAATCAGGTTGATTAGGGTCTGCAGATTTAGCTACACATGTCTGTTACAATCGTTTGACAAAACGCATGTTAGAAGTATAAGGTTACACCTGTGTGCAGGTAACACAGGTGTGTAGAGGACAGGTAAACACATAGAATACTCTATAACGGCAAATTGTCGCTCTCATCTACTCCATTGATATTGTATATTAAAGTACATGTTAAAGTATGATATGGTATCTCTGCAGTGTAATTTACTTCAGGTGTGGTAATTAATGTGTGGTCCATAGACTTGTGTGGTCTCAAATAATAATGGCGAGACATTTCCGTTTGGGAGAGTGATATGTTAGTTATGTACCCATGTACCCATACAGTAACCAAACTGCAATCTTTAAACAGCACTTTTGACTTGTATCAAATTCTTGTTTATGCATGTAGATCTTTTTATCTTAAATCAATTGCTAAAAAATTTGAATGATAATATATTTAGATAATATGTATACATCATGTCAAAATTAAGGATTTTGTTTATTACTTTGGTAGCAAAATATCTCAGAAGACCTGATTGTTTCATAAATTGACATTATTACAGCATCAGGTATTCAGAGAGTATTGTACGCATGTAATCTCTAAAATAAACATTTAGTTGTTTTAAATTTTGATAAATAAAATTGAAAAATATTTTCCCAATTTCTTTCAAGAAATTCAAAATAAAAGTTTACAAATGTTTGTTGATACACTTCCGGAAACAATGTGGTTAAGAAACCTTTAATACGCCCGGGAGGTGTACATGGCTGATGTAGGGGTCGGGGTGTGTGTCCCATAAGGAAGATAACTCTAATCACCTATTAAGACCAGAGTTATCTTTAATGATGTAACTGACAGGGGACTTACTAGAGGAGGGAAACACGTCCAAGATTTACGAGGATGGGATGTGGTGGTGTGGCCACTAAGGACACAATCTGGATAGGCTCTGTGGTGAAAATTCCCAAAGCAATATCGGGAGGATTAGATTGGAGACTATATATAGCTGTAATCGCTGACATCACTGCAAAACAAACTGAAAAAAAGGATGAATGAGCGATTAATCAATCACCTTGACTATGACAACTAAATTGTCTGTCTATATGATATTATAGTGTCACAGCCCAGATTAACAACATGTTTCCAGCTAGTTATAACGTTTTCCCTCGGTTATTATTTGATTATCTGGGATTTAATTACCATGTCTCAACAAAAGTCCATAATAAACAAATTAGAGTTCTTATACTAGGTTATCTCCCCTAGTTAAAACTAAGGATTATGAATGAGATACAGATTCGGTTGTTCAAGCTTTATATGTATATTGTTTAATGGAATCTTGACCTGTGTTCTTACATGTATGGTAAAGACATTAGGAAGCATTTAGATGAGGGAGTTGAGGGATACTAAAAGGAAGGGGGAGGGGTGTTAGACCTATAGTAATGTAAAGGAGAGAGGGTGAGGCCAGCTAGCTAGTGGTAATATAAGTATCAGAGAGTGCCAGATGTTAGGATAACAATCTACATCAGATATAAGGGGCTCCACACTTGTAAGTCTGGAGTACTGTGGAGCAAATGTCTGCAAAGTTTGGTGATAAATTATAACTCTAGATAGTTGTAACACGTACTGGTCATTATTGCTTTTATTGTAGCTTATGGATCAAGGTTAACAAGTATATAACAAACATTTGAATATATATACAGTCATCCCCTACACTGAAAGACCAGTGCTGGTAAATTAGTTATTGAACCGATATTAGCTCTGGGGCTGGAGTTATATCATGTTCAACATGATGAGGTTCTCCGAGCTAATGAAGATATGTGATGATTTGTTTTACATGATAATATGGTCAAGATGTCTTTTGAGAGAAAAAAGTTAGAAACTTGTAAGTATGGATATATGTGGCTACCTCTCAATGCAGCAAAAAGAAAAGAAAAGATATATTTTGTAAACAAGGCATTGTCTTTGTCTGAAAACATGAATTATACAAAAGGCAGAGAAAATTGTTTTCACTGATGTAAACATAGTATACAGACGCAAATTTTTTTTTCCAGCAACAGATTAATTTTATGTAATCAAAATACCTGTGCATTTACCGTAACACAAAAAAATCTCCTTACTATGAGACTGCCCTTATCTTAATTCTGTTAAATGAAGCCAAGAGTTTGTCATAAAGAATACAAAAAGTTAGATATGATAACTGACCAGATTGGTACCAGCCATGATGGTCGCCATGATACTCCAGGCTTCACTGTAGCTGATCTATTGCTTGATCAGGAGATGTACAGGGTATCATCTACAAACAGTTGGTGTGACACGTCACAAAGGCTAAAACACAATATTGTTACTAGGGAAAACATGTGTTAAAACAACTCTGTTAAAATTTTCTGTCAAAGATTGAAAAAGTAATCTTACAAATGGTTAAAAGAGCTGACATAGAAGTAAAATACAATAGTATTGTTAGATATTGTAGACTTACTGTCGCAGACATATGTCAGTAGAGTTATTATTTAAAAATGAAGAGATGATATAGGTATGTAAACACAAGACTGGCAACACCAGACTCTAAAATGCTGAGCTAAATTATAAAACTAGATTATCTCCCCTTACCATGTAACCAACATCATGCATTGTTGTATAGTAGAGACTTATATATTTGTATTTTAAAACTCAATTTTAATTCTAATTTTAACTGGCATGTTAAATAGTCAGGTATCTTATCAGAATCTGTCTGTGACAGAAAAAAATTCAGTATAATATCTCATTATGAATATGCCAGTATTTTAAGGATGGATGGTAAAACTTCTCCAATTTCTGACAGCTGAGATAGGGAGCGGGATGATGAATTACCTGATTATCTGGTGGAGGATGAGATTGGTCATTCAAGCCAACAGTCCATCTATGTCCAGTAGTAAATGGATGGTCAGTCGACCTCTAAACTGGACATCTGATACTTCTCAAACACAAATAGAAGTGACCAGAACATATAGCTGTAAAACTGACAACAAGAAATAGCCACAAAATATATAGCTATAAACACAAAATATATAGCTATAAACACAAAATATATAGCTATAAACACAAAATGTATAGCTATAAACACAAAATATATAGCTACAAACATGTCTGTCTGGAAATCCATGTACTTGTAAATTATACCAAACAAAACAGCTTTAGATATTTGAGAGGCTATAGCAATTTTTAAATTAAAATAATGATTCAGTTTCTTCCTGAATTTGACCTTTGATTTCAATCTAACCTTTTGCCATAAAATAATCAACTAACTCTCCTTTTTGAAAAGAATTGACATGAAGTTTTCTTTTTGATGATATCTCTCCACCAGGAAATAGTCAATATTAATCATCTCCCTTTTCATTCCTATTTGTAGTCAGTATTAGTTATCTCCCTTTTCACACCTAATTATCTCCTTTTTTATCCCTCTTTTGGTCTCTTCTCTTAACTGGAACTATCAAACAAACATTAACAGTTTTGTTTTGTGTGTGCAATTATCTATTTTTTATACAATTATTTTTAGATGCAATAAGCATGAGTATGTAGAAACAACTTTCCATATTATTTACCAATGTTGATGGTCGGTTGACTTCCCTTCTGACCTTGCTGTAGAATGTGAGATGGTAAGTAGACACAATACCTGTGATATATAGCTATTTAATTACAGATCATACATCCCTAAAGGATTTGAAGTAGGTCCTTAACTTACAGAAGTGTTTGTGTCTATAAGTCCTGACTCCCTCGGGGACTGATCCTTGGTTTACAAGTGTGGTGTACACTACAATGGCTGTACCCAGGGGGGCCGTTTGTAACCTGTCCTATTGGTCTGGTCAGTCTTACTGGTCAGTTTGACCCCTGTTGGCCAGGTGACTTGGTAGTCCCTAGGGTTGATATTGATAGTCGTACCATTGAAACAGTAACAGGTGAATCAGATACAGGTGTATATAGGTAAGGATAGGCTAAATCACCATCAATTACTAGAATTATGTACAACAAAAACAGAAATTTAGATCATTAACTTCATTTGTTAATTCACATAATTTGTTAGACATAATACCTAGCTTCAATTATGTTATTGCTGTAAAGCAAGCTTATACATCGTTGCTATGAAGTGGGCTACTTAAAATTCAGAGATTATTATTTATTTGTAGTAAAATTTGTACAGATAGTCAAATTGTTTAACACAAATATTTTTTTGTTTACCTGATTTATATCATTGCATGTTTTTCATTGACCTATATCATTTTTAATCAAAACATTAAAAGACAAAGTGAACCCAATGTGATATAACAACAGTCTTTGAGACTTGTATTCAACGTCATTGTTTGACTGAGAAATTCCAAAGTTGTAAAAATGTCTAGATTTTGCTTGTTTTTTAAGAATTATTAATTCCCTAATCACTCTGTGAGTTTCTATTAATGTACATGTAACATTCTAAAGATGGCCAGGAGTATTAAAGGAATATAACGACTTTCCCTTTGATGAGCGATGATGTAATCAATATCTAATTCCTGCTCCATTAATTGGTTGCATGTGCCGGTAGAGTTAAGGAAGGATCTGTACAGAAATCCTACAGGAAAAGTCTCCAACAGCGATGTGCAGGTTCGGGATCGTCACTCCGCAGACCGTTTATCTTGTGGACTGTGAAGATTCGGTAGAGGATTATAATTATAGTGCGCTAGACACAGGCGATGAGTGAATTTTAACTTTGTGAGTCATTTCACCTTTTTTCACATTAAGGAGAAGATAAGGTTGTGCAGTTTCTCTGTGGGGGCTTCATGGGAAATATTCCAGTCTGAACATGTGCCACATTAAACATTGCTTTCTGATTCTGGATTATCTTTATAAGATGTAGTTGTGAATGAATTTGTGGAAAAGAAAGAATATGCATTTGCATTTCCATGTTTTAACTCCAAATTAAATAAGATTACTTTAAATGCAAATTGAAGCTGCGATTTAGGAAGATTATGTATATATATTTAATAGGTAAAAACAAATGTGGATATAGCAGGAAACCACTTAATTCTATGTGATAGCTGACACAGGTGTGTTATCAGGAGCTATACCACAGGGAAGAATTCATTTTATCAGAGGATTTTGTTTGGACATTTTTTGTTTTTCCAGACAATTTAGGGAAATACAAACCATTACAGCCTGTGGTTATATACAGATGTGAGTTAAAAGTAGACGTTTAAAATAAGATAGTTATAGGTAAAGCTGATGTATTCAAGATGATGACAGGAGTTTCCTGTGAAAGTTTTTGCACACCTTTCATCTCTATGTCTATTGCTTCATTGCAATCCACTAGATGATGGAGACAAATGGTGTTATATGGTAATTCTGTTGAAATGTTACGGATCTTTGGTTTGATTGGCAAAACTGTTGTTTTTTTAACGTTGAACTCATAAACTTGTTGAATATACTAGTAGCTGTAATTGTTTGAGATTTATAATGCTTGCTGTTTCTGAACATTAAGTGTATAGTGCATGTGACTATATATGGGGCAAAGAAGTAATTACAACCAAATCCTAAGATTGATTTGATTTATGGCATTTCACATTCATTTATCTAAATAAACATATATTTCCTAAATCTTCAAATTTAGTATAAACATATTTATAATGAACATGCTTACAACAAATACATATTTAACAAAGTCATTTCATTCGTCCACACATCGAGTAAAAGGTGAAATTCCTATCACAGCTAGTATACATTAAAATATTTCTAGATTCTATTTTAAATCTATGTTCCATATCTTCCCTTTTTGTCAGCCTGGTCAGACTCCAACTTTATTTAACACACATATAGACTACGATATCTGGTTTTCCTCAGAGTTTAACTATCAGTAGTTAGGTAACAGAATCTACCTAAAACACAAATACCTATCTATTATCTCCAGTTTTTCTGTAATAATCTGTCTGCATAGACAGGCACTACCCTATACCCTCCCTCTATGTCTCTCATCATTGCTGCTATAGATAGAAAGGTAGGGAGGGGGTATCAAATAATGGTTTATAAGATTCAAACACAGTTTCATTTTTTTTAAGTTTTGTGTCAAGCTATGCAGTCAATTGTACTGGTATATTGAATATATTGACTCAAATAATCTAAAAAATATCAATTTATGTAAAACTTCAGATATTTACAGAAAACATATATGTTTCTGGGGTCAATAAGTATTTCTTAAGTAAAGTTACATGATTACCTGGTCTAGCTTTTTATTGTCCTGATGTGATGGTGAAAATTATAGCTGGACAGTCTATAGCTGTGGGATCCCAGGGAATCTGTTAAGACAACTAGGGATATATAAAGCAGGTTCTCTGTGAAATATGCATGTTAGGGGTCCTAGTGGAGTTGATGATGAGTTGTCCAGCCTCAGCAGCCAGCTGAGGTGACTACAGGGGATGGCTAGGGGCTTGGTGTACTGTACAAGAAGTTGGGTAGGGGTGTTGAGGAGGGGGGGTTATCAGGTAGATAGATCAACAGGATAAGAAAGGGTAGTGGTGTGGAGGGGGGAGTCAGATAGATAGATCAACAGAGATAGAAGGGGATCTTATCACAGGGGGAGATGAGTCACAGAAGGAGACAGCTGAGCCCTAGGGATCTACAGGAGAGCTGTCAGCCACATTGAAATAGACATGCTACAGTCTGGTAGTATTAAATGTCTCCTGAAACCTCAGGGAACAACAGCAAAATTTTAATTCATTTACTCAAAGCATCTGGAGTGTAAAAATTTGCAACTGGTTTATGCATGGCCTGACTCACAGTGACAAGCAACAGTACTGTGTGGAGATGTTCTGGTGGGATAAGGAGCTGGGCCTCATCCTATAGGACAGTGTGTACATCCTAGCTTATTGGAGGATTTATCTGGAGGAGACCTTGGAGAGAGATTTTCTGTCTAACTCTCAAGTGTAGTCAACATAAAATTAGGAGTCGTTATGTAATGACAGAATTAGTGTTTGTGAGATGTTCACTGGAGAGCTGTTTCTGACATTATACAGAGGTGTTTTGATTTAAATATAGAACTGCTGCCTTTCTGTGTAGTGGTGTGACTCCCTAATTAGTTTTACCTGTTAAAGGTGTGTTACTATCACCTGGATAATCTTATTATTATACCCAGGTGTGATAGGACACCCTGCTGGGCTACTGACCAATTCAGCAGTGGTCAGTTACTGTAGGGGGCTGACCACCCCATTAGACCCTAACTAACCAGGTGTTCAGGTGATCTTTACTGACTCACTGGTACCAGAAATTGTCCCTTAACTAATCAGGAAAGGTGTTAAGACTCAAGGTGAACCTTACTGACCATTCAGACTGACCCTAACTAACAGGGAAAGGTGTGAAATAGGTGAGGTTTACTACCTTACATAAGGACCTGACACTAAAGGTCGTTAGTGACCAGGTAATGTGAGACTAAGTCGGGACCTTAATGTGACCATCACTGTTATCTATATACATATATCAAAGGCAAGTGGACAGCTATCAATAAACTAAGAACTGGACCTTGTGATAAAACACATACCTGGTACATGTATATACATGGAATGCCTGGTAAGATAGTTAAAGGTTTTTTTGAGGATACAAAAAAAATCAGTATATAGTTGTCTAAATTGGGTTTTCCCCAAAACCTGTTATTGAACCTGGAAATTACCTGGACTGATGTGTTAGCTTTACCTAAGGCCTTGACAGACTGCAGGTGTAATTAATTACCTGTCTGGGGCTGCACAGCTATGACTGACCAGACAACAGGTAATCAGACAGGTGGGCTGACCATTCTGGCTCCCTAGGTGCATTCAATTCAAGTCTGCATAGTGTAGTCCATGTGGAGCTGTGTAGCCACACTCACACATATGTGTAACAGAAGTCTGGGGATTTAAATGTGATGCTAGCTTCATATATGGACATTGATCATCCTAGATGAATTGTGTGTGAGATTTAAACTTTCTGAATCAATTATAAGTGTTTGTGATCATAGAAGGATTTTGGTTAAATTTCTGAAAATACTGATACATGTGTACAGGTAATACATAACCCTAAAATTCCTATACAAACAGACAGACAATGTGTGCATGGACAAAAGGATAATATCTGCAGGTATTTTTAGATCAATACTTTAGATGACAGGAAATTATACAAAAGATTAATATAGAATGGCCTCTAATACCAATTAGCCAGTCTGTGGTAACCTTAGTGTCTGTGGTACTTGTGGTACCTGTACAGTACATGGTACCTGTATGGTGGTATTAGGTGGTACCTGTGTTAGGTGTACTTACACCAGGTGACTCCTACACAAAGACTATAGGGCTCTGTGTTGTAATGTTACACAGACAATACTAGCCAGGGGAGAACTTAATTAGTGTGTAAAACTAGCTACTTATTAATCATAGGGCTTGTCCTGGCAGGTCTATATACAAACACAGACTCAGATATATAGGTCTACACATGGATCAGTCACTTTTGGATTTCTGAACCTTTAGGTGAGGAGAAGTATACTACAACATTTGGATTTGTGTACAGGGAGTGTTGTATCACTGATAGCAGACTGATTGGATTCTGGAATTATGATCCTTGCATAGATGATAATCTTACAGCAATATTTCCATTGAGCTTTGAATGAAAAAAAGGAAAGAAAAAAGTTTTATACTACATGCAGCTATTGTGGTTTGTGATGGAATCGAATTAGCCTGGAAATTTGAGTTATAATTAGTGGAACAGTGGATTAATTAGTGAATGGTTTCTAGGGTACAGCTGCATCAAGTGGCTGGGAGTGATAATATTCAGGTCAGCATATTAAAGTCAAGTGGAAAATAATGGGATGTAAAGCTGGTCTGGGGGAGCCCTCCTCCTGTACAGTATAACCTGCTACGGAAGCTGGTACAGTTAATGGTCGCCTCGGCAACTGTTTGTTTTTAAACTATAAACAATAGCACACATCTGGTTTCTAAAGGAGAATGTGTTAGTATTGTAACCGTCTTATTGAAAGTGAAAGCTGAGACTACAGGTGTTCAAAGTAGCCATTCACAAAACAGAATGGATGACCGAAGCACCTTTTGATAAACAATGGACAAGAGTTGGAGGTGTCTATGACTGTGTAAGGAGGAGACAGGGTTAGTAGCTATAGTAGAGTGGAGAGTTCACCACATGCACCAACAGGGAGACCAGACCAGGGAGAGCAAGCTCCATGTATGCTGCACACAGCTGATCCCACTCCATTCCACTTGAGATTTCAAATTTTTGAATGGTGGCCATACAAACTCTACACTTTCACATTAGCCGTGTAATTAAAAAGGCCTGTATATATATTTGAATTTTGAATCGGCTGATATCCACCGATTTGCAAGATAAGTCAATTACAGCCAATGTTTGGAGCCTTACACACACGGTACACATACTGCCAAGTCTCTAGTGTGCAGTACCACCTCTGTAACTGAGGGAAATTTAAATCACATGGTGGAGGTGTTTACTCTCAGACACAATGCTCTGGGAGGAAACATATCGTGGAGATTTGGAATAAGTTATAATGCCTTTGAAATGGTATATCTGTGAAATTTTGAGGTGATTTTTACAGGGGAAATCTTGTGATTTGGATGTATCTTGAACCAAGGAGGAATACTTTGGATGAGTATACTTGTGCTTTATTTATCCTGACACAAGGATAATTCAATATCATAACAGGATTCTGGATTACATTGTTTGTACACATGAATCTGTAATACGGATACATATTACGACGTCAGCTCGCTGGAAAATCTTGGCGTGTTGTCGTGGTAACGTGAAGGATGGAAATATGATTGATATAAAACCCTGTCACCCTTCTAACATGGGCAGCTTTTGTATCCTAGATGGAGACTTTAGGCAGTTTCTGGAGAATCTCGACTGTACACAGGTATGTATGGAAGTCCCTGTGGGTCTGTAACCTGAGGGGTCAATAGAGGTCATGGAAAAGGGAGACAACTCCTTTAAATAGGAGTATGTATGTACATTGTGTTTCTGACTTTAACAGACCGGTGGAGATTTCTTAAGTCTTTTAGATTATAAGGAATGGATCAGCAGTATATGTTAAAGGACAAAAGAGTTTATTTATAACATTATGTACTATAATTGGTTTTTTTTGACTGCGGTGAGTGAGGAAAATGTACCTATCATCTCAGCCATGATTGGCTGAAATGTTGAGGTGTTTTTATCATTGCACACGAATATGTTCTTTAAAAAGCTTTCTGATTATATAGTTCTGAAGGTGTTTGTTTCTGGTGTAGTTCTGAAGGTGTTTGTTTCTGCATAAAACCTGACTAGTGATGGATGGATGGAGGAATACATGGTGGAGGGGGGAGAGGTGTAAAGTATCAGGTCTTTATGGCAGTTCGGGAGGTAATATAGGGGTGGGGGTGATGTGTACTGGGGGAAGGACTGGAAGGTACTGGAGGGGGTGATGCAGAGCTAAGATGTAGGGGAGGGTAGGCCCTGGTGTTGATTGTAATTGGGTGCAGCGGGAGGGGTACAGGAGGGTAGGGGTGTTAATGTTGATGGTTACGGGGTGGGGGTGGGGGGAGGGCACAGGAGCAGGGTGTTGATTGTGATGGGGTGCAGTGCTACAATTACAGCTAATGGTGACTAAATGTCAGTCAGTAATGACTTTGTTTGTTGTTAGAGAATCCCATGGGAGGCTGATGATTAATGGTGTCTGTGTATTTGTTGTGGTACTGAGGTCATCAACAGTTGTATATACCAACAAAAACTTGAGATGGATTTTTGATCTGTTTATATACATAGGTAATGGAAATATTGGTACACATATAGGTAAATATATATGTACCAGATTCCGAGAATGCATAATTTGGTAAATATATATAGTGATATTTGTTATTGAAGACGTGATTGAGACACATTCCGTTGCGTGATTTAACATATCTCATTTAGTCTGGTTCACGTTGCGTGATTTAACATATCTCGTTTAGTCTGGTTCACGTGTGATTTAACATATCTCGTTTAGTCTGGTTCACGTTGTGTGATTTAACATATCTCGCTTAGTCTGGTTCACGTTATGTGATTTAACATATCTCGTTTAGTCTGGTTCACGTTGTGTGATTTAACATATCTCGTTTAGTCTGGTTCACGTTGTGTGATTTAACATATCTCGTTTAGTCTGGTTCAGTGAGATAACACTATAAAACATGGTTGATTCTATCCATGTGGACTTTCAGGATCCCGCTTTGCATGCTGGCCATACAGTCTGGATTCTATGGAGATATTGATGACATGGAGGTCTACTAGAAATCTGATGATCTCTACTTGTATAGATATGCACTAGCTGCAATGCTGTAGCTCAGAAGACTTTTTGACAGAAAATGGTGTCGTCTTTAGAGCTACAATTGGTACCTATTACTGCTAATGGAGCAAAGTAATGATCATGCAAACCATTATAAAACGTTTGTTTGCATTTTATCATACTTGTTTGATATCGCTTACCTACTAGGCAATAAAACTGAACCACATAAACTATCAAATTATCATCGAGGCATTATTTTTACATAATACATATGAAGGTGTTTCTGAAGGGAATTTATACGGTAAGTCCACAATTTGTGAATTTGACGTCTTGTGAGCGGTACGGTAGATACTAAAAATGTTATTTATGTTTGTGTTGGACAAAAATAACATGTAAATGCATGTATAGCATAAAAATTATTGGAAACCTACAAAAAAATATAGAAAACTATGCCCGAGTGATTTTCAGAGGCAGTGCTCCACTACGACACATACATGTAGGGACCAATTCGTACCCGGCCGAAAGGTATAGTAGGCCGGGTACGTATATTCGTTCTAAGATATGCACCAGAGAAAGCTCTGCAGCATAATGTCTATATTTTTGATGCAATGAGCTCTATAGCTAACAGAGTGACCCCTGCTTGTTTTCACAAATGAATTTTCAGAGTGAGCTCTGATAGAATAAACTCCACTATCACTAAGTAGGGATGATAAACCAGACAGCTCCCTGACAGACAGAGATCTATAATTATCTGTCAGTTATAAAGTAATAAGACCATAGCTGTGTTAATTAGATTTATATAGACCATTAATAGTACAGTAATAGCCCCCATAGTATAATACCCAGCAGTGTAACCTGATCTATAGAGACACCTCATATTTCTCTATCACTG
Source organism: Argopecten irradians (assembly GCF_041381155.1). Taxonomy (NCBI): domain Eukaryota; kingdom Metazoa; phylum Mollusca; class Bivalvia; order Pectinida; family Pectinidae; genus Argopecten; species Argopecten irradians. The sequence goes on from NC_091147.1 coordinate 4,182,280, forward strand.
TTTGAATGGAGTTTTAAACCTTATAATTAGACTATTATATCATGTATTAATTTGATCTGGTGGCTAACACAGATACCATTGGTATGGAGATTACTGGGTTCTGACTATTTCATTTACAGATAATAAATCAACTTTAGTCAGCTGAATTTTTTCTTCTTTATTTTGCTTCTGAAATGTAAATGAAAAAAAAAAAAAAAAAAATGACTCTAGATTTCTAGAAAGGTTTGGTAATGTACTTAGCCTTAGTGACCACCCTGTATTAGACCTGCTTGTCATGATCACTTGTTTAGGGTCCCAAATGGCCATGTATAACACAATTTGACCTCAGGTGTATAAAGACCACTTGTAGAGACATTTTTGTTTTCTTGGTCCTGTGGATATAGTCTTTAGAAAGGTATGACTGTATACAAAAGGAAGAACTCCCAAATGATATCTTTGAGCCTTTCTGTATTTATCATTGGTGTTCTACGTGGTTTCTATATCTGAGATACTTTATTTTCAGACTCAGCATAACATAGCTGGCACAGTTTCAACATTTATCATACCAGGGTATAGGAGATGTGTGCTAATCAGAATTATACTCTTGAAATAGGAAATCAAAATCTACCAAAACTATGCAGTCAAGATTTGGTGCTGAGGGTATATTCCTGGACGATGTCCAGATATAAGCTCCTGTTCGACCATCTACTTGTTAACCCGTCCTAATTAAACACTCTGTCGCTCCTATTGATTACAAAGTCTTCGATACAGAGAACGTTTCCGTCTTTGTGTACCAAGGAATCCAATCTCGCCCATCCATGATCAATCAGACACACTTAGACCTATACTCTCCTATGTTATATATGGACCGTGTCTAGAACCTCATCTATATTAAGGCTTGGTCTGTCGTAGACGTCCTCCAGGAAGGAAATGTTGACCAACAACAAGCACAATCGCCTCATTTACATATATATTAATGAAACTCCTTGCTATAGTTATCCCGACCTCTCACCGGAAATGTTTTTATAGAGATGAGACATAGATTTCAGTAAAAAAATTCTAATGGATGTATCATTCATTGATAATCATTATGTAATTTAATTGGTGTTTACACATCATCTAATATGATATCTCAGAAATACAAGTGATGATAGAAGAGATAATTTAATTTGCTATACACTCTCTTCATATATGTCCATTAAAATGGTTACAAGGTAAAATCTGGTAGCATTACACCTCACTCTAATCTACATTTCTTGGAAATTCAATTCATTAATTAAAGTCTTAATTTGACACTAATTGATATTCTTGACTTATAAAACAATAAATTATGTCATACAATTTAAATTTCAAATTTTTGAACTTTGACCCTAGTTAATCAAATGTTCATATTTGTACACATATTCATGTAATGTTTACCGTACAGTAATGTACCACATATTTCCCTTACACGAGTATAAATAATTCATTAGAGAGATTATGTAAATCCTCCCCCTATCTGTGTGTTGTAGAAGGGCTGAGATACTGTAGGATATTTGCTGACCAGTTACTAACTCCACAAGCTAAACCTAGACCTTTAGATATTGACCATGTGACATTTAAAGTCAGATTATAATTAAAATCCTTGACTCCAGCTGATTATATATATTTCTAACTATGAAGTTTGTGATTATATCTAGAGAGAAAACAGGATTGTTTCTAATTGTTTTTATTAATCAGAGATATTTAGCATTATAAATAATTCTCAGAGAAACCGAAGGCTTTCATATGCATTCTTAATCGTGTAAAGGTGGACTTGCTCGAATCGTGAGAGAAAAGCATTCGTGTTTAAATTGTGAGAGAGAAGCACTGATTATGCTTAAATCTTAAAAAAAAGGCTGACTCAATCGGTTCCTCTGAAATAATGATGCGAGCTGAATGCTCAGATCAGTCAGACGTACTACAAACTTCTTTATAACGCTATAGTCTAGGTATTCCATAAAGACAGTCGAGGGACCAGAGTTCACATGTCTAACTATGACTAACTGATGTTGATTATAAAACACATGTCTAACTGATGTTGATTATAAAACACATGTCTGCTGTGTAAACACGATCTGTAACAAACTAAGTACCAACAGTACTTACAGAGTTATGATATTTAAATACATACAGCTGATATTGTGGTCACGGATATTTGGAAATTATTCTGGCATCAAAAAAGGGTAGGCTTAAGGACTCATTCTCTACATAAATCTCTCTGATATTACAGTCGGAGCATAAAATTGTCTAGACGTGTTTACAGGGGAACAGGGAACAGGTGACGAGGAACCTGGTGAAAAAAAAATCTGGTTATTGTTTTTGTCTCTAGTGTAAGGGACTCATAATTAAGAAAGTCTGAACTTGTTATAAATGACTCAAGAAAACTTACATTAAGCTTTATCACTTCATTATAAGTCACAAAGCAAGAGATGACATGGAAGCCATACTTATGTCCTGACCAGAAAACCAATTACGGCATTCAAGTAGGCGGAAAATTCACAACATCGGAGCAAACGCAATCAAAGCATTCACACTCTGAGATCAACAAATTAGTGATCAAAGATCATGATCATACACCACAGAACTATATGGTGGAATCAGAGAAAATTTGAAAATAAACAGCAGAAGAAAAAGACTATCTGCATAAATACAATTTTAAAATGTGTATTGTGCCTGTTATAATAGAAATGACTATAGCTCTGGACTAGCTACCATGTTGTTGAATTTTTGGGAAAGGAACTTTAGGAATGGATATCACTGTACTTTACATTTGTTTGAGTATAGAATGAAAAGTGCACTCCACTCAAAAATATATTGCTACATTCAATTAAAATACTTTCAAAGTTTTTGTTCTGTATACATTCTCATAAGCTTTATAGTCAGATTTAAATTAAAATGATTTGGTCAATATTGCATGATGGGAAATATGTTACCCAGAATCCTTTTCAAAATTTGAATATTTAAATGCATGTTTGACGGAAGGATTGCATTGATACTCTTTAAAAGGACACATTGTCACACTGAGCCGTTGAGGCTATATGGCCCTGACAAGGGGTACTTACACTTGTCCTCAGAGAGGACCCTAATCATGTTGTTTTAGACGAGCGGGTCAAGTGGTGTAGCTTTTCACTCAATATCATAGTGACACCCTAATCTTGGTGGGAAATATACTCTCTTGTCATCTTTGAGGAATGAATAAGTGTCTTCTATATAGTCTAACAATACAATGCTTCAATTGTTAGAATGGCTGATCCTTTTAGTCTGAAAATGGAAAACTAAATAGTAATTAGTCATTTTCATGGTGCTAGTCAACTGATTCATTGCTGGAAATCAAAGATATTATATTTTTTTGGCATTTTTATCCTTTGTATAAATGGGAATCTAGCATGTCAGAGATTGATTTGATACAGAGACTCTCTAGGGAATCCTGGGTAATGGTAGCGGCTTATGGTAAGCTATATATAAGTTTCACTGTACAATCTTCCTATAGGAGATGTACATATGTCATTAACTTTGTCTGAGTATCATAGCATTGGCAATACAATATATACATTTATATACCAAATGTCTAAAGTGTACAAGACCTCTACTTATGTTGATGACAGAATTTGATATCATTATGCACTTCATTCGGAGATTTATCAGATATGCTACTTAAAGTATCGTTATACACATGTATCAAAGTTAAAATGCATTCTTATAGTAGTGGAAAACAATACAGACAGACAAAGTATTCTGATGGGATTCATGATTCCTTCCTAATACAATTTGGCCATAAACTGACAGAGCCTCAAAGCTTGATGGAATCCTCCCGAATTGTAAGAGTAGGAATCAAACCAATAAATAACATCGTGGACAATCAGATATTATTGTGAGGGGTAATACCACACTTATTACTGGTCAGACACCATCGTATTGATTTGGTGTGTGGACAACCATTGTTTAGAAAACACATAACTCCTGGTAATCTGTGACAAGGTCTGTATAACATTATGTCATTATCAGGCAGTATTAGGGGCTGATGAGGGCACTAAATACAGCAGGAATCCTTATACCACTACTGGCAGTCCTAGGGATCAGCCCCTGATTACAGCAGATCAATACCCAGGCCATCATTCACCAGGGATTTAGAGACAGGATTAATACCATAAGGAGCTTTAGTGTGAACTGTTTTAATGTGTATTAGACAGGGATTTAGTGATAAGGTTATAGAATGAGTCCCTGTTAGGGCACTGTAATGATAAGGCCAAATAAATAAATGTCCCTGTTAGGGCATTGTAATGATAAGGCCAAACCAATAAATGTTCCTGTTAGGGCATAGTATATAATGCTTAGTTATTCAAGATAATTAGGCAGTAAATGTCCATTGAAACACAAGCAACGATAATAATAAAAACTATATATATATATCGAAGGGAGATAATTCTTTCTCAAAAGTGGACCAGGTTTACCAAAGGACATGACAGTAGACTGCTAGTATTTCTAACACTAAAGGTGTTTCATTATAGCTATAGCTTACTTGTTGAGATGGTGGAGTTAATTTGTTTCCAGAAAACATTGTGATGATAAAGGAAACATGTGATATTTGCTTTCAAGGGGAAATAACCTACACTGCTTCTAAGGGGAGACAACTTATACTGCTCCCAAGTGGAGACACCTCCTTTAAGGGGAGACAATTGTATACATTTATAAGAGCATTGTGATATTGCAGGTCAGCAGCTGGTATCTATGCATTTAATCACCGGTTGTGCTTTAATTGTTTCAAGATTTGCATTATTTGAAAGCTTAAACTTTCCTTTAGAATCGAAATAATGAAAGGAAAATACACTGGAAATGAATTGTATGTTTGCTGATGCTGCTGTACAGTGACACTGCCTGCTGTTCTGAAGATATGTCTCATGTTGACAGATACATACACTACCACATACAAAAACACTGCTCAGGCCACTTCTCACATATTTCCCATGCACTTTTACCCATAAATGTTACATGATATATATAAGGAAATGAGATTTTCAGGCCCACCATATCGTATCCATTATGTAACACAGACAGAAATGTGGTCTATTAACTTTTTTAAGTGATTAATCAGAAGGAAAACAGGTTTTTGGGGCTTTCTGTGAGTGAGTGAATGGCCTTGGTGTCCTTGTTGGTAGTTAGATAGAATTGGTACCATTCAACATTCAAGGCTAAATGTAACTGGAAAAAGATGAGAAGGAGGCCCTGGGGTGGGAGGTAAGAAGGAGGCCCCGGGGTGGGAGGTTAGAAGGGGAGCCCAGAGGTGGGAGGCAGGAAGGGGTCCCAAGGGATGGGAGGCAAGAAGGGGGCCTTGGGGTGGGAGGCAAGAAGGAGGCCCCAAGGGGTAGGAGGCAAGAAGGAGGCCCTGGGGTGGGGGGGGCAAGGCAGTTGGGGAAAGAGGGGGCGAGAACACTGCAGGGGAAGATGCTAGCAGGACGGTAGTAATAAAGTTCTCTAATCATACTAAAATAAATTACCATCTGTTATCTGTATTAGGCCTGCTTTAAAATATTCGGGTGTGTAATACTAACTGTTTGTTTAACTGTCAATCATAAGAACAAATTAATGACTGACAATTTTATTTCTTAATGTTTCATTGCAATTTTAATGTTTCATCTTAGTTTTACTGTAAAACGTCAATAACACAATGGTGACTAAAGCATTATATATATATATATAGGTCGTAAACAAAGGAAAATAAAAAGATTAGGACCAAATTTAAATTCTCATAATGTGTTCATTGATGGAATTTTCAGGGTGAGAGTGAACTTTCACCGTAAAAGTAATATTTCTTTAAAATATTATCTACTAAGAAAATGAAAAGAAAAAGGTGAATTAGAAACTAATCTAGACAAATTAACATTCAGTGCAGTAGAACATTTGGGATTTCCCAACTGTCATTTGTGCAGCATAAACCTATACATACATCTGTCTGATACATGTATAATACTTAACTATTACACAAGTGGTACATGTAGTAACTCTCTCCAACTCTCGATAGTTTTAACTAACACTAAATTTTAATCAAGTATAAAATTTTAGATATTGGTAATCACCCAGATGGACCGGATCAGGGTGTTTGGCTTCATTTTCTCAGTTTAAAAATCTTAAAATAATTGCTTTTTTTGTGTGTGATAATTATATAAAGTGCTATTTTCAGATCGTAAAGATATTTGAACATGATAAATGAAGAGTATTTACCGTAAGTTGAAACAAAGGGTTGGTGTAAAAGTTTTGACATATACATCTAGATAATGATAACTATTAACAGATATCGGGAGAAGGACACTGACTGTATCTCTCCTGGCGACATTTCACGATTTGTCAAACAGTTATATAACGGCCAGTGGTAAACAAGTGTTTCTACTCCAGCCCATTATAACAGTATGGATGGGAATATTTCGGGAGATCATGGTACGGATTGAGTTATCTCATCGAATTCCTTCACGGACATTATCTCTCTATAACATGTGTATCATATTGTTCCTGAAATATTTTACTGCATTCTGATGTGTTTTATTTTTACCACGATATATATATATATAAACGTACAAAATACAGACACAAGGTGAACATTTACATGTACTTTGCATTTCTTACATCTGAAGATGACAAGTGGTGAGTGATCGTGCATGAATGCATTGTTTGATATGGTTTGCTGCTTTACAGGCGTACATTGCAGGATAAGCAACCGATTATTCCTTGTTGTATTATCTATCTTGATCAGGTACTTATTTGTGTCTTTGTGTCGTTTCAGCTGCTTTCCGAGATAGTAGAATTGGAGGAGAACTCGGGTGATGACAACAGTGCAAATGTAAAAAACAACAAAAATGAAAAGGAAAGACGGCCGTGTCACAAATCCACATCTTCTGCCGAACGTTACCATAGCAACAAGAGTTCATTGTCCTCGCGTAACTTCAACCGTAGCCACAGTCTTCCAACCGGAACACTGTCCTATGGAGGATCGCGGATTGTTTATAAGGATGGACATTTTGTTATTGAGACAAGTTACGATGGTACAGAAGATGTTTCAATTATAAACGGATCTTATAGTGAGACACAGGATGTTGACAATGGTGTTGGATGTGATCACCTGGACGATACCGACGAACATAACAGAGTTAATAATAATCCTCACATGAGACATCTCAAACGGATCTCGTACTCAGACCCTCATCTCTGTGATAATGGCGATGACGATTACGATGAGGATGAGGATGATGTGAATAACGAAGATGTTGATGTGTTTCTAGGAAACGATGGGAATGTTACTGTGATTGATACCGAGGATGATGACGATCGGGATAATGATACAAATGTGTCAGAACAAGTCGTTCAAAGACGGAGTAAACCAGAGAATGGTAGTAGAATTCCGCGACCTCTGTCCGTGGATGAAAATCAGCTGACGTCTATGCAAGACACCGACCCAAATTCCACAATGAGGAAAATAAGAAAATCGTTACGGGACGCAAGAACCCGGCGGAGTAAAAGTTTCCGTGAAATGTCTGATCAAATTGATGGCAAAAGCAAACTCAAACGAAACTCTAGTTTCAAAGAAGCAACTGAGAAGGGAGCATTAGAGATGAAATCTCGGTCCAGTAGTACGGGGGAGGAATGTGATAGCCTCAGTCGGTCAGGAAGTATCGGCAGTATAGAACTACGGCCAAAAAGTCCAGGCTTTCTGCAGAGACTTCTGTTTAAACGGAAATCTTTTAATGAAAAGAATCTCAAAGGTGAGCAATCTACAAAGGAATCATTTATGAAGAAAATGTCCTTGAAGGGATTATTCACAGGTAAAAAGGAGAAAGGAGAATTTAGTCCGACAAAGGCTAACTCGGATGAGCCTCCCACTCCCCCTATAGCAGCTTTCCAGGGTGATCTGGACATACACGCAGTCAGTGAATCCGCTCCAAACTCGCCATTTTCTAGTTTGAAGTTCCGTCGGAGACATACGTCTGCAGACCTTTTTGTACAGAATACCAGTAATAGTGCTAACAATCTGAATGTGAGACGGACTAGTGACAGTATACCGTCGCGTCGACCGGGTTTACAATCGTCACGAACGATAGACGACCCCGCCAGCGTGAAAACTCTGTTAGGGTTAGAGAACCATCCAAAACGTCCGATCAGTCCTAAACCACCGTCTGTGTCCATTACTCGTAGAAACTCCAATCTGAGTCTCCCCAGTTCACCTCTCAAAGAGAGTCCGTTCGAATTAACTATGGATAACTCACCAAACAAAATGGACCCAGATTCTATTTCGACCTGTTCCTCACTGACAAGTTCTAATGTAGACAGCGCGTCGCTGATCAGCGCGGCCAGTACCGTGTGTGACACCGACGGGCCCAAGTCCTCAATGCCTGGGTCTAGTAGTCAGGACCTAGAGAAATTCTCGGCCCTAGGTCAGGGCGAAATGACGTCAAGTAACAGCAATGACAGCGGCATACAGCGGGACGTCAGCGTACATTCCAGCAGCGAGTCCATCAAGGTATGTGTTTACATGTTAATTATATTGATTTGTTAATAAAGTCGAGTTGTGTGATAGAAGGTAAGTTTGTTATATAGTGTATTCTATAGATACTGTATACTATTAGTTCCATTCGTTGATTGAAGGAATGGGGTAAGTATATTTTACACGAGGGGTCACAAAATTCTTGGCTCCAGTATGATATCTTTTCTGTTTCTTAGATTCCCAAACAAATGAACACAAAATGAGTTCGGCACAATTTAATTGGTCTCAGACCTGATGTTGTGAAAATACAATATCATTTTCAGCAGAGAGGGATGGTAAAATATATTAGTGTTCAGAACCAAGACGTGTCGAACATGATGTTACCATGATGTAGGCCTAGGGATGATGGGATATACAGGTGTTGGAGGCTCTACAATGTAAATAGACAAATCGTACACTAGGAACAATTACTGCAAGAAGTAACAACTGTTACAGCAGCTATAGTTTTATGTTTCTGTGGTAGTCAGGACTTTCTTCTTGTAGATCACTGCTGTAAAATCTGTATCGCAAAATGTTGTGAAAATCATTTGTACAAGTTTGTGATTTTGGAATCATATAAGCTTTAAATTAAGTAGTAATCTTTTAGCCTTGTACATAATCAACCTCTTTCGAATCCCCTTGGACAATTTTCTTGTGGTAAAAATGTCTCTGTGACCTAATTTTGACCTTTGAACTTCACAGAAAAACTTTTAATTTGAGTTTAATGTTAATTTGATTGTACAATAAAAATGATGACCTCATAATGAAACCCTAATTAGCTGAAAATATATATCATGGATTCTGACTCAGCATCTTACCATGCCATGCATGCACTAGGAACTAAATATAGAACTGTATTTGTAATCTGTTATCAGAAAATATTTCTTTTTATCAACAAAAGTAAAAAAAAAAAAAAACCAACAAATAATATGCTTTTTCTCATGTTATTTACTGCACTAGCTTGTACTATAGAAACCTGTATGTAGTGTTTTATTTACTGTACATGTACTATAGAAACCTGTATGTAGTGTTTCTATTTACTGTACATGTACTATAGAAACCTGTTTGTAGTGTTTCTATTTACTGTACATGTACTATAGAAACCTGTATGTAGTGTTCTATTTACTGTACATGTACTATAGAAACCTGTATGTAGTGTTTCTTTTTACTGTACATGTACTATAGAAACCTGTATGTAGTGTTTCTATTTACTGTACTTGTACTATAGAAACCTGTATGTAGTGTTTCTTTTTACTGTACATGTACTATAGAAACCTGTATGTAGTGTTTCTATTTACTGTACTTGTACTATAGAAACCTGTAGTGTATGTTTCTTTTTACTGTACTTGTACTATAGAAACCTGTATGTAGTGTTTCTTTTTACTGTACTTGTACTATAGAAACCTGTATGTAGTGTTTCTATTTACTGTACTTGTACTATAGAAACCTGTATGTAGTGTTTCTATTTACTGTACATGTACTATAGAAACCTGTATGTAGTGTTTCTATTTACTGTACTTGTACTATAGAAACCTGTTTGTAGTGTTTCTTTTTTTTACTGTACTTGTACTATAGAAACCTGTTTGTAGTGTTTCTATTTACTGTACTTGTACTATAGAAACCTGTATGTAGTGTTCCTATTTACTGTACTTGTACTATAGAAACCTGTATGTAGTGTTTCTATTTACTGTACTTGTACTATAGAAACCTGTATGTAGTGTTTCTATTTACTGTACATGTACTATAGAAACCTGTATGTAGTGTTTCTATTTACTGTACTTGTACTATAGAAACCTGTATGTAGTGTTTCTATTTTACTGTACTATTTACTGTACTTGTACTATAGAAACCTGTTTGTAGTGTTTCTATTTACTGTACATGTACTATAGAAACCTGTATGTAGTGTTTCTATTTACTGTACATGTACTATAGAAACCTGTATGTAGTGTTTCTATTTACTGTACATGTACTATAGAAACCTGTATGTAGTGTTTCTATTTAGTGTTTCTATTTACTGTACTTGTACTATAGAAACCTGTATGTAGTGTTTCTATTTACTGTACTTGTACTATAGAAACCTGTATGTAGTGTTTCTATTTACTGTACTTGTACTATAGAAACCTGTATGTAGTGTTTCTATTTACTGTACTTGTACTATAGAAACCTGTATGTAGTGTTTCTATTTACTGTACTTGTACTATAGAAACCTGTATGTAGTGTTCCTATTTACTGTACTTGTACTATAGAAACCTGTATGTAGTGTTTCTATTTACTGTACTTGTACTATAGAAACCTGTATGTAGTGTTTCTATTTACTGTACATGTACTATAGAAACCTGTATGTAGTGTTTCTATTTACTGTACTTGTACTATAGAAACCTGTATGTAGTGTTTCTATTTACTGTACATGTACTATAGAAACCTGTATGTAGTGTTTCTATTTACTGTACATGTACTATAGAAACCTGTATGTAGTGTTTCTATTTACTGTACTTGTACTATAGAAACCTGTATGTAGTGTTCCTATTTACTGTACATGTACTATAGAAACCTGTATGTAGTGTTATTTACTGTACATGTACTATAGAAACCTGTATGTAGTGTTCCTATTTACTGTACTTGTACTATAGAAACCTGTATGTAGTGTTCCTATTTACTGTACTTGTACTATAGAAACCTGTATGTAGTGTTTCTATTTACTGTACTTGTACTATAGAAACCTGTATGTAGTGTTTCTATTTACTGTACTTGTACTATAGAAACCTGTATGTAGTGTTTCTATTTACTGTACTTGTACTATAGAAACCTGTATGTAGTGTTTCTATTTACTGTACTTGTACTATAGAAACCTGTATGTAGTGTTTCTATTTACTGTACTTGTACTATAGAAACCTGTATGTAGTGTTTCTATTTTTACTGTACTTGTACTATAGAAACCTGTATGTAGTGTTTCTATTTACTGTACATGTACTATAGAAACCTGTATGTAGTGTTTCTTTTTACTGTACTTGTACTATAGAAACCTGTATGTAGTGTTCTATTATTTACTGTACTTGTACTATAGAAACCTGTATGTAGTGTTTCTATTTACTGTACATGTACTATAGAAACCTGTATGTAGTGTTTCTATTTACTGTACTTGTACTATAGAAACCTGTATGTAGTGTTTCTATTTACTGTACATGTACTATAGAAACCTGTATGTAGTGTTTCTATTTACTGTACATGTACTATAGAAACCTGTATGTAGTGTTTCTTTTTACTGTACTTGTACTATAGAAACCTGTATGTAGTGTTTCTATTTACTGTACTTGTACTATAGAAACCTGTATGTAGTGTTTCTATTTACTGTACTTGTACTATAGAAACCTGTATGTAGTGTTTCTATTTACTGTACTTGTACTATAGAAACCTGTATGTAGTGTTTCTATTTACTGTACTTGTACTATAGAAACCTGTATGTAGTGTTTCTATTTACTGTACTTGTACTATAGAAACCTGTATGTAGTGTTTCTATTTACTGTACTTGTACTATAGAAACCTGTATGTAGTGTTTCTATTTACTGTACTTGTACTATAGAAACCTGTATGTAGTGTTTCTATTTACTGTACTTGTACTATAGAAACCTGTATGTAGTGTTTCTATTTACTGTACTTGTACTATAGAAACCTGTATGTAGTGTTTCTATTGTACTTATGTAGTGTACTATTACATAGAAACCTGTATGTAGTGTTTCTATTTACTGTACATGTACTATAGAAACCTGTATGTAGTGTTTCTATTTACTGTACATGTACTATAGAAACCTGTATGTAGTGTTTCTATTTACTGTACATGTACTATAGAAACCTGTATGTAGTGGTTTCTATTTACTGTACTTGTACTATAGAAACCTGTATGTAGTGTTTCTATTTACTGTACTTGTACTATAGAAACCTGTATGTAGTGTTCCTATTTACTGTACTTGTACTATAGAAACCTGTATGTAGTGTTTCTATTTACTGTACTTGTACTATAGAAACCTGTATGTAGTGTTTCTATTTACTGTACTTGTACTATAGAAACCTGTATGTAGTGTTTCTATTTACTGTACATGTACTATAGAAACCTGTATGTAGTGTTTCTATTTACTGTACTTGTACTATAGAAACCTGTATGTAGTGTTTCTATTTACTGTACTTGTACTATAGAAAACCTGTATGTAGTGTTTCTATTTACTGTACTTGTACTATAGAAACCTGTATGTAGTGTTTCTATTTACTGTACTTGTACTATAGAAACCTGTATGTAGTGTTTCTATTTACTGTACATGTACTATAGAAACCTGTATGTAGTGTTTCTATTTACTGTACTTGTACTATAGAAACCTGTATGTAGTGTTTCTATTTACTGTACTTGTACTATAGAAACCTGTATGTAGTGTTTCTATTTACTGTACTTGTACTATAGAAACCTGTATGTAGTGTTCTATTTACTGTACTTGTACTATAGAAACCTGTATGTAGTGTTTCTATTTACTGTACTTGTACTATAGAAACCTGTATGTAGTGTTCTATTTACTGTACATGTACTATAGAAACCTGTATGTAGTGTTCCTATTTACTGTACATGTACTATAGAAACCTGTATGTAGTGTTATTTACTGTACATGTACTATAGAAACCTGTATGTAGTGTTTCTATTTACTGTACTTGTACTATAGAAACCTGTATGTAGTGTTTCCTATTTACTGTACTTGTACTATAGAAACCTGTATGTAGTGTTTCCTATTTACTGTACATGTACTATAGAAACCTGTATGTAGTGTTCCTATTTACTGTACATGTACTATAGAAACCTGTAGTGTAGTGTTTCTATTTACTGTACATGTACTATAGAAACCTGTATGTAGTGTTTCTATTTACTGTACTTGTACTATAGAAACCTGTATGTAGTGTTTCTATTTACTGTACTTGTACTATAGAAACCTGTATGTAGTGTTCCTATTTACTGTACATGTACTATAGAAACCTGTATGTAGTGTTCCTATTTACTGTACATGTACTTATAGAAACCTGTATGTAGTGTTTCTATTTACTGTACTTGTACTATAGAAACCTGTATGTAGTGTTTCTATTTACTGTACTTGTACTATAGAAACCTGTATGTAGTGTTCCTATTTACTGTACTTGTACTATAGAAACCTGTATGTAGTGTTTCTATTTACTGTATGTACTATAGAAACCTGTATGTAGTGTTTTATTTACTGTACATGTACTATAGAAACCTGTATAGTGTTTCTATTTACTGTACCTGTACTATAGAAACCTGTATGTAGTGTTCCTATTTACTGTACTTGTACTATAGAAACCTGTATGTAGTGTTTCTATTTACTGTACTTGTACTATAGAAACCTGTATGTAGTGTTCTATAGAAACTATAGAAACCTGTATGTAGTGTTTCTATTTACTGTACTTGTACTATAGAAACCTGTGTAGTGTTTCTATTTACTGTACTTGTACTATAGAAACCTGTATGTAGTGTTTCTATTTTACTGTACTTGTACTGTATGTAGTGTTCTCTATAGAAACTGTGTACTATATAAACCTGTATGTGTGTTTTATTTACTGTACTTGTACTATAGAAACCTGTATGTAGTGTTTCCTATTTACTGTACTTGTACTATAGAAACCTGTATGTAGTGTTTCTATTTACTGTACTTGTACTATAGAAACCTGTATGTAGTGTTTCTATTTACTGTACTTGTTACTATAGAAACCTGTATGTAGTGTTTCTATTTACTGTACTTTGTACTATAGGAAACCTGTATGTAGTGTTTCTATTTACTGTACTTGTACTATAAAGAAACCTGTATGTAGTGTTTCTATTTACTGTACTTGTGCTATAGAAAACCTGTATGTAGTGTTTATCCTATTTACTGTACTTGTACTATAGAAACCTGTATGTAGTGTTTCCTTTTTACTGTACTTGTACTATAGAAACCTGTATGTAGTGTTTATTTATTTACTGTACTTGTACTATAGAAACCTGTATGTAGTGTTTCCTATTTACTGTACTTGTACTATAGAAACCTGTATGTAGTGTTTCCTATTTACTGTACTTGTACTATAGAAACCTGTATGTAGTGTTTCTATTTACTGTACTTGTACTATGAAACCTGTTTGTAGTGTTTCTATTTACTGTAACATGTACTATAGAAACCTGTATGTAGTGTTTCTATTTACTGTACTTGTACTATAGAAACCTGTATGTAGTGTTTCTATTTACTGTACTTGTACTATAGAAACCTGTATGTAGTGTTTCTATTTACTGTACTTGTACTATAGAAACCTGTATGTAGTGTTTCTATTTACTACTGTACTTGTACTATAGTAGTGTCTAATTACTGTACTTGTACTATAGAAACCTGTATGTAGTGTACTTGTACTATATTTACTGTATTGTACTATAGAAACCTGTATGTAGTGTATGTCTTAATTTACTGTACTTGTACTATAGGATAAACCTGGATTGTAGTGTTTTCCTATTTACTGTACTTGTACTATAGAAACCAGTATGTAGTGATTTTTCTATTTAACAGTACATGTATGTAGTGTTTCCTATTTGTACATGTACTATAGTTCCCGCCACTATATTACTGATACTTGTACTATCTGTATGTAGTGTTACAATTTACTGTATTTACTATAGAAACTGTATGTAGTGTTACTATTTACTGTACTTGTACTATAGAAACTAGTGTGTGTAGTGTTTCTATGGTACTGTACAGTTAATATTGAATCCTGTATGTAGTGTTCTATAGTATAGAGTTTCTATTTACTGCTACTGTACTATAGTAACCTATAGTAGTTTCTATTTACTGTACTTGTACTATAGAGGAAACCTGTTTGTAGTGTTTCTATTTGTACATGTACTATAGAAACCTGTATGTAGTGTTATTTACTGTACATGTACTATAGAAACCTGTATGTAGTGTTATTTACTGTACTTGTAGTATCCTGAGTTATTTTACTGACTCAATAGAGACCTGTAGGTCTATAGTTACTGATGTAGACTCAATCTAGAGGCACTAGTAAAGGTCTACTGTAGTACTAGTAGTGTAGTACTCAGTAGAGGCCTGGACCCTTACATGTACTAAGTAACTGTAGTACTATAGACCTTACTATGTACTGATGTAGACTCATAGAGGTCTCTGGACCTGCTGCCTGCAGGAGTCTAGTCTAGGTTACTTGTACGTAGTCTCTTAGACGGCTCTGGTAGGTCTAGTTACCAGTAGTAGACTCATAGAGGCCTGTAGGTCTTGTTTACTGTTCACGTAGACACTTCTTAGAGGCCTGGCAGGTCTATAGTTAATGTTGTTAGACTCAGAGAGGCCC
This sequence comes from Argopecten irradians, assembly GCF_041381155.1. Classification (NCBI taxonomy): domain Eukaryota; kingdom Metazoa; phylum Mollusca; class Bivalvia; order Pectinida; family Pectinidae; genus Argopecten; species Argopecten irradians. The sequence goes on from NC_091147.1 coordinate 4,198,166, forward strand.
GGAGAGGTACTGGTTTACGTAGTCAGACTCATAGAGGCCTGTATTGGTTTTGTTACTGTAGTAGACCTCACATTGAGGACTGTAGGTCTAGGTACTGTAGTAGACTCATAGAGGCCCTGCATAGGAGGGTCTAGTTACTGCTAGCTAGAAATCTCATAGAGGCCATGGAGGCTCTAGTTACTGTTAGATAAGACCTCATAGAGGCCTGAAGGTCTTAGTTACTGTAGTATGACTCAATATGATGGCTGTAGGGTCATATAGTTATCTGTAGTGAGACTCATCATGAGGCCTGGAGGTCCTATAGTGTAATGTAGTAGACTCATTAGAGGCCCTGTAAATAGGTCTATTAGTTTACTAGTAGTACATCTCTATAGAGGGCCTGGTATATGTCTTGTTACACTGTAGGTCGTAGACTCATAGAACGGCTAGTGACGCTATAGGTACGTTTATATGTTACCTGTAGTAAGACTTGCCTGGAGGTCTAGTTATAGTGACACTAGAGGCTCTGGAGGTATAGTTACTTGTATGTAGGATCTCCATAGAGGCACCCCTACTTTGTCCTAGTGGAAAGCCTCTGTGACTTTAGCCTAGGTTCAGAGAGGCCTGGAGGTCTTCTAGTTACTGTTAGTTAGACCTCATGTGACCATTGGAGGCTCTAGTTTACTGGTAATGCTAGTACGCATAAAGAGACCCTTGTGCGTTAGGTCTAAAGTTAGCTGTAGTAGACTCTTTGAGACGTCTGGAGGTCTATTAGTGTACTGATGTAGACTCTATTGTGAGAGCCTATAGTGTCCTAGCTTACTGTAGTAGACTCATAAGAGGCCTGGACGGTCTTAGTTAACTGTATGTAGGACTGCATAGAGAGGATGGATGGTCTATAGTTACATAGTACGTTGACTCATTGATGGCGGTACCCCTTAGGCCTGTATAGGTCTTGTTACTGTTGTCAGATCATAGAGGCCTGGAGGTCTAGTCTAGTTACTGTAGTAGACCTAATAGAGGCCCTGGAGGTCTTGTTACTGTAAAGTAGACTCATAGAGGTCCTGTAGGTAGGTCTAGTTACTGTAGTAGACCTCATAGAGGCCTGTGAGGTCTAGTTACTGTAGTAGACTCATAGTAGCTAGGCCTGGAGGTCTATAGTTACTGTAGTAAGAGCTCATAGAGGCCTGGAGGTCTAGTTACATGTAAGTAGGACTCATAGAGGCCTGGAGTCTATGTAGGTCATATAGTTACTAGTTACTGTAGAGGACTCATAGAGGCCTGGTAGGGTCTAGTTACTGTAGTAGACATCATTAGAGCGCCTGGAGGTCTAGTTACTGTAGTAGACTAGACTTATAGAGGCCTGGAGGTCTATAGTTTACGTAGAGTAGGGACTCATAGAGGCCCTGTAGGTTAATGTCTAGTTACTGTATGGTAGACTCATAGAGGACCTGTATAGGTCTCTAGTTACTATGTAGTAGACTCATAGAGGCCTAGAGAGTCTAGTTACTGTAGTAGACTCATAGAAAGGCCTGGAGGTCTTAGTTACTGTAGTAGACTTCATAGAGGCCTGTAGGGTCTATCGTTACTGTAGTAGACTCATATAGAGGCCTGGTAGGTCTATAGTTACTGTAGTAGACTCATAGAGGCCTGGAAGTCTAGTTACTGTAGTAACTGAGTACATAGAGGCCTGGAGGTCTAGTTACTGTAGCTTGACTTCATAGAAGGCCTGGATGGTCTAGTTACTGGTAGTAGACACATAGAGGCTCTGGACGGGTTAGTTTACTGTAGTAGACTCATAGTGGCCTGTAGGTCTATAGTTGTACTGTACGTAGTAGACTCATAGAGGCCTATAGGTCTATAGTTTACTGTAGTATGGACTCTGTAGAGACCAGGTCTAGTTACTGTAGTAGACTCATAGGGCCTGGGTCTAGTTACTGTAGTAGACTACATAGAGGCCTGGTAGTCTAGTTACTAGTAGACACATAGAGACCACATAGTTTCTGAGGCCTGGAGGTCTATAGTTACTGTAGTAGTTACTCATAGAGGCCTGGAGGTCTAGTTACTAGGCCTACTGTAGTTACTGTTGTAGACATCAGGCTGTAGTCCTATAGTTACTGTAGTAGACTCATAGAGGCCTGGAGGTCTAGTTACTGTAGTAGACTCATAGAGACCTGTAGGTCTAGTTACTGTAGTAGACTCATAGAGACTGTAGGTCTATAGTTACTGTAGTAGACTCATAGAGGCCTGTATAGGTCTAGTTACTGTAGTTAGACTCATAGAGGCCTGTATAGGTCTAGTTACTGTAGTAGACTCATAGAGGCCTGTATAGGTCTAGTTACTGTAGTTAGACTCATAGAGGCCTGTATAGGTCTAGTTACTGTAGTAGACTCATAGAGGCCTAGAGGTCTAGTTACTGTAGTAGACTCATAGAGGCCTGGAGGTCTAGTTACTGTAGTAGACTCATAGAGGCCTGTAGGTCTAGTTACTGTAGTAGACTCATAGAGGCCTGGAGGTCTAGTTACTGTAGTAGACTCATAGAGGCCTGTATAGGTCTAGTTACTGTAGTAGACTCATAGAGGCCTGGAGGTCTAGTTACTGTAGTAGACTCATAGAGGCCTGGAGGTCTAGTTACTGTAGTAGACTCATAGAGACCTGTAGGTCTATAGTTACTGTAGTAGACTCATAGAGGCCTGGAGGGTCTAGTTACTGTAGTAGACTCATAGAGGCCTGGAGGTCTAGTTACTGTAGTAGACTCATAGAGGCCTGGAGGTCTAGTTACTGTAGTAGACTCATAGAGGCCTGGAGGTCTAGTTACTGTAGTAGACTCATAGAGGCCTGAGGTCTAGTTACTGTGTACGTAGTAGACTCATAGAGGCCTGAGTAGGTCTAGTTACTGTAGTAGACTCATAGAGGCCTGGAGGTCTAGTTACTGTAGTAGACTCATAGAGGCCTGGAGGTCTAGTTACTGTAGTAGACTCATAGAGGCCTGGAGGTCTAGTTACTGTAGTAGACTCATAGAGGCCTGGAGGTCTAGTTACTGTAGTAGACTCATAGAGGCCTGGAGGTCTAGTTACTGTAGTAGACTCATAGAGGCCTGGAGGTCTAGTTACTGTAGTAGACTCATAGAGGCCTGGAGGTCTAGTTACTGTAGTAGACTCATAGAGGCCTGGAGGTCTAGTTACTGGAGGTCAAGTTACTGTAGTAGACTCATAGAGGCCTGGAGGTCTAGTTACTGGTCTAGTAGACTCATAGAGGCCTGGAGGTCTAGTTACTGTAGTAGACTCATAGAGGCCTGTTAGAGGTCTAGTTACTGTAGTAGACTCATAGAGGCCTGGAGGTCTAGTTACTGTAGTAGACTCATAGAGGCCTGGAGGTCTAGTTACTGTAGTAGACTCATAGAGGCCTGGAGGTCTAGTTACTGTAGTAGACTCATAGAGGCCTGGAGGTCTAGTTACTGTAGTAGACTCATAGAGGCCTGTAGGTCTAGTTACTGTAGTCATAGACTCATAGAGGCCTGGAGGTCTAGTAGTTACTGTAGTAGACTCATAGAGGCCTGTAGGTCTAGTTACTGTAGTAGACTCATAGAGGCCTGTAGGTCTAGTTACTGTAGTAGACTCATAGAGGCCTGGAGGTCTAGTTACTGTAGTAGACTCATAGAGGCCTGGAGGTCTAGTTACTGTAGAGGCCTCAGGTCTAGTTACTGAGGTCAAGTACTGTAGTAGACTCATAGAGGCCTGGAGGTCTAGTTACTGGAGGTCTAGTTACTGGAGGGTCTAGTTACTGTAGTAGACACTGTAGTAGATGGTATACAGACCAGATGTAAAACCTCCCGGCTCACTATTACTGTAATAGGGGAAATAAGGCTAGGTGATGAGATTATAGCCAATCTAAATGTCCATCATTGGTCCAGTATGTTGTCAGTTAGCTGGACACCAGCCAGCTTATGTTGTGTCTGGTATAAATCTGTGTGATTGGATCAGACACCTATGATAATGTATAGTTAAGTGACATATGGTGGTCAGCCTTACACCTGGTCTACTGACCATTGGAAGATAAAACCAGTCAATAAGATACACCTGGTCTACTGACCATTGGAAGATAAAACCAGTCAATAAGATACACCTGGTCTACTGACCATTGGAAGATAAAACCAGTCAATAAGATACACCTGGTCTACTGACCATTGGAAGATAAAACCAGTCAATAAGATACATCTGGTCTACTGGTCTACTGACCAGAAGTGACCATGAAACCAGTCAATAAGATACACCTGGTCTACTGACCATTGGAAGATAAAACCAGTCAATAAGATACACCTGGTCTGACCTGAAACCAATAAGATACACTACTGGTCTACTGACCAGAAGTGACCATGAAACAAGTCAATAGATACACAGGGTAATAAGAGGTTGATTTAACAAAACAGATGATAATTTCTTTTTTCATTACTCATCTATATCATTAAATCCTTTAGGAGTGTAAGTATTGAGTCCCTTTGGTCCTATTTTGGTCCATAAAGTGCATCATTGTAGCTATGATCAAGCAGTTGAAGGGAGGTAACTCCTAAAAGTTTTTCAGTATGTATCTAAATTACATATAGTAGGACACATATCTTTACCTGTGGTTGAAGGTTTATAACCAGAATAAATAAGATAATTTAGAAAATCACCAAACTATAGGTGGAGTTATCTAACCCTGACCACAGTATCCTGTAGGATGTAGTACTGTAAGGATGTGGTGGTCAGAACTTTATGACTCAGGTTTATCATGACAGTGGTCAGTCAGTACTTGACCACCAGGGTTAGTCAGTGCTATGAATGAGAGTGATGTATTAGTGGTCAAAGGTCACCAAAGATTAAAATGGACTCCACTACAATAAGTAGTGTGTTTATCTAAAACATATCAACATTGGTAGTTTTACTGTTCAAAACAGGTTATATACTCTAATTATAGAAAAAAAACCTACAATGAATTAAACATTTTATTGACAATTTATGAGCCTACAGTGATAAAGTTTTCTTGTTGAGCTACTGTTTTCTTTTTTCTTCTTCATCAAAACAAAGTATTAATCCTTTCTAACCTCATGGCTGTAAGTGAAGCGTTTTTGTAAATCAGAATGACAGAATTAACGTAAGATGTGCACGGTGGTGATGGAGATCGTGCTGTGCCAGCAGAAACCGACACCTCTGGGTGGTCATATATCTCAGCAGCTCTCTTATTAATGACTTCACAAACATCCAAGCTGTTTTGTTGTGAGGAATTCAAGCACTATTCCTAAAGATTTGTTAGTTTTAATACAATAATCAGCAATTTATGTAGGATTTTTTTAGGCGAGTCCGGAACACTAATTTTCAAATTTTGATGAGTCTCAGTACAATGAAATATAGAAAGTTCTCGAAATTTTGGAAAGTCCTAACAGTAAAATCATGAACCCAGGACTCATCTAGGTATTAGTCCAGTGAATCATTGGTTAATGTATTAGTTATTCTGAAATCTTTAGTTTGGAAATTTCCTGGTAATTGGACACGTTGTAATACCTCAATTTAATTAAATTTCAAAATGAAGTGCCAGAATTTTGTTGCTAAGTGAAACTTTTTTTAATCGTAAGTTGTTAAGCTGATTTTGACCAGTTGTCCAGTAAACAGAGATGTAAGTGACGGGTTTAGTGGCTGCTGGACACAGACCCATTACTTTGGTGATTATGTGTATACCTGGTGTCACCCTCCAGGTAGATATGTATCATCTCGTTAGAGTTGTCCTCAGGTGTGACATCAGGGATAATCTCTGACATCACACGATACACGAGGTCCAGCCCTCGCGATCTCAAACTTTGTGACACAGAGAGTTCCAAATGTTCATGTGCTTACACCTGATGGAGTCTGTAACCTGGACAACAACCAGCCATCACAGGACATGTAACTAATGGAGGACCTGGGAAATAGTTTTGTATATAAAAGCTGTTGTTATATCAAGTTGTGAAACAAAGATCTCTACATCTAAAATAGTGTTCAGTGACTTTGGAGGTTATACTTGGGTGACTATATCATGACATTTTTATGAATGATTCAGAGGATCGACCTTGCCAATTTTATATTGATATAGCTCTATGTGTACTATAGAGGAGTACCACTATATGTACCAACCACCTCATATCTGGGAGCCAACTTGGCCACGTCTGAAGGATTCCTGCCAAATCGTCGTGTCATCAACTGTATCTAGTATTATGTCCATTACACCAGTTCATTCAGGAACAGCATCTGTTGGTTCATTTCAGAACTTAGTCAAGGATGTCTGAAAATAGACAATCATATAATAATTTGGAGGCAACTGGTCAGAACATCCTGCTGTTATATACAATATTCACAGTACAGAGGACATAATTTACCTATGATTATAATCATAACATTGACATTTAGGTTTAAAAGCTTCAACAGTTACAGAACGGGCATAAAACAGTATCACCATCAGAATCCCCTGTGTATTACATACCTAACACTCTGGTCCTTGGAACCTTGGTTGATGGAATGTCGGTTCCTCTGTCTCGAAGCTTCTTAACTCTTTGTTCTCTGTTGTCTTTCTACATTTTTACTCTGCCTTGAGTTTTTAAGAGATACTTATGTAATGGTACCATAGATAGATTGGATATCCTTACCAAGCTGTAGACCAGTGTTTAACATTGACATCAGGATACATAGATAGTTTGGATATCCTTACCAAGCTGTAGACCAGTGTTTAAAACCATTGACATCATGATTACATAGATAGTTGATATCCTTACCAGCTGTAGACCAGTGTTTAAAACCATTGACATCAGGATTACATAGATAGTTTGGATATCCTTACCAAGCTGTAGACCAGTGTTTAAAACCATTGACATCATGATTACATAGATAGATTGGATATCCTTACCAAGCTGTAGACCAGTGTTTAAAACCATTGACATCATGATACCATAGATAGATTGGATATCCTTACCAAGCTGTAGACCAGTGTTTAAAACCATTGACATCATGATTACATAGATAGATTGGATATCCTTACCAAGCTGTAGACCAGTGTTTAAAACCATTGACATCATGATTACATAGAGGAAAATATCTCTACAGTGTAAAAAAACTCCTGTAGTTGTTGCTTCAAGGACGTTGTGGATTCCATGGTTAGTTGTTAGGAGCTATTGGCTGACATGTGTAATCAGGAACTTGTTACAGTGGAGAGACAACTGTGATGAAAGTGTTAGAGCATGATCGAGGCATGGCTATATTTTGTTTGGTGATCGGTCAATTATTGAAGCTTTCTTTAAATTAAAGAATTACAATCTTCCGACTTGTAAAATGACTCAAGGGCAATAAAAAGAAAAAACAATTTCTAAGATTGACTATCACATTATGAAGGATTTTTAAAACACAAAATTGTATGAACAGCATTTTGAGGATTTAAGAATTTTTTTTTTTTTAAATCTTAAAAAAAACTACTCTTCAATACTTTAAGAACACAATCATCAGACTTCCTGAACTGCTGGTGCCAGAATTGATTTCTCGGAATGAGTAGTTGATGCCATGGTCTGAGGAAAAGATGTTTGTATTGGACTCTGTTAAAACAGAAGCTTATAAATAAGAGTGTTGTATAATTATAACAACAATGCATCAAGTGTTCCCCAGCCTTGAGTGTGAGTGTAATACCCGTGAGCTGTTTCTTTGACAACAATACTTGAGTTGTTCATTGATACCAGCTGATGTTGCGTAAAACAAAGACATTTACATCATAATTGGTGCACTGGGTTTGGCATCCTGACAATTTTCGGGGTAGTGTCTCTCGGCGGTATCTCAGCTTTGAACACATTCAGAGCTGGTCTTACACCTGAAGGATTGTTCTACAGGTGTTCTATTGTTATAAACCTAAATATAGCAGTCAGCATCAGTGGTACAGTAGGGGTGACATGATTATCACCTGTCTGCTGAAATTCAGTTTATTTTTGTTCACCGCCTCCAGATCCAGGATATTGAGCGGATTCTCAGACACCATTTCAAAGTCTCGTGTTCTTGTACGGATTGGATGCCACGTTTGTTTTTATTAGATAGAAAGTTGTAAATTTTACACAAGTTGTTCGAGGAATTTCAATTTTTTGGCTTCACATGGAAACCTTACAATATTTGAAAGCAGAAAATCTGCTTGGTTTTATCAGAGACCGAGAAATACTGTTATAAATCTGTTAGATATTTTTTAAGTTTGAAGATTTGTTTTCCATGTGAGACTTCACAGAGGTAAAGGTATCTCTGGAGATGAAGACCTGTATGTACCAATATACATTCTGTATACACACAGACAAAGGGGAACAAAAACCATGACAGCTTGGTGTAATTAGAAGCTGGTGCTATCATACTGCTACATTCCTCTGCCTGACGTGGGTTACCAAGGGCAGATAATGCTGGTCGCACACCACCTACTACTTTCACTACTGTGCGAGGAGGTTACATTCTACTCCGAGGATTAACACTATATATTCATGAATGACTGCAGTATCAGTGACGTGATGACGACCACTCTACGACAGTGATTTACTCTCTAAACTTTCTTGTGAAATCTATGCACGTGTGGAAATTTTAGTTTATTTTCAAATAATTTACATTTGTAAACGATTGCATTTGATTTGAAACAAAGGAAAATACACTTCACATTGTGTAAGAATGGAAATTATATCATATTTGTGAAATACCATTGTGATGTTCAGAATAACTAATTAAACCTAAGACATGGATTCTAACCTATATTAACCTATTAGAGGAGGTATTGAGATATTTGACAAAGTAGTTATGAAACATGTGGATTAACATCACATGACCACCCATGTGACCTTTGGGATATAAGCAAGCTCTCTATAATACCTGACTCTCGCAGAATGTTTGAACTGATGTTTTTGAAGTGTTTTAAAAGAAAACAACACCAGAAGAAAAATGGCTGTTCTTGTCCGTGTGTGGCCACCAAGGCGACATTTCACGCTTTCGGAAGCATGCAAATCATGGCATCATGTGACTGTGATCTAGCTTACATTGCCACACGGAGTTCAATGAAAGTTGCCCCGAAAAGTCAGAAGATCCATGTTTATTTCAAGGATGACAAGGTGGGTACTACCGAGTATATCTCTTCATCTTCAAAAATTGAATACAATTTTCATCAAAGAAATATTGGAAGAAAAACCATACTGATTGAAATGAAATGTTTAAGTCAAAAGAGTCCAATATTTGTATTGTCTATCATATGTATGACATTATATTGCCATCAGTGATTTTATAATGTTGTGGATGTATGACACTATAGCATTATATCCATACAATAAATTTCCTAGAATCCCTGTACTTTATGATGTGTAGTGTACCTCATCCCTTGTGTAATGCCACCATAGTAAGGTGCTATACACATCATTGGATGTGTGATGTTGGTTGAAGGTTTTACTCTGGTTATCATGTACTAGCCCAAACTGGATTTCTGGATGTAATCAGGTCAGATGCTCTTATAGATGCCTAAGTCTAATTGTAGATTCTGTAGTGTATATCTTGTTTTATCAAGGTTAATGATGACCGTTATGATGATATGGTATGTTGAAATAAGTATATATAGACCTTTTAGTTTTCTGAAGCAAAGGTCATAGGTCAATATGTTGTGGTATGTGTTACAGGAATGAATTGACTGAAGTGTTAGTAAGTATTGAGCAGGTCATGTTTAGGTTGTAGTGATCACAGTGATCTTCTCTATCTGTAGTCATAGGACAATGATAGACTTATACATAAACACAAACTAGTCCTGATAGACACTGTGTAACTATAACTGAGGAGAATGGCCAGGACAGTGTTACCATGCCAACAGATTTGAAGAATATGAAGGTAAATGCATGATAGTTACTGGTTAAGTGTCTAAAGTTTTAATTATGATATAAAATAATGAAATGTAAAATAACAATACATTTTGTTTTGTTTTGTTTATGTTAAACATTTAGAATATTACCCAGGTTCTGATTTGAGTGTTTAAGAGGTAACTTCAGTCACATTAAACAGTAATCTTTATGTGTCACTATTAGTCTTTAATAAGTTGTATGATAGAATAACTGTAAAACATACATTTTACATGGTTATAAAGTAACATTCAGTATCCAAGGGAGATAACTTGTATGACAAGAGAGATAACTTGTACAACAAGTTGTACAACTTGATTTACAAAGGAGATAATTTGTTGAAGAATGGAGATAACTCTGTTTCTGAGGCTAATTAATGTCTATAGTTGAGGTATTAATGACTATACTAGATCTCTGTACATCAGTCTGATGTAGTACCACTGATATATTCTATCAGGTGGAATACAGAAATAATTAACACTGATAAACCAGGACAAAGGATGAGCTAGACTTACTTCCTTTCTTAGATAAATATTACTCATGACAAATACATGTAGAGTTCATTCATTCAAGGAGCCTCACTTGGGATCTCTAAGTACCAGATACAATAGATATATATATATATATATATATATACACACACATTATCATTGACTCGGAGGGTTGTTACTGTATATAATGAGATAAATCTTTGACTCATTAGAATTTTATCCCAAATATTTTGTAATTTGTTGTGTTTACAACTTTGTATCTGTTCAATCAGTAACATGGCGAGGTATTTTACCCCGCCCATCTGTGATGTCGGAGGATTATACCATGTATTACATGTGAAGTTACAGAATTCTTTGAATAACAACTTTAACTATTGTGAAATCTATTATGGTAAAGGAATTCTAAGCTACCAGCAAAGTAATGTGCAGAACAACGATGCAGAAAGTTGATGGCATCAAAACCCACACAGATCTTTGGAATTCTGTGGATTTTCATTTATATTGGTTGTTTGTTTTGTGATAAGGGGAGTTTGAATCTTTGCCAGACCGTTACTGTATTGCATGGAACTTTTCAATTCTCTATGTAGCATGGTTGTTATGGTAACCCTCAGTGATTGTCAGGCAACTTGTTTCTCAGATTTGTTGTATCAAAGTTGTAGATTAATGTGGAGGAACTATCTGATCTAGGCTGTAATATCCCTAAACAATATGTATTTATCAGGGAAATATAGCTAATAATGATGTACAACATCTCTATATAGAAACAATGTAATGCCTGGTTATAATAGTCCACAGATCTGTGGGGTTATCTATTGGATGTGCACTATTATTATCAATATTCTTCTCACTAATCCACACAGAACTTAAGTTTTAAACTGAAAATAGACATGAAGTCTTGTATTGACTTTAGTAAACTTTGCCTTAGATACAATATTAATGAGTAAATATACATTGATATTTATACATATTTATATTTTATGGATACATATATCATTTTTCAATAATTTTTATGTTGTATCCTAGCTTCCTTATGTCAGTCACAGAAACTTTTCTAAAATAACACTGGATGTTATACTGTGTTAAGGGTGTATGGAACTAGTCAGTGTGAAGTTTGACACAGACACCTGTGTGAGAAATACAGTTAAGGGTGTATGTAACTAGTCAGTGTGAAGTTTGACACAGACACCTGTGTGAGAAATACAGTTAAGGGTGTATGTAACTAGTCAGTGTGAAGTTTGACACAGACACCTGTGTGAGAAATACAGTTAAGAGAGTGAGAGTTAAGGGTGTATGTAACTAGTCAGTGTGAAGTTTGACACAGACACCTGTGTGAGAGTTAAGGGTGTATGTAACTAGTCAGTGTGAAGTTTGACACAGACACCTGTGTGAGAAATACAGTTAAGGGTGTATGTAACTAGTCAGTGTGAAGTTTGACACAGACACCTGTGTGAAAGTTAAGGGTGTATGTAACTAGTCAGTGTGAAGTTTGACACAGACAACTGTGTGAGAAATACAGTTAAGGGTGTATGTAACTAGTCAGTGTGAAGTTTGACACAGACAACTGTGTGAGAGTTAAGGGTGTATGTAACTAGTCAGTGTGAAGTTTGACACAGACACCTGTGTGAGAAATACAGTTAAGGGTGTATGTAACTAGTCAGTGTGAAGTTTGACACAGACACCTGTGTGAGAAATACAGTTAAGGGTGTATGTAACTAGTCAGTGTGAAGTTTGACACAGACACCTGTGTGAGAAATACAGTTAAGGGTGTATGTAACTAGTCAGTGTGAAGTTTGACACAGACAACTGTGTGAGAAATACAGTTAAGGGTGTATGTAACTAGTCAGTGTGAAGTTTGACACAGACACCTGTGTGAGAAATACAGTTAAGGGTGTATGTAACTAGTCAGTGTGAAGTTTGACACAGACACCTGTGTGAGAAATACAGTTAAGGGTGTATGTAACTAGTCAGTGTGAAGTTTGACACAGACACCTGTGTGAGAAATACAGTTAAGGGTGTATGTAACTAGTCAGTGTGAAGTTTGACACAGACACCTGTGTGAGAAATACAGTTAAGGGTGTATGTAACTAGTCAGTGTGAAGTTTGACACAGACACCTGTGTGAGAAATACAGTTAAGGGTGTATGTAACTAGTCAGTGTGAAGTTTGACACAGACAACCTGTGTGAGAAATACAGTTAAGGGTGTATGTAACTAGTCAGTGTGAAGTTTGACACAGACAACTGTGTGAGAAATACAGTTAAGGGTGTATGTAACTAGTCAGTGTGAAGTTTGACACAGACAACTGTGTGAGAAATACAGTTAAGGGTGTATGTAACTAGTCAGTGTGAAGTTTGACACAGACACCTGTGTGAGAAATACAGTTAAGGGTGTATGTAACTAGTCAGTGTGAAGTTTGACACAGACAACTGTGTGAGAAATACAGTTAAGGGTGTATGTAACTAGTCAGTGTGAAGTTTGACACAGACACCTGTGTGAGAAATACAGTTAAGGGTGTATGTAACTAGTCAGTGTGAAGTTTGACACAGACACCTGTGTGAGAGTTAAGGGTGTATGTAACTATCAGTGGAAGTTTAAGTTAAGGTGTAGTCAGTGTGAAGTTTGACACAGACAACTGTGTGAGAGTTAAGGATGTATGTAACTAGTCAGTGTGAAGTTTGACACAGATACCTGTGTGAGAAATACAGTTAAGGGTGTATGTAACTAGTCAGTGTGAAGTTTGACACAGACACCTGTGTGAGAAATACAGTTAAGGGTGTATGTAACTAGTCAGTGTGAAGTTTGACACAGACACCTGTGTGAGAGTTAAGGGTGTATGTAACTAGTCAGTGTGAAGTTTGACACAGACACCTGTGTGAGAAATACAGTTAAGGGTGTATGTAACTAGTCAGTGTGAAGTTTGACACAGACACCTGTGTGAGAAATACAGTTAAGGGTGTATGTAACTAGTCAGTGTGAAGTTTGACACAGACAACTGTGTGAGAAATACAGTTAAGGGTGTATGTAACTAGTCAGTGTGAAGTTTGACACAGACAACTGTGTGAGAAATACAGTTAAGGGTGTATGTAACTAGTCAGTGTGAAGTTTGACACAGACACCTGTGTGAGAAATACAGTTAAGGGTGTATGTAACTAGTCAGTGTGAAGTTTGGCACAGACAACTGTGTGAGAAATACAGTTAAGGGTGTATGTAACTAGTCAGTGTGAAGTTTGACACAGACACCTGTGTGAGAAATACAGTTAAGGGTGTATGTAACTAGTCAGTGCGAAGTTTGACACGGACACCTGTGTGAGAGTTAAGGGTGTATGTAACTAGTCAGTGTGAAGTTTGACACAGACACCTGTGTGAGAAATACAGTTAAGGGTGTATGTAACTAGTCAGTGTGAAGTTTGACACAGATACCTGTGTGAGAAATACAGTTAAGGGTGTATGTAACTAGTCAGTGTGAAGTTTGACACAGATACCTGTGTGAGAAATACAGTTAAGGGTGTATGTAACTAGTCAGTGTGAAGTTTGACACAGACAACCTGTGTGAGAAATACAGTTAAGGGTGTATGTAACTAGTCAGTGTGAAGTTTGACACAGACAACTGTGTGAGAGTTAAGGGTGTATGTAACTAGTCAGTGTGAAGTTTGACACAGACACCTGTGTGAGAAATACAGTTAAGGGTGTATGTAACTAGTCAGTGTGAAGTTTGACACAGACACCTGTGTGAGAAATACAGTTAAGGGTGTATGTAACTAGTCAGTGTGAAGTTTGACACAGACACCTGTGTGAGAAATACAGTTAAGGGTGTATGTAACTAGTCAGTGTGAAGTTTGACACAGACACCTGTGTGAGAAATACAGTTAAGGGTGTATGTAACTAGTCAGTGTGAAGTTTGACACAGACACCTGTGTGAGAAATACAGTTAAGGGTGTATGTAACTAGTCAGTGTGAAGTTTGACACAGACACCTGTGTGAGAGTTAAGGGTGTATGTAACTAGTCAGTGTGAAGTTTGACACAGACACCTGTGTGAGAAATACAGTTAAGGGTGTATGTAACTAGTCAGTGTGAAGTTTGACACAGACACCTGTGTGAGAGTTAAGGGTGTATGTAACTAGTCAGTGTGAAGTTTGACACAGACACCTGTGTGAGAAATACAGTTAAGGGTGTATGTAACTAGTCAGTGTGAAGTTTGACACAGACACCTGTGTGAGAGTTAAGGGTGTATGTAACTAGTCAGTGTGAAGTTTGACACAGACACCTGTGTGAGAGTTAAGGGTGTGTATGTAACTAGTCAGTGTGAAGTTTGACACAGACAACTGTGTGAGAAATACAGTTAAGGGTGTATGTAACTAGTCAGTGTGAAGTTTGACACAGACACCTGTGTGAGAAATACAGTTAAGGGTGTATGTAACTAGTCAGTGCGAAGTTTGACACAGACACCTGTGTGAGAAATACAGTTAAGGGTGTATGTATCTAGTCAGTGTGAAGTTTGACACAGACACCTGTGTGAGAAATACAGTTAATGGTGTATGTAACTAGTCAGTGTGAAGTTTGACACAGACAACTGTGTGAGAAATACAGTTAAGGGTGTATGTAACTAGTCAGTGTGAAGTTTGACACAGACACCTGTGTGAGAAATACAGTTAAGGGTGTATGTAACTAGTCAGTGTGAAGTTTGACACAGACACCTGTGTGAGAAATACAGTTAAGGATGTATGTAACTAGTCAGTGTGAAGTTTGACACAGGTCACCTGTGTGAGAAATACAGTTAAGGGTGTATGTAACTAGTCAGTGTGAAGTTTGACACGGTCACCTGTGTGAGAAATACAGTTAAGGATGTATGTAACTAGTCAGTGTGAAGTTTGACACAGACACCTGTGTGAGAAATACAGTTAAGGGTGTATGTAACTAGTCAGTGTGAAGTTTGACACAGACACCTGTGTGAGAAATACAGTTAAGGGTGTATGTAACTAGTCAGTGTGAAGTTTGACACAGACACCTGTGTGAGAAATACAGTTAAGGGTGTATGTAACTAGTCAGTGTGAAGTTTGACACAGACACCTGTGTGAGAAATACAGTTAAGGGTGTATGTAACTAGTCAGTGTGAAGTTTGACACAGACACCTGTGTGAGAAATACAGTTAAGGGTGTATGTAACTAGTCAGTGTGAAGTTTGACACAGAACTGTGTAGTTAGGGTGTATGTACTAGTCAGTGTGAAGTTTGACACAGACACCTGTGTGAGAGTTAAGGGTGTATGTAACTAGTCAGTGTGAAGTTTGACACAGACACCTGTGTGAGAGTTAAGGGTGTATGTAACTAGTCAGTGTGAAGTTTGACACAGACACCTGTGTGAGAGTTAAGGGTGTATGTAACTAGTCAGTGTGAAGTTTGACACAGACAACTGTGTGAGAGTTAAGGGTGTATGTAACTAGTCAGTGTGAAGTTTGACACAGACACCTGTGTGAGAAATACAGTTAAGGGTGTATGTAACTAGTCAGTGTGAAGTTTGACACAGACACCTGTGTGAGAGTTAAGGGTGTATGTAACTAGTCAGTGTGAAGTTTGACACAGACACCTGTGTGAGAAATACAGTTAAGGGTGTATGTAACTAGTCAGTGTGAAGTTTGACACAGACACCTGTGTGAGAGTTAAGGGTGTATGTAACTAGTCAGTGTGAAGTTTGACACAGACACCTGTGTGAGAAATACAGTTAAGGGTGTATGTAACTAGTCAGTGTGAAGTTTGACACAGACACCTGTGTGAGAAATACAGTTAAGGGTGTATGTAACTAGTCAGTGTGAAGTTTGACACAGACAACTGTGTGAGAAATACAGTTAAGGGTGTATGTAACTAGTCAGTGTGAAGTTTGACACAGACACCTGTGTGAGAAATACAGTTAAGGGTGTATGTAACTAGTCAGTGTGAAGTTTGACACAGACACCTGTGTGAGAAATACAGTTAAGGGTGTATGTAACTAGTCAGTGTGAAGTTTGACACAGACACCTGTGTGAGAAATACAGTTAAGGGTGTATGTAACTAGTCAGTGTGAAGTTTGACACAGACAACTGTGTGAGAAATACAGTTAAGGGTGTATGTAACTAGTCAGTGTGAAGTTTGACACAGACACCTGTGTGAGAAATACAGTTAAGGGTGTATGTAACTAGTCAGTGTGAAGTTTGACACAGACACCTGTGTGAGAAATACAGTTAAGGGTGTATGTAACTAGTCAGTGTGAAGTTTGACACAGACACCTGTGTGAGAGTTAAGGGTGTATGTAACTAGTCAGTGTGAAGTTTGACACAGACACCTGTGTGAGAGTTAAGGGTGTATGTAACTAGTCAGTGTGAAGTTTGACACAGACACCTGTGTGAGAGTTAAGGGTGTATGTAACTAGTCAGTGTGAAGTTTGACACAGACACCTGTGTGAGAAATACAGTTAAGGGTGTATGTAACTAGTCAGTGTGAAGTTTGACACAGACACCTGTGTGAGAGTTAAGGGTGTATGTAACTAGTCAGTGTGAAGTTTGACACAGACACCTGTGTGAGAGTTAAGGGTGTATGTAACTAGTCAGTGTGAAGTTTGACACAGACAACTGTGTGAGAGTTAAGGGTGTATGTAACTAGTCAGTGTGAAGTTTGACACAGACACCTGTGTGAGAAATACAGTTAATGGTGTATGTAACTAGTCAGTGTGAAGTTTGACACGGTCACCTGTGTGAGAAATACAGTTAAGGGTGTATGTAACTAGTCAGTGTGAAGTTTGACACAGACACCTGTGTGAGAAATACAGTTAAGGGTGTATGTAACTAGTCAGTGTGAAGTTTGACACAGACACCTGTGTGAGAAATACAGTTAAGGGTGTATGTAACTAGTCAGTGTGAAGTTTGACACAGACACCTGTGTGAGAAATACAGTTAAGGGTGTATGTAACTAGTCAGTGTGAAGTTTGACACAGATACCTGTGTGAGAAATACAGTTAAGGGTGTATGTAACTAGTCAGTGTGAAGTTTGACACAGATACCTGTGTGAGAAATACAGTTAAGGGTGTATGTAACAAGTCAGTGTGAAGTTTGACACAGATACCTGTGTGAGAAATACAGTAGGTTACAGTTAAGGGTGTATGTAACTAGTCAGTGTGAAGTTTGACACAGACAACTGTGTGAGAGTTAAGGATGTATGTAACTAGTCAGTGTGAAGTTTGACACGGTCACCTGTGTGAGAAATACAGTTAAGGGTGTATGTAACTAGTCAGTGTGAAGTTTGACACAGACACCTGTGTGAGAAATACAGTTAAGGGTGTATGTAACTAGTCAGTGTGAAGTTTGACACAGACACCTGTGTGAGAGTTAAGGGTGTATGTAACTAGTCAGTGTGAAGTTTGACACAGACAACTGTGTGAGAGTTAAGGGTGTATGTAACTAGTCAGTGTGAAGTTTGACACGGTCACCTGTGTGAGAAATACAGTTAAGGGTGTATGTAACTAGTCAGTGTGAAGTTTGACACAGACACCTGTGTGAGAAATACAGTTAAGGGTGTATGTAACTAGTCAGTGTGAAGTTTGACACAGACACCTGTGTGAGAAATACAGTTAAGGGTGTATGTATCTAGTCAGTGTGAAGTTTGACACAGACACCTGTGTGAGAAATACAGTTAAGGGTGTATGTATCTAGTCAGTGTGAAGTTTGACACAGACACCTGTGTGAGAAATACAGTTAATGGTGTATGTAACTAGTCAGTGTGAAGTTTGACACGGTCACCTGTGTGAGAAATACAGTTAAGGGTGTATGTATCTAGTCAGTGTGAAGTTTGGCACAGACACCTATGTGAGAAATACAGATAAGGTTGTATGTAACTAGTCAGTGTGAAGTTTGACACAGACACCTGTGTGAGAAATACAGTTAAGGATGTATGTATCTAGTCAGTGTGAAGTTTGACACAGACACCTGTGTGATGTACAGTTAAGGGGGTATCCTACTTAAGTATACATTTGACACACTTCTGACACCTGTGAGAGGTACAGAATTCTTTGCAGTATAGAAACACAGCAAGTATACCTGGAACCACAATTAATGCTGCCATTCAAAACATCAAATAAAATGTAGCAAAATTCTGGGCAGCATTTCCAGAATGTGAGATGTAATTGGGATAATTTTAAACAGATCGACAGTCGGAGTAGGGAGACCGGAGGTATATATAAAGAACCATTAAAATAAATATCAATTACTACCAATGAAGTAAAATTGGGGGTAAAATTAAACTTGGCACAGACACCTTACGGTGTGGATTGTAGAGAATGTTAATTCACACCGGATGTACCCTGTAATGATGTTACGTTCTGTAGGTAACACTGCTACGCTCTTTTGTTTTGTAATTCTTCTCAAAGGTTCTTCAAACAGCCTGGACATAAAGGAGAGTGAATCTGTAGTTTGCCTTCCAGACTGGAGTCTGGTCGGACACATATCAATTCTGTTTACATGGATTTTACACCAACGACTGTACTGATCAGTTACTACACTGATTTGAGTGTGGACATCTGAAGGTCAATCAAGGTCACTGGGGTTGGCCATTTTAATTTTGCAATTACCTTTCTGCACAAGCTCAGACATTTCTGTGCACTCATACTTGTATATAATTCTTGTCCGTTGATGGAGTCAACATGAAGGCTGGCTAGGAATGGTGTTGGTGAATTATAAGGATAATTGATGATTTACTCTCTTTTTAAAATGAAATCAGGATGAAATCCTTGATCATTATGTATAAGAGATTTTCACCTATTTGATGCTATTTATCTGGTATGGAAGCTTGATGTTAAAGGTCTTACAGAATATGTGATGTCAGCTATTCAGGATAAAACACAGTGTTGTGATGGTGTTTTGTGCAGGGGAAAACAATATGTGCACAATGTAAAACAGAAGTATATATCCAGAATGAAAAGGATGATCCTGATACTAAAGTTGTTTAACATCAGAGATCGTTTTATCAGTACCAGGAAATACTGCTGTTGTTACAGACCTGATGTAATTAACCTACTGACAGAGGTGTCTGTCACCGGTACGGCAGGGTTACTGGGACAATAAATAATATAAATGATCAAACAGAATCTATCTGGACAGTTTGACCTTGATACAGGTGAGTTTGGACGACAGGTATTGTCTTTCATCTGAGTTAAAGGTAAGCTTGTTATCAGAAAAAGAACATTGGTATGTTATGTTATCAGAGAAGTACATACCTTGGTATGATTTGGAGATTGTCTATAGGTCTCTGAATGAAAGATACAGTGTCATATATTAAATTTTGGAAACTGCTAGTTTGTGGCTATTTGGAAATACTTTTTTAAACAATCATTGCTTTCAGGCTTTGTTCTTTTGACAATTTTCTTTTTGTTTTTGACATTTCACAGATAACTTTCACTGGGAATGCTCTTTGCTCTTCATAAGGTGAAATATGTTTAATTAATTGTCTCTTCAATACTTACAGTAGGATTAGCCTAGCTAACTAGGCCAGCAGTAGGATTAGCCTAGCTAACTAGGCCAGCATATGATTAGCCTAGCTAACTAGGCCAGCAGTAGGATTAGCCTAGCTAACTAGGCCAGCAGTAGGATTAGCCTAGCTAACTAGGCCAGCAGTAGGATTAGCCTAGCTAACTAGGCCAGCAGTAGGATTAGCCTAGCTAACTAGGCCAGCAGTAGGATTAGCCTAGCTAACTAGGCCAGCTAGCACTAGTAACTAGGCCACAGCCAGCTAGTAGGATTAGCCTAGCTAACTAGGCCAGCAGTAGGATTAGCTAGCTAACTAGGCCAGCAGTAGGATTAGCCAGACTAGGCACAGTAGATTAGCCTAGCTAACTAGGCCAGCAGTAGGATTAGCCTAGCTAACTAGGCCAGCAGTAGGATTAGCCTAGCTAACTAGGCCAGCAGTAAGATTAGCCTAGCTAACTAGGCCAGCAGTAGGATTAGCCTAGCTAACTAGGCCAGCAGTAAGATTAGCCTAGCTAACTAGGCCAGCAGTAGGATTAGCCTAGCTAACTAGGCCAGCAGTAGGATTAGCCTAGCTAACTAGGCCAGTCTCTATGTGTTTAGATTTATGAAGAACCACCTTGTACTTTCAGACAAATATCCAGGATTCCTCTTCTTCTGTGGTCCGGCGGAGAAAATCACCGTCTCCACGACCAGAACGTCCAAAGTCAGAAATCAGTGTACGATGGGCAGATCTCGTGGAAACGACAGAAATTACGCCTGTCAAACGGCGCGAAGGAAGTCAGCGAAATAAACCTCGACCTAAATCTGATCTGGGTAAGGTGTTAATTTATACAGTAAACTAAAGTGCTAGTGTAACACATCTCACCTTTTGTATATATAAAATATATCTGATTATCATATCTCTATGATATCATACTGTATACTTCTATACATATAGTACTATATACTACTGTACCAACTGTGTCTGTATGTTTTATATCTATGTTCCTATTCACCGTCGACTACGGCATTGTTATACTCGGATATATTCTTGTCTATGTAAACTTTGCCAGTTAACTTTTTAATCAACAAAACTCATTTCACAGTGCATGTGTAGATCATATCTGACACCTTATACTGAAGGAAATGTTCTTATAGACTGACCAATCAGTCGGAGTTTATCCTTTGTTGTTTTGTGTTGTTACCATGGTAACTTGTATAGTTGTCATAACGTCAATTTATCTGTATAGATATAATCCTGATTGTACAGTAAATGTTTTGTTTTCTTGATCTCTGTCTGATTAGTTTGTAAGTGACATCATAGGTATCAGCAACATTGACCAACAACTTAACAAACAATATGTTAAAGTTTTATTGTACAAGGGATATCGCTGATTCATTTGATGTCCTGGTGAAGAGAGAGAGGACAGTGTGTAGAACTGATATTGAAATTTTCAGAGGAGAACTTGGAATTGTTTGATGAACTGTATGGGGAAGTACTAGATGACTTAACATCGTCCTGGGAAGGTACGATCACTGGTCGCTGTCTCACTGGGGGGAAGGTTTTACTCCACAACGCTCCACTTTCATGGTCAAAATGGTGCCATTTCTGTCATCTTCTCTTTAAGCCTATATTATATCAGGTACATTTGCTTCTAAATAGCTCAGATTTCCATGAAGGAACTTTTATTTTGCATTTTAAAATACTGGTTGGTGATTTGAATCCCAATATTAAATTTAAAATGGTCTGTAAGCAGACTTCATTGAACCATTTGGTAAAATTTCAGTACAGTAATATGGGAGGGGTTATTTATGTTGCTCTTAAAACCACTTAATGGTTACAGAGATCCAGTTCTGATTCCATATAAGTGTATCAGAAATGCCCTACATGATGACGTGAGATTTGGTTGTGCAGCGTTTGGGGTAGCTCCCCTAGGAGACCTGAATGCCTGTGTCTGTTTGTTAATGTGTGATTTACTCCCCTGTAGATTATTAATTCTGCATGATCACATACATCCGCATCTTGATGTTGTCGCACATTGTTTCTGTATTTTAGTGTACTGTGGCATATTGTTTTCATTTTCAGTTTATTTTAAGGTCATGGTTGAATATGGATTTTAGTTTTGTCAAACATTTTAGCTTTTACAGTCTGTACATGGACAATTAATTATGCTACTACTGCAAATTGTTGTTTGCCTAAAGATGACTGTCAAAGAGAGATAACTCTATCTTGAATACAGACTGATTCAGTCTAAGAAATATGGCATTGCTAAAGATAATTTACTATCTCAAATGTGTAGAAAAATTCAGCTGGACTAACAGATAAGATCTTTAACAGATTTGAGGCATCATATTCCATAATCAGGTTGATATTTTAGTCTACAACTTTTTTTACAGTGGCTACTACCTAAAACACTAGTGATGAGAGTTTTATTTAATAGATTTATGTCACTTGTGCATGATACAGTAAAAAACTGCTATAAAAGACAACTGCTATCTCTATAAAGGACACCTGTCTATAAAGGACTCCTGTCTAAAGGACACTTCTATAAAGGACACCTGTCTTTAAAGGACACCTGTCTATAAAAGACACCTGTCTATAAAGGACACCTGTCTATAAAGGACAGGCTCATCAATCTCATTTGGTGTAATTCCATACAATAGTCATTTCCATTGTTCCTTTTCTAGACAGGTTTTACTGTTTAATGTTTATGATGAAAAAATTGATCGAAATACACTTTATAAAATATGCTACTCTGGTTTGAATGCTATATTAATGATCATGTAGAAAGAAATTACCACCAACATCTATATAATTTACTCATTAACCCTTGAAAATTCATAATGAACTGTGCCAACTTTTGAATTAGAAGATTTCAAATGTGTCTTCAGGGATGAAGGAGTTTACACAGTATCTTATTTCACTGGTACAGTTAAGGAGAGGTGATTCACTGGTACAGTTAAGGAGAGGTGATTCACTGGTACAGTTAAGGAGAAGTGATTCACTGGTACAGTTAAGGAGAGGTGATTCACTGGTACAGTTAAGGAGAGGTGATTCACTGGTACAGTTAAGGAGAGGTGATTCACTGGTACAGTTAAGGAGAGGTGATTCACTGGTACAGTTAAGGAGAGGTGATTCACTGGTACAGTTAAGGAGAGGTGATTCACTGGTACAGTTAAGGAGAGGTGATTCACTGGTACAGTTAAGGAGAGGTGATTCACTGGTACAGTTAAGGAGAGGTGATTCACTGGTACAGTTAAGGAGAGGTGTTTCACTGGTACAGTTAAGGAGAGGTGATTCACTGGTACAGTTAAGGAGAGGTGATTCACTGGTACAGTTAAGGAGAGGTGATTCACTGGTACAGTTAAGGAGAGGTGTTTCACTGGTACAGTTAAGGAGAGGTGATTCACTGGTACAGTTAAGGAGAGGTGATTCACTGGTACAGTTAAGGAGAGGTGATTCACTGGTACAGTTAAGGAGAGGTGATTCACTGGTACAGTTAAGGAGAGGTGATCTTTAGGTGTAATTATAAATCTTAAGTATCACAATAGATGTTATATATAAAAAAATACTTGAAACCATTTTTATACCAACAAGGGGAGATAATTTGAAGGTCGAGATATTTGCCAGTGAAAGCCTGCAGTAAGGACTGAATATGTTTTGACAGTTTAATATATATATTAAAGTGAACATTATTATATTGTTATAAATGATCATGAGAACGTCACTGTCATATATATGTACATAAGTCTGAGAAATGGCAATGATGTGTATGTATACTGATTTACATCTCTATTCCATAAGGATTATATTTTTAGTAAGACTCGGAGCAATTGATACCATGGAGGGCGGTACAATTGTCATGGCACTCAGGCTTTTTCAGGTTCTTTCATATAGCCAAAGTGAAAGTTTTCAAATTTACATATTAGAAGTGATCTTTTCCTTGATACTTGAGACAGGCTATTGAAGATATTACGGGCCCAGCATGTTAAATACAGAACTTGATCAAGTGGGGTAAAGTAGGTAACATATGTATACGGCAGATAACATGATATTATGTTCACTTTTTATAGTCATTAAATTTTCAACGATTTCAAAAAATAGTTAATCTGTCAATGTATAAACAAAAAAACTCAATCTATCTTTCAGGATGTAAATAGGATTGATAGTCTCTTATGATTTTAAATTAATGATGAATACAGAAGTGCAGAAGGAGCAATTTGTGAGAATGACTGGGAGAAATACAATTCTAAAGAAAAGAATTTAACTTTGAATCTTTTGTTTAAATATTGAAACTTTTCTGTAAAATAAAAATACTTGTTTTTTTATTTGTTGCTAGTCCAAATACTGTACAAAGAATTCCACTTAAAAGAAACTATTAAGACTTTATACTGATATATGGCATTGAAACATTTAAGATAAATATTTATATTGTTATAAAGTGTTATATTTATCTGAGTAAAATATCTATATTGTTATTAAGTATTATCTCTATCTGCCTAATCCCAGTATATTTACCGTAGCTGTGACTGTGAGGGTACAAGGCTATAGTGTAAGGGTACATTCCTATATCACCCTGGTCTGTCTCAGGGGGAGGAGCTATGTGACGCCCTATTTGTTTGTTTATCGTATATTTACAGCTTCTGGACAAACAGTGACCACTGTCCATCATTATGTATCTATTTGTTTGTGATAACTCACGGAAGTCTGGACATGACTAGTGAAAACATTCTGTTAATTTTACTGGTACACCAACGTTAACTTCAGTGATACCTCCTCAGTTACACTTACATATAGGAGTAAGAACGGTGAACTTTGACATGTTGGTAAACATTGTGGAATTTATGTTCTCATGATAACATTGGATTTTCATGGCTAGTTTTTGTACTTTGCTCAGGATGTATGGAATGGAATATAGTGGTTGCTGCATGTTGATAGAGTGTGGATTATACAACTTGTAGACATTAATGTGTCAAAAACAAATGGAGGCTGTTCAGTTCATGTGCTTTGGTATTTCTTAACTCTGTGCAGCGTTTAAAACATGTAAAGTCTTGGATAGTAGCTTAAAAACCTGGCAACAGGATGGCAATGTGAAGTCTTGTAGTGGTATATAGAATTATCAGAGACTTTCTAATGGATTTCTACAACTATAGTTTCTAAAGTACAACTATAGTTTCTAAAGCTGATAACTTATAGGACAAAGCATGTTGGCGTTAATTCTCCGTAAGTATCATCAGTCAGTAAACACATGCTTTTGTATTGTGTTCATATCAATGTCATTTTATTGACTTAGAAATTTTATTCCTCATATTCAATGCATGTAAATTTGTGTTAAGTTTATTGTTTTATTTTATTTTGCTTCATTACAATGCCTGACTTAAATAACTATTGGGTTTTGTATTTGAATGTAAGTGGTGAGAGCGATCAGTTCTGCCATGTATTTTCTACCATATATAATGTATAGGAGAAACGTAACGGTGTTGATATCTATAGATAGTAATGCCTAGTAGGGCATTAATGTGTTATTTATAGGTCTTACCTGATCAGGTAATGCATCTTATAATAAACGTGTTACCTATAGTATAGTCAACTTTACACAGGTGTGTATACACGGCCGATTCCTGGGTTACCTCCCCTTTATAGTGTTACAGTCTCAATTGATAGTAATTATCTCTCTTTAATAATTTGATATCAATAATGTGCACAATAAAAACAAGTTTGTGTTTATTACTTTCAATGTTATTTAAGCGTTATATGTGTGTAAACTTTACTTTGTAAATCAACACATTGCCCCAGGGACACCATTACCATTTATCGATACATGGACATGCAGACTTTTAAATATGGATCGAAACTTCACTAAATTTTTACGTCAAATTGAGTTTTCAAACAAATTTATATTATGGTGAGGTCCTAGTTTAACTGTACATGGAACAACAGTGTATATAATTTGTCACATATATCCTTTCTGAAGGTAACAAATTATCTTTACATAAATTCTATTCAGTTGCTCTCTCTAGAGAGTACATCTGTAATATATTGGTGATTTATTTGTAAATGATACAAGACATCAGTGAAGCCTATATATATCTGTTGATCTTCTCTCTAAAGTTCAGACGCTCAGAAATGTTTTTTTAGAGAGTTCCTGTATATCACATGGTTTACACCTATACTTTATTTGACAAGAAATGTTATTTTGGATGGTTGATATGTATCACATTATTTTTAGAGTTTTTAGGAAACAGAATGGAAATGTGTTAATTTTCTCATCATAGTGAAGACCTTAGAATAGCTTTTCCACTGACCTGTGTTTATTTTACAGGTGGAAGCTCCCTGAAGTCCGAGCTTAAACCCTTTGGGAGCCAGTCCAGTCTAATGCCCTACAACTCCCTCCAGAGTCTGGATTCTCTACGACTTCGGCAGGAAGCCATGGACCAGAAACCCAGCAAAAGGAGGGTGAGTGTCTGCCACAATATATAACATCTTTATTAATGGTGTATATTATTGGATCTTATACCTGCAATTATTTGCTATTTTACATTTTCTCTTTAGCTTGTGTTTAAACAGACACAAGATCCAATAATAAAAAGGAATCACTGCAAAAAAAACAAAAAAAAAACCAACAACCAACAGGAGGTATGTAATGTAAGGTAGGATGACTGGAGATACGTACTGCTTCGTGACTAATGGGAGGTAACTCATGTCTTACTGGCATCACATCGCGGTGGGAAGTACAATGTATGTTAGTATTGATAATTGTCACATTTTCTATCAGAAAGGATCACACAACTCAGATAGAAAAGTTCAGTTGCAACTAGGAGATACACCACAAAAATTATATATACCCTTGTAATGTATTTGAAGATGTTCAGTGGCATTGAGTGAATTAAATCTATTAAGTGAAATAGGAGAATGACTTGGGATCACACTTCCTGGAATCAAAAATCAATAATACTTCAATTAGTTGATAAATTTAGTGAGGTTTACTGCAGCGACATTTTTTTGTGAACCATGATTTGAATTCAGTGCAAAAGAGTAGTGTTGTAAGTGTAAAAGGAGCGGGTCGGTGTGACTTGTACATATATAGTGTTAAATACGGTCTCTGTCACTCAGCTGACGGAGCATGCTTCTTTGGCTCAGTCGGTAGAGCCGTAGATTTCCACGCCGGAGACCCGGGTTCAATTCCTGGTCGGGGCACTCAACAGGAATGTGTATTTTACTTGTTCTTCTACATAAGCTTAAGAATGTTTCACTACCTTTCTCAAAGAAAATATTGCAATTGAAGACTTGGTCTGTACAAAGACAGGTAGACAATAGATATATTGACAAGGAAGATTGTACATATATACAATAGACACCGAGGGTAACAATGGACGTGACTTGGTGTAGCTGGGCTGATCACCGTTGACCTGACAGTGACTCGGTGTAGCTGGGCTGATCACCGTTGACCTGACAGTAGCTCAATTGGACTCAGATCCCAGTCTCTACATCTTCTCCTCTTCTGGTACAGATACAAAAATCAAACTGTACAAAAGAATGCTGTGTGTGTTTATATAGATAGGGTAAGAAGGACCATATACATTAACATTAGTAATTTACAAATAAATATTATCTGTCTTTACAGGTTAAACTGTACCACAGGAATTAAAGCTAGATAGTTAACTTTGATGTTTTCATGTGTTGTAAAGTGGCTATAACTCCTATAGAATTAGAGGAAATGAGATCATTTTTAACCATTTGTTTTCTTTGTCAGTCACATTGTGTAACATATATGTTCTATTGTCTTTATTTAGCCTTTTGTTAAGTCATGCGTGATAAAGAAACATAAAATTACTACGGAGGTGTATACGTAGTCCTTCAGCTGTTACACTTATGTAATACCAACAGTTAGTAATAGCATCAGTGTTTATTTATAATCATACACAGAAATAAATTTAATAAATTTATCCTTGTAGTTTAAATAAATTAATTAATCCTTGTAATTTAAAATTAACTAAACAATGTGTTGCTCGTCATTGTTATCTTCCTATTGTTATCTGGCCTGTGTGTGTACTCTCCCTGTACGGTGAGATCAGTATTATATCCCCCTGTGAGAGTCGTGAGTAGGATTCAGGGTTAAGGGGTGATTACTGAGCAGGCTAGGTGATAGTACAGATAGTGTGTGTAGTCCTGTAGAGATATACAATGTGTGATCAGAGGAGGTGGTGGAAAGTTTTTGTCGTGCACTGCTACAACAATGCCTAGAGCTACCTGTAGCTCTCCCAGTCACACACAATTCTGTGAATGGTGTTCCAGGAGCTATTCCTTGTGTTTCACAGTGGATAAATAATCCAGGCAATTTCTCCGCTCCATGGAGTAGCTCACGGAGCGTGCACTTGACTGCAAAGGAAACTAGAGCAAGGACGAACTTCCGACCGACATGTAGGGATGGAGGATTATGTACAACGTTATACCTCTATGTGTACTTATATACTGAAAAATTTGTTTTGATAGAAGATTTGAATTGTACATGATTGTGACGTCAGGACATTTCAAACGGTGTGTCAAGTGTAGTTGTTGATATTTAGTTTAAGGAGGAGACCTTTTCAATAGCTGTTCATTGACATCGACTAAGTTAGTGTTGTCTGTCGATCACCTGTAGCGTCGAGGACACAGTAAAACATTGAGGTCACGGTAAAATATACAAAGAGTATTCAGCTGTAATCATGACTTTGTCATTTCTCTAGTCGTCTGTGCAGTAGTGAGTTCCAGACATGAGTTCCTACCTGTGTATATAATGGATTACCTGTGTGGGGATATGACAACATAGATATGGCTGATACATGCTGGATATAAACTGTGTTGTGGTGAAATTTAAATTTCTCAGGAGTGATTTATATCAAGAAGAATGCACATTGACTCAAGATCTGCTATTTAACTACATAACGTAATAAAAATACACATTGGTGCAGGCACTTACTTTATTGTATGAAGTGCCATAATGCTCTGTAATAGGCCTGTGTTGAATGCTGTATATTAATTGGGAAA
The DNA here is from genome assembly GCF_041381155.1 of Argopecten irradians. Lineage (NCBI taxonomy): Eukaryota > Metazoa > Mollusca > Bivalvia > Pectinida > Pectinidae > Argopecten > Argopecten irradians. The sequence continues at coordinate 4,227,017 of NC_091147.1, forward strand.
TCTGGCCCTACAGTTTGGATGTGTACCTTATGAGTTTGTTGGTGTTCTATAGGACAGTATTGTTAGGATGCGTGGATTGAGCGTCATGGAACCTCCAATCAGTCACAATGGCACCTCCACATCTACGTTATCTCTCTGTAACCTCCGAACTAAACAGACATCTACATCAACACAATCTCTCTGTAACCTCGGATCTAACGGCACCGTTTCCGTGGAGTCGATTCCGGAACTTGTACAGTTTCGTAATTCAATGTCTGCTGCTGCGAAGGCTAACAGATACAGATTGGTAAGGCAATTGTCTGGGTACTGGTTGTAAGGGTGACAAGTCTGACTGTTTGACGGTGTGACCTAATGCTGATTGGAAACCATTATATATGTTGGACAATTCTATCAGGTGTATTGGGGACATCTAGATTACTTTGGAGGTCTCTGGGATGTCCTCAGGATAAATTTTATTTTACAACTATTCAACTTTTCCTAGTTTTCTAACTTTTCAGATGCATTGTGCATTTTACTACCTACAAACTGAGCAGGGGAGAGAACTGAGAGGAAAGTGGACAAGATTGGGGCAAGGGGGTATAAATGGCAGGGAACAGAAAAAGTGTTCTGCAAGTATTAGTGGGGTTAGTGGCAAGGAGTACATGGGGAGGAGATGCATGGGAGAAGAGTGTTTGGGGGCAGGGGGCTTGGGGGCAGGGAGATGTCTGAGACAGTGGTTTATAGGTTTTAAGAGGTATGTCCTTTCTGGTGGGGATAGGAGTTTTCAGGGGTGGGGTGGTTTAATGTCTAGGGTGTTTTAAGGGAAGTGTTCTGTGTGTGTGGGAGGGGGGGTCACCCGGGTGGGGGAGGTTCTGAAGGGTTCAAAGAGGACTGTGGTGGGGATGGGGGAGTGTATCGGGGATAAATTTGTGCAGAGGAGGGGGGTTAAATATGTTTATTAGGCATTTTCTTGTTGATTGACACTGTTATAAAAAACCCACATCTATATTTGAAACAAAATTGTGCAAAAATTTCGAAGAATGGTACTTGTAAATCTGTGCTCTTGATCAAAGTACCATTGGAGTACAGGTTCCTCTTCCTGGTTTATGTGTAGTTTACGATTGTCTCCAGACGAGGATAAGTCACTCGTGGTATTTCTAGAACACTTAAGGTGCTATGTAGGATTGCATACCTAACACAGACCAGGAAGTTGTTTGTTTTCTTCACTTTTACTTTGAGATCAATACAGAGGATGTTAATAGTTAGAGTTTAGTCATGTGACCACTACAGAGGATATTTATATTTAGAGTTTAGTCATGTGACCACTACAGAGGATGTTTATATTTAGAGTTTAGTCATGTGACCACTACAGAGGATGTTTATATTTAGAGTTTAGTCATGTGACCACTACAGAGGATGTTTATATTTAGAGTTTAGTCATGTGACCACTACAGAGGATGTTAATAGTTAGAGTTTAGTCATGTGACCACTACAGAGGATGTTTATATTTAGAGTTTTAGTCATGTGACCACTACAGAGGATGTTAATAGTTAGAGTTTAGTCATGTGACCACTACAGAGGATGTTTTTATTTAGAGTTTAGTCATGTGACCACTACAGAGGATGTTTATAGTTAGAGTTTAGTCATGTGACCACTACAGAGGATGTTTATATTTAGAGTTTAGTCATGTGACCACTACAGAGGATGTTTATATTTAGAGTTTAGTCATGTGACCACTACAGAGGATGTTAATAGTTAGAGTTTAGTCATGTGACCACTACAGAGGATGTTTATATTTAGAGTTTAGTCATGTGACCACTACAGAGGATGTTTATAGTTAGAGTTTAGTCATGTGACCACTACAGAGGATGTTAATAGTTAGAGTTTAGTCATGTGACCACTAAGAGGATGTTAATAGTTAGGTTTAGTCATGTGACCACTACAGATGAAGTTTATAGTTAGAGTTTAGTCATGTGACCACTACAGAGGATGTTTATATTTAGAGTTTAGTCATGTGACCACTAGAGGATGTTTATAGGTAGATTTAGTCATGTGACCACTACAGAGGATGTTTATACTTTAGAGTTTAGTCATGTGACCACTACAGAGGATGTTTATATTTAGAGTTTAGTCATGTGACCACTACAGAGGATGTTTATAGGTAGATTTAGTCATGTGACCACTACAGAGTCACAGATGTAGGTTAAATTCAAGGACTAACATTCCTAAAGTCCCATCAAACATTATTCTTCTCTGCTGTCTAATTTAACTTTTATAAAGAATAAATATTTGGATTTTTCCCCTCTGTCATGACATTTGGAGGGGGGCATACAGTATAGTACATGTCATGTTTTATCTAAGCTTGTCCATCTAGTCCACTCGTGTCTTTCTTTAAAATGTGCTGAGGACATTAACATATTACAGACCTTTCTAGATCTTTTATATTCTTCATTTACAAACATATACCAATTCCTGCTATTTGTTACTGGATCACCTTACAGTGTTAATGGATGGGTGATTGACAGCCCCATGATACACAAGGCTAATTGAGACCTGTGTGATAAAACTTGATGTGAAATCTGATGAAGGAAAGGAACTGGGCATTCTTCAAAATATTGACTCTACTAACAGCTTGTAGCCTCAGTATTTCTCTCTGTGAAACTGCATATTGTACTTAGAATGATCATTGAACTCTTACAATAATCAGTTCTATATTTGTCGTAGATGAATCACCCATGAGCTAATTAGAAAAATACAATTGTTTACATACAGAACACTGAATCATTAAAACTGTACTTTGTCTTTGTTAGAGTTTGTGGGTCATGTACTTAGTGTTAGATTAGTTCTTCAGATAACGGAAGGAATGTATATAAACCTGCCGTAATACTAAACATACTAGTTCATAATACAAAGAATTAAAAGATAAATTTAAGTTTCAATCTCTGGCTAAATAAGAAACCTTCTCCTAAGTTAACAAGCTTTCCACTTATACAAACTCTAGAGCTATTAATGAAATATTTGTTCAGACCTCCAGTGTGATGATTTAACCTGAAACCTACTGGTCTCATGATAAACTAAGATATTATGTTATATATGTAAAGCCTTTTAGTATTTATTGTTTCATTTTCTTTGCATTGTACGTTTGCAGAAATGGGGAAAAACACAGATAAACTATCAGAATTAGAAATAATAGAATGAACAAATCAAGAATAAAAAATTGTGAAAAAGACGTGTTTCCTTTGAGACCATGACAATTTAAGGGCTGGTTCTGGAACTATCATCTTATGACTCATCCCCTTGTCTTGTAAAGGCCAATGTCACCACGTCGGGGGCCTGTTGTCGTGTCCTCACACGGATTACAACAGCCCAAAATCATCTGTTGCTAGGCAATGCCATTATTATTTATTGTCGCTAGGCAACCGCACCAATTACACATCACTTAGATGTGTTAAAACATTTGTTTCTGTAGGAATTAATTGTGAGAGTTGATATAAGAGGTAGCTAGATCTGGGATCAGTCTGAACCTCCACAGAGCACGATAAATCTTACTTAATACACTATTTATCCATACAGTTATAACGAGTTTCATCAAGTCTTAGAAAACTTAAAAAATCAATATCCTCCTCTTTAAGTGTTTACAGCAGTTGCATTTTAATTTTGTCAGAGTTATTGCAATTAGATATATTTGTGTGGATTAAACAGTATGACAGAAAATTATCAGTTTACATGGAGGAGAAATATTCTGACAAAGACAATAGGTGATTAAATGTAAATTATATAGAGGTCAAGCCTTTGGTAATTAAAGTTTAGTCTATAGGTATATATTATGTATCATCACCACATGACTCATTCTATTGAAATGTAATTTGGTTTCCTTAAATTTAAATTAGTTAATTAAAGGAAATATATTCATTGTTTTAAACATTCTTTTATAGGAAAATTTTAAGGAATGTTTATTTGATGTGTAGTAAGGTGGTGTGTTTTTGTTAGTGTTAATTATACCTGTGTGTACAGGGCACCTGTTCAGTTGGGAAGTAGTTTAGGCTGATAAGCTGTTAATTAATTAGCCTTTTAATTGGTTGGTATCAATTAAGACTCAATTGTCACTTTTACTCCAGAGTAGAACTACTGGAGTAGACACCAGCTGCACATATAATGACACGGGTTATATCATACACTGCATTTACATATGTACAACACATATGTGTCTTACTTAATTTTATTGTGGATATTTAAAAATATCTTTACTTAAATTTTACCTTTGATTGATTTTTAAAGGTATCTTATAACTCAACTTAAAGTATGAAATATTTAAGATTACTGAAAATTAAAATTACATCAAAACCAGAGCATAATGATCATTCGGTGAGTTGACTATATAACTGTGACACTTAAAATCTTTCAGATTATGAAATAAACAATTCAGTCATTGTTTATGTAAAATCTAGAAATTAATGATTTTAAAAACTTAATGTTTTAAACCAATTTCATTTGTTAATTATTTCATCCCATTATCTTGCTATATGAAATAAGTTAACAATTTGTTGGGTTTTTTTTCTGTAAAATTCTATCAATTTAATTTAAATTCTTACAGATGTCAACTCCTCAGCCAATCAAAACACGCCTGGAGAGAGCGCCACGAAAACAGAGGACGCGGAAAGTGACTTCTACATTGGTCCGATCTCATAGTATGCCAGAAAGTCTGGACAAACTACAGAAATGTCGGAAAAGGCATAGTGCTCTAGGTAAGATCTGACAAACTACAGAAATGTCGAAAAAAGGCATAGTGCTCTAGGTAAGATCTGACAAACTACAGAGATGTCAGAAAAAGGCTTAGTGAGTCTGAAACTCAGAATGTCAGAAAAGGCATAGTGCTCTAGGTAAGTCTGACAAACTACAGAGATGTCAGAAAAGGCATAGTGCTCTAGGTAAGTCTGACAAACTACAGAGATGTCAGAAAAGGCATAGTGCTCTAGGTAAGATCTGACAAACTACAGAGATGTCGGAAAAGGCATAGTGCTCTAGGTAAGATCTGACAAACTACAGAGATGTCAGAAAAGGCATAGTGCTCTAGGTAAGATCTGACAAACTACAGAGATGTCAGAAAAGGCATAGTGCTCTAGGTAAGATCTGACAAACTACAGAGATGTCAGAAAAGGCATAGTGCTCTAGGTAAGATCTGACAAACTACAGAGATGTCAGAAAAGGCATAGTGCTCTAGGTAAGATCTGACAAACTACAGAGATGTCGGAAAAGGCAAAGTGCTCTAGTTAAGGTCTTACAAACTACAGAGAAGTCGGAAAAGGCATAGTGCTCTAGGTAAGATTTGACAAACTACAGAGATGTCGGAAAAGGCATAGTGATTTAGGTAAGATCAACAGGCATATATATATATCAGACATAAAATCAATATCTGTGTATTGTTTTAATTGTAAGATTTATTAAAACTTTTTGTATAAATCAAAAGATTGAAAAAGAATGTGACTGGAAACATTTATCTAAACTCTTTAATTTAAATAGTTTAGATATAAATGGATAAGACATAGTAGATTTAATCTCATGTAAATTATCCAAAGTTTTAACTTGAGTATGATGACTAGGAGTTATATAATGACAGTTATGAGTACTAATGTGACGGTGATGTATTGGACTGATTTTGTTTGTTTTGTTTATCAGTTGTTTACTTGGTGTTGATTTCCCAGTATATATATGTTTGTTTCCTAGAGTAATTGCCACTTGTGACTCATTAAGATTGTTTATATTATAACACTATGCTGGATATTATCACAGCTTACTGGGATTATCACCACGTAATCCTATAATCCCGCTAAGCTTATGACTCTAACAACTTTCCCAGGCCATTACTTTCACTTTGTCTACAGTGATCGAGTGTGTAACACTGATAAACTGTTATACCTATTTACTCTTATCAGGCAGACTATCATTATCTAACGTTGATTATGTTAACTTCCGGGATAATTCTAGTGTCACATGTAAAAATTTTCATCACGAGGGACTACTGCTGAGCCATTGTAATGTGTCTGTGGTAGGACTACATCATGGAATCAGAGTATAAACCAGTCAATTATGTGAAAAGTTTACAGTGTTGTATGGTGAACTTTGACCTTACAGGATGTAGCAATCTCCATGGCGATGAATTTCATCACTTTGACAATGACAGTAGTTCTGACGATGGTTCCGATTACTCCATGGACCGCATCAGTTTACACGAGAAAAGCTTGAGTGTGAGATCATCGCAGGCACATCTTTCTACTTTGGATGAGGTAAGTTGAAACATTGGAGAGAATGATATCAAATTTAGAACTGATTATTACATATACATACATTGTTATGCCCCAGTGACCAAATAGGGGACATGTAGTATTACTGATGCCTGTCTGCCATCCTCTCTCATATTTTTGCCCAGATTACATTTTGAGATAAAGAAACAAAGAGTTTCATGAAATATTGTCACAGTCCATTACATGTTATGTCTCAAGGGTATTGTAGGTTATCTCCCCTGGACATTTTAGATTATCCCCCTTTATATGGAGATTACCTCCCTTAGACAAGCAATTTTATCTTCCCTTTATATGGTAAGCATGTTAATTTTCTTTGCTTTTCTGGATATTTTAGTGATTTCTTGACATGAAATTTTAAGTTCAAAAATTACATATGGCATTTGGTATTACAAGAGTAAATAATGTGGAATTGTTAAGATTACTCGAGTGATTTGACCTTTTATAAAAATCCAGTATTTTACTGTTGAACTGTCAGTAAAAAATAATATGTATATCTACGAAGCCAAAACCAGCCATGTCGGAACACACAGTACACATGATCCCACTGTGGCGCCCAGACTCCAGGATATAAATCCTCGATCCTGATTTTCCTTGGTATTGATTTTATAATTTTCCTGTCTACGATAACACATGTGACCGTTTGAAATCTGTGTAAGGTTATCTGATTGGTCGGCCATTAGAGGAACACTCCATCATCATTGGTGGATAGGACATTAAAATAATCAAACAAACAAACATTGGTGGATAATAACTATCTCAAAAACGTAATTATAACTACTTAATACCTCTCATGATGGCTTATGTCTTGTTGTTTTTTAAATGGATTTGAAACATTTTAATGATACTGAATTTAAGAATAGAATCATTGGACTTTATCCCACTCTAATATTTACCTATAAATATTTTATCCCGATATTCCTTTCATAAGTGAATTCATGTGAATGATTGACTTTAAAACACAAGCACCAAGCTTAAGTATAGTGACTTATCTGTTGACTTCGTTTGGCTCATCTGTCAATTGCTATGAAACAGCACAGACTTTTCACCCTATTAGACCTATCTTGGGTCCTTTTAACTTAAAATTTGTGAATTTCAAGCCTTGTAATTTTCACCTGAAATCAAGTATTTGTAGTGGTCAACTATTGTGTTCTATACATAACCGCCAATATGGAAGCTCACTTAGCAACACAAAAAAACAACAATTTTTTATAGGAAACCCAGATTGTTCATTTTTGGATCTGCGTTGATGTGATTTAAATTAAATTTAGAGACTTTTTCCTTGAAACTGAATCTTTAAAATTGCCCCACTGGAGCCCCACTATGTTCTGCATCGTGAGGGTTCTATAAAGTCAACTTATGGTAGCGTCAGTTTCCGGCTCTAATCGCTTCCTTGTTATTGATCAGTGACGTTAGGATGTTCTGTGTTTCTGAGAGCGAGACATTCTATCCAACACTCTGTAAGGTGTTTTTACAAACACTAACAAAATAACCGAGAGGCTCCAAGCCATTTGATGATGCTTGGCACCTGAATTCCTGACTCTGATATTATCTCTATAATATATTTTGGTGGAAACTTTTGCAGTAAACAGCATATATATACTGATGCCCCCTGCTGAGTGCCTTCCTGATGTCTATCACCACAACTCTCCACTTAGGCTATTCTGTAATCTTGATAAAAAGAAAGTGTACCCTAGGTTTCACAGTCAAACAACTTATATTCCACTAGTACGAACGGTGCTCTGCTCATACAAAACTTTCCTTTTCTGTAACCGTCACCACATTTCTGGGCTACTTTTGAAGAAGTATTGAATATTGGAATTTTGTCATACCAGTTGTTTATCTATACTGAAAATGTTGGGTTTGACAAGATAAGTTATGGGGAAGACCTATTTCCTGTAATTTTATAAAATCAGTTGTGATCAATATAGAAGCTGAGAGGATCTGTTATACTGGAAGTATTTACTGTGTCTTTTGGAAGTTGGAGGAAAATATTCTATTTCTATTTATCCTGTTCGTCTGACATACATATACTGGTACACTGGATATTCTGGATTATAATTCTGAGGAAATTTGATAATGAACATCAACGAACCTATCTCCATGTTTCAATCTGAAGTCTAAATGTCTGTCTCCGAACTCGTTCAGGGAAATGTAAATTGTAATCCGTGATAGTGAAGGAAAGGACAGAATTCTACAAGTTAACAGATAATCTAGGAAACATAGAAACAATTTTAAACGATTGTTCTTTTAACACATTTATGATGTTATTCTAAAACAATTATGCAAATGACTTAGCCATGAATTTCTAACGAGGAGAAATTTATATGAGCCGAGAATGTTCGGTGATGTATAACATGCTGTTATGGTGGTGACACGGGGAAATAAACGAGAACATGCTCCATTAACGTGTGCATCACATTTGTACTTTATTACGAGGACAAGTCACGTCAGCAGCTGTGTTAATTGTATCAGGACAGAACAAATACCTCAGGCAACATTAATCTCTCGGGATTACCAAAGTGTACTAATTACAATTTGATATTTAAAAAAAAAAAAATCATTTTGAAGATGGACATACTGGAACACCAGTGAGGTGGAGTTGTGATAGGATTATTCACTAGTTTGTAACAGATGCTGAAGTATTGGTGATATGTACTGTATCAAAAGGCAGAGGTTTTAATCTTTTGGAGAATTGTCAAAATTCTGAGGATGTGGAGTTAAGTCATGAAGGAATGTTGGTTTTCCCTCTGTACAGACTAATTAGCATATGTATACTGATTACACTCGTCATGTCCATGTCGTAGATGAGGTGTGATTTTGTACAGATTAATTAGCATATGTATGCGGATTACATAATACTATTGTCACATCAGAGATAGGAAGTGATTTTGTTATCTGATTCATTCACTAAATCCTAATGAGTGGAGTGTGTAACATCAGTGTTACATCGGGATGAAGACCTGAGGATCCGTAGACATGTGTTTTATTACGACCTACCTCTCTATACACTCCCCAGGTGTTATATAACCTGGCTGATTATCCTCCAAATCTCGGCTTCCCTTACTTGGATCTTTAACATCATGGATGTTTTTTCTCTCATTTGGTGTTCTTCATTAAAAACAGACCTACCCACCTGTTATATCTGAGTTTATGTTATGGATTTAATGACAGGAAAATGCCAAAATACAGATAGCTACATATCATACGATACTGCCAGTGTTTCTTATAAACAAAATTTGCTTCTATATTGAAAGTTAGAAACAGATTTCTTTTTCAAAGCGGTCTAGCTTTTTCACGTTAAAGCATTGGTATGAACTGTTTGGCAGTGTGTGTATGACCTTTGGATTGTTGTTTGACCTTGAGATCAGTGGGTGACCTTTGGATCAATGTGTGATCTTTGGATTATATTTTGATTTTGCACACCAGGAAATATATGTGATCTTAACAGATATACGGCAAATACACAGTTTTACTGTTAGATGTGAACTTGTATTTTAAAATAGAAGAAATTTGTACAAATCATAAAAGGAAGTGATTGCGTTAAAACTGTTACTATGGTGATGTGGTGATGAGCTACCATGGCAACTTGTTGTCCGGAGTGTGGACTTCCTGTACCGATTTTCCAGGTTGGTTTATGGTTTTATGTTGTTGTATGCTCTTTCTTCACCTGTTTTTTTAAGAGATTATTTCAAAATGACTGAGTGTGTTGAAATGGTTTTGTTCTAAGACTAAATCATATCATTATAAAGATAAAATCTTAGTATGGAGTCGGACATAGTCTAATAAACCAGTCAGATTTAAAGGCCCACTTCCTTTCTGAAATGGCTTTTAATTTTTAAAATGGGAATCATTTAAACAAGATCAAAAATTTTGTATAGTTGCAAAAGTTATTATCTTATCGTTAATACTACACTTATCTGGACAATTTATTAAAATAAATGAAATGTTAATTTTCATAACGCAGGCCTTCTTATAATTCCCGCCGTTGACCTAAATACCACAAAATACCAGTGACTATTACTGTGCCAGATTGCAAAACATCGAAAATGAATCTCCACAGTTATCATATATTACGTGGGAAATCTTGCATTTGTTTGGTGTTGTTACCTCATCTTAGGCCATCGATTTATATTTTCTTATGTTATTAATGTTTTTTTAAGAGACCTTTAAATTTTACTACGGAAAGCTATAGTGGACCTTTAATACTTTATTTCATTTATTCTTGCGAAATGATGCCACAGTTTTTATGAAAATGAATTATTCTTTTAGAAAATCTTTGTTTAATAAGAAATCAATATTGGTGCCATCCATATGTAATATTGTCTATGTAGAAAGAACCTCCACACATACTGTAGAAGCCGATGGAATAATTTCACCGCAGAGCATCTGTACATTGGGGTATCCCGTGCCATGATCTATTCCATGATGTTTAAATCCATTTATGTGACCCTGATGTTTAAAATCCATATGTCACTGTGACCATGTTTAAAATCCATATGTCACTGTGACCCAATGTTTAAAATCCATATGTCACTGTGACCCAATGTTTAAAATCCATATGTCACTGTGACCCAATGTTTAAAATCCATATGTCACTGTGACCCAATGTTTAAAATCCATATGTCACTGTGACCCAATGTTTAAAATCCATATGTCACTGTGACCCAATGTTTAAAATCCATATGTCACTGTGACCCAATGTTTAAAATCCATATGTCACTGTGACCCAATGTTTAAAATCCATATGTCACTGTGACCCAATGTTTAAAAATCCATATGTCACTGTGACCCAATGTTTAAAATCCATATGTCACTGTGACCCAATGTTTAAAATCCATATGTCACTGTGACCCAATGTTTAAAATCCATATGTCACTGTGACCCAATGTTTAAAATCCATATGTCACTGTGACCCAATGTTTAAAATCCATATGTCACTGTGACCCAATGTTTAAAATCCATATGTCACTGTGACCAATGTATTTAAAATCCATATGTCACTGTGACCCAATGTTTAAAATCCATATGTCACTGTGACCCAATGTTTAAAATCCAGATGTCACTGTGACCCAATGTTTAAAATCCATATGTCACTGTGACCCAATGTTTAAAATCCCATCAATGTCACACTGTGACCCAATGTTTAAAAAATCCATATGTCACTGTGACCCCATGTTTTAAAATCCATATGTCACTGTGACCCAATGTTTAAAATCCATATGTCACTGTGACCAATGTTTAAATCCATATGTCACTGTGACCCAATGTTTAAAATCCATCATGTGACCAATGTTTAAAACCATATGTCACTGTGACCCAATGTTTAAAATCCATATGTCACTGTGACCCAATGTTTAAAATCATATGTCACTGTGACCCAATGTTAAAATCCACATGTGACCCAATGTTTAAAATCCATATGTCACTGTGACCCAATGTTTAAAATCCATATGTCACTGTGACCCAATGTTTAAAATCCATATGTCACTGTGACCCAATGTTTAAAATCCATATGTCACTGTAACCCATATGTTTAAAATCCATATGTCACTGTGACCCAATGTTTAAAATCCATATGTCACTGTGACCCAATGTTTAAAATCCATATGTCACTGTGACCCAATGTTTAAAATCCATATGTCACTGTGACCCAATGTTTAAAATCCATATGTCTGTGACCCAATGTTTAAAATCCATATGTCACTGTGACCCAATAACTAGAACAACCATAGAAGGGGGATTTGGAGGATTCAGGAAGAGCTATATATGTATCTATATATAGGTCTCTTGGCTGTTTATGGCACGTGATTGCGTGTCGATTAGGGCCTCCACTGGTTAAACGCGATGCAATCTTATTGATTTTTCAGACTGAAGATTCAAACTTCAATAGTGAAGCAGTTGAATGACTGTTTAGAACTTTTAGTTTCATTCAAATATGATCATACCTTTTTAGGTAATATTTTGACAGTTTGTATTTCATATCTATGAACATTTTCATTCTTTTTAAAGTTAAAGATTGTACTATTTAATTTTATTTCGTGTAAGAGAAATTTAAAAATTGAAATATTTTCACAATTCAGATATGAAATGAAGTTTTTTATAAAGAGGGATCTCTAGTATAACTGGTTATAGAAGGGGAGATAACTCATTTATCAATCGTGTACTGGGATCCTGGGATCATTTAATGTTCTTTACAGACCTAGTCCAGCAAAAACCAATTTATGTTTGTTATGTAATTAGGACAAGTTTGGTAGGCTCATAGTTCTTGACCATTTTTCTTGACAGCTTTATATCTCAAGTTTGAAATGACTGGCATTTGAAACCAGAAAAAAAATACATTTCGATGTAGTATTGTTCATTATTTTGATGTCCACTTGTAATAGTCAAGGTCATTAGGGTCCTGATGTTATTTATAAAGTTATCTGTGTAAGTGATATTGCATTTTGTGTTGTAAGCTGACCAAACTTTAAAGGTTTGACTGCTGATGAGAGCCGTAACAAAGCGAGGTGTCTGGGGGATGTAGGATCAATAAACAATTAAACTCAGTACAATAAACTACAGACACAGGGGCAATTAGTGTAGATCATCGACAAAAAAACAAGCAAAATCAATTAGAAAGAAATTGCATTTTTTTTTTAATTTGAAGAACGGAGAACATATAAATAAAAAAAAAAACCAGAACAAACCCAGAATAATTTTTAAGTTACAGTAGACTCATAAATCCGAAAACAATTAAATATGGAGCAGTGTGTTTATACAGGTATATACAACAGTACCATGCCTGGGCACAGTGTACTGATGGTGTAGTGTCTATGAAGGGCTGAATTCCTGTTTAGTTTACCCGTTGTACTTATATACACAGAACACTACTGAAACACCATGGTGTTATATTTGTACTGATAATAATTCATGTATAACCAGGATGCTGCATATCTTACAATAAAGTTGCTGACAGTATAAGCCACAATACACGCAGCTCTTAAGGATCCAAAGAAGCGTGCACTTACTGACTATTTCTGGAAACTTTTTTTATCACATTTTGTGGTTAAAGTCTGTAAGACATGCCTGAGTAAACGATTGATGTGGTTGGTTAGCCACGTGTGACTTTGTCACGCATGACTCGTGGACAGACCAGTCATTATTTTTGTGGTCACGCAAATCTCAACAGTGAGTAGACTTCAACCCTGGGGATGATCTCGGATACTGAGAAAACTACGGGGGAGAACTCTGTTCTGATAAGTAGTCTATGACAGCTGTGTTGATGTGTGCGGTTGTGTAAGGAGCACCAAAAGATCCTTCCTATAAACTGTAACTCAGAATTTACGTTTTCTCAACAGATGCCTGAGGGAGAGAGTTTAACATGTGCCGAGGCATTATGGGACCACATCACCATGGATCCCGAGGAACTTGGCTTCCATGCCGGGGACGTGATCGAGGTAATGGACATGGGCGACAAAGATTGGTGGTGGGGCGCAATTGATGAACGAGAGGGCTGGTTCCCCGCGACATTTGTCAGGGTAAGTAACAAAATTCACATAATCTCTAAATCTTGAATTATTTCGGTTTTGAGACTTCTAAATCAATTCATCTCCCAATTGAGTTGCCTATTCAAAAATTTAAATAAATGACAGTACAATAAAAGATTTGTGAGGAAACCTTGATTTCCTGTTACAGTTACGAGTGAACCAAGAACCTTACGAGGAGGACCTAGTATCACAGTCATCCGAGGTCACACAGCTTTCACCAAAACTACGCAGGGTCAGTGTCATCAACAAAGAGCAGGCCCGCGAAAATGTCGTCAATGAAATCATCAACGCTGAACGGGAATATGTCAAACATCTTAAAGATGTAGTGGAGGTAAAATAACTTACTTAGTAACGTGGTTCATGTTTGGGCTTAAAATATAAAGGGAGATAATTCTATCTCATCTCACCATTTATCAGATATTGTAAATATCTGAAATGTAAAGACATCTGAATATTTTATCTGATGCCAGTGTCTCGTCTAAATCTTGTTTACAGTTGGTTAATAACTTTGCCATGAAACATATCTGTGTTTAAAGAGTAAATAAGAATATATTTATAAAGAGATCTGTTATTTAACCTTTGTTCTGCTTTGTTTGGCAGGGATACATCAAGCACGCTCGTAAGAGGGCAGACATGTTCTCTGAAGACAGAATCAGCGTGATATTTGGTAATATAGAAGATATCTACAGTTTCTCTAACCGTTTCCTAGAGTCACTAGACCGAGCATTCGCCTCCGATAGCCTCCGATAGTCCTCATCTTAGTGAACTAGGCCACTGCTTTCTCACACAGGTTAGTCCATACTTACTAACATTACCTAATTATAGTTTTGGTGATGTGTAGAAAGAACATGATTTAGATTATAACATCAGAGTAATTCTACACAAATTACTGTTTTTGGACATGATGTGTAAAAAACGTTTGTGATGTGTAGATTTGATAACATCAGAGTAATCCTATACAAATTACTGTTTTGGTGATGTGTAAGAACATGATTTAGATTATAATATCAGAGTAATTCTATACAAATTACTGTTTTGGTGATGTGTAAGAACATGATTTAGATTATAACATCAGAGTAATCCTATACAAATTACTGTTTTGGTGATGTGTAAGAACATGATTTAGATTATAACATCAGAGTAATCCTATACAAATTACTGTTTTGGTGATGTGTAAGAACATGATTTAGATTATAACATCAGAGTAATCCTATACAAATTACTGTTTTGGTGATGTGTAAGAACATGATTTAGATTATAACATCAGAGTAATCCTATACAAATTACTGTTTTGGTGATGTGTAAGAACATGATTTAGATTATAACATCAGAGTAATCCTATACAAATTACTGTTTTGGTGATGTGTAAGAACATGATTTAGATTATAACATCAGAGTAATCCTATACAAATTACTGTTTTGGTGATGTGTAAGAACATGATTTAGATTATAACATCAGAGTAATCCTATACAAATTACTGTTTTGGTGATGTGTAAGAAACATGATTTAGATTATAACATCAGAGTAATCCTATACAAATTACTGTTTTGGTGATGTGTGTAAGAACATGATTTAGATTATAACATCAGAGTAATCCTATACAAATTACTGTTTTGGTGATGTGTAAGAACATGATTTAGATTTTCAGAGTAATAACAAATTACATCAGAACAGATTATAGATAATAACATCAGAGTAATTTTACAAATTACTGTTTTGGTGATGTGTAAGAACATGATTTAGATTATAACATCAGAGTAATCCTATACAAATTACTGTTTTGGTGATGTGTAAGAACATGATTTAGATTATAACACAGAGTAATCATACAAATTACTGTTTTGGTGATGTGTAAGAACATGATTTATTATAACATCAGAGTAATCCTACACAAATTACTGTTTTGGTGATGTGTAAGAACATGATTTAGATTATAACATCAGAGTAATCCTATACAAATTACTGTTTTGGTGATGTGTAAGAACATGATTTAGATTATAACATCAGAGTAATCCTATACAAATTACTGTTTTGGTGATGTGTAAGAACATGATTTAGATTATAACATCAGAGTAATCCTATACAAAATTACTGTTTTGGTGATGTGTAAGAACATGATTTAGATTATAACATCAGAGTAATCCTATACAAATTACTGTTTTTGTGTGATGTGTAAGAACTATATATTGATTTAGATTATAACATCAGAGTAATCCTATACAAATTACTGTTTTGGTGATGTGTAAGAACATGATTTAGATTATAACATCAGAGTAATTCTATCACAAATTACTGTTTTGGTGATGTGTAAGAACATGATTTAGATTATAACATCAGAGTAATCCTATACAAATTACTGTTTTGGTGATGTGTAAGAACATGATTTAGATTATAACATCAGAGTAATCCTATACAAATTACTGTTTTGGTGATGTGTAAGAACATATGATTTAGATTATAACATCAGAGTAATCCTATACAAATTACTGTTTTGGTGATGTGTAAGAACATGATTTAGATTATAACATCAGAGTAATCCTATACAAATTACTGTTTTGGTGATGTGTAAGAACATGATTTAGATTATAACATCAGAGTAATCCTATACAAATTACTGTTTTGGTGATGTGTAAGAACATGATTTAGATTTAGATTATAAATTACTGTTTTGGTGATGTCAGAGTAATCCTATACAAATTACTGTTTTGGTGATGTGTAAGAACATGATTTAGATTATAAACATCAGAGTAATCCTATACAAATTACTGTTTTGGTGATGTGTAAGAACATGACTATAAATTACTGTTTTGGTGATTTAAGATTTAGATATAACATCAGAGTAATCCTATACAAATTACTGTTTTGGTGATGTGTAAGAACATGATTTAGATTATAACATCAGAGTAATCCTATACAAATTACTGTTTTGGTGATGTGTAAGAACATGATTTAGATTATAACATCAGAGTAATCCTATACAAATTACTGTTTTGGTGATGTGTAAGAACATGATTTAGATTATAACATCAGAGTAATCCTATACAAATTACTGTTTTGGTGATGTGTAAGAACATGATTTAGATTATAACATCAGAGTAATCCTATACAAATTACTGTTTTGGTGATGTGTAAGAACATGATTTAGATTATAACATCAGAGTAATCCTATACAAATTACTGTTTTGGTGATGTGTAAGAACATGATTTAGATTATAACATCAGAGTAATCCTATACAAATTACTGTTTTGGTGATGTGTAAGAACATGATTTAGATTATAACATCAGAGTAATCCTATACAAATTACTGTTTTGGTGATGTGTAAGAACATGATTTAGATTATAACATCAGAGTAATCCTATACAAATTACTGTTTTGGTGATGTGTAAGAACATGATTTAGATTATAACATCAGAGTAATCCTATACAAATTACTGTTTTGGTGATGTGTAAGAACATGATTTAGATTATAACATCAGAGTAATCCTATACAAATTACTGTTTTGGTGATTGTGTAAGAACATGATTTAGATTATAACATCAGAGTAATCCTATACAAATTACTGTTTTGGTGATGTGTAAGAACATGATTTAGATTATAACATCAGAGTAATTCTATACAAATTACTGTTTTGGTGATGTGTAAGAACATGATTTAGATTATAAAATCAGAGTAATCCTATACAAATTACTGTTTTGGTGATGTGTAAGAACATGATTTAGATAGGTATCTACAAATACATGTGAGTAATCCTATACAAATTACTGTTTTGGTGATGTGTGTAAGAACATGATTTAGATTATAACATCAGAGTAATCCTATACAAATTACTGTTTTGGTGATGTGTAAGAACATGATTTAGATTATAACATCAGAGTAATCCTATACAAATTACTGTTTTGGTGATGTGTAAGAACATATAATTTAGATTATAACATCAGAGTAATCCTATACAAATTACTGTTTTGGTGATGTGTAAGAACATGATTTAGATTATAACATCAGAGTAATCCTATACAAATTACTGTTTTGGTGATGTGTAAGAACATGATTTAGATTATAACATCAGAGTAATCCTATACAAATTACTGTTTTGGTGATGTGTAAGAACATGATTTAGATTATAACATCAGAGTAATCCTATACAAATTACTGTTTTGGTGATGTGTAAGAACATGATTTAGATTATAACATCAGAGTAATCCTATACAAATTACTGTTTTGGTGATGTGTAAGAACATGATTTAGATTATAACATCAGAGTAATCCTATACAAATTACTGTTTTGGTGATGTGTAAGAACATGATTTAGATATAATCAGAGTAATCCTAAAATTATGTTTTGGTGATGTGTAAGAACATATGATTTAGATTATAACATCAGAGTAATCCTATACAAATTACTGTTTTGGTGATGTGTAAGAACATGATTTAGATTATAACATCAGAGTAATCCTATACAAATTACTATTGACACACTGCTTTAATTGTGTCAAGAATGTATTTCAGGAGCAAGTAAAAAGAAACCTTCAGACCTTGTGGTCTGTACTTGTATATGGGGTGATGTTATAGTAATAATGTTGATTGTCTGATTGTTACAGAGTAAAGAGTTTGAGATTTATTCTGACTACTGCAATAACCATCCGTCAGCCTCGGAAGAACTCAAAGACCTCTACAGAAAACAGAAATACAGACACTTCTTTGAGGTAGGTCGCAGAGTGATGAAAAACACAGGTATCCAAGTGAAATGGACATTGAGAATTGTTTAAGTTTTCATTTGAATCTGTCCTCTTGCTGATTGACATTGCATTCATGTTGTATTTGATGCTTCTTATTTACATGCCAAAAGGATGACTTTATCCACTGATGTTTATGTATGTTGACAAAACACAACACTGACAGAAACCTTAACTTTTAACATATTCATTTAATTCTTGTCTGTTCACTTTTCCAGGCATGCCGTCTACTACAGGAGATGATAGAGATACCCTTAGAGGGATTTTTATTGACCCCTGTCCAGAAGATCTGTAAGTACCCCCTCCAACTGGCCGAACTCCTCAAATACACGCCTCCCAGTCATCCAGACTACCATAATGTAGAGGGCGCTCTCGAGGCCATGAAGAAAATCGCAGCACTCATCAACGAACGGAAACGAAAGATGGAAAGCATAGAGAAATTGGCACGGTGGCAACAAGGTGTTGAAGATTGGCAGGTTAGTGTGGATAATGTTCAACATTTAACATCTTACAGCTATCTGTCAAATTTATCTAAAATATTTTTTTTATTTCTGATCACAATAAACTCTTCAGTGTATAGAAAATAACATAACAAGACAAATAAGTTGAAAAAAGTTAAACATTATGTCAGTTAAGGGGCAGTTTGAATTTTAGACTTAGCCAATCAGAGATTATAAAAGGTTCCATCAGTAACTGTGTGCTAAGTAGGAGATGAACGGATTGTTTCATGGTCCACAAGCTAGATGTTAATAGAGCTTAATAATTAAGGCTTAAATGGGGATAACAAAGTTCTTATAAAATATATATATTCTCATATCTTAAAAACAAACATTTTATTATTTCAGGGTCCTGATTTACTAGAAAAGAGCTCTGAGCTGATAACGTCGGGGGAGTTCAACAAAATAAACTCCGGAGGCTGGTCCCAGGAACGGTACTTCTTCTTGTTTGACCGTCAGCTGGTCTATTGTAAAAAGGTAAGTTAAGGACAGTTGTATTACACTGTCCAGTTTAATTATTGACCTCGGTCACCTATTTGGCCGACAACTGGTCTACAATAACCAGATTTAATGTTGACAGTTTGGGGTAAATGTGTTATTATGATAGTAACATTTAGCAACTGTATTCTGGCTACTTTGTAGTGGACGGTGGTCAATATAAATTTAATTTTCGTATAACATAAAATATGTATTGGAGATTTGAAAATAGATAATTACTGATTACCTAGTGTTCCATTTTAGATTCTGTTGGTACATATATACTGTTACAGTCAAACCTGTCTATAACGACCACCCGTGGCACAGAGGAAAGTGGTCTTTATACACAGTGGTCTTTATACACAGTGGTCTTTATACACAGTGGTCTTTATACACAGTGGTCTTTATACACAGTGGTCTTTATACACAAGTTTTATTGTGTTGAGATTGGTCATTTGGATCCTAGACAAGTTGTCTTATTAAGCATTACACAGAAGTGGTTGCTATGACAAGTTTTACTGTACTTGTTACAAACCCTATCATTTACAATATATATATACCTTCTCCATTGTAGGATCTACTGAAAAAGAATGGATTTAGTTACAAAGGCCGGGTGGACCTCGATGAATGTGAATTATTACCAGTGGAAGATGGCAAAGGTAAATATCTGGCGACTGATAAAGTCAAGCAAAGGGACACAACTCTGGATTAGACAGGATTATAAACAAAACCTCAAAGTCTGTGGTAGAGTTGGAGTCTAGATTTAGTTATCAAAATATTATTTGTATGTTTTGATTACACAACAGATATACGTGTAATGTTTTTATTTATTGTAGTAAGCACTAGTATACTCATTAAATAGATTTAAGTTGAGAGTTAAATAATCATCAGATTATGAAAGCAGTACAATTGTGTGCGTTCACCCCTGCACTTTGTATAAGCTATAAACTTTTAATTTTTCAGATCTCCAGTACAATGTGACGGTGAAGAATGCGTGGAAGTTACACGAAACCGTTCGGGATAAGTGGTATCTTCTCTACACAAAGACAGCGACGGAGAAACAAAGATGGCTGCGTGCCTTCCAGAAGGAGAGACAGAGGGTGAAGGAAGACCAAGAAAATAGTAGGTTTTGGTTTATACCGACGTAACAGAATCTTTAAATAGTGATAGTCAAGAGTTCCCTTGTGCCATTTTATTTTTATCCAAACATTTAGCTTTTGTTGATCTGGGTAATACTACAATTATTATAGGAGCTTGTAAGTAACCAAAAAAAAAATGTGTCTACACATTTTCACTTTATATACAGCTTTTTGGTTTTGAAAGCTTGTTTTACAACTTCTGATATCCTCACCTTTGTGATATAATAAAACTTAACATTAACCTTTTCCCTTTTATTCCAGACTTTGTGCCTCTCCATTGGAAGAAAACTGTCCTAAACAAGTTAAGAGCAAGCAAAGGTAAGGGTGTATATTGATTACTGTTTGGTGTATAAATTGTTTCTCTAAGTGAAAAACAACTTTAAAAAAAAAAAAAAAAAAATTAGAGATAATGAGATGATTAAAGAAATGGTTCTCAAATTGAAAAATAGATAATGAATACATGCTGTAAATGCCTTAAATGAAATATTTATTGAGAATGTTTGTTAGTTTGTTTATAACACTATACATGTACTTTTAAATTAGAAGATTTTAATAATAACTAATGATATGAATTTTATATTGTGAATCAATAATTACTGATATACATTGTACTGTTATATTACAGAGAAGTTCCAGTCCTCTCAGACCACTGTCTCTATACAATACCAGAAAGAGTTCCTACGCGGGATCCCATCTCACGCGACGCTACCCAGGTCATACACAAAGAAACAACGCGACAAAAAGAAGGGATGGTCCTTATTTGGCAACAAAAAGTCCTCCAAATGAACAAATATTTCATTAGTGCAGTGCTAAGACTTCGATTGGTGCAGTGAATCTCTCCAGTGCCACCAAATCATGTGTCCAACTTGACAACCAAAATCTCAGGATTGGAAACGTACTTCAAACAACGACAGCTGTGACTTTTTGTCTCATGGTTGCAATAGAAGATATTTTTTATGAAAACATCCTCAGTAATGGAGACTTTCCTCCTGGATCAGCTATCCAACTGGACACTCCTGTAAGATATTGTGTTATTGGACTACCCGCCATCCATCCCCAGACAAACTAATGTCGGACAGGTCTGCTGGAACAGACACTGACCATGGACTGGTCACAAGCAGAACTAATGAACATGACCACACATAGTTGTTAATCATCGGTGTTGTGTACTAAGGACAAACAAGGCCTGTAGAACCAGGATGGACATCGGTCACACAACCAAGTACTACTGCCTATAACTCATTATAATACATTGTCTCAGAGTCAATGAGATCCAAATGACTCCAAACTTAGGGATCTAGGTCGGATAACAGGAGAGTTGTCCAAGGGAAGAAACTCTGGATCTAGGTTGGATAACATAAGAGTTGTCCAAGGGAAGTAACTAAGTATTATCTCTAGTGTTGGCCTCTAGGAAACAAGAAATGTTTGTTGCTCACATCAGAGCTTCATTCAAAGGGATACTATCCAATGATCTGTCCCAAGCCAAATGCAACAAAAGTGAAAATTTCTTCCCAGAGACCAGTGTGAATAAAACATAATTCCTATGTGGTCATAAAATCCCAATAGGAATGGATTCATGTGTGTGTAATACAGTTTTCGTACCATTAGTGGATGGATTCATTACTTGTTTACACATATTACTCCACATCTCGTGTGAAACTCTACCTGCCCTAAACGGTCTAGTAGTTCACTGATCGGTGATCTTAGTGATTTGGCTTGTATAAGTTAAGAGACATGCCTTATTTGGACATGTCTAATTAGACTAGCCAGTCATCAGTCTATGTATAGGGACAGACTCGGTTCATCACATTGGGATATCCAGGATACAGTGGCTGTGTCTAATTAACCAACAAACCGACAACCAGATCAAATCTATTTGGACCAATATTTACACATATATGATCATGTAATGTCATGATGACCAAATATTCAATTTGAATATTTCTCATATTTATTTCTTTTTCATGGATGTTCCCTGGTTCTTTCCAGGTTTATTATGCATAATTTTATCAACTTTCTAGTTCTATTTTTCTCTTCTCAACTTTTCATATGGTTGGACATAGATCTGATAAAGATTAACCAATCATTTCAGGCCTACTATCCCAATGTTGGGAAATTGACACCAATAAAACAGTCTGTGATTGGTTTAATTGAGATTGATCTCATTTTAGGTATTAACCCATGTTGACCTAGAGATATAGTCTGTCAGACTTTTCTCTGTAGTGTTTTATGTGAAAGGTTTGTAAAATCGTTTATAAGAGTATTTAAAGAAATCACTTTTCCATTGCACGAAGGCAATATAAAACAAAGTATGATAATGTATACGTCACCATACTAAATATACCATAGAGCTTTCTAGTGGGGAGTACAGAGGTTGACATGTAATTTTTTGTATGTGAAGTTTTGTGTAAATATCTACGGAAACCATTTATGATATTCTGGTCATTAATTAGTTTATGTAGGTGATATGGTTGAAAAACATTTATCAATTTAAATGTTATTGATTGACAGAAATATTGTGATCAGTTGTAATGATCATTTGTTTCTGCATGTAAATGTCAAAAATTCATTGAACAATTTGTTACATGAGATATCAGAGCATTATAAACTGGTAAATATGTCTAATATTTCATTAGAGTACTTGTATGTGCAATTACCGGTTTATAATTACAAAAAGAATCAATATCGCTCACCAACTGTTAGTTATTACGATTCTTATTGAGGATTTCGTTACAAGTCTATAGATGGTTGGGTATATAACTGTACACTGGGGCTGTACCAGTTATATATAAGGTTGGTGCTAATGTATTGAGGGTTATAAGGGGGTCATGTTATACCCTACACATAAGGGGGTCATGTTATACCCTACACATAAGGGGGTCATGTTGTACCCTACATATAAGGGGGTGGTCATGTTATACCCTACATATAAGGGGGTCATATAACCTAACAAAGTGCTGATTTGTCATCAATCATGATCATTCTTAAGAAGAGTTATTTTGTCCAGATATTAGCGATTGTTATATGTGATCATATATAGAATTGTAAAGCTTATTTATGGAACTGAATTGTAAAGCTTATTTATGGAACTACAAAGTATGTTTTTGTTTTAATCAAGCTTCCAAATGCTGCAATACATCCCTTTATTTATTTGCTATAAGGATTGCCATGCTCCTACCATATTATCAGCTGCTATCGGTCCATCTGTTTTGTATTTTGTAATAATTATCCCATTCCTACTGAAGAGAATATACTGTAATCATTATATAACCATTGCTAATGATTACACAAGCTTTGTAAGAATATTCCTACATATGGGAGTATTCTAGTTGGCGTGTGATTACTCAACCTGTCATATACATCTTCCTAACTAAGTTTTTCGGACCGTTGTATTCAGGTGCTTCAGGTTACCAATATACTCTACCACTAGATCTGTATCTTTGGGTTTGTGGTTAAATGGGGCAGGATCAAGATAGAGGTCATATAGGTCAGTGATTCTTCCCAAAAAACCCTGGCTTTCCTTCACCAAATCCTGACAAATCTGGTATCTCAAAGTCTTCATTAAATTCTGAGGTTAAGCTATTTGTCTTCTAACTCTTTTATCCAGGATGGCACCCTACTGAACCTTTGTGATGAGTTCTTGTTAATCAAGGACTATGTGATTCCTATATAAAAGTGTTAACTAGCTGGTGTATGTGTATTGCATGCTATAATTCAACTTTCATGTTTCGTCCATCGTCCCACTTATCACTTCGTTGTTTGGTTGTTTGTAGACATTACCGTGTTGATCACAGTAACATATGTCATTCTGTCTGCACCATTCATCGCTTTACAGGCACAGGGGCTTTTTTCGTTTATTTATTTTGCAAAGTTGAAAATATTAGCATTAATGTACCATATACTTATTGATAATTAATATCCAGATACCCAATGTTCAGTTAAGTTTTAGATGGTGTCATTGATAATTAATATCCAGACACCTAATGTTCAGTTAAGTTTTAGATGGTGTCATTGATAATTAATATCCAGATACCCAATGTTCAGTTAAGTTTTAGATGGTGTCATTGATAATCAATATCCAGATACCCAATGTTCAGTTAAGTTTTAGATGGTGTCATTGATAATCAATATCCAGATACCCAATGTTCAGTTAAGTTTGTATGTTAGATGGTGTCATTTAAGTTCAAGGCAATTACAGGATACATTTATTCTTTAACAAATATTGTTTACATTTGAAGAAGTTTTCCTTTTACGGAGAACATCACAGAATCTCCTTGGTGACATAGTCAATGTCAAAATATCTACAGACAAGCTAGCTTGTATCCAGGTTGTTTGTGGAATTGTTTAGTTTGTACAAATAAATTATCTAAAATGAATACCCCCCACTAAACTACAAGGAATCTATAAAAACACTGTATTGTAATGTCACCAGCGAAGATATCTTTGCGGTAAAAATCTTAAATCCTCCCTGTTTACCTATAAAACGATTATTTGACACAACCATTAAAGTCTGGGCATCTCATCACTGTTCGGAATATGCCCACTGCATTATATCAAGATGCCCTTTTTTCAACTGTTGCACATTCTACCATATTACTTTCTGATTTCCCCACTCAGTCACATGATCTTTTATACAAGTATGAATAGGTATTAAACAAACCTATTATCTTTAATACATCTATCATATTCATTGCCGACCTGAAGAATATGTTTCAGAGTAATTAATGGTTGTAAGTCATTGGACACCAACGCCATCTTTTTCTTCTTATCTATAATAAAAGACACACATTCTATCTGACAAAGACACTACAGTACAACTTCAGTACAATCTTTACCTACCAAAACCAACTTTATTGGGAAAGTCAGTTTACAGCAAATTTTTATGTAGTTTTTTCCTCCATTAATTCCTCAGTAACCAAATAAACAAAGATATGCACATTGTTGTGTCTGTCTATTTATTATTGTTGGTACATTTTCCCCAACATCATCATAGTGTTTCCTTCTACATGTATCTCCCACACCGTCATTAATCCTCAAACTGTTAACAATATCTGCATGTTGAGAAGTCCCCACCGATTTATATATTCCTTCACCCCCTTAGTATTGCAGATTTGGACTAGTCCAGGTATTGTTTCGGATAAGTCTATTATTGTTTTAAGGGGACATGAATACTAGTCAAAGTTTATTAGTGTTTTAATGGACATTGTCATATTATGATATGGCGATATATATGTACACATTTATGGGTGTGTATGTTATAATTTAATGTGTATATAAAATGTATATTTAAGTAGAGTGTAAATATAGATAAAAGATGTACATATTTTCTCCATTTCAGTGCTAGATGTACAACATAAAACTAGGTCACTGTTACTTAGTCTACAAACTACTTTAGTCTCATCTATCAATAATAATATATCATAGCTCAATAGAGCTTGTGGTTCAAACCTGCTGTTTTAAAGGCAGAAATAAAAATTCAATAATAATAAAAAATACAAAACTTTAGTTTGTCTTTGTGTATTGATTTCTTTCATTGTTACCAGAAAGATTTTCTTCTTGTTCATCTTTCCTAGTTGAGGATGATGGTTTAATGCTCTCACTGATCCGATTTCTCTGGAGAAAATTTAAATTATGTTATTGAAAGGCCAAGGTTATATAAGAACAGCCTCCCCTGTATGTGTTTGGGAGGCTGTGGTGTTGGTGATCTATCGTTGAAGATAATGTAGAAGACATAGAAACTACCACTTTATATAATATGGTGTGTCTAGAGCAGACAGAAACTACCACTTTATATACTATGGTGTGTCTAGAGCAGACAGAAACTACCACTTTATAGACTATGGTGTGTCTAGAGCAGACAGAAACTACCACTTTATAGACTATGGTGTGTCTAGAGCAGACAGAAACTTCCACTTTATAGACTATGGTGTGCCTAGAGCAGACAGAAACTACCACTTTATAGACTATGGTGTGTCTAGAGCAGACAGAAACTACCACTTTATAGACTATGGTGTGTCTCTAGCAGACAGAAACTACCACTTTATAGACTATGGTGTGTCTAGAGCAGACAGAAACTACCACTTTATAGACTATGGTGTGTCTCTAGCAGACAGAAACTACCACTTTATAGACTATGGTGTGTCTCTAGCAGACAGAAACTACCACTTTATAGACTATGGTGTGTCTAGAGCAGACAGAAACTACCACTTTATAGACAATGGTGTGTCTCTAGCAGACAGAAACTACCACTTTATAGACTATGGTGTGTCTAGAGCAGACAGAAACTACCACATTATAGACAATAGTGTGTCTAGAGCAAACAGAAACTACCACATTATAGACTATGGTGTGTCTAGAGCAGACAGAAACTACCACTTTATAGACTATGGTGTGTCTAGAGCAGACAGAAACTACCACTTTATAGACTATGGTGTGTCTCAGCAGACAGAAACTACCACTTTATAGACTATGGTGTGTCTAGAGCAGACAGAAACTACCACTTTATAGACTATGGTGTGTCTAGAGCAGACAGAAACTACCACTTTATAGACAATGGTGTGTCTCTAGCAGACAGAAACTACCACTTTATAGACTATGGCGTGTCTAGAGCAGACAGAAACTACCACTTTATAGACTATGGCGTGTCTAGAGCAGACAGAAACTACCACATTATAGACTATGGTGTGTCTCTAGCAGACAGAAACTACCACTTTATAGACTATGGTGTGTCTAGAGCAGACAGAAACTACCACTTTATAGACTATGGTGTGTCTAGAGCAGACAGAAACTACCACTTTATAGACTATGGTGTGTCTAGAGCAGACAGAAACTACCACTTATAGACTATGGTGTGTCTAGAGCAGACAGAAACTACCACTTTATAGACTATGGTGTGTCTCTAGCAGACAGAAACTACCACTTTATAGACTATGGTGTGTCTCTAGCAGACAGAAACTACCACTTTATAGACTATGGTGTGTCTAGAGCAGACAGAAACTACCACTTTATAGACTATGGTGTGTCTAGAGCAGACAGAAACTACCACTTTATAGACAATGGTGTGTCTCTAGCAGACAGAAACTACCACTTTATAGACTATGGTGTGTCTCTAGCAGACAGAAACTACCACATTTTAGAATATGGTGTGTCTAGAGCAGACAGAAACTACCACTTTATAGACTATGATGTGTCTAGAGCAGACAGAAACTACCACTTTATAGACTATGGTGTGTCTAGAGCAGACAGAAACTACCACTTTATAGACTATGGTGTGTCTAGAGCAGACAGAAACTACCACTTTATAGACTATGGTGTGTCTAGAGCAGACAGAAACTACCACTTTATAGACTATGGTGTGTCTAGAGCAGACAGAAACTACCACTTTATAGACTATGGTGTGTCTAGAGCAGACAGAAACTACCACTTTATAGACTATGGTGTGTCTAGAGCAGACAGAAACTACCACTTTATAGACTATGGTGTGTCTCTAGCAGACAGAAACTACCACTTTATAGACTATGGTGTGTCTAGAGCAGACAGAAACTACCATTTTATAGACTATGTGTGTCTCTAGCAGACAGAAACTACCACTTTATAGACTATGGTGTGTCTAGAGCAGACAGAAACTACCACTTTATAGACTATGGTGTGTCTAGAGCAGACAGAAACTACCACTTTATAGACTATGGTGTGTCTAGAGCAGACAGAAACTACCACTTTATAGACTATGGTGTGTCTAGAGCAGACAGAAACTACCACTTTATAGACTATGGTGTGTCTCTAGCAGACAGAAACTACCACTTTATAGACTATGGTGTGTCTAGAGCAGACAGAAACTACCACTTTATAGACTATGGTGTGTCTAGAGCAGACAGAAACTACCACTTTATAGACTATGGTGTGTCTCTAGCAGACAGAAACTACCACTTTATAGACTATGGTGTGTCTCTAGCAGACAGAAACTACCACTTTATAGACTATGGTGTGTCTCTAGCAGACAGAAACTACCACTTTATAGACTATGGTGTGTCTAGAGCAGACAGAAACTACCACTTTATAGACTATGGTGTGTCTAGAGCAGACAGAAACTACCACTTTATAGACTATGGTGTGTCTAGAGCAGACAGAAACTACCACTTTATAGACTATGGTGTGTCTCTAGCAGACAGAAACTACCACTTTATAGACTATGGTGTGTCTAGAGCTCAGCAGACAGAAACTACCACTTTATAGACTATGGTGTGTCTAGAGCAGACAGAAACTACCACTTTATAGACTATGGTGTGTCTAGAGCAGACAGAAACTACCACTTTATAGACTATGGTGTGTCTCTAGCAGACAGAAACTACCACTTTATAGACTATGGTGTGTCTAGAGCAGACAGAAACTACCACTTTATAGACTATGGTGTGTCTAGAGCAGACAGAAACTACCACTTTATAGACTATGGTGTGTCTAGAGCAGACAGAAACTACCACTTTATAGACTATGGTGTGTCTAGAGCAGACAGAAACTACCACTTTATAGACTATGGTGTGTCTAGAGCAGACAGAAACTACCACTTTATAGACTATGGTGTGTCTAGAGCAGACAGAAACTACCACTTTATAGACTATGGTGTGTCTAGAGCAGACAGAAACTACCACTTTATAGACTATGGTGTGTCTAGAGCAGACAGAAACTACCACTTTATAGACTATGGTGTGTCTAGAGCAGACAGAAACTACCACTTTATAGACTATGGTGTGTCTAGAGCAGACAGAAACTACCACTTTATAGACTATGGTGTGTCTAGAGCAGACAGAAACTACCACACTTTATAGACTATGGTGTGTCTCTAGCAGACAGAAACTACCACTTTATAGACTATGGTGTGTCTCTAGCAGCAGACAGAAACTACCACTTTATAGACTATGGTGTGTCTAGAGCAGACAGAAACTACCACTTTATAGACTATGGTGTGTCTCTAGCAGACAGAAACTACCACTTTATAGACTATGGTGTGTCTAGAGCAGACAGAAACTACCACTTTATAGACTATGGTGTGTCTAGAGCAGACAGAAACTACCACTTTATAGACTATGGTGTGTCTAGAGCAGACAGAAACTACCACTTTATAGACTATGGTGTGTCTAGAGCAGACAGAAACTACCACTTTATAGACTATGGTGTGTCTAGAGCAGACAGAAACTACCACTTTATAGACTATGGTGTGTCTAGAGCAGACAGAAACTACCACTTTATAGACTATGGTGTGTCTAGAGCAGACAGAAACTACCACTTTATAGACTATGGTGTGTCTAGAGCAGACAGAAACTACCACTTTATAGACTATGGTGTGTCTAGAGCAGACAGAAACTACCACTTTATAGACTATGGTGTGTCTAGAGCAGACAGAAACTACCACTTTATAGACTATGGTGTGTCTAGAGCAGACAGAAACTACCACTTTATAGACTATGGTGTGTCTAGAGCAGACAGAAACTACCACTTTATAGACTATGGTGTGTCTAGAGCAGACAGAAACTACCACTTTATAGACTATGGTGTGTCTAGAGCAGACAGAAACTACCACTTTATAGACTATGGTGTGTCTAGAGCAGACAGAAACTACCACTTTATAGACTATGGTGTGTCTAGAGCAGACAGAAACTACCACTTTATAGACTATGGTGTGTCTAGAGCAGACAGAAACTACCACTTTATAGACTATGGTGTGTCTAGAGCAGACAGAAACTACCACTTTATAGACTATGGTGTGTCTAGAGCAGACAGAAACTACCACTTTATAGACTATGGTGTGTCTAGAGCAGACAGAAACTACCACTTTATAGAATATGATGTGTCTAGAGCAGACAGAAACTACCACTTTATAGACTATGGTGTGTCTAGAGCAGACAGAAACTACCACTTTATAGACTATGGTGTGTCTAGAGCAGACAGAAACTACCACTTTATAGACTATGGTGTGTCTAGAGCAGACAGAAACTACCACTTTATAGACTATGGTGTGTCTAGAGCAGACAGAAACTACCACTTTATAGACTATGGTGTGTCTAGAGCAGACAGAAACTACCACTTTATAGACTATGGGTGTGTCTAGAGCAGACAGAAACTACCACTTTTATAGACTATGGTGTGTCTAGAGCAGACAGAAACTACCACTTTATAGACTATGGTGTGTCTAGAGCAGACAGAAACTACCACTTTATAGACTATGGTGTGTCTAGAGCAGACAGAAACTACCACTTTATAGACTATGGTGTGTCTAGAGCAGACAGAAACTACCACTTTATAGACTATGGTGTGTCTAGAGCAGACAGAAACTACCACTTTATAGACTATGGTGTGTCTAGAGCAGACAGAAACTACCACTTTATAGACTATGGTGTGTCTAGAGCAGACAGAAACTACCACTTTATAGACTATGGTGTGTCTAGAGCAGACAGAAACTACCACTTTATAGACTATGGTGTGTCTCTAGCAGACAGAAACTACCACTTTATAGACTATGGTGTGTCTAGAGCAGACAGAAACTACCACTTTATAGACTATGGTGTGTCTAGAGCAGACAGAAACTACCACTTTATAGACTATGGTGTGTCTAGAGCAGACAGAAACTACCACTTTATAGACTATGGTGTGTCTAGAGCAGACAGAAACTACCACTTTATAGACTATGGTGTGTCTAGAGCAGACAGAAACTACCATTTATAGACTATGGTGTGTCTTAGCAGACAGAAACTACCACTTTATAGACTATGGTGTGTCTAGAGCAGACAGAAACTACCACTTTATAGACTATGGTGTGTCTCTAGCAGACAGAAACTACCACTTTATAGACTATGGTGTGTCTAGAGCAGACAGAAACTACCACTTTATAGACTATGGTGTGTCTCTAGCAGACAGAAACTACCACTTTATAGACTATGGTGTGTCTAGAGCAGACAGAAACTACCACTTTATAGACTATGGTGTGTCTCTAGCAGACAGAAACTACCACTTTATAGACTATGGTGTGTCTCTAGCAGACAGAAACTACCACTTTATAGACTATGGTGTGTCTAGAGCAGACAGAAACTACCACTTTATAGACTATGGTGTGTCTAGAGCAGACAGAAACTACCACTTTATAGACTTTGATGTGTCTAGAGCAGACAGAAACTACCAGTTTATAGAATATGGTGTGTCTAGAGCAGACAGATACTACTACTTTATAGACTATGGTGTGTCTAGAGCAGACAGAAACTACAACTTTATAGACTATGGTGTGTCTAGAGCAGACAGAAACTACCACTGGTCATTTATTGACAGCACCCCACCACAAACAACGCTTTTAAAAAATCATGGCACAAAGTTATATTTGGGGTTTACAAAACAAAATGTTAATTGAAAAAACTAAAAAAAAATTATAATACTCACTACTTGAAAACAAATACAATAGTTTACATGTACTTCCTCATACAACATTAGTGACTTTAACACGAAAATAACTACTAAAGGTACACGTAACTGTTGACAATAGGGAAAGCAAATTGCCAATTATATTAGATATTACATTTCAAATGAAACTTATTCGTCGTTTTTCGTAACAGATATGATGTCTCACTTCAGGTTTTTATATTGCTCTACTATATTTGGAAATGCTGGTCATATTCATATTTCAAAAATTTAAAAGTTGCGAAAAACATTAAAAGATAAAAAAAATCATCATGTTCTTATTTCTTAAACAATATCACATTGTTTTAAAAATACATTTATTTGTTTCTGAGATAATAAATTATAAATCTCGCCTCCACCGTCATTCATAGTATTGACCGATAAGGAGGTCATAGGAACTAGTAGTAAGTTAACAGCTGTCATTTTCCCGTATTCCTGACGTGTGTTACGACTTTTGTCACATCGTGTAAGGGTAATGGAAAACTAGAGAACGACAGTGATAGGAAAGGTTGACACTGCTTAGGGTCCATACAATAGGGATTCTGTATCGCTTACAAATCAACTAACAGGCATATGGGCTGAAACACAAACTTCTTTCATGTCATTTTTGCGTGATATAAGATAGAACCGCCATTCGCATACGAAAAACCCAACTTTTTGTAAAGTGTCTGGGCCCAGTTTCATAAACATTCCTTAACTTAAAATCCTCCTTGGAAAATCATTATAGATATTGAGAAAGGCTCCTTACCTAAGACGTTTTCCTTGACTTATGTAATGTTTTTCTATGCGGAAATTTATGAATTCCTTAAAGTTAAAGGATGTTCGTGAAACGGGGCCCTGGTCCAACAAAGGTTGCCATATTATTCAAGTTTCCATATTTTGTCTATAAAGTGGTAGTTTCTGCTCCTGCTTAACGTTCAGCATAACGGGAGTGGGACGACTGATTCGCCCGTTGTCCGTATAATGTGACCGGGTGGGGTGAGTTGCTTGGTGTCTTCGGTGGCATGCTTCAGTGATATAGCACTATAAAAAGGGCAACAGTTCCACTATACAAGAAGACACAACATGAAAATACCGCAGTCTCCCAAAACACGCACCTCGCACTTCACACACGCTACACACTGCATACATGGGAGGCCGTCCTTACATGACCCTGAGTGTTAATAGGACGTTAAAATAATCAATAAAACAAACAAACAAACTTATAATGATGTCTGCTTTCTTAAACTACCCAATCTATATCCGTCATGATACAGCTTTCGTATAGACCGACGTATCCGTAAGTCCGATATCAAATGAAAAAAGACTAATGCTCTACGCATTTCGTGTTATCAGACACCAAGGTATATACATGTCACGTTTGCTGTCCATACGTCCTGTCGTTTGTAAAACTGATGCCTGTTTATGATGAATCCCAAGGCAAATCTAATGGATCACCAATGCCCCCTGAACGACAAGTGGATGCAATTGATCTTACTCCAGAAGCCCTTTATTTCAGCATTTGGCTTGGCTTGATTAATTAGATTCACGTCCTATTAACAGGAGTTGCAGAAGTACAGAGATATGTTCATTCATTATTGTTTGTTAATGACAAATACAACTCTTAAATGGCTACAATTGTTTTATTACAAATATACAATGTCACCATGAAGTTTCTCCTGGGGCTCGTGGATACTGGTCCTCACTGTAAAACATCAGGTTGAGTGCCGGATACTACTTGATCTGGAAATACATGGCAGGTATATGTTTAATCGATTGGTACAAAATAATGATAAATATATTATTATATGTATTTTCATTAATCGGTGAATTGGTTTCAAAAATTATAACGGGGCCTTACAGTACTGTATAATTAAAACAGACAAAAAAAAACAAATTGACACAATACTGATGTCATACATTGTATAGCATGTTGTTTT
Source organism: Argopecten irradians (assembly GCF_041381155.1). NCBI lineage: Eukaryota > Metazoa > Mollusca > Bivalvia > Pectinida > Pectinidae > Argopecten > Argopecten irradians. The sequence continues at coordinate 4,261,032 of NC_091147.1, forward strand.
CGTAACTTCGATTTTGTTTTTTATATTTTATCAAATTTCATTACCAATAATAATTCTGTTTTTATTTCAAATTAAAAAAAGCAATTTTGATAAACGTACGCATGACTTGCTCTAGGGCATTGGCAACCACGTGACCGGAAGTGCCCATGGTAGCCATTTGTTTTGAGAGTTTGGCATTTAGCTGGCCTAGTGTTTCTGCCATAGTTTGTCCAACGGTTGAAGATTCTTGTTTAATAAGGGAGCCGGCGCCATGAATGATCTGCAAAAGATATCTATTAGTTGTACAGAGATTTACAAACGTTAGAAAATAGGCTGTACAAAAAATTAAAAAAAAAAAAAAAAAAAAAAAAATGATGAAAAAAACTTGCATTTTTGAAAATAATCCAATGTGTCATTGAAATTGTTTTATCCAAAACACTGTTTTGTGCAATTTATCATTTGAATTTTTATATTCATGTATATACAAATACTGTATTGTCACGTCGTGGAGGAATTATCAATATATTATATAGGAAGAACGAACTTCGTTAAGGGCATGAAGGTGGGTTGAAAACATGGACACGATCTTGTTTCCGGCGGCAGACAAGGTATCCGCGACAGCTCTCTTGTGGTGTGTCATCAGGGCGGACTGTAGGTCGTGGAGGACATGGCCAACCTGGACGTTGTAGGAATCTAAAATATCATTATTATAAGTTTATTAAGACAATGGACATTGGAAAGGTAATTGACGGCGCCTAAACCAACCAACCAGGATATTGTAGGATGCTATAATTCGATACATTCATTACAACCAGGATATTGTAGGAAGCTATAATTAGATACATTCATTACAACCAGGATATTGTAGGATGCTATAATTAGATACATTCATTACAACCAGGATATTGTAGGATGCTATAATTAGGATACATTCATTACAACCAGGATATCGTAGGATGCTATAAATATTATTACAACAGATATTGTAGGATGCTATAATTAGATACATTAATTACAACCAGGATATGTTAGGATGCTATAAATAGATAGATTTATTACAACCATGATATTGTAGGATGCTATAAATAGATAGATTTATTACAACCAGGATATTGTAGGATGCTATAATTAGACACATTCATTACAACCAGGATATTGTAGGATGCTATAATTAGACACATTCATTACAACCAGGATATTGTAGGATGCTATAATAAGATGAGTTCATAACAACACCACACAGTAACATTATGATGGAAACAGTGCCACGTCGAACCATGTTCCATAAAAATCATAAGCTTCATTTGAATGGCAATGACGACATTCTGTACCATCTGATTGACGAGGCTCCCACTATGATTTGGTACCAGTGGGAGGATATTCGGGAATAGGTTGTGAGTTGTTTTTGTGTGCTTGTGGGTATGGTGGCTGTGAAGACTAATCACTAAGACAGAGTGTAGCTGAAATAAATAAGGTCCATCCCATCTTGAAAGGTTACAGATCGTAGAGCCGGACTGGTCAGATATTTTGCCGTCCATGTGCATTAATTAAGCTATCCATAACGATTTACCACTAAAGGAGATTGTTGCCTGAACCTACCAGTGACACCGTCCACCTTGGAGGAAATCTCTGCCGGAGAGAGTTCCGTGATTTGGTGTGACACTTCCTCTAGTTTTCCCAAGGCAGTCTGGAACAATCCTTGCAGCTGATGGCTCTTGGCATCAATCATGTCCCGGTATGGTTGGAGCAGCTGTGTTAGTGCGCTAGATCAAACAAAATATCGATAGATAGAGATAGTAAACAATTAAAGAAAGAATCTCATAAACGTCAAAACCTTGATAGATACATCGTTAATACACTATTTTTATACTTTCATCACACGGTTTTTGAGGACATTCATATTTGCTGGTGAATTTTTTGTTCACATCAACATTCTTTAACGTGTAGGTATGACTTTGTAGGCTATGGTTTAAAAGATTATGCGTGAAGTTATAAACCAAAGAACTTTCATTGCCTGGCTTAAGGACCAAGCTTTCATCAACAATTCTTAACGTAGAATTCTCCACAAGACAAAGCACTACACTACACTAATTTTCCTTAACTTAAGGGTTTTCTTCTGTATTTCTTACCTATGGAGAAAATGTAAGTGTATGAGTGTAAAGTTAATATTCGTATCTGGTATCTGCCCCACAAGAAACTCAAAATTGAGATGTGAAATAACAGTATCATCCTTATGGAACAAGGATAAAACATTGATGATTAGTTCTTAGTAAGGGCATCTAAGTCATCGCGGCCTAAGTCTTATATCTATCGTGAAGAAAAGACTTATTGGAAATGTTCTCAGGACATTATCAATCCCAAGAATACAGACAACGAATACAGTGGCATGAAAATATTTTGGATATACGTGTATATAAAACACATTAAAAAAGACTCTTCCAATATATCACCACTTAGAAACAACAGTATTCTCCAGAACGACCCAAAATGAAAGTTAAAATACCTAACCAACAGTTCCAATCATATTTTTCCATGAAAACTAATATCGACAGACAACGTTTCACAAACACTATCCACATTCCAGGAGAATAAACACTGAGGATCTAACCATCACAGGACCAAATCAAGCAGCTGGTCCTGATAACATCCGACCAAATCTCCTTAAAGACAAGAGACGCATGGGCCTTAACGGTCACCTGAGTTCGGATACAGAATGAAACAGGCATTTCAACACTAAACATTGACCCACAAGACACTTGAAGTCAGTCGGTCATTTTATAAATTTGAATTTTCATTTATGAAAAGCATTTGGTTCCATCAAATCTGTTAATTCAGAAGATGTTTTGAAATTTTACTCGTTTTAACCCTGTTTGGTCCTGCCCTTCTGGTATCTGGGGTTCAACGCAGACCGATATGGATATGTTAAGATACTATATCTCCAGAATAATATTTCTTACCAAGTTTGACTCATTTCCTATGCGAATTGAGCAAATAATGCTTATAAATGTGTTTTCCCTATATAAATTATACATAGTAGTAAACTTAATCCCCTCCCCAGGGGTGAACGTGAGAACCCAGGGTCATATAATTTACAATGATTTGTAAAAGACCTTCAGACCTTTTCAATTATGAAGAGTATTTAATTCTACCATTTCCAGAAAAATATTTTTGAAGTTTGATCCTATTTGACCACTTTTAACCCCGCCTCGAGGGGCCCTGGGGTCAGTCATGGAAAATGTGTTAATAGGATTCAATGGCCATCCTATACTAATAATTTTAACAACATTTGACTCATTTCCTTTTACAAATTACCAAATAATTTTCAAAAAGTATTTTCCCTATATAAACTTTAGTAATCTCCAGGGGTAAACGTGAGAGCACAGGGTCATATAATTCATCTTTTTGTAAAGGATCTTAAAAGACCTTTCTATGAAGAGTATTTGATTCTCCCACATCTGTGAGTGGAGAAGTATATTTTTAAACTTAGCCCACTTTTGGCCCCTCCCACAGCCCCCTGGGGCCATATAATGCACAGTTTTGATAGGCCTTATGACTTAGAAGATTTGTGCAAAATTTCATCGAAATTGCTTCGGCTGTTTTGGAGAAGTAAAAAATCTCCAATTGTTTACGGACATACGACGGACGATGCACGGCAACGGACAAAAGGCGACTAGAATTGGTCACTTGACACTTCTCAGGTGACCTAAAAAAGCTGACCACACCATTACTTACCATAATCATGGTTTCAGACAGACGCAATCCTGCGAGAAAACTCACTCTTAAAAGTCAATGAAAACATAACAAGCACCATTACAGACAGATGGTCTTGTCAGGGACGTTTTAAAAGCCTTTGACATAGTCTGTCACAGCTTGCTCTTCCACAAACTCCATTATTACGTCTAACACAGTCTTAAGTTTAGACTTAACCAATCAAAGATGACATTACAAAAATAGTCATTCTCGATTGGCTAAGCAAATTCACAAGTCTAAGACTGTTTCATGATCCTGGGGTCTAGATTGAGGCGCTACTATCTGACCGACTACAGTCTGTTGTAATTGATGGGGGAACATCGGATCATGTAGACTAGCCTTCGGAATGAAGGGATCTGTACAGGGATCTGTAATCAGGCCTGGTCTGTTCATATTTTATATAAATGGTATGCAACTAAATATTACATAACACACAAATTTATTTTTATACTTCACCATCACTTCAGACACTGACACAAAACCCTACAACAGGATCTCAACAAACTATCATCATGGGAACATCAATGGAAGATACAATTTTACCCAGACAATGCCAAGATCAATCATCCTAAACATAAAGAAGAACAGCCACACATACAAACCCCATATATTGAAAACAGTGTTATCAGTCAAATATCTAGTATTCATCAACACACATGACATGATATCAACTGAAAGACATCGATATATTGGAGATTATACAAGACGAGCTGCCAGATATATGCAGCCAACACCTATAGAAGAACAGCGGATAAGTGTCTGTATCATTCTAGACCACCTAGGCTAGACATCATTGCAAGCTAGACGATACGACACCAAGCCGAATAATGGTTGATGTCCGAAATACACCACAATCTCGTGACTACCACCTCCGACATACTCATTCCATCTAGTAGACTGTCAAGTAATGCACATAGTTCCACCTACCAAATACCAACTTGTAATAGCGACTATAGGAAATTATCATAGCAGGTACCATCAGGGACTGTATAACTCCTTACCGGCTGAAATAACCACCTGGGATAAACTGTATACCATTAAACCTAGGTTGTCCACATCACTGGTATAGAACCACACACTTTATCCTGTTTCACATATTTTATATGTTTTAACCATTAACCCCTGACATGTCAGTATAGTCAGTATGGTAATTGTGTACAGCAATGAACAGAAACAGAGGAGCAGTGGTTTGTGTATGTTAACATTAACATGTTAGGAAAGACGATGGTCATAGTGTATACCATTGATCAAGTCAAGGCTTGGGCATTGCGTGTTCGCAAGTTATGGCGTCAAAATGTATAACATTAACTCTTATCTATCTAACAAACGGAAACACAGAGTTGATACACCGAATTTGACCTTCAATTGACCATTTGATAGCCACTGGGAATTGTGGGAAAAAATACAAGCTCTCGCTGTTCCTTAGAACTTGAATTATCAATCTTATAGAAACACTGACATGTATCACGTGCCAAAGTTGACGTTAGGCGTGGTTTATTTTAATACCATGTCAAGGTTACAGATCACGTGCTTAACATGAAGACGTGTTTCTCACCTCAACTCTCGCTTCGTTGCTGGTGCTGATGTTCCTTGAAAAGCGCTGATGGTATTTACCAATAAATCTGAGGAATATTCAAAATCATATTTGTGTCAACAATTTATCAACGAGTTACAAAGTGAAGACTATGGAATAGCGACATCTCAACTAAAACTCGATGAAATGAAGCAAAGATATTGTCCCGTAGAGAGACTTTAATAAAATAGCTCTGATGAATACACTTCTTGTCCTCTATCGATAAAAATCGTACAAAAATCGAAAACATAGCTAGAACCACATCATGGATATGGACTCATTATGGACCGGACATATTGTGGGATAAATTTCTATGAGCCTCCTTATATTTTGTAATCTCCCTTGAGCCATCCGTATTTTGGTAACATACTATGAGCCATATGTATTGTGATAACCTACTATGGGCCGTCTGACCCAGGAGTTGCTTCCCCTGTTCAGCAGCCTGATTCAGCAGCTGCTTGCCGACATCCGTGGCCTGCTGGCCCATGTAGTGGAAGGTCTGTGTGAAGGCGTCACCAATGTGGGAGAATGACTGCTTTAGACTGTCCATGAAGGAACTTCCCTGGACCGTGGTGGTCAGGGCCAAACACAAGGTCAAGGCTACCAACAGTTTCATGGCTGGGGTGTGGCTGGAGCTATAAAGAGAGGCATTTCATATTCAATTTTCGCGTTTACGTACAATTTACCTCGTCCTCCATTGGGTTTATCATCTCATAAACTAAGCAAAGTAAGAGGTAAATACTTACATTTACAATATTTTCTTTAAACAATAAAATCAACAAAAACGTCAGATATAATCATTCACCTGTGCTATTCGCCGTCAAATTTATACAGCCGTCATTTTGATCCATGCGCAACAGCAATTCAAAAAAGCGCGCCGTTGACTGACCGCTTAAGCCCGCCCTTTTTTCCATGACGTCACAAAAATAGTAATAATATAATCAAAAACATAAATACATTTTATTATATGTCTCCGATTGTCTCGTACATGTGTTATTTGTAAAGATTGGCATGTGATTTTGTGGAATGTCAAAGGAAGACCGCCAATGTTTACATGTATCCATACGCACCGAATTGGGTCACGTTCTGCACTTAAGTTATCGGGAAATAAACAGATCTGCCCCGACATAGTTTATCGATACAGAAACAGTGGCTATTGTAAATATTGTATTTTACAAAAAAAAGACCTCAAAAGAAGTTTAGCGTCTATGAAGAATGTCCTTCCATTTTTGTCTATGACTTTATAAACCCAGAACGAATTATGCTTAAATGCATTTCAGGGTTTGAAACATGAACTAAAATCACTCCAGATATTTTGAATGTATAACTTAATAACCTAAATATATTTCCTACTTTTGATTATATTTCGTATTGGTTGTCATACCGTTGACATTATTAAATCTTCTCAATTCAAAAACCAAATAATGGAAAGGTTTGGTAACTGGGGAATAAATGTGATAAGATGTACGTGTCGATAGATAATTGAGGAGAGAGACCTTACCTTGTCAGTAGTTCACTAAACACTGGCCCTAGTCATGCCACCTTGGACTTTTGTCACCTCAGTTCAATGTACAGGTGTTCATCTTTCCATGGTCAGGGAACACTGAAGGTTGAAATAATGAATAACTCCGTTAATCAAACAGAACGATATGTTAATGTCCTTAACGTCCATATTTGATTTCAAATGTTTGTGTATTATAATAAATATTGTCTGAAATTGTAGGAAATGTCCAAATTGTAAGAACTGTCCCCAAAGGTTTGAGGTCAAACCATCTAAGGTCAATGTAAAAATGTTTTAAGCACAATGCAATAGGGCTTCACGGTATGACCAGGCGATAACGTAACGCTTATTTTCTTGTCCAAATCATGACAATGAGATTGCAAGAATATAACACGAGCCATTCCATTTTCACGCTAATAAAGATGGGACTACAGTAATTTTTTACTATCATTATTTGTCAAAGTCAAACTCATCAGCTCTTGACACCATATAACTCAATATATGCGCGGGTAAAATATATCGCTTTTTTGACATTGATTGACAATGATAAAAGTTCATGAACTGAAAAGCCATGATCTTGGGATAAGAGTTATATGATTTAATTACTTTGGCCAACTTCAATAATGTCCCCGATCTCGTGCAAATATCATCTGCGAAAAAATACCGGCTAGAAAAACAATAGAGATTTATATCACGTTAGGATATGGGAGAAAGAACCATTGGAACAGGCTGGGAAGAAGAAAAATAGTGTCATATCCTTCTCCTGACCGAACTATATCCTAAGTATATCTGTTAATAATGAATAACTATTCAATTGCTTTATTATCGTGCTATCTGATTTTCTTTATTTCTTTTTTTTTCAGAGATTGCAGTATCTATTTTACATTTCAATTAAAACAAATCGTTTATTCAGTTCAGAATTCCAAAATCACATTTGCAAAGTGTAAGTGTTCATATGTACAATCAGTGATGGCATTAGATCACCAATGTTTACATTTAGATTTAAGATAAAAAGATGCCACGCCACTTATTAGACACGACACAATATATGTATAGTACCAGATATCGGTTCTACTTTAAATCGCTCATCTGGTAAAGCGTATGAATATCAAACATCTAATGGGTAACATAGCAGTGAATATCTTGTCTTACAAAATAAATACAACTTTAAAAAGCTATGTGTGCTATAAGTGGCCGCAAATGTTAGCATGTTATTCTTTTCTGCTTGATAAGTCTAAACATGATATTCGAAAATTTCAGTCGAAATGAAGAAAACACACCAAAATAACATATTACTGTATGATAAATACACATCATTTCAGTTGTTTCTTTATAAATTCTGTTCTTGTGATTTGTTACGAATAGGTCCATGCATGACGTTGTCACTTTCATTGTCGGCAAGTACAGTGATTCAACATATCTGTAGTGATTTTAGAGGGAAAGCGTTCAAGATTTATCATTTAATCCGTTCGATATCGTATGACTTATCACGTGTAATACATTTGCGCACATCACTAGTATAATATTACCTAAAGCGATTATCATTGGTTGGAAATGTGACCTCATGACTTGACGTCAGTAAATAATGATGTGACGTCACGATTGGAAGGCGTCGTGACAAAGTAGCGGCCTCTGCAGGATGTTTGCAGCACAATTTGACGATGACATTCTTTGAAAATGCAGGTTGACACTGACCACGGCTAATTCATCTTGTGGTGACACCTAGCTGTCAATCATAACTTGTTATGGGTTCAGATTCTCTATTCGCTTTGGGTTTACAGCGACAATATACGCTTTCACACACACTCACACAACTTTGATAAAAACATACATTCTTGATAAAATTGAAATGTATTGTAGTAGAGAAAGAGAGCACAAAACTTGGTCTTAATCTTAATTACAGTAATTTTCTTTTCTAGGGCTAATGAAATATAGTTACAAAGATTATTTTATTCTTTTATATTTTGTGCATTAAGTAATTGAACCAACTTAACCATGTTGGAATATCGGACAAAATATGGTTTTCTAATATGAAATCTTCATACACTTTGCATTTTTAAGGAAATAAAATTCACCCTCACTATCGTTATTGCAAAATGCAATATTCTCTGATTTCTTCTCCTTTCTATATATATTCACACCTTATGCAGATAACCGAGATGTATGCAATAATAAGATGTTTGTATGAAGTTAATTCGAAAGTATTTCCAGCAAAAGCCATCTGTATTAAAGTTTCTTATTTTTACCGAGGCTATGGAAAAATAAAATTAAAGCTTTCGAAGGAAAAAAAAAAGAAAATGCAGGTTGTTGTAGTTATGTGATATTTTTTTCAATTTGTGTTCATTGACGATTTATCTGACTTTTCTCTTGTACTAACATTGTTAAAGTTCATTCACATCGATAATGCTATAAGCATATAGGCGGTAAATAACCATTACACGTCATTTTGTAATAAAATGCATATTATTTAAGGTCAAATATTTTTAGTATTTTACTTCAGTCATCAACTACATTCAATTCAGTTCTTATCCAATTATCCAATTCATTTTAAAAATAACTTTTAGCACAAACAACACTTTCTGGTCTTTTGGTTAAGGTACATTGTTTGGATATATTTGCAAAGTATTTCTCTATTGCCGGACCGATTTTAAGCGTCGTTCCACGTTTTCACAAAGCCAGTAACTTTACTATGGTACATTCCATGGGTTATTATTAACTAGGAACAAAAATGCAACACCAGAATGAATACACATACAACAATACACATTTGTTTAAACGTGTCTTTAATACACGGACATTAAGACACTTCACTGAGTGGCTGGGGGTGTTGTAGATACTAGGTTATGGAGCGCTATCTGGGCAGCATGAGACGCGGTCTCCACGAAGTGTTCTCCAAGTAAGGCCAACTGTTGGGCGAACTCATTCAAGAAATCGGTGTCACTGTTTACAAAACAATACAAAAATAATCGATTAAGTAAACAAATAAACAAGAATGCAGCGTTATATTATTATAAACGAGAATCGTGTTGTAAATGGCGAAAACCAGTATATTAAAAGTCAATTTGACATTACATCATTCTAATATTATGAAGTTGTTTCCCGAAGTTTAAAGTAAGCCATTTATTATTGCCTGGTAAGGTCAGTAGAAAAGCACTATAAAAAGGTATGAGTGCCAATATCACAAGGAGACACAACATGAATATACCATAACCTCCCAAAACATAAAGCAATTTACACATCGTACACATGGGAGGTCATCCTTTAATGATCCTGGATGTTTAGAACAAAACGTTATCAAGATTGTTCAAAGTGAACAACTGTTTTGAATCAGGCGATTGTAACGTGGCATTACTGTCTAACATCTTCAATCATTATTATTTATTTACATAAAAGCTAGAGATCGTAGTAATAATAGTGATCGTAGTAATAATAGTGATCGAGTAAATATAGTGATCGTATATATATAGTGTACGTAACATATAGGATCGTAGTAATATATAAATATAACAGGAGTTACCTCCTCTTTGAAGACGTTGCCGGTACAGCGTTGTGGAGAGCGGTTTGAGCAGCCTGAGCCGCGGTTTCTACAAAGTGTTCACCCAGTAAGGCCAACTGCTGGGCGAACTGATTCAGGAAATCGGTGTCACTGTTGTGGAAAATAGAAAAAAAATATTAGAATAACTTTATTATCAAATGAAAGAATAAGACCTCTTTACTTCATGCTTTTTTCAAGGTGAAAAATATAGGTAAGTAGCTTTTGAATGACAGGTTGAAAAGGTTGAAAACCAAAGTTGACGAGTTACCTCCTCTTTGACGATGTTGCCGGTACAGCGTTGTGGAGAGCGGCAAACTGTTTACTCAGTAAGGCCAGCTGGTGGGCGAACTGATTCAGGAAATTGGTGTCGCTGTTGATTGTGGAAAATAAAGAATAACAAAAAGATTATCTATTTTAGAAGAATTGCATACGTTCATCATCCATTGATATTAAATGTAAAATGGCATTAATGACGAACTAAGATCACATCAACACCTGAGAAATTACAATAAAACAAGATAAAACCCTGAAAGCAATGCTCCTACATACACGGACCAATGAGGTCTTACCGATGAACATTCAGCTTCAGCTGTCAAAATATCAACTGTGTTGTTTTCTGATTGATCCCATAATACATAATACACCGTTTCCTCAAGAAAAAATAACCAATGACATTTCAGTAGAATCTCTCCATCGTTTCCTGAGAAATAACTCTAAAATATTTATAGAGGAATGGAGACGGAAAGGGAATTGGATACAGAAATAAAAAAAAAGTAGCCCAATATCTGCTGATGATGAGCAAAAATCGTGTTGTAAATGGCGAAAACCAGAATATTAAAAGTCAATTTGACATTACATCATTCTAATATCATTATGTTGTTTCCCGAAGTTTAATGTAAGTCATTGATAATTGTCTGGTAAAGTAAGTAGAATAGCACTATAAAAAGGGTAGGAGAGGCAATATCACAAGGAGACACAACATGAATAAACCATAACCTACCAATACGTAAAACCATTTACACATCGCACACATGGGAGGTCATCCTTAAATGGTCCTGGATGGATATCAAGATTGTTCAAAGTGAAAAACTGTTTTTGAATCAGACGATTGTAACGTTATTGTCTAACATCTTCACTCCTTATTATTTATTTACATAAAAGCTAGTGATCGTTATATATAAATACAACAGGAGTTACCTCCTCTTTGAAGACGTTGCCGGTACAGCGTTGTGGAGAGCGGTTTGAGCAGCCTGAGCCGCGGTCTCTACAAAGTGTTCTCCCAGTAAGGCCAACTGTTGGGCGAACTGATTCAGAAAATCGGTGTCGCTGTTGATTGTGGGAAATCAAAAATAAAAAAAAGATTATCTATGTTAGAAGAATTGCATACGTTCATCATCCGTTGATATTAAATGGAAAATGACATTAATGACGAACTAAGATCACATCAACACCTGAGAAATTACAATAAAACAAGATAGAACCATGAAAGCAATGCTCCTACATACACGGACCAATGTGGTCTTACCGATGAACATTCAGACTTCAGTTGTCAAAATATCAACTGTTTTATTTTCTGATTGATCCCATTATACATATTGCACACCGTTTCCTCAAGCAAAAATAACCAATGGCATTTCAGAAGAATCTCTCCATCGTTTCCTGAGAAATAACTTTATAATATTTATAGAGGAACGGAGACGGAAAGGGAATTGGATACAGAAATAAAAAAAACCCAGTAGCCCAATATCTGCTGATGATGAGCAAAAATCGTGTTGTAAATGGCGAAAACCAGAATATTAAAAGTCAATTTGACATTACATCATTCTAATATCATTATGTTGTTTCCCGAAGTTTAATGTAAGCCATTGATTATTGTCTGGTAAAGTAAGTAGAATAGCACTATAAAATGGGTAGGAGTGCCAATATCACAAGGAGACACAACATGAATATACCATAACCTCCAATACTTAAAGCCATTTACACATCGCACACATGGGAGGTCATACTTAAATGTTCCTGGATGAATATCAAGATTGTTCAAAGTGAAAAACTGTTTTTGAATCAGACGATTGTAACGTGGCATTATTGTCTAACATCTTCACTCATTATCATGTATTTACATAAAAGCTAGAGATTGTTATATTTAATATAACAGGAGTTACCTCCTTTTTGACGATGTTGCCGGTACAGCGTTGTGGAGAGCGGTTTGAGCAGCCTGAGCCGCGGTCTCTACAAAGTGTTCTCCTAGTAAGGCCAACTGTTGGGCGAACTGATTCAGGAAATCAGTGTCACTGTTGCGGAAAATAGAAAAAAAAAGAGAAAATATTAGAATTACTTTATTATCAGATGAAAGAATAACACCTCTTTACTTCATGCTTTTTTCAAGGTGAAAAATATATGTAAGTAGCTTTTGAATGACAAGTTGAAAACTAAAATGGGACCGTTACCTCCTCTTTGACGATGTTGCCGGTACAGCGTTGTGGAGAGCGGTTTGAGCAGCCTGAGCCGCGGTCTCTACAAAGTGTTCTCCCAGTAAGGCCAACTGTTGGGCGAACTGATTCAGGAAATCGGTGTCACTGTTGAGAAAAGGTGATATCCATGTAAATACACAACAACAAATTTACAACAACAGTTTTAAGTGAAAATATAAACAAACTAAGGATTTTTCAAGATAAATATTCTATTAAAAAGATTTATTTGGAATTTTTTTGTTATTATCGGGTTTAAAACTTCTGTTTGATTATTAAATTGTACTTACCCCCTTTTGGTATCTGAAACATATAACAAAATGGTTATGAACCAGGATATATAAACTATCATTTACCTATGTTTATCTGTGTCATCTTCCGCGGAAGCCAAATAGGGCAACGATAGGAAATAAATTGTTTGCACATGGGAAAAATATTAACAAATGATTTTTATGGTGGAATTTGATAGGAATTTGCCTTCCGTAATATCTTTTCATATCTGTTTTTTATTTAGGACCTTTAACTATTACTTTGGTTTTTTTATGTGAAAAAATGAAATTGGCTTTAGTGCAGCAATATGTACAGATGGAACCATTTGGCAAATAAGTAGATCTGCATAGATAATAAAATTATACAAGTTACGGACTTGGACAAAATTGTACTCCCAAAATATTTCCCTAGTACAGTCTACATAAGATTATAACACTTTATGGTATTCTAACCCATATTTAATGTAGTAGTCTCTGTTTTAACTACGCCAAATAAATTTCAACTAATGACAATTTTACTTTTTACATATTATTGCCACCAAATAAACAGGCTATTGTCTATAGCAGGTACTTCCATCGTCGATTTGACCGATTATGACACTAACACAAAGGACTAGGTATGGTAAGGGTTTTTTTTGGCCCCCAAATCCGCTATATTTCAAAGTCTGTTATTTTAAGATGTGAATCTATCATTTATAGTATTAACTACATACCTGACATATTTGATAGTGTTATTAGGTCATATAGCAGTTCTAGTTGCCATGGCAACCATTTTTATTATACATAAATTATGCAAAACGTGAAAAAATTTCATCAAAATTGGCCCTTTTTATGAAGTTTTTCATCTAGTTAACATAGAGCGCATTCTAGAACAAACTTTATATTTCTCAAAATGATGTATTCTTCGTGTCTGCTAATTCCTTTAAAATATAAAGTTTGTTCTAGGTTGTGCTCTATTGCTTTAAAAAGAAAAACTAACAAAACTATGCCAAAATTGACCAAATTTTCAAATTTCCATAATTTATGTAAAGTTACCATGGTTATATTGCAAAACATACTATCTGTCAACAAAAATATCGTTAAGTTTTTATCAAGGGCGTATTCAATATTTCAAACGCAGCAACTTAATTTCGAAATACTTAATTTTAAATTTGGTAGATTTAGGGGCCAAAAGGAGCTATTACCATACTTAGTCCTTTATAAATATGAAAATATTTACATCATTTCAAATGCTCGTATCATGGCATAGAGGGACACTCAAAGACCAGCTTTATAATGTACCTCTGTAGCCAAATCGCAAAATGATTTCAAATTGCTTAAATCAAATCATCTTGTTTTGAATTAAATCAGCAAAATCGTGCTCGAACATAAATGAGTGAAGCACGAGGCTATAAATCAGTAACTCTTATAGTACCAGATACAACTTACCTGGAACAACTGCTGAGGCTGATAGCCCAACGAGACATAGAACCACACAGATCTGCATATTCTTAAACGATAGGAATGTAAAGTGCTAAAACATAATTCTATAGACTTTTATACCATGAGTAAATATGAAGATATCAGTTAATAACTTATTTAAATAAAAATCGCAAATACGAATAATAAATATAAATTATGTCAAATCAAGGCCATATCGTAACTACAATCTAACACTGGAATCGGATTTTAAAGAGGAATTACCAGGCATCAGCCCAAGACCACCTCTGACCTATAATTACATATAGACTTCATTTACCTATCAATGCAGTTATAATTAATATAATAGTTTGTACGTAATTTATTTTAGATTACTAAGACATATTTTCCGCTTTATCCCCGTACCATTGAATTATACTATTTTGTCAGTCAAAGTAGAATAAAGAAAGTTGATATAGTTACACATTTCACCATTTATCTCACCAATACTAAGACTTAAGGAAACATTGTCATTAAAACCAGGATAAGACATATATAAAGATTGATAAAACGCTACAAAACAAGAAAAGTGACCATTCACAACACCCAATTGTATAGGATATTCGTCATATAAATTGTCTTACCGAACAGCTCAGAGAACAGGTCAGACCAGGTTGATGTTCTACTGGTAGTAGTCAAAGGTCAGGAACTCGTCTTCCAATATGTAATCTTATCTAAGGCCTAGAGAGCGGTGAGGCTTTGAAGAGGTCAGATAAGCATATTGTTCGTATAAAGAATTTTATTTCTTTGCTACGTATATAATCTGGATCACTGAAAGATAATATACTCGGAATGGAATAAATCAAATATTTCTCATCAGCTAGACTACTCTGGGAAATTAACCATTGTTTGACTTCATATTTTACTGTGGGGACATAAACAGTTAGCTTATTGGGTTGGATGTTTACGTCTTATTTGACCATCTACAGTGATTTTGGGACGGCCTCTCGTGTATACAATACGCTGTTTCTGTGAATGACTGCATGTTTTGGGAGACTGCGGTACATTAGTTTAGTGTCTACGTATAACAGAGGAACCCTTGCTATTGTTATGGTGATATCCCTGAAGTATACAGCTGATGACACAAAGCTCACTCCCCGGTCATATTATGCAAACAATTTATACTGATAAGGGGCAAACCAGTCGTTCCACTGCTTTTATGCAGTGTGATGATTTATGGTTAGAGTTTCGACCCGTGGGTTATATCAATTTGAGGTAGTGCCTGTTCGCGTTGTGTAATACCCCGGCCACCTTCGAAAGGCTCATGGAGACATTATCATGGGGACTACAAGGGTATATCTACCGTGACGATGTAATGGTCACCAGTAAGACTTTTGACGAAATGCTGAACGACTTGGAGAAGGTCATCAAACGCCTGGCAGCCGTAGACTTCAAGCTCAAAGCCAGAAATGCACACTATATGCAAGAGAAGTGGAATTTCTAGGGCACATCAGAACGCCAGAATGAGTTTCCACGGACCCGAAGAAAATAGAGGTCGTTATAGATTGGCCAGAACCAACTACCGTAACGGAGGTTCGATCGTTTCTTGGCTTATGTAGCTTCTATCAACGATTTGTAAAGGACTTTTCCGCTATAGCAAAACCGCTGCATAGGTTCACCGAAAAAGACAGCGTTTGGTATGGAATGAGTTATGCCAGGAGGCATTTGACTGCATCAAAGGAAAGCTTTGCCGTTCCCCGACACTGGCTTACCCTGACTTAACGAAACCGTTTGTACTTGACACGGATGCCAGTGACCAGGCATTTGGTGGAGTGTTGTCACAGGTACATGACGGACAAGAACGTGTGATAGCATATTCAGGGCGAACCTTGTCAAAATCAGAACGCAATATATTGTGTAACCAGAAAGGAGTTGCTCGCGGTTGTTTACTTTTTAAATATTTTCGCCATTACTTGAACGGGAAACGTTTCCCCGTTGCGTTCTGACCACGGTTCCCTTCGCTGTCTGCTCCACTTTAAAAATCCCGAAGGACAGCTTGCCAGATGGATAGAGGTTCTGAGCATGTACGGCACGACTATTGAAAAAAAGACCAGGTACTCAGCACGCCAATGCCATGCCGATGCGCTTAGTCGACGACATTGTAGGAAATGCAAGTTTTATCCAGATTGGGAAACCACAACAAAATCATCCCACGTGACAGCAGATTGGCATGGTGAATTGACAAGAAATAATTAAGCCGAACTTCAGCATGGGGATCCAGACATTTCTCTCATAAGAAATGGGTAGACACTTCGGTGACGCCCGACAGCACCGAAGTCCATATTGGAGGGGCTCTGATAAAGGCCTTATGATCGCAGCGTAACATGCTGATAGTGCATGGCGGTTTGTTGTACCGTCGACGACAACACAAAAACACCAACACTTTACAGGCTGTGGTACCTACTGCAGATCGCAGCACAGTACTCAACATGTGCAATAATCCCCGAACCTCTGCTTATCTTGGTGTGAAGAAAACATTAAGCTTTATGTTCACTTTGTAATGATGGAATAGAAACTGTTGAGCACGCATTTCGGGATTGTTACAAAATACAAAAGTTTTACAATACTTCGTAATATTTTATTGATGCTTTGCTAATTCCTTTTAGATTTAATAAACAAACATTGCTTTTCGGATTTTATAATACAGTAATAAATAGCGAAATTGATAATGACATAGTTCTTATGATTAAATGGTATATATAAAAGTCCAGATGCCTAAACACACCATTATCCATCACAGCTTTCATCAATCATATTCAAGATCAGTACAATATTCAGAATTTTAATATACAAATTAGTGATAATATACTGAAAGTTAAATTTGACAGGAAATGCGTAAAATGGCAAAGTTTAATAGAATTATGAATTTAGTTGTATGAAATAATTTAGAATGATAATAAAATTTTTAAAAATGGTCGTCATACGTTTCTACTTAATGCTTTAAGGTTTTTTTTTAAAGTTGTTGACTACCATAGTTCTTGTTTTGCAATTACTGTATATAATTTAATCCATAAGCTTTTCTAATGTAGATTGTTATGTTTTGTAAAATGTAGTTTAGTGTTGTTTTTGTGCAGTGTTTGGGGTAGATGACTATATGTGTGAGGAGTATGTGTGTTTTTGCGTGCGTGTTTATTTTTTTCTGTTGGTTTGTGGAAGTATAAGTGATATAATGTTCAATGTGTAGTGTGCATGTATGATAAATTGGAAAAAATAAAAGAAATATATATAAAAAAATGTGTATCAGACACGGAGACCCTCAGTTACTAGTAATTGGTGAGATTACCGAAACAGAATCCTTCTGTGGCGTGTGCGGTGCCAAAAACTGCGTTCAATCTTTATGTTTTTATTTTTGTCTTAGTCACTGAACTCTGTTACTTGTGTTAAAGTTAATTGATATAACATCTACAATAAAAAAGGACGTTTGAGCTTAAGGAGGGAGTAATGTGATGATTTAGGTTAGAGTTACGTCCCTTAAGGCGGAGGTTTCTATTATTCTATTAGAGTCATTCCGCTTTGCACTACGTAAGGTAGAAGTATGGTACCTATATGTTATCTGTTACTATACTTATTATATTTGATAGTAATGAAACATTTAATTAGTGATAATTGTTTATAACACATAATGATAATTTCGTGATTCTACTGTATAATTTGATTTAATAGTTTAACGGGTGATAAACCAAAGGGCAATCATTATTTTTTATCCTGCAACTGCCTCCCATACTGACGGATAACTGCTGCCGGACCAACTTGTGCTTTATCCGTCAACATTAAATGCTTTATCCGTCAATAGGATCAAGTGAATTTGTTTAACATCTGACGGAACTTTTTTCTAGTTTGACCAAGAACATTAACCTTCCAGTGAATGAAACGTCTTTCAAAAACTTGACGTCAGATTCACCGTCGTTACCTCATTTATATGATATCGAAAATCTGTAGTCTTTTTCTTCGCTCATAGTAAAGTAGTGTATTGTAAAGTTATTCTTCGATGGGTAATTATAGGTTTTGAGTATTATCATATTATTCTAGTGATATTACACAGTGAATAGAATTACTTGTATTATTTGCGAATGCGCTTATATATTTCCCCGGGCAGTAAAAAGAGCACATTTAATAATGAATCTTTTCCTTCGCATCAAAGATGCGTCTCGCTTCGGGCAAAATCGATTAATAAACTGGCAATTGTCTTCGTTTTGAACGGCATAATAATTGCAGGATAAATAGAATACACGGTTAGTATTTTACAATACAAGTTTTATTTTGATTCTATATATAGGTTTGCCGCGGAGTCGGACACTGTCCGTCAGCCATGTACTGGCAAGCCAGGGGTTGGTCACTACAGTGACAGAATACAGGTTTTCCTTGTAGCCGACATTGTCCGTCAGGCTCGTGGTGAGAGTTGTGCCAAGGGTTGGTTACAGCCGTGATCAGTTATAGGTTACCCTCAGAGAGGGACACTGTCCGTCCGGGTCGTACTGGCGATTGTGCCAGGGTGTCTCCCTGAGTATGGACAGTGGTAGTGGAATACCATAGTTCTTTGTTTATGTTGCTGGCTATTGTGAAACCAGGGTTGTGCTTCGGTCACAACCCCTTCCGATTAGGCTTAGGATGTACTCCCGGGATGATTTCAAGCCATTTTAGCCCGGTTCCCGGCCGGGCACTAGATATGGCCGGGGCTCTCAAGCAGCATCGGGGAGGTGCCCGAAGAGTTTTAACTCGAACTTAAAATCCCTCCGGTGTCCCGTTGATTTCCATAACCGGCCACATATCCTTCACACATCGTTTACGTATCGTCCAATATCCAGTCGGGAATCGAGTGGCAATCACACCGCCCGACATTCAGCCAGGCCTGGTACAACTATCGTTCATTATCCGAAAGATATCCGTAAGATATTCGTACGGTGTTCGGAGAATAGTTTTTACGTCATGGTAATGTTGTCGTAATGCCATGTAATACGTTGGTTTGAGATACCAAAATGACGTTGGCATCATGATTACCATCAAGACAGTGTGATAAGTTCCACTTACCGATAATTGTGACGTCATAAATGATATAGGTCCTCAATATATCCTAATTGGTCCACCTCATAAATTGTGTATCAAAGAACACATTTGAACTGTAAACTGTTGTTTTTTTTTAGTTTTTATTGATAGCTGTCTATCCTTGAGTAATCACATATAAATTGTATTTGTAAGAAAATCGTCAAAGAAAATTGTACTAAAAACGACTGCGAACATTTTATGCCCCAGACTATATTCATCAATATAATTTCAGTTCTAATGACAATTTCATGACAAATCGCTGTTTCCAGAATCTTAGAAGTTACTTTTAGGGGACAACTATGTTCAGATACTAATTAATAAGTTATCAGAAATTTCTCACAAAAGTTACCAACTTTTTTAGAATTGCAATATTTACAATGCATAATGTTTAATTTTACACAAACAAATAACAGTTCCAAATATATTTTGGCGATACCGCGTGTATAGTGTAGTAAAATGTGTCCAGTGGTCTCCCATGTATAGTGTAGTAAAATGTGCCCAGTGGTCTCCCATGTATAGTGTAGTAAATGCGCCCAGTGGTCTCCCATGTATAGTGTAGTAAAATGTGTCCAGTGGTCTCCCATGTATAGTGTAGTAAAATGTGTCCAGTGGTCTCCCATGTATAGTGTAGTAAAATGTGCCCAGTGGTCTCCCATGTATAGTGTAGTAAAATGTGTCCAGTGGTCTCCCATGTATAGTGTAGTAAAATGTGCCCAGTGGTCTCCCATGTATAGTGTAGTAAAATGTGTCCAGTGGTCTCCCATGTATAGTGTAGTAAAATGTGTCCAGTGGTCTCCCATGTATAGTGTAGTAAAATGTGTCCAGTGGTCTCCCATGTATAGTGTAGTAAAATGTGTCCAGTGGTCTCCCATGTATAGTGTAGTAAAATGTGTCCAGTGGTCTCCCATGTATAGTGTAGTAAAATGTGCCCAGTGGTCTCCCATGTATAGTGTAGTAAAATGTGCCCAGTGGTCTCCCATGTATAGTGTAGTAAAATGTGCCCAGTGGTCTCCCATGTATAGTGTAGTAAAATGTGCCCAGTGGTCTCCCATGTATAGTGTAGTAAAATGTGCCCAGTGGTCTCCCATGTATAGTGTAGTAAAATGTGCCCTGTGGTCTCTCATTTTCATTTCACTTCTTTACATTGTTATTAGTAATTGTGAAGTGATTTAGAAAATGATCTTACAGAAGACAACATTTAAAAGTATGAACGTTAGGTTTTTAGTAACAACGCCAACAAAGGGAGGAACTCTAGCTACCACATCAATTTCCAAGACAGTGATTCAATAAATATAGTTCGGAACTTTAACAAATATTTGACTTTATTTTGCAAATATATTTAAATCTTTCTTTTGCATGAATCTTTCTAATACATATTATAAATCATGATTGTATAACATAAATTTTGTAACATTCCAAATGATAGTTGTTTGTGATATTTGGGGATACACAATCTGCTCATGAATATGAAAAGGAAATAGGTCGAAGTAAACATTGAAAACACTGACTTCTATGTGACAATCTGTGTTCAAGGGTTTATTATTAATATATACCTTCATTTGGGATGTGAGCTTAACAAAACGACATTTAATTTCATCGCGGATTGATTATATTGTTAAGATTTGCTCGGGCTCTCCGCGCATAGCTATGATTGGTGTCTCCCAGTAGCAGAAACAAAAAGCAACATACCATTTGTAAGATCAAGAACAACGGAAAAGGTGTGGTGCACGAACTGATTAAAATTCGGGTCACTCCGTAAATAAAGAATCTGACATCATCGTATTAGGGGTCATGTTCTGGTAACCTTTTTATTGCCCAATCAAATTTCTACTTTATGAATTTTGGAGGTGAAATGAAGGGAACGAAATGATTAGCAAGGAATGTCTGAATGATTTTTGTGTCTTTAGCACAACATAGTTTAAGGTATTTGTAAGCTGAGACGAAATGTCGTTTTCGTTTGACTTTGCAAGGTGGAGAAAATGCATTGAACCGAATTACAGGTGGTATAAAGGTCACCAGAAGGTGAAATCGAATGGGCAAAGTAGTGTAACTCCTTACAACTAAACCTTTAATGGGATATTGTCAGATTGTCTGTGAAACAGTGTGATCACAATCATATGTATTCATATCCGAGTGCTATATAATTTGACTTAATACTCGGTTTACATTTTGAATTTTTTTGTGAAACCAATGTATTTATTTTAATTTAGATGTGTTTTGATAATATTTGTTTTTTAAATAGCTAAAATAAGAACTAAAAATATGAAATAAAAAATACATATTTTATTTCCAATAAATAATTAGAGGTTAATAACAATTGAAGTCACAATACCAGCCTGTGGAAGTGGAAAATCTTCAACCTAAAAAGTAAAGAAATTGATTTTACCAATGTATTTAAATTACGAATTTGCTAAATATCATATAGATGACATAGTGTGGTTAGGGAGCTTCAAAAGGATGTGATGTTTACAGAGTAGTTACACAGTGTTGGTATATAAGTACTTTACGTGTTGATAACATAAAGGGAAAAAAAGGAAAGGGCAACATAAGGTAAAGCTTAAATACATTTGTTTGTTATTCAATTCATAATTATTTCATTCAAATAAAATTTGACTTAATTATTTAATTCACTGCTATTAATATTTGAGAATTTGAACCCGGTTTCTCAAAAAAAAAATAAAATGAGAAATTATCCTGGTAAAAAAGGGAAACAATTCTTGTGTAACACTTACCAGCCAGTCCAGTAAGGAGGGCCTGCTCTCCTGTTGTCACTGCCGTCTGAAGAAGTTGTTCACCGACATGGGTCAGCTGGGATCCAAGATCATGCCAGAAGTTACTGAAATCATTAATGACTTCGGTCAGTGATATTCACGAGGGTTAGATAGATATATAATACGTTTTCTATAAACATAAATGATATTAAACGGCATCCTTTCGTCAGATTTGTTTTATAACAAGCCAGCAATTATTGTAGTACGTGTTGTAACGGCACTACGACATTTGCATGTTAACGAGACGGAGACAAATGTTTGCAGAATCGCTCTTAAATTTGAAAGTTTTAAAGTTAAAAATTAATCTATGTATGTCGGTTTGTGACAATCACATCCTGTCTGCAACATCTTCATTAACAGATAACGTCGTGTTTTGAGGTCTAATACGGTATACGGTATCGATTCCAATTCAAATAACATATTAACCAATAGTGTTGTTTTTTATATTCGTTGTTCCATGAAAGTATGAACAGAATGGCATGATAAGTTATGCTTGTATTTATTAATGTAGTTTAATCATAAATAAATTGATTATTGATTAAACGTCGATGTTTTGAATCTGCTAATACATGACAATTCTCCCTAAGATGACTTTATGGTAGTAAATTTGATTTAATCAAGTTATGATAGCAATGTAGCCTTAAACACGATATAGAAATACACAATGCGTCAAACACCGTACATAGAGATGTGAGCTCCTACTTAGCGCTCAGGATAATGTGGCCGGGTGGGTGTTTTGTTTGGTGTCTTCGGCAACATGCGTCATTGATATAGCACTATAAAAAGGCCAAAAGTTCCACTTTACAAGAGGACACAACACGAATAAACCGTAGTCTCTCGAACACTCACCACACTCTTAATAAACGCAGCACACCGCAGGCATGGGAGACCATCTTTACATTTATTTAATCAAACAAAGAAACATTCGCCTTACCTCCTCTTTCCGAGAGCACTCTGAAGAAGAGTCTGTTCTCCAGTCTGTACCACCTGGGTGAGGAGTTCCTCTCCAACGTGGGTCAACTGTTGTCCAAGATCATGCCAGAAATTGCTTAAATTACAAAACAAATTAAACTAAATAAATTACTAATTCACCAAAGAAACGATAATATTGCTAACATACAATCTCTTTTTTCGGTTGGCAGTTTCTGACGGTGACGTATGGACTATGATGGGCTACGCATGACCGGATGTCTACTGTAAATTTTTATATAATCTGACGTAATGACGTACTTAGGATTTATATTTAGTAACCTTGGTCAATACTAGCCCCAATATAACGCTCAGCTAAAGAAAACCCTGGCAAAGGCAGTTATTAAATTTATTTTAAATTCTGCACCCTGCTAAACATAGACGAACAACTATTGGGAGTCTGCACATGTAGACTACCTAGATTCATTTTAACAAATCATATAAGCCGTCTAACTTTGACTCCACGTTAGATGTACAGTGAGGAAGGCACAATAATTATTTACGTTATATACCATATAACGTGAAAAAATATATTAACGTCCGAATTTTCGCTTAATGCCTACCTCCTCTTTCCGACGAGGGAGCCAAGAAGAAATCGCTTAAATTACAAATTAAACTAAATAAATTGTTGATTGATGTTATTGCTAGCATGCAGTTTCCATATTTCTGCTTTTTACTTGTAATAATCTACTGGGTGTGATTGGTAACGTATGGTCGGATGTCCACCAATATGTTACGTTACAGACCATTTCAACTATACAAATCTTAACTTAAACATATATATTAAATATTCTAATTGATACAAAGAATTTAAAAATGTATACCTTGTCATACCAACTAGTCCAGCTAAGAGTAAGATAATGTTAAATCAGAATACCCTCATTTTAACGTTAGTCATACTACCTACCTCCTCTTTCCGAGGGCACCTGACAAAAGAGCCTGTTCTCCGGTCTGTACGGCGGTTTGGAGGAGTTGTTCACCAACAGTAGTCAACTGGTGTCCAAGATCGGACCAGAAATTGCTTAAAACCAAATAGACATGACTTAAGCAATGTGAAATACTGTTTTGGATGAAATAAAATAAGTCTAATTTTGAAAGTAGTTGAATTCTATATGCGCAGATATTTATATTATGGACATGACATGAAAATATTCAAGTTAATATTTTTAATAGTTTTATCCTAAAGACATATATCATCAATAAAAAGAAGGCATTTCTTGTCAGAGTGATCACGTTACCTTCTATTATTAATGCCTAACTCTTTCCATCTGGTCACTCAAACAGATAATGTTCATGGAGAAAACCCCCGTTTTAAAATAAGTGGTTACATACCTCCTTTTTCCGAGGGCAGAAGCAAGAAGAGCCTGTTCTCCGGTTTGTACGGCGGTTGTGAGGAGTTGTTCGCCAACGTGGGTCAACTGGCTTCCAAGATCATGCCAGAAGTCGCTTAAATATACGAACAAAATCATTTCAATAAATTCTTAATTCACCAAAGAAATGATATTATAGAAATATTGCAAATATACAGTTTCCATATTTCAGCTTTTTTCTGATAGACCTAACAATGTACTGACTATGACTTTTGCCCGATGTTACGTTACAGACAACTATCAACTGTACAAATCTTAACGTAAACACATATATTAATTACTCGAATTGATGAAAAATATTTAAAGATGTCTTCCTCGTCATAACAAATAGTCCATTTAAGAGTTAGATGATATCAAAGCAGCATACTATTTTTATAAAGTTAGTGATACTACTTACCTTCTCTTTCCGACGAGTGAGCCAAGAAGAGCCTGTTCTCCAGTTGTTACGGCGGTTTGGAGGAGTTGCTCACCAGCGTGGGTCAGCTGTTGTCCAAGATCGTGCCAGAAATCGCTTTAAAATAATACAACATTATTGACAACGCTTCAGAGATAATTAAGTATAGTGAATGCTGATTGCTACAGTCGAATTTTTTTTCGTGTACATCTGTAGGTAGCATTTGCGTGTTACCTGCCGTCCCTATTGTATAATTTTGTATCTTCTATCTGACTTTGTCCTGCCTAACATTGCCTTTGACACCGCCTCACTTTTTGCGCTGAGTTGAGCGCTCGGGCCTGTAAGAAAGACTTTTCGTTCTGTCCCCTGGCCGAGATACACCATAATGTACTAAAGTGATAGATTCTGCTCCTGCTTATCGCTCAGCGTTTATTGTAGGACGACTGATTACACTCTTTGTCAGTATAATGTTGCCGGATGGGTTGCAGTTTCAAATATAGAACATAATTAAAGGGACAGGCGTTCCATTATACAAGACAACGCTACACAAATATACCGCAGTCTCCCAATTTTTCACCATGACATTAAAAACGATGAATGATATTTTATACATCAGGTAAGACACCGCATACATGGGAAGCCGTTCTTAAATGACACCGGCTGTTGATAGGACTTAAATATAATAAGCAAAACCAAATCGCGGACTTCTTAGGTGTTAAGTTTTAGTGTTGGAATTGAAGTAACAAGCGAAGTAAATACAAAATATATACGCACTTTGATAGTATTCATATGCATTATCAGTACTGAATCTATAGGTCTTTGTTGGCAGAGGAAAGTGTAGTCATGAACACTAAAGACTATAAATTACATTTTAAAAGAAGACCTTTCTGTCAGGGTGTGTCACGCCACCTTTCCTTAATAATGCCGAACTCGCCTTTCCAAATAATCATGCTTATATTTAGATGATATTGATGCCAATTACTCTCATTTTAAAGTTAGTGATGCGACCTACCTCCTCTTTCCGAGGGCAGCAGTAAGAAGAGCCTGTTCTCCGGTCTGTACGGCGGTTGTGAGGAGTTGTTCACCAACGTGAGTCAGCTGGCTTCCAAGATCGTGCCAGAAATCGCTAAAATTACAAATCAACTAAATGAAACCAAAGAAATAATATCATTGCTAGCATACAGTTGTAATGTTCTATCGTGATGTTTCTAATAACTACGTAATGGCTGTGATGTGTTGCGTGTGACCCGATGTTTACACAAGCTGTATTAACGTACTATCAGCCGTAAATAGTACTAAATACGTGTAAATAGTACTAAATACGTGTAAATAGTACTAAATACGTGTAAATAGTACTAAATACGTGTAAATAGTACTAAATACGTATTTGAGATATACATAAACTTACAACCATTGCGAGTCCATCATTGCAGATTACTTTGATTCATTTTAGGAAATAACATAATGGTTTAACTCCGCATTGGATATACATGTACACCGTTACAGGGAATAAACAATGATTATTGATGTTTCGGATCATTTAACGTGAACACATGTTAACATCCGAATGCCGACCTCCTCTTTCCGACAAGGGAGCCTAGAAGAGCCTGTTCTCCGGTCTGTACGGCGGTTGTGAGGAGTTGTTCACCAACGTGGGTCAGCTGGCTCCCAAGATCGTGCCAGAAATCGCTTTGAAATAAAACAACATTATTGATCACGCCTCAGAACTAAATGAAGAGATTGTTTATCTGATTACTGCTGATGAATAAATATTTTTTCGCGGAAATTGTAGACATTAACTTTTAACTATAGTACAATAGTATTCATTTACGCTATTATCAAAGCTACGTGTATAGTTCTCGATGGGCAAAAGGAGAGTGTAATCATAAACACTACTAAACATATAAATCACCATTAAAAATAAAGTCATTTTTTGTCAGGATGGTAAAAATACCTATTATTAATGTCTAACTCGTCTTTCAATCTCGTGGTTACTCAGACAAATAATGCTCAAGGAAAACACCCGTTTTGGAAAGTAATACTACATACCTCCTCTTTCCGAGGGTGGAAGACAGAAGAGCCTGTTCTCCGGTTTGTACGGAAATTATTATAGAAATATTGCAAATATACAGTTTCCATATTTCAGCTTTTTTCTGATAGACCTAACAATGTACTGACTATGACTTTTGCCCGATGTTACGTTACAGACAACTTTCAACTGTACAAATCTTAATGTAAACACATATATTAATTACTCGAATTGATGCAAAAGATTTAAAGATGTCTTCCTCGTCATAACAAATAGTCCATTTAAGAGTTAGATAATATCAAAGCAGCATACTCTTCTTATAAAGTAAGTTATACTACTTACCTTCTCTTTCCGACGAGTGAGCCCAGAAGAGCCTGCTCTCCAGTTGTTACGGCGGTTTGGAGGAGTTGTTCACCAACGTGGGTCAACTGGCTTCCAAGATCGTGCCAGAAATCGCTTAAATTACAAATTAAACTAAATAAATTGTTGATTGATGTTATTGCTAGCATGCAGTTTCCATATTTCTGCTTTTTACTTGTAATAATCTACTGGGTGTGATTGGTAACGTATGGTCGGATGTCCACCAATATGTTACGTTACAGACCATTTCAACTATACAAATCTTAACTTAAACATATATATTAAATATTCTAATTGATACAAAGAATTTAAAAATGTATACCTTGTCATACCAACTAGTCCAGCTAAGAGTAAGATAATGTTAAATCAGAATACCCTCATTTTAACGTTAGTCATACTACCTACCTCCTCTTTCCGAGGGCACCTGACAAAAGAGCCTGTTCTCCGGTCTGTACGGCGGTTTGGAGGAGTTGTTCACCAACAGTAGTCAACTGGTGTCCAAGATCGGACCAGAAATTGCTTAAAACCAAATAGACATGACTTAAGCAATGTGAAATACTGTTTTGGATGAAATAAAATAAGTCTAATTTTGAAAGTAGTTGAATTCTATATGCGCAGATATTTATATTATGGACATGACATGAAAATATTCAAGTTAATATTTTTAATAGTTTTATCTGCAAGTCCAGTTTGATATCTTAGAAATTATTACGCTCCCGTATCAACCGATCACATGCGAAGATACAAACGGCAACGTCATGTTTTACGTTATGATTGATAATATAATTTTTAATCAAATACAAATGCTTGTTATAGTGAATATTATGTTATAATTTATTTTAACCAAATATAAATTCCTGTTACAGTGGATATTAAGTTATATTATTATTATAATTCTAACCCAATAGAAATGCTTGTTACAGTGAATATTACGTTATAGTATAATGGCAACCCAATACAAATGCTTCTTACCTCCTCTTTCCGAGGGCAGAAGCAAGAAGAGCTTGTTCTCCGGTTTGTACGGCGGTTGTGAGGAGGTTTTCACCAACAGTAGTCAACTGGTGTCCGAGATCGGACCAGAAATTGCTGTAAATTAATAATCATACCAATCGAATACACAAACGGCAAATAAGATATAGTAACTTGACATATGAGTCAGTTGTTATCTAAGATCGTGCCAGAAGTCGCTTACATCGAAAAATAATAATATGAATAGCCAACGCGAAGAATTGTTTCTTATGACTTTTTTGTGGATCCAAAGGTGAATTTATGTTCGCAGTTAAGTCCATCATGCCTATTGGTTATGGTAATGAATTATATATGCGATTGGGGCTTATGTACATGTGTGGCGAAAATAGGCCTTACCGCTGTGTCACATGTGTAACGTATGTGTTTTATTATTGTAAATGTTAGGCAGACGCTTAAGTGTTGTAGTATATCTTGTAAGCGTTTCAATGACTCGGTGTGATTTTAGTTTCATTGATTGCCACTAGGGGCACTCCTTTCTCCAGCACTATAAAAGGAAGCGAGCTGAGAAAATGCTCACTCTTTGTTCTGGTCGTCGACTGGTCAACATCGAGTCACACTCTCCAGTAGGTATTGGCACTGAGAGACAGAAGTGGCTGAAGAAGCATTGCCTTGATCAGCGTCATACCCAGCGGATCATTCCTAGCATAGCTCTCAGCAGTGACTAGTGTGTAGTTTGTGGTGTCGAATATCGGTCGTGAGGTGCTCGTGACATAGTATCACGACCAATGACTACTAGTCGTGATCGATTGCTCATGACATAGGTGTTGAGGTACCTGGCTTGTGTAACAGCCAGCAGGCCCGAGCATTAGCTCGATGGTGGATGGTCGTACCACGGTAGTCGGTACTTATGCTTGATCAGTACATGTATCAGTGTCTTGTACATAAGCTTTGGCGACAGGCAGCCGTATTGTGGTGTCAATTCATGTAGATCGAATGTTACTCGCGACATCGTCTCACGACTACTAGTTAGTAGTCATGAACACTCACGATATAGGCAGGTCGTGAGTAGGCCTGGTTATAGTACAGCTAGTGTTGGCGACACGATCGCAACCAGCAGGCTCTGAACCTTAGTCACAGTGATCAGAAACCACACAGTGTTATGTGTCGGAGTATACTTTGGCCACAGACAGTTGTAGTGTATAGTTGCTGCTGTCCGGTGGTTTGTTTTGTGTACGTATTCATCAGCACTGGGTGTGTTGCGATCCAATTGTGTATAGGAGTTGTCTCCCTTCAGCTAGTGTATTGTAGTTCAGAGAGGTACTCTGTCATTATTCCATGTGTTGTACATAGAGCTTTGGATAATGTTACTGGTAGTAACCATCATTATTTGTATATATTGGCTGCTGTAGTATAGTTAGTGATTCATAACAGGGACCCAAGTATGTCTTGGTAACAACCCCCGCCCGCTAAGTTACACATGCATTTTATTGATCAAATGAAATAAATCCATGTTCAGGACCAACGCCAACAGTAAATGACGTATGTTGACCGTTCATAAAAACAGTTCATGATTTCATTTTTTCTCGTTTGAATATATGAATTGGAAGTCGTTTCATAGAAGGGATTCCTTAATTTTTAGTGGAGTCGGAAAATATGAAAAGAACTAACGCCCCTGCAGTTAATGTAAAGCTTTGACTTTTCCTACAAACTTTTCCAGTTCTTCGACACAAAGACTTACAGATATTAAATATAGAAAATGATTCTGGTGATAACCATACGAAAACCTAAGTTCAGCCTTCTTTTTCACGGACACGTGTTGTAACGTCCTATTAAGAATACTCCAATGTTTCGTGTTCATGGATCAATGATCCTTAAATCAAACGATGTAAGGTGAGGTCAACAATTCAATCAGATAATCATATACCTACCTCCTCTTTCCGAGGGCGGAAGCAAGAAGAGCTTGTTCTCCGGTTTGTACGGCGGTTGTGAGGAGGTTTTCACCAACAGTAGTCAACTGGTGTCCGAGATCGGACCAGAAATTGCTGTAAATTAATAATCATACCAGTTAGATACACAAACGTCGAATACAATTGATGGCTGATATACTTTTTAAGCCAACACAAATATTTGTTACTACGAAGATTATTATATAAAGATAGATAAATAATCGATGTATCGTTATGGTGCATCGAGATGCACGCCATTATGTGTTAATTGATTGTAAAAAGTTACATTATTTAGCATAAAGAATGGCAAAGTGAACAGAAATTACATATATATAAAGAATATGCAATTTATTCTTATCGTGACGCTACCCAAATTGGTACGCTAGCCAACTTGGTACACCTTTAATATATATGAAACAGAATTTTCAGTTAACAATCTAATCTGACAATAACTGCAATGACCAAAAATAGGGTGCTTAACAGTAACTATGACATTTTGCATATGTCATAATCCTGTTGCTTATTATCTCTATTAAACAAAAAATTAATTAATTTATGAAAAATCCGGAAACGACGTCGTGCAACAACGCACCATATATTTTAAAACAAGGAAAAAAACGGCTGAATGGGATATTTTTGACAGTTATGTGACTGAAATAAACTAAAAATGTTTGAACTTTCCTTAAATGAATTCAAATGTTTTTTATCATGCTTAGACATTCATTAATCAAATGGAATTTGGGAGGTGTACCATTTTGGGTGCTCAAACTTGCTGAAACACAGGGCTGGACCGGACATGCTTCAAAACTCTCTACAGTCGAAACTCGTTATCTCAAAATCGCTTGAGTCGAAATTCCGGTTGAGTCGAATTAATTTTCAAGTCCCGTTTTTTGTCCTTCTTTGTGTATGTATTTTAAGATCGGATGACTCGAATTTCGATGACTCGAAACTCCGGTTGTGTCAAAGTCAATTCCTGGTCCCTAGAACGGATATTCAGAGAAAAAAATAGTCGCTATCTCGAATTTAATTTTAGTCAAAATTTTAAATAAAAAAACCCAACAATTACGTAAATATAACATGGATACAAACAATTGAAATTCACCTGTGGTTTGTCGTAACACGTGATTGGTTTACATGCACATATCGCGATCGGTATATGCAGATTCAGGCCTATGGGAACATACTACAACAATGACTGCTAATAAATAATTGTTTAATAATCCTCTCAAGGCTGGCTTCCTAATTAGTGTCACTTTAAAATTGTGACTTACCTGTACATAAACACGCGTGTTTATAAAATCACACTCGGCATGGCTCGATCATGACCGGAAGCGTGTTTGTTTAGGAATCATTAGAAACGAAAGTGTTTTCTAAGATTTGTATGGATTGTTGATAGTGTAAAATAATTTAAGAAACCCACAATGCTAAATGTTTAACTAGTCGTTGCAGATGTACTAGTATCTTAGTCATACAATGTATTTCTTCGTTGGAAAAATAGAAATCTACTTTCGTTTCATTTACCGTAAATTATATTAACCAATAGAAACGGAGAGTGTAGTCTGCTCACGGTAGGTGAAAACTATTGTTTATTTTACTATTTTGAAATACCATTAAATTCTGAAATAAGAATGATGCTTTTTTATTTGTTCAGGTACTATATTCCGTATATGCTTGATGTATGAACCATTGAAGTCAGTATACGTATACCACCGGGCAATCAGGGTGCATGCCTATTATCGTGACGATCATATTATCGTAATTAAATTTTTTTATTTACAAATGTATTTAAAAAAAAATCCGAAAACATCTGAAAACATATAACTAAAAACATTTAATACAAACCTTATGAGTTGGAAAATCACGATAATATGCTGAACACGGTAATAGGCCATGTACCCGACTGTCGTAAGATATAAGGACCGTTGAAAACCACGTTCTGCCCAAACCTAATGGCATTACGTTTGAGTCGAATTCCGGATGAGTCGAATTATTTTCGTTGGTCCGTTGAATTTCGAGATAACGAGTTTCGACTGTATTTATAAACATATGCACTGCTGACAAGTAAACAAATCATGAAAATAAAACCGAAGGCATCTATTTGTGGAATGATAAAAGAAAAATCTAGTTTCATGCACAGGTTAGAAAACTTTAACAATTATCTTCAAAAAGTGTGCCAATTTGGGTAGCGTCACGTTATATGTGTAACTAGATAGCGTGAGATAATTACATAGTTACAAATAGTTTTGGGGATTTCTGACTAATTCTTTATAATTCGATTATGTCTAATAGGTCTATCCAAGTAAGCTTGACACGGCGCAGCATAATTACAAAGATAGCGGCCGAGTGTATGATCTGAATCCTGGTTCTAAGTATATGAAAAAGTCTTAAGTTAAGACTTAGCCAATCACAGATGGCGTAACAAAAACGTACGTCATTTTTGATCGGCTAAGTCAAAGCTTACGTCTGTGACTGTTTCATGATGATTTAGGCTTGATATCATTGAAGAAAAGACAAATCCGCTGTTACTACAGGGATAATGCACAATTTGGTTTGTCCGGTGTTAGTATTATGTGTCCAAGTGAGGTCTGCCGTACATAGTCTTTGAAGGTATACTTTGTAAAGATAGCACCGTCAGTGATAAGCCGAGCTTTACTTTTGATTACCACACATCAGAATCAGTTAAATAGTTGCACTAAGGTAGAACTTACATTCGTAGGAAAGATAGGAGTCGCAACCGATATAAAAACCCTCTCTCTCGTATAAGTATATACAATTTTACTCACCTCCTCTTTCCGAGGGCGGAAGACAGAAGAGCCTGTTCTCCGGTCTGTACGGCGGTTTGGAGGAGTTGTTCACCAACAGTAGTCAGCTGGTGTCCGAGATCGGACCAGAAATTGCTGTAAATTAATAAACATACCAATTGAATACTTGAACGCCAAATAAAACATATGTACTTGACAGATGAGTCTGATGTTGTCTAAGATCGTGCCAGAAATGAATAACAGCAAACACAAAGATAGAGATAAGGCAACATCTTAATTGTTTCTTATGATTTTTGTGGAACTAACGATGAATTAATATCCGCAGTGAAGTCCATCGTGAATATTGATAATGTTAATGAATTTGATATATGAATGGAACTTACATAGTCGTATTTTATTGATGAAAAGAAATAAATCCAAATTGATGGCCAACGACAACAGTAAATAGCATTTAAGAATATATTGATTTACTGTACACTGTAAATATTTTCATATTTCTCGTTTTCGATAGTTGCACTAAGATAGAACTTACATTCATAGGAAAAAAGCTCATGCAATCGATATAAAAAAACCTCTTTCGTAAGATAATAGTCAAATTTACTCACCTCCTCTTTCCGAGGGCAGAAGTCAGAAGAGCCTGTTCTCCGGTCTGTACGGCGGTTTGGAGGAGTTGTTCACCAACTTGAGTCAGCTGGTGTCCGAGATCGGACCAGAAATTGCTTAAAACCAAATCAAATACGTGTACCGTAGTTCTTGTTAGGATCTCATACTACAATTTCTAAAGTTTAACCATTGTGCGAAATTGTGATTGCTAAAGTTTAACTTTTTAGATATCTAACTCCGCATGCCAAGGGCACCTGCTAAACGATTGGCCAGTACATTTTCAATTGTGTAATCGTTTCCGCGGAATCTTAAAAGATGGACGCCATATATACCTTCGTCATCACTACACTACAATATGAATAACACCATGTTGCAATTACTGTATAATTTATAAACTTCATTCCCCCCCCCCAAAAAAAAATATATATATATGTAGCAATGTCTACTCATTACAGTATTAAGAAAGTTTGAGGTTTACCTCCTCTTTCCGAGCGCGGAAGACAGAAGAGCCTGTTCTCCGGTCTGTACGGCGGTTTGGAGGATTTGTTCACCAACAGTAGTCAGCTGGTGTCCGAGATCGGACCAGAAATTGCTGTAAATAAATAAACATGCCAATTGAATACTTGAACGGCAAATAATACATATGTACTTGACAGATGAGTCTGATTTTGTCTAAAATCTGAATAAAAAACGCCATATATTATAAAACAAGGAAAACAACTGCTGAATGGGAAATGTTTGACAGATATGTGACTTAAATAAACTAAACAATGTTTAAATGAATTCAAATATTTTCATCATGTCTTTTAATCATATCGAATTTAGGAGGTGTCTCAAATCTGCTAAAACACAGGACTGGACATGTTTCAAAGCTCTCTATCTATAAACATATGCACTGCTGACAAGTAAACAAATCATGATATTAAACCCGAAGGCATCTATTTGTGGAATTTTAAAAGAAAAATCTGGTTTCAAGCACACGTTAGAATATTTTAACAATTATCTTCAAAAAGTGTGCCAATTTGGGTACCTTCACGTTATATGTGTAACTAGGTAACTAGATAGCGTGAGATAATTACACATAATAAAATAGTTTTGAGGATTTCTGACTAATTCTTTAGATTACAATTAGGTCTATTAGGTATATCCTGAAACCTGTCCCCATTCTGATGTATCAAATCGAGCCAAGGAAGCTTGATACGGCACAGCAAAATGACGTAGATAACGGCCGAGCAGAGTGTATGATCTGAAACCTGGCCCCAAGTTTATGAAACAGTCTTAAGTTTAGAATAAACCACTCACAGATGACGTTACAAAAACGTACGTCATTTTTGATTGGCTAGGCCAAAACGTACGTCTTAGACTGTTCCATGATGATTTAGGCCTAATATCAAAGTAGAACAGACAAATCCGCTGTTATTACAGGGATAATGCACGATTGGTTTGTCCGTTGTTAGTAAAGTATGTATCCGAGTGAGATGTGCCGTTCGATGTCTTTGACGGTATACTTAGTAATGTAACACCGTCAGTGATATGCCGAGCTTTGCTTTTGATTTCTACACTTCACAATCAGCTATATAGCCGCACTAAGATAGACCTCACATTCGTAGGAAAAATATGACTCGCAACCGATATAAAAACCCTCTCTCTCGTATGATAATATACAATTCTACTCACCTCCTCTTTCCGAGAGCAGAAGTCAGAAGAGCCTGTTCTCCGGTCTGTACGGCGGTTTGGAGGATTTGTTCACCAACAGTAGTCAGCTGGTGTCCGAGATCGGACCAGAAATTGCTGTAAATTAATAAACATACCAATTGAATACTTGAACGCCAAATAAAACATATGTACTTGACAGATGAGTCTGATGTTGTCTAAGATCGTGCCAGAAATGAATAACAGCAAAAACAAAGATAGAGATAAGGCAACATCTTAATTGTTTCTTATGATTTTTGTGGAACTAACGATGAATTAATATCCGCAGTGAAGTCCATCGTGAATATTGATAATGTTAATTAAGCAATAAACTGTTACCAGATTGGACATGCGGTTTGAATGATATGAAGCCCATTCGGAAGAAAGACAAATAGAATGGCACCCCCGCCATGAATATTTATATTTCTGACGGATGGACTTCAAATCAACTGTATGTTCAATCTGGTAAAAGTTTATGACCTATGTATCCAATACTATCATTCAAATTCAAAACAATACGTGCATATCTTTTGAATTTCCCGCTTGCGCTAGTGTAAGTTCAATAATCGGAATAGCCATAGCATCAGCTTCGGAATATAGTTCCACACAAAAACGGTTTTGAACAAGCGAAAATATGGAAACTATGCGATGATGTTTTTAATACATGTTATTTTGTCAAAACGGTAATTCCATTGGAATTTAAAGACCGCACAACTTTAAAACCAATTTTTGTATTCTTTGACCGTTATGTATAGGCGTAAGTATACATCGTATACATTGTTTGTGACGCGATGGAAAGAGTAAATATTCATACGCTTGACCAGATGGGAGTTTATAGCCTGACATTTCCCATCTGGTTAAACATAGCTTAACTGTAACTGAAAGTAGAATGGACATATTGAATTATATATGAGGTTGGTACTTATGTTCACGTATTTTAAATGAAATGAAAATTTTTTTAAATAAAATGAAAGTTGGGGACCGACGCCAACAATAAATCACGACATGTGTTGATTGAAATATTGATTTACTGTAAACAGTTAATAATTAATGTTTCTCATTTTCATATAAAAGCGGGAAATCGTTTCATAGAAGGGATTCCTTAATTTTCAATTGAGTCTGGAAAATTGAAAAAAAAACAACGCCCATGCAGGCAATATATAGCATAATCACTAAGATGGTGGGAGCAGAGTGTGAAAGTTGTTATCGAGGAACAGACACATCCGCTGTTAGTACAGGGATAATAAACGATTGGTTTGTCCGCTGTTAGTATAGTATGTCCGAGTGAGATGCGCGTTCGATGTCTTTGACGGTATACTTAGTAATGTAACACCGTCAGTGATACGAGCTTTACTTTTGATTACCACACATCAGAATCAGTTATATAGTTGCACTAAGGTAGAACTTACATTCGTAGAAAAAAAAATTGTGTAAAAAACTCTCTCTATGGTATGATAATAGTCAATTTTACTCACCTCCTCTTTCCGAGGGCAGAAGTCAGAAGAGCCTGTTCTCCGGTCTGTACGGCGGTTTGGAGGAGTTGTTCACCAACGTGAGTCAGCTGGTGTCCGAGATCGGACCAGAAATTGCTTAAAACCAAATCAAATACGTGTACCGTAGTTCTTGTTAGGATCTCATACTACAATTTCTAAAGTTTAACCATTGTGCGAAATTGTGATTGCCAAAGTTTAACTTTTTAGATATCTAACTCCGCTTAACGATTGGCAAGTACTACAGCATTACATTCAACTGAGGTTTAAGTAATTCACTTCCGTTACATTTTCAACTGTACCATCGTTTCTGTGGAATCTTAAAATATGAACGCCATGTATACCGATGCAATCTTCGTAACCTCGACACCGTAATATGAATTACACAATGTTCCAAGTACTGTATATAAACTTCATTTCAACAAAAAAATATCTAACATTGGCTTCTTATTACAGTATTCAGACAATGTTTATCTCCTCTTTCCGATGAGGCCAGCATTAGCAGCAGGCGCCTCTTCCGTGGCGCGGAACAAATGTCACCAACATTAGTCAACGTTATCATATTGGGTTAGTAACTGAAGCCTGTTAAGCTACCTATCATATTAGGTTAGTAATTGAAGCCCGATAAGCTACCTATCATATTACGTTAGTAACTGGATCCTGAATAAAACGTCCCATGTGTTAATAATACTTACTTTCTCTTGGTCTCTGTTATGAAAATAAAAAGTAAGTGTATTTAGTATCATAATACAAGAAAAGTTATTGGAGATAATATTTTATCTTGTACTTAATCTTAATTTAAAAAATAATGGTTTGATTGTTGTTTTTTTTTTAATTTTCTGAACTATTTGATTTTCAAATGAAGCAAAATGTGCGTCGTGTATAAATATTTTTCAAAATATGAACTAGGTAACTGAAAATAACAATATCATGGAAAGCTAGGAAATAGCCAACATATACTTACCTCTAAGTACAGCTGCCGAGCTGACTGCCACCAGGCAGAATAACACTAAAAACCTCATCTTTCTAAAATACAGACATATAACAAAGGTTACCTGATGACTGATTGGAATAATACTTAATGAATCTACTGTTTCATATTATTATATATATATATATATGCTCTATATTATATATAACTGGTCTTTTTCGCAGATGTGACGATTCATAATAAGTAATAGATATAATGTGAGAATCCTTTAACTAACACATTTGAATTAATGAAGCATGGTGGTTATTTATATCGTAAGAAGAAATGCGTCGTATATCAGTACACAAACCGATGCTTGGAGAAAAAATGTATTGCAATACAGTTAGTGCAATACGTCCAGTCATAACGTGTTTCTTTTAGATCAACACAACGGTGGAACTTTCATATTTGTTTAGGTAAATTTCAAGGAAAAAATAAAAATGCACATTTTTAATGTTGATAAAGCGCATTTCAGAAGTTAATCACACCAAGTAAATCATGTGGATAAAAATCAAAAATCCTACCATAGATAATACTGTTAAAACGTTAAGAACAAAAATATAACGTAAACGTACGTATTTTGGCGTAATCAAAATTTAGCGCAAATTGGTTTGGAATGGGGAATTCGCACATTAATCGAGAATTCAATACTAACATTGCAATTAGCGAAAACATAATTTAACACAAAAACGTTGGCACCAAAGACCTGATATAAGATATATCGCTACAGTGTGTACGTTTACAATGCTATTTTGTTTCAGGCTCCGGGATCACGAGACAGTCTTACACACAAGTTTTCATTCCTAATTTGCTAAATCCAAACTTAGGACTGTTTGAGTTTTAAGACTGTTTCATGATGTTGGGGCCTGAACAATTCTGCCATGCTAAACCTCCTACCTGTTCAACCAAAGTCCAGGCTAACGCACTGCCCAATCCAGAAAGACCGGGTTATATACAGCAGTTGTCATGTGACCGCGTCATGATTACGTGCAGTGGGCATGCCTGGGTCAATCCTGTCGGCCTGAAAGGACTGGCGATGTGCATGTCTTATCAGTAATCCGGAAGTTAAAAGTCTGAGATGACCAAATCAAACATAGAACAGTGGTCTTAGAAATGTAACATGGACAGAATAAACTTACAATATTGTTCCGAAGATGAACTAATTATGCGAAGTTGGTTCTATCAATAGTAGCATTTCAACATGAGAGGTCAACTTAAACGAAAACGTGTTATTATTATTATACCTAAGCTTTCTTATATCGCTACAAACACACATTAAATGTGCAGCACAATGCGAAAACTGCAGAATGTATCTGGATGTTATGTTTTGATTATAAATCACTGACATATAAATATTTTAACTTCAGTTTTCTTTTTTAAAGATCGACTGCGACTCGCGAAATGCTCCACTATGTGATGCGGTCAAATGAAATCAGTGTACCAAGAACAAAACTCTAAAAGAACAAAAATATCTCAGAT
Organism: Argopecten irradians; assembly: GCF_041381155.1. Lineage (NCBI taxonomy): Eukaryota > Metazoa > Mollusca > Bivalvia > Pectinida > Pectinidae > Argopecten > Argopecten irradians. The sequence continues at coordinate 4,300,412 of NC_091147.1, forward strand.
GTGGGAATATGATCATAGGACGAACTGTGATAATCTGAAGGTGCAATGAGCGAAAAAGTCAATTCTTGGAAACTTTAAATTAAGACGCTAAGTTGATTACATCTGCGTTTGTCTTCTTTCGTGGGCAAATTCATCAGTTACAACTTCAATGTCGCTTTAAGGTCAACCTAATGTTATCACCAATCGAAAAATATGCAAACGATACGGACATATACCAAGGTACAACATATCGTTGTTACGTCTTAAAACTCGTTTTCATGTTTAATGATTTTTGTTAATGACATTAAAAGTCTTCCTAAAAGAGGCATTGGAGTTCAAGGCTACCAGGGATGTTATACAGTATGACGCCATACAGATCCGTGTTGTCACTCCTCACTCCGTGTTATAGCGGCTTCTGTGAGAACGAGGACCTGCATAGTAATCAGATTATGGTATGGGGACACTTCCCCGACTTAAATTGTTAGATGACTATGTGGCCTTAAGTGAGGTCAGTTTAATGAATCGCGACGACTTGTCCAATATCTGTGGTGTTAGCTGGTCACCTATTTATGGTACATGAGTATTGTTTAGCGAGACAGAGCTATAAAGTAGACATCATACCAATTCCACCCAGTCACGGCAATGTTACGGTGGCTTAACAGGCGCTTACATTTAGGATTGTTACTCGATCGTGTCACGGTTTTATGAACAGGTTATTGGATGTAACATGTCCGTTACATTTGCCTATAAAGAAAAGTTTATTTCAATCCTATTGGTTTTATTGGTCTGTGAACAGATTAATCTCAGTTCTGAATTCTAGGAACCGCAACGAGGATTGTTTTAATGCTGTGTAATTAACCTAAATATACAATACATTATAGCTAATTATTTTCACAAGGCTATTTTTTCTATTTCCAGGGCCATGCTATTATCGCGAAAATTTGATCTGCGAAATATTATTGAGAAATGTTTCGTTCATATAAACCCTCAAATTCAGACGGTGAAGATTTCAAATTGCCTAAATTTAATGTTCTCATTTGGTTTGAGATCGCCGAAATCTTGACTGGAGAAAATAACCGGCTGTACGATATATTAACAACGATGTCATCACATCTACCTCATATAATGTTTGTAAAGGAGCTGTTAGCTAACAACGATGTCATCAAATCTACCTCATATAGTGTTTGTAAAGGAGTTGTTAGCTAACAACGATGTCATCAAAGCTACCTCATATAATGTTTTTTAAAGGAGTTGTTAGCTAACAACGATGTCATCAAAGCTACCTCATATAATGTTTGTAAAGGAGTTGTTAGCTAACAACGATATCATCAAATCTACCTCATATAATGTTTGTAAAGGAGTTGTTAGCTAACAACGATATCATCAAAGCTACCTCATATAGTGTTTGTAAAGGAGTTGTTAGTTAACAACGATGTCATCAAATCTACCTCATATAGTGTTTGTAAAGGAGTTGTTAGCTAACAACGATGTCATCAAATCTACCTCATATAATGTTTGTAAAGGAGTTGTTAGTTAACAACGATGTCATCAAATCTACCTCATATAATGTTTGTAAAGGAGTTGTTAGCTAACAACGATGTCATCAAATCTACCTCATATAATATTTGTAAAGGAGTTGTTAGCTAACAACGATGTCATCAAATCTACCTCATATAATGTTTGTAAAGGAGTTAGCTAACAACGATATCATCAAATCTACCTCATATAATGTTTGTAAAGGAGTTGTTAGCTAACAACGACATCATCAAAGCTACCTCATATAATGTTTGTAAAGGAGTTGTTAGCTAACAACAATATCATCAAATCTACCTCATATAATATTTGTAAAGGAGTTGTTAGCTAACAACGATGTCATCAAATCTACCTGATATAATGTTTGTAAAAGGAGTTAGCTAACAACGATATCATCAGATCTACCTCATATAATGTTTGTAAAGGAGTTGTTAGCTAACAACAATATCATCAAATCTACCTCATGTAATGTTTGTAAAGTAGTTGTAAGCTAACAACGATGTCATCAAATCTACCTCATATAATGTTTGTAAAGGAGTTGTTAGCTAACAACGATATCATCAAATCTACCTCATATAATGTTTGTAAAGGAGTTGTTAGCTAACAACGATATCATCAAATCTACCTCATATATGTTTTGTAAAGGAGTTGTTAGCTAACAACGATATCATCAAATCTACCTCATATAGTGTTTGTAAAGGAGTTGTTAGCTAACAACGATATCATCAAATCTACCTCATATAATGTTTGTAAAGGAGTTGTTAGCTAACAACGATATCATCAAATCTACCTCATATAATGTTTGTAAAGGAGTTGTTAGCTAACAACGATATCATCAAATCTACCTCATATAATGTTTGTAAAGGAGTTGTTAGCTAACAACGATATCATTAAATCTACCTCATATAGTGTTTTTAAAGGAGTTGTTAGCTAACAACGATATCATCAAATCTACCTCATATAATATTTGTAAAGGAGTTGTTAGCTAACAACGATATCATCAAATCTACATCATATAATGTTTGTAAAGGAGTTGTTAGCTAACAACGATGTCATCAAATCTACCTCATATAATATTTGTAAAGGAGTTGTTAGCTAACAACGATATCATCAAATCTACCTCATATAATGTTTGTAAAGGAGTTGTTAGCTAACAACGATATCATCAAATCTACCTCATATAATGTTTGTAAAGGAGTTGTTAGCTAACAACGATGTCATCAAATCTACCTCATATAATGTTTGTAAAGGAGTTGTTAGCTAACAACGATATCATCAAATCTACCTCATATAATGTTTGTAAAGGAGTTGTTAGCTAACAACGATATCATCAAATCTACCTCATATAATATTTGTAAAGGAGTTGTTAGCTAACAACGATGTCATCAAATCTACATCATATAATATTTGTAAAGGAGTTGTTAGCTAACAACGATATCATCAAAGCTAGCTCATATAATGTTTGTAAAGGAGTTGTTAGCTAACAACGATATCATCAAATCTACCTCATATAATGTTTGTAAAGGAGTTGTTAGCTAACAACGATATCATCAAATCTACCTCATATAATGTTTGTAAAGGAGTTGTTAGCTAACAACGATATCATCAAATCTACCTCATATAATGTTTGTAAAGGAGTTGTTAGCTAACAACGATGTCATCAAATCTACCTCATATAATGTTTGTAAAGGAGTTGTTAGCTAACAACGATATCATCAAATCTACCTCATATAATATTTGTAAAGGAGTTGTTAGCTAACAACGATATCATCAAATCTACTCATATAATGTTTGTAAAGGAGTTGTTAGCTAACAACGATATCATCAAAGCTACCTCATATAATGTTTGTAAAAGTAGTTGTTAGCTAACAACGATGTCATCAAATCTACCTCATATAATGTTTGTAAAGGAGTTGTTAGCTAACAACGATATCATCAAATCTACCTCATATAATGTTTGTAAAGGAGTTGTTAGCTAACAACGATATCATCAAATCTACCTCATATAATGTTTGTAAAGGAGTTGTTAGCTAACAACGATATCATCAAATCTACCTCATATAATGTTTGTAAAGGAGTTGTTAGCTAACAACGATATCATCAAATCTACCTCATATAGTGTTTGTAAAGGAGTTGTTAGCTAACAACGATATCATCAAATCTACCTCATATAATGTTTGTAAAGGAGTTGTTAGCTAACAACGATATCATCAAATCTACCTCATATAATGTTTGTAAAGGAGTTGTTAGCTAACAACGATATCATCAAATCTACCTCATATAGTGTTTGTAAAGGAGTTGTTAGCTAACAACGATATCATCAAATCTACCTCATATAATGTTTGTAAAGGAGTTGTTAGCTAACAACGATATCATCAAATCTACCTCATATAATGTTTGTAAAGGAGTTGTTAGCTAACAACGATGTCATCAAATCTACCTCATATAATGTTTGTAAAGGAGTTGTTAGCTAACAACGATATCATCAAATCTACCTCATATAATGTTTGTAAAGGAGTTGTTAGCTAACAACGATATCATCAAATCTACCTCATTATAATGTTTGTAAAGGAGTTGTTAGCTAACAACGATATCATCAAATCTACCTCATATAATGTTTGTAAAGGAGTTGTTAGCTAACAACGACATCCTCAAATCTACCTCATATTGTGTTTTTAAAGGAGTTTTACCTAACAACGATATCATCAAATCTACCTCATATAATATTTGTAAAGGAGTTGTTAGCTAACAACGATATCCTCAAATCTACATCATATAATATTTGTAAAGGAGTTGTTAGCTAACAACGATGTCATCAAATCTACCTCATATAATATTTGTAAAGGAGTTGTTAGCTAACAACGATATCATCAAATCTACCTCATATAATGTTTGTAAAGGAGTTGTTAGCTAACAACGATATCATCAAATCTACCTCATATAATGTTTGTAAAGGAGTTGTTAGCTAACAACGATGTCATCAAATCTACCTCATATAATATTTGTAAAGGAGTTGTTAGCTAACAACGATGTCATCAAATCTACCTCATATAATGTTTGTAAAGGAGTTGTTAGCTAACAACGATATCATCAAATCTACCTCATATAATGTTTGTAAAGGAGTTGTTAGTTAACAACGATATCATCAAATCTACCCCATATAGTGTTTTTAAAGGAGTTTTTAGCTAACAACGATATCATCAAATCTATCTCATATAATGTTTGTAAAAGATTGTTAGCTAACAACGATATCATCAAATCTACCTCATATAATGTTTGTAAAGGAGTTGTTAGCTAACAACGATATCCTCAAATCTACATCATATAATGTTTTTAAAGGAGTTGTGAGCTAACAACGATATCATCAAATCTACCTCATATAGAGTTTGTAAAGGAGTTGTTAGCTAACAACGATATCATCAAATCTACCTCATATAATGTTTGTAAAGGAGTTGTTAGCTAACAACGATATCATCAAATCTACCTCATATAATGTTTGTAAAGGAGTTGTTAGCTAACAACGATATCATCAAATCTACCTCATATATTATTGTAAAGGAGTTGTTAGCTAACAACGATATCATCAAATCTACCTCATATAATGTTTGTAAAGGAGTTGTTAGCTAACAACGATATCATCAAATCTACCTCATATAGTGTTTTTAAAGGAGTTGTTAGCTAACAACGATATCATCAAATCTACCTCATATAATATTTGTAAAGGAGTTGTTAGCTAACAACGATATCATCAAATCTACCTCATATAATGTTTGTAAAGGAGTTGTTAGCTAACAACGATATCATCAAATCTACCTCATATAATATTTGTAAAGGAGTTGTTAGCTAACAACGATATCATCAAATCTACCTCCTATAATGTTTGTAAAGGAGTTGTTAGCTAACAACGATATCATCAAATCTACCTCATATAATATTTGTAAAGGAGTTGTTAGCTAACAACGATATCATCAAATCTACCTCATATAGTGTTTTTAAAGGAGTTGTTAGCTAACAACGATATCATCAAATCTACCTCATATAATGTTTGTAAAGTAGTTGTTAGCTAACAACGATATCATCAAATCTACCTCATTTAATGTTTGTAAAGGAGTTGTTAGCTAACAACGATATCATCAAATCTACCTCATATAATGTTTGTAAAGGAGTTGTTAGCTAACAACGACATCCTCAAATCTACCTCATATTGTGTTTTTAAAGGAGTTATTACCTAACAACGATATCATCAAATCTACCTCATATAATATTTGTAAAGGAGTTGTTAGCTAACAACGATATCCTCAAATCTACATCATATAATATTTGTAAAGGAGTTGTTAGCTAACAACGATGTCATCAAATCTACCTCATATAATGTTTGTAAAGGAGTTGTTAGCTAACAATGATATCATCAAATCTACCTCATATAATGTTTGTAAAGGAGTTGTTAGCTAACAACGATATCATCAAATCTACCTCATATAATGTTTGTAAAGGAGTTGTTAGCTAACAACGATATCATCAAATCTACCTCATATAATGTTTGTAAAGGAGTTGTTAGCTAACAACGATATCATCAAATCTACCTCATATAGTGTTTGTAAAGGAGTTGTTAGCAACCGTTTTATGTGTTCTATACAAACACTATCGTTCATACATATGGGACTAATACTGACTGGTCTCATACAAAACTTCGCACGAGGCACATGGCTAACCATACAAAACAGCTTCGTGACGTCAACAAAATTACTGTTTTTTTATATAAACTTTTGACATTAGGCTGATTTTACAATATTACATAATAGTCATGTATGACGATTTGACTAGCTGTCGTAGTTTTCTTCAAACTGATTTCAAAATGGCGGGGTATTATAGTTGTAAATTTACAATGATACATCTAAGTATGAAAGGAAAATATTATTAATTACTTTTGTTAAGTTAGTTCATAGAAAGTTATTTTCCTTGTGGCAGGGTATTGATTGTGACGTCATGTGATTTCGTTCACAAAATAATGGCGTCACCGATAGATACCTACCCGCAATGAAGATAAATCTATTATTATAAAAGACCGAATTTTGATAACTGACATGTCCTGTCTTTTTCCGTTGTAACCTGAGTTACATCTGGTCCGGTCTCATGACCTGATTGCCCTGAATTCATGTTCTATCAGATTTGCGCCCGACACTGTTCAATGAACCAATGGACATACCTACTCTACGAAGCACATACGCGAAATAGTGTGGCAATATTCAATACATCCATATTTCATATAAGTTTTATTCATTCAGTGTTTCTCCTTAGCATTATAAAATTATTGTTTCAACTTTTAACGTCAAAGTTTAACATAAAAATTACCAATATCTGTAGTTGCCATATGTAAATGAAATATACATTTTTAATGTTGCTTTGAATGGAGCCATTTTTTACTATTTGTATTATACATTTACTTATACTTTGTATTTACTGTATTGGTCTTTTGTCTAATTTAGAAAGAACAACCTTTCCTCTTTTGAAATAAAAAAAATCAAAATCTATATAGGTAAAATCAAATTAAAATGTGATAGGGGTGCTATTTTAAAGGCAAACTGCCTTATTAAACATTAAAATTTCATTTTAGATTTCTTGGAATCATACAGCCCGGCAATATTTAGTGGAAAGTGACTCATTTTCATCTTGTTATTTCAATTTTAAAGTTTTTAATTAATTAAGGATTTCTTGGAATCGTATGATAAGTCATTGTGTTTATGCAAAATGTTTCATGTCCTATCTAGAACTGTTGAACAAGGCTTATTTTGATCGGAGTAGGGGCCGCGGTGGCCGAGTGATTTTCCGACATATAGCGACGCCAACAACCTCTGGGTCGTGTACTTGAATCCCGTCTTGGGCAGTTGCAAGGTACAGACCACTGGTCCATGGTTTTTTTTTCCAGGATATTACGTATTTCCTCAAATATCAAACTTAGAACGTTCTTACACGATCTTAAAACTAAATTGTTTAGGACACAATCTGATTCCCCAGACTCCTAAGCATACAAGTTGTTGTACATACATATTTACAGTTTACTGATTGGCTCCTAAGCATACAAGTTGTTGTACATACAGATTTACAGTTTACTGATTGGCTCCTTAGCATATAAGTTGTTGTACATACATATTTACAGTTTACTGATTGGCTCTTAGCATACAAGTTGTTGTACATACATATTTACAGTTTACTGATTGGCTCCTAAGCATGCAAGTTGTTGTACATACATATTTACAGTTTACTGATTGGCTCCTAAGCATACAAGTTGTTGTACATACATATTTACAGTTTACTAATCGGATGCTAAGTATACAAGTTGTTGTACACACATATTTACAGTTTACTGATTGGCTCCTAAGCATACAAGTTGTTGTACATACATATTTACAGTTTACTGATTGGCTCCTAAGCATACAAGTTGTTGTACATACATATTTACAGTTTACTGATTGGCTCCTAAGCATACAAGTTGTTGTACATACATATTTACAGTTTACTGATTGGCTCTTAGCATACAAGTTGTTGTACATAGATATTTACAGTTTGCTGATTGGCTCTTAGCATACAAGTTGTTGTACATACATATTTACAGTTTACTGATTGGCTCCTAAGCATACAAATTGTTGTACATACATATTTACAGTTTACTGATTGGCTCCTAAGCATACAAGTTGTTATGTATACATATTTACAGTTTACTGATTGGCTCCTAAGCATACAAGTTGTTGTACATACAGATTTACAGTTTACTGATTGGCTCCTTAGCATATAAGTTGTTGTACATACATATTTACAGTTTACTGATTGGCTCCTAAGCATACAAGTTGTTGTACATACATATTTACAGTTTACTGATTGGCTCCTAAGCATACAAGTTGTTGTACATACATATTTACAGTTTACTGATTGGCTACTAAGCATACAAGTTGTTGTACATACATATGTACAGTTTACTGATTGGCTCCTAAGCATACAAGTTGTTGTACATACATATATACAGTTTACTGATTGGCTCCTAAGCATACAAGTTGTTGTACATACATATTTACAGTTTACTGATTGGCTCCTAAGCATACAAGTTGTTGTACATACATATTTACAGTTTACTGATTGGCTCCTAAGCATACAAGTTGTTGTACATACATATTTACAGTTTACTGATTGGCTCCTAAGCATACAAGTTGTTGTACATACATATTTACAGTTTACTGATTGGCTCTTAGCATACAAGTTGTTGTACATAGATATTTACAGTTTACTGATTGGCTCTTAGCATACAAGTTGTTGTACATACATATTTACAGTTTACTGATTGGCTCCTAAGCATACAAGTTGTTGTACATACATATTTACAGTTTACTGATTGGCTCCTAAGCATAAAAGTTGTTGTACGTACATATTTACAGTTTACTGATTGGCTCCTTAGCATACAAGTTGTTGTACATACATATTTACAGTTTACCGATTGGCTCCTAAGCATACAAGTTGTTATGTATACATATTTACAGTTTACTGATTGGCTCCTTAGCATACAAGTTGTTGTACATACATATTTACAGTTTACTGATTGGCTCCTAAGCATACAAGTTGTTGTACATACATATTTACAGTTTACTGATTGGCTCCTAAGCATACAAGTTGTTATGTATACATATTTACAGTTTACTGATTGGCTCCTAAGCATACAAGTTGTCGTACATACATATTTACAGTTTACTGATTGGCTCCTAAGCATAAAAGTTGTTGTACGTACATATTTACAGTTTACTGATTGGCTCCTTAGCATACAAGTTGTTGTACATACATATTTACAGTTTACCGATTGGCTCCTAAGCATACAAGTTGTTATGTATACATATTTACAGTTTACTGATTGGCTCCTTAGCATACAAGTTGTTGTACATACATATTTACAGTTTACTGATTGGCTCCTAAGCATACAAGTTGTTGTACATACATATTTACAGTTTACTGATTGGCTCCTAAGCATACAAGTTGTTATGTATACATATTTACAGTTTACTGATTGGCTCCTAAGCATACAAGTTGTCGTACATACATATTTACAGTTTACTGATCGGCCGATTATGTTTTAAACTACTATGCACAAAAACAATCGGGGAATAGCGCGTAAACCCGACGTTATAGTGACTTTATGAAACAAGAAACATTGACGTTGCGTATTGATTTAAAAATAATCCCTTGGAAAATCAATGTAATCGTACGTGTAAATGTATTTTATGTTATCAAGTAGTCTGGAAAATTAGTTATCAGCATTGATGCCACTATTTTTTAATTCCATCGAGTTATTGAACAAATTTCGTTTGCAAACTTTGTGAGAATACGCTAAGCGGGTGTCATGTAGTTATGGAACTATCACTTTAGCGTATGATAAAATAACATGACACCAATATAGACTACCATGAATTGCGCCTCACTGCATTGGACATATCTGGCTCGATAACAGACAATGAGGTCAGACTGAACCAGGTGTTGAGAAGTTGACAATGAGCAAATAGGTGGTTGATCGAAATAAAGTAATAACATAAAGCAAAAAAAGAGGAAAAACCTTTTAACATTTACAAAATCAAAAGTTATTCCTTACATATCAATACAAAGGGATTAGGTACAATATACTTTTTTCTCTTGAAAAGATTTTATTAGTTTTCAGCACAATAATACAATAACAATGAGAACAGCACATAGAATGGATCATTCTTATTAGTTCACTGGAATTTACATACTTGTAGCCATGACAGGAAAGAAGAATGATTAAATTTGGTCTAAGATCACCTATTTATGTCAATGTATCAGGAAAATTCAAGAGAATTATTAGATTGCTAATATCTTGGTCTACTGATCAATTGTTCTAATTTTTGTTCAATTTAAGCCTTCTAATGTATGTATACATCTATCTATGTTACCACAGGACCTTAAAGTAATCCTTATTTATTTTTCTTCCACCATATATCACCTTTCTCAAGTTCAAAGACACAATTTCATTTTAAAACATATTGTTTTTCTTTGCTTAAATGAGTTTACCCAAGTTTTGTATACATTTCTATTACCAGTTTATCTTTCAATATCAAATCGATAAACTTTGGATACAACAAGTCATTGGGCGTATTCAAACCTTCTTAAAGGACAAGACAAACTTCAGTTTTTGCCTTTTTCAAATCTTCGTATAATGTAAATGGTGGATGAAAGTTATAAAAAATGCAGAACTTTGTTTATAAATTTGTATAACATTTATCATCAGCATCCAACAAATCTCTGACATCAAAGACCCACCAAGATAATACCATTCGTTATAGACGACACATTTCCTATTCCTATTAAGAGATTATATGAAGTACTCTATATTTATCATGCTAAACCCTCTCTCCTCTTTGGATTGTATAATCTGTTTTCTACAATCCGATTTAATTACAGATCCTTATTATGACTACTTCTATTGAACGTAGTGGTTATAAAAATCTGTATTTTAATCAGATTGTGTTTTCTAGCAACTCTATGTGTTAAGCTTCCCCAAAGGTAGGGGTAGATAACATTATTCAGTCTCTTCAAATAAATGTCATTTGAGCTGAGGAGACTAATAAATAGACGAACAAGATTTTTTTTAAAAGATCTTTTATTTCATTTAGTAAATCTTTTGTTCAGTTATCTCTTTTCCATCTGAGATTGTATTGTTTACTGTTTTATCTACCTAATGTCTCTTTTCTAAATTTGAAAAGTATTTGCTTGGCTTTTCACCATCCTCCATCCACTTGCTTTGGCTCGGATAGCTAAACCCATCACATAATTCTTTCTAAATATCTCCTGTTCAACTTTTTTCTCTATCAACATATTAGATAAAAGGATGTGATTCAGGTGACAGATCACTCAACTGTCGACGAAAAATTAATATGATTTTCTATCATTCTTGACCGAAACTTATTTTTTGCGATTAACTTCAGCACTATATGCATCTAACATGCCTCGTATTTCAAGAAGCAACACTTCCAACAATAAATGATCGTTAATACGATAATATTTACATTTTCACTGCAGTCCCACTATGTAACCCTACCAAGCACAGTTGGCAGTCCTATAGACTATGACTTTCATTCGCTTCTTGTGACGTCATGCTTATTGTGACGTCATAATTATCGTGCCAAGATCACGGAATACGGCTGTTCAAATGGCTGTTCCATCCTTGACGATAGCGAATGATTAATTCACTATGGATGCAAAATCCATTCGCATTTCAAAATAAAATTATAACCAAATGTAAATATAAGCATTGAACGTCTTACAGTTGGCATTCATATTGGCTATGAATGCCAACTGAAAGACGTGCAATAGTAAATTAGCAGACCCAATTTTAACCAGGAATAATATCAGACCGCTCATAGACTGATAGAAATGGTTCAGAAATAAGGAAGAAGTCAAGTCTACCTTTCTTAAATTGTGATTTTTTAAACCAAGTATATCTACGAAAATCTGGATTATTAACCCGCCAAGGGTCACATAGTTGTAAATCTTCCATCATGTTTAGAACCTCCTGCCTAGAGGACCGGTTATTCACATGGACATACTTGTGTGTTTCCATTTTTGGATCTGTAATAAGGTTCCAATCCCCACAATTCGTTATCAAAGGAATCTATAATATCTCGCATATTCCTAAAAAAGCAGGAGTACCCTTGTATGGTCCATGGATATTTATAAGTGTAAATGTAAATTTAGAAATTTTGATCAAAGTACCATTTTCATCAGATTTCTTTTCACTAATTATATATTCTAAATTAATATAAAGGAAAGCCCCCGTACAGTTCCTCTTAAATTATTGAAGAAACATTTATAACACCACTGTGCCCTATAAAGGCAGCGTCCGAATCTTTAAAATGCGTGTCTTAAATGCAGTATATTGAACATTTTCTTTTTTTTGAGGTAGTTAAAAACATCATGTCTTTTTTTATAAATGCCAAGGCCCTGGGCATTAAAGGAGACTATTTTAAATGACATGTCTGTTACAAATATAATGTTTTGTTAATACACTCTATGCGACATCTTATATAGTTGAATTGGGTAAAATGTGAAAAACATATGGTCTCATAACTCAATTTCTGTCCTTCCGTTCAACATTTCCTACTTAACCCATCTGGGCAACGACTACCTTATTACTTATTATGTAGCAACAAACACAATAATCATATCTATTGAACATAGCACCATTGGTCAATATGTCACGCTAGATTGAAAAAGAAAGAAAAAATCATCGAAGAAAGCAGGTACCGACCTGGCCATTCAGATCAACACATGTACATTGTCAAGACAAAAAGTCAATCCTCCAAGCATTTGGTAACTTTTAGGCTGTGTATATATATTTATATAAGTTATTTTCAATATTGATAACTGTAATGCATTACACATTGTTTGCATTGGAATGATTTTTTGTTTCCCAGACTCACAATTAGCCTATGTTAATATATTGATTTGACTTGCCTTACAGGGAGCATATATTATAGTGATATCATTTGGTTCAAAGGTTTTGTAAAATATCCCGGCCTATATTAGCATGCATCGCTAGTATCTTATTTTATAAGTAGAAAGATGTATATCACATAATCCGCCCGATATCCATTGATTTCGCCCGTGTAATATTTTTACATACGTAACATGACCTAGAGCGATTTTCATTGTGACGTCAGACAGAACAATGACGTGGCGTCAGGATTACGAAGACGGCGGGTTAAATGGCGGTGTCTGCTGGATTTTCGAAATAAATTTTGACGTAAAATTCTTTGTTATATAGGTATTTGTAGATATGCGATAAAAAAGTATCCTAAATTTTTCTCGAGGTATTAATTTTTGCTTGCCAGGGCACGCAAAACTAAAAACTTCTTAGACTCGTTTCATAAAATCTCATATGAAGTGAACACTCATGTAAGATCCTATATTTATGCTGTTTAGAGCGCCAGGAGATAGTTTTCGGAAGCATTCAGTTGCATAACCTTATCCTATCGCTGACTTATATATGTATATAAACATATGGCCACGCAAGAATCACTACACGATGGACACGTGACAATTGTGTGAAAACATACAAACGGTATATACTGAAAAAAACCTTAGGAACTTAACATTTTATACAAGGTCACTGCGAGTAGTAAACTAGTACTTCTGAATATGAAGAGAGAGAAAAAACCCACAGCAATTATGTATAGAAAAATAATTAGGAAACAATCACGTGCAATATTATAGACCTGGTTTACTAATAAAAATATCCAATATCTCTTGAATGGGTCTTACTTCCGACCAAATTTCCAAACTTCAAGGACTCCTGTATACGTGTACCAATACCTTTGTCCTTTTCTCTCATGTTTAACTCGACATTGGTCAGCTCTGCTCGCTTTTTTGAGTCGTACGGGCAAGTTCGTTCTTACAGTAATTAGCTCTCTATGAATGTGCTTTGCTGATTAAAGGCTTTTATTTCTGGCCTTCACAGCTGCAAATTTTACAATGACACAAGGCGGTGCACTACTGTGTTGCGATTGTGGTAGCCTATGCGTGTTACATATAATCGTGTTATTCATTGTACACTCGTCCAGGCTCAACATGGAGATAAAAAAGTCCCTCACAACCGCCATTGTGGTTTCATTACTCCTCACAGGAATCCTGTTTTCATTACTCCTCACAGGAATCCTGTTTTCATTACTCCTCACAGGAATCCTGATTTCATTACTACTCACAGGAATCCTGTTTTCATTACTCCTCACCTCACAGGAATCCTGTTTTCATTGCTCTTCACAGGAATCCTGTTTTCATTACTCCTCACAGGAATCCTGTTTTCATTGCTCCTCACAGGAATCCTGTTTTCATTGCTCCTCACAGGAATCCTGTTTTCATTACTCCTCACAGGAATCCTGTTTTCATTGCTCCTCACAGGAATCCTGTTTTCATTACTCCTCACAGGATCCTGATTTCATTACTCCTCACAGGAATCCTTTTCATTACTCCTCACAGGAATCCTGTTTTCATTGCTCCTCACAGGAATCCTGTTTTCATTGCTCCTCAAAGGAATCCTGTTTTCATTGCTCCTCACAGGAATCCTGTTTTCATTCCTCCTCGCAGGAATCCTGTTTTCATTGCTCCTCACAGGGATCCTGTTTTCATTGCTCCTCACAGGAATCCTGTTTTCTTTACTCCTCACAGGAATCCTGTTTCTATTGCTCCTCACAGGAATCCTGTTTTCATTGTTTCTCACAGGAATCCTGTTTTCATTGCTCCTCACCTCACAGGAATCCTGATTTCGTTGCTCCACACAGGAATCCTGTTTTCATTACTCCTCACAGGAATCCTGTTTTCATTACTCCTCACAGGAATCCTGTTTTCATTACTCCCGACAGGAATCCTGTTTTCATTACTCCTCACCTCACAGGAATCCTGTTTTCATTACTCCCAAAGGAATCCTGTTTTCATTACTCCTCACAGGAATCCTGTTTTCATTACTCCTCACAGGAATCCCATATATCAAAAGGTTATACTTCAGACTTCTAACATTTGTAAACTCTGACTTTCTTACTAATTCTGCATTCTTTTCATTCATCGAGTCATTTGCTTTCACTTTATCTTTCCAATTCTAGCACCGACCCTTCTATTTTTTCGAAGTCTGGTTGGATTTCACACACCCTTTCGTTCATTGAAAGACATTTCTAGTTGTTTGATTTGATTATAAAGCTCGTTTGTAAGTGTTTATTTCAAGTTAAAGAATGAGGGATTTAATTTCAAAATTGCTTACTTTGTCGCGGTCGAGGCCTCCTTGTTTAATGGAACACGTGCTCTCCGCAATGATGTCTGGCCCGCTGATTTGGTCATGGTCGATTTCCTTCAGATTTTCCTTTTACAAATACCTCGTCACAGATGACTGATGGATTTGTGATTTGTTATGTTTACTTGCCGCTCTTCTACGTGGCCCCATGCTCAATATATATACACTCGATAGTCATTTGTGCCCAGCACTTACTTCTAACCTACCATGGGAGCCATCATACCGGAAGTCCTCATGTACAATGCAATTAATATATATGTGCATGCTAACGAATAACTGGCTATTGAGATAAGGGAAATGCAAATAATATTTGAGAAAATATAACTCAAAGTCTGTAGAATAATGTTAAGACTTAATTAAAACTGTAATCAAAGCGTTAAGTATACTTTAATATATGAACGAGACCAAGCGAAACCAAAACTACTTCATTATGTTATAATCAAAGTTCAACTATAATTTAATATGTTATACATGGTTCCATGAACTCTCAACTTAAAAAACAATATCCCGCCTTTATAGCTATAAACAAAGTTGTATAAAAACAAGATAAAGTACAGTTACCAACATATGGATAGTATCGATATGGCTTCTTATGGCTTCCCTGAAGTATAAATGTTTTCAAATTTTGTTTGTATAATGAATACCATATATTTCCTGAATACCGAAATCTAACACGTTATTTTGGCCTAGATATATTTTCTTCGTCGCTCTCCTACCAGACAACCAACGTCAATCAACATGCAAAAGTTTCGAGAATTGTCAACAATAATGAAAGGTGGTGTTCAAGCTAACGTTAATAATCCCATAGAAACTGCCAGCAGCCCAATTTTCTTTAAACTTTGCATATTAAAAGTTATTACTTTTACTCCTCACAGGAATCCTGTCATTTTAAAGGTTGTCTGTCCCTTTAAACTGACACTTTTTTCTTTAATGATTTTAAATGGCCCAAAGTGCCCGAATTCTTCATAGTCATTTTCATTCAAACTACCAGCACAAACATGCAAAAGAAGCTAAGCCTTTGTTAAATATTCTACAGTATTTATTCATAAATCATTTGAGTAGATCGTATACTTTATATGTTCGTAATTTCTTTTAGATTTGTAACGGAAAATTTGGTTAGAAATAATATTTTTACGAAAATTAACACTTTTTGGAAAACGAAAACGAAACATTGCTCTTTGTCATCGCATTTCATCCTGTTACGGGTTTTGTCCACAATTTTACACCCAATTGAAAATACTTCCATGTCATTTTCTGTCTATGTGTAAATAAGGTTCGAAATTAAAATCCGGGAAAACAGCTTTTGAGTGACTCAAAAAAGAGAGTGCAGGTAGCAACGGACCACTTCTTTGTTAATATATCTAGTTATACATTTCCAGTTAATGATTCCAGAGTCCGATGTAAGTGAAAATCAGTGTACAGTAATAATTTAAGTAAATATCAAGATAATACATTTTGAAATATTGGTTGCCATTGTAACAAAACGAAGGCCTCTTATTGGCTGAAAGTTAGGTGATATCAGAGTTAACTGATAATTGGTATATAGAGGCTACGTGGTATGCTGAATAACATGGTATCAACTTCAAAAACATTGGTTGTCATGGAATCAAAATGGAAGCCTATGATTGGTTGAAATTTAGATATATCATATTGTCATATTTAAGTGAAAAATGGTATATAGGGGTTATGAAATATACTGAATAACATGGAATCCCTTTTTTTGAAAAAGGTTGCCATGGAATCAAAATGGAGTTCCCTGATTGGTTGAAACTAAGATATTATTAGATATTAGTGAAAATTGGTACATATGGGTTATAAGGTATTCCGAATGAGAATTTATAGTTTTGAGTTTTTTTAGTTATTTTCAGTTTTAAATGCCTTGTTGCCAATTTTTCGAAATAAATGCCCTCTGATGGGTCAAAATTAAGATTGTATCCTTTGTGGTGCTGGTAATTTTTTTAATCATACATGTATATGTCTAAATCAAATGTAACTCTGTTTCTCTCTTTGTTTAAATCAATATAAAATAATAGTCTTTATCTACATAAGAGACATTGATAATCTTAATTTGTATCTTTTGAGTTTAAGGTGCTGACGAAAATATCCTTCTTTCCAATAATGATTTGATCACTGATATAAAAAAAGGAAACTATTTGTTTCACCCAAAAGCATATCTAATTGTTAGGCTTTTTGTACTCTTAGGGAAAATGCATAAATAAAAATGCAATAATTTTAGAGTACATATGTTAGTTAACAAAATTATATCACTAACTGTTGTTTAATTATGATATCTATGATCAGTTTGAAATTTACGGAAAATATTGGTTTTTTTTTTTTTTTTTTTTAGAAAATTCCTCTTGCTACATTTCAGTCAATGAAATGCGATTTTCCCCGATTTCATTTTTGTTTTAAAAAGTGTCTGTTATGAGATAGCATGTTTTTTAAAATGGTTTAAAGTGTGAACAAAATCGATAACATGCCAAATATTTCGAGCAAACCCAATATCCTCAATTTTTGTTGAGATACAAATTTGAGTTGTTTTTTTTAATTTAATTTGTCGTAAAAATAATTTGTATATATCATTATCAATGGAAATAAAATAAAGAATGAAGTATTTTATATTGACAAATATAGTTAAAAAAAATAAAAAAAATGTTCAAAAGATGGACACAAGGCGTCCCTTTGCTAATACCCAAAGCAATTTTACAAAACATCATTTAAGAGCCTTAATACATTTTTAAAACATACAAAAAGAAAATAAAGCACATAAAAAGTAGTTATGTACCTAGACTGTTATCACTGCAAAATTTGAAAAAAAATCGGCGCGTGGGCGCATTTTGCAACCCCACCATTGTCCTGCCATAATAGCCACTAAGACTTCAGGACGGACGTACTATCTTTAGCGTTCATCCATTTGAGATAAGAGAGTGTAGACAAGGCAGTTTGTGCTTCATGTCACGACATTTTCTCCTTGGAATAGTAAATGTAAGGTCAGTAAGACAATAACCGTTACACCTACCCATCAGTAGGCCGGGCGAACAAAGGTTTCTCAACTCAACATTGGTTGAGTAATTATTGTGTCATATGAAAAAGTCCACCCAAATCCAAAATGGCTGCTCTTTGCGAATTGAATTCTGATCAAGACTTAGTATTGGAACTCATTGACATAGAAACACGTTTGAGATGTCTGTTGTCCATTGAGGATGGCTAACCGATTTGTGATTAAAGTTAAAGGTATATGTCGATTTAAGCTTTATTTTAAGCATAAACATGCATTGATTCTGATCATCGTCTTTCAAACGTATTTCTCGTGATATCATTATTCAACCTATATCCAGCAAAGCGAAATGCATGTAACTGTGTAATGAAAAATGTATCTGTAATTGGCTCATTTTATGAAGCATCGTTTTATCCTTCCGAATAAGATTTTGAAATTTGTTTGCCTAGTAGTTAGTCTGTGTGGTAGATTTACCGTCTATGAAAACAACTACCTTGCGATTTGATGTAAATGAGCTGCAACAAATAATTGACAATTACAATCAATTATCACAAGCTGCAACAAATAATTGACAATTACAATCAATTATCACAAGCAAATTCAAAGATACACACATGTGTCGATCAGAACAAATCTCGCTGAATGCGCAGTTTCGGTCGAGAAAACTTCAATCAGACATCAACGTTTTTGTTCAGCCATTTATTAGGAAAACGTCGAACACTTCGCTAAGCAAGCTGGAACAGAAACGTCATGTCATGGTAATGACTGTTCGGGATACTACATAAAGATGTACTACATATACAATAATGTTGATAAGTGGGAATATAAGGTTGCTTAAGGCTGTCTTGTATTCAATAATATCTCATCAAACTTAACTTTGATATCACACATGCTCAAACACATTTGGTAAGTATTATATATTTAAACTTTGCTAAAACAAATTCCATGGGACCAGAAGAAATAATTGATTGTAACAGAAATGCGCTATAGACTTTCTGAAACTTAAAGTTAATTAAAGTCATGGGCTGATTGTATTCCAAATCAACGTAGTTAATTTGCTAATTCACAAATTGAAAATTGGCAACAATGCCTTCAGCGGCAGATTTTCTATTTTCTACAATTAATTGTATACTTGATTGATCGTATTTAATTTTCTATCATTTGATTCCCCTTTTTCATATTAAAACAATGCTACATCAGCAGTTTCATAACAAAATTCCGGAAAAAATTATTATAGAGTAAAATATTTTTTTCTTGTGGGACCACAAAAATAATTCGTATTAAAGATAATTCGTTATAAGCAAAGTCATTATACGTTTCTCAAAGAAGTATAAATAAAGGGCCAAAAACGGGGCTTTGAATTTACTTTGAATTAAGCAGAAATTCGAATCAAGCATATTCGCCTTCAGAACGTGTATATTGAATCAGATTATAAGCAGATTTAGATGGTAAGAGGGGGTGTGTAAGCAGACAAATGGATAGAGAAAACAATGCCCGAAATTTTTGCTCTGTATTACAGACCTTGAAAATGAAAGCGTTAAGAGCAGTAGTTTTATTTTCACTCTCTAATACATCAAATTCATTAGTATGATCTTCATCCGTAATAGAACGAAAACGAGGAGGTTTGCCATGATGGCATTCGAGAGGATATTTTATGGACTTTGATGCACCTTTACTGAAACCAAATCATTTTTGTCCAATTTATGTTGGTCGTTGTCTGACCTAATAGCAAGAAGAGAGTACAGTGGTTGGTGAATTAGTATCTGTGAACATATGCTACATATACTACAATACAAGAGATAGTGGACAAAATCGTTATAGCATAATACACGTATCTACAGATGTCCTTGATGACCTTAGACGATGAACAACACGACAGATTGTGTACTGTTACCATAATGACAACACTCTGTCGTATCCTTTTACTTTAAACTTAGATATTAAAAAATGTTTTCTACTGTGTCAATTACACTACTTGATCTTCTATATAACTGAATCATTTAATGAAGGCACATAAGTTTTGGTGACACTTATTTTTTGTGTCTTGTTTTCATTTACATATGGTATAGACAATCCATAAAACATTGATGTACAAAGTCTTGTTTATCTGGAATGTTTTGTAAACTTATGAACGTTTCATTTCCAAAGTAAAGACGTGTAAAGACAAAGAATGTCACTATGTAAAGTAAATAGATCATAACCTGTAATCCGAAATATTTACGTATCTCTAACTGATAAGATCTCCGTGCCAGGGAAACTTCTCACGGTCTTGTCACGAACTTGAACTTAACCATTAAAGACCGGAGTTTTCATCTTAGCATCTTACCGATATATCATCTTTACATTTATATCCTTCATAATTCAACAATTTGTCTCTTCTTTATTCGGCTTTAATTTCCGATTATTACGAGGCATTACTTATATGTATGATACAAAAATCAACTATATAACCATAAACATGGGACCAATCTGTCTACCATGTTGTAAGAATAGGAACATGTAGACAACATTTTCCGCTGAATAAACGTTTAAATGAGAATCTCGAACAAAAATGTATTGATTTAAAAATAGACATCCTTCATGATTCTGTCACTGAGTTCATTGACTTGTATACTCTAGGACATAGATGAAAAAATGTCAAGGTCAAAACAAAGTTAGTCGTGTTCGTGACGACCTTACTACAAAAGTTATCTGATAAGGTCTGTTTGATTAACCATACATTGCCTTAACTTTCCATTGCATTGCTATATAAATGTTATAATGTTGGTCAACCTCTCTTCTCACTGCAGGTGTATGTCCTCTGGAAATATATAAGGTCAATGAAGAAAGCTGTCAATAAAACAGTTTTCATGGACCCGATATATATCGTACTTGTATAAGAATATATAACTAATAATTTCAAGCGATATACACTGTACAACTACATTTCATTTCGTTCGGGTGTTAGGAGAATATTTAATGTTTTTACCGGCGTATGCAAAACAAAATGTTTGAAAATTGTGATTCTTATTTTTTTCCATAAGTCGATTGAAATATGAAATATTGATGTCAATGTTGATAATTATCTCTTTAGAGAATTCTTGAATTTTATCAAGGGACTATTTTTCGTAATCAATACGCAATGCATGTCTCTATTACGGCACCACGATAACGTCGATTGTGCTGCATTCTCGGAGTTTGTTTATAAAAACAGAATCAGTCAACCAGAACTTCAGATTACGTACGAAAACATGGAATATTTACCAGTGTCAATAATGCCGCATTGTGATAAATAACGGAATAATACAACTGCTAAGAAGCTGAATAGTATGTTTATTATCTTTGTGAGATGGACATACATGTATGATATTTATCTCGAAATGCGAACATATACAGGTTTGTTATCAACAGGTTTATATATAAAATATAATGTAATTAATAAAATCATAAGAATGAAAATGCAGTTATCTTTCCTATACAAATGAAGAGAATGAATTATGACATAGGATATTGCACAATTATCAACGCAAGTATATATTCAATTATCAAACTACTCAATATAAGAGTCCATGAAAAAATCTAACATAATTGAAAATAAGACGAAGAATACATGATTGAAATCATAAACCGATATATAGTGGAAATTAATTAACATGTAACTATATCGATCTTTATAAATGACGAATCCTGATGGGTACTGAACTATTAACGTGATGTAATGCATATATACATAGATGAGCCCAGAGCAACAACCCCAGTATAACCTAAGAACTATTTAATATAAACTCCGTGCTCGTTAGATAGTTTTACTTGTGCCACAGAAAGACTCTGCGTATCTGTTGACACAGTACGGTGGACCGTTCATTGCGAAATAGCCATGTTGACATTCCCGTAAATGTTTGTCGCCATGACTACATAGATAGTACTTCTTACAGTCCACTTTGTCCGGTATAGCCACACCAGGAGCCTTACCCGCACACGAGTACAACTCAGCGTCTGTAAAGAACAAAACATAGTAAGAAATAGAAAAGTCACACAAGTACAATTCGGCGTCTTACAGGAACTTTTTACGGTTATAAATGGATAACTAAAGAATACAGCTCAGCGTCTGAAATGAACAACGCATGGTTAGAAATAGAGAACTAAAATTCAACAAAATACAATTCTGCGTCTTAAAGGAACCTTTTACGGCTAGAAATGGATAATTAAAGAGTACAACTCAGCGTCTGTAACGAAAAATACTTAGTAAGAAATAGAGACTAAAGTCACATAAGTACAATTTGGGGTCTTTAGGAACAATACATAGCGAAAAATGGATAACTAAAGTCACATAAGTACAAATTGGCGTCTTTAGGAACAACACATAGCGAAAAATGGATAATTAAAGTCACATAAGTACAATTCGGCATCTTTAGGAACAACACATAGCGAAAAATGGATAATTAAATGTCGCATAAGTACAATTTGGCGTCTTAAGGAACAATACATAGCGAAAAATGGATAATTAAAGTCTCATAAGTACAATTCGGCATCTTTAGGAACAATACATAGCGAAAAATGGATAATTAAGTCATATAAGTACAATATGGCGTCTTTACGAACAAACATAGCGAAAAATGGACAATTAAATGTTGCATAAGTACAATTGGGCGTCTTTACGAACAATACATAGCGCAAAATGGATAATTAAATGTCGCATTAGTACAATTTGGCGTCTTTACGAACAAACATAGCGGCGTCTTTAGGAACCAGCATAGCGAAAAATGGATAACTAAAGTCACATAAGTACAAATTGGCGTCTTTAGGAACAATACATAGCGAAAAATGGATAATTAAAGTCACATAAGTACAATTTAGCGTCTTTAGGAACAATACATAGCGAAAAATGGATAATTAAAGTCACATAAGTACAATTCGGCATCTTTAGGAACAACACATAGCGAAAATGGATAATTAAATGTCGCTTAAGTACAATTTGGCGTCTTAAGGAACAATACATAGCGAAAAATGGATAACTAAAGTCACATAAGTACAATTTGGCGTCTTTAGGAACAATACATAGCGAAAAATGGATAATTAAAGTCACATAAGTACAATTCGGCATCTTTAGGAACAACACATAGCGAAAAATGGATAATTAAATGTCGCATAAGTACAATTTGGCGTCTTAAGGAACAATACATAGCGAAAAATGGATAATTAAAGTCTCATAAGTACAATTCGGCATCTTTAGGAAAAATACATAGCGAAAAATGGATAATTAAGTCATATAAGTACAATATGGCGTCTTTACGAACAAACATAGCGAAAAATGGATAATTAAATGTTGCATAAGTACAATTTGGCGTCTTTACGAACAATACATAGCGCAAAATGGATAATTAAATGTCGCATTAGTACAATTTGGCGTCTTTACGAACAAACATCGCGGCGTCTTTAGGAACCAGCATAGCGAAAAATGGATAATTAAGTCACATAAGTACAATTTGGCGTCTTTAGGAACAATAAAAAGTCAGAAATGGAGCACACAGATGCACATAAGTATACATATATACTGTGACGAACTGTCCATTTCTATTAATGTTGCTAGGTGTGCAATTTATCTGCAGTAAAAATAGTATAAAGGTCACTGAAATCAGATTGTTTGACAAGGGGCGACGTATTGGTAAATTTCAAACATAAAATTTAGCGTTATTTGAAATAGGGATACCGCCAACATGTTAATAATATATCTTACACATTATTATACCTCACTTTGATTTAGAATATTCTGATTGGATTAAACTTGAAAACATGACCTTGAATAAGTTAGATATCTCCCCGGATTTGGAAGGCGAGGGAAATAACCCCAGGGAAATAACTTCCCAGGGAAATAACCTGGAAGCTCTGCACGTGACCGGAAGTGGACGTCGTCTGCAACGTCCACCAACAATGGCAACGCTGTCGCTTTTTTTTTTGGAGTCCGACGAATTTAGTAATGTTATTATAAAACATGATTATGTGTTCTTTAACCAGATAACAAGTTTATGAATTAATTTTCATTCTGTTCGGTATAATAAGATAATTGTGTCCCAATGTGTCGGAAGACATCTAGAATTGTCTGCCTGGAAAGAGTTATTTACACTCGGGCTTCGCCCTCGAGAAAATAGCTCTTTCCAGGGAGACACATCTAGATGTATCCCTCCACAGAGGGCCATAATTGTATATTATTCACCTTATGTCTACTTTATAACAACATATTAACACTGACCTGCTGATTGGTTCTCCAACACACATTCACTCCTTGTCTCGTCGAAATAGAGGCCATCGGGACAGTTATCGCTCATGATTCGCTCCTCTAGACAGTATATATACTTCTTACGTGTGTACGGGTGTTTGATTCTTGTATTCAACTCGGCATGATCACATATGTTCTCTACAATATCAAATCGTTTCATTAATGGTCTTAAAGATATGGTACAGGTGCCGTATATATACCTATAAATAAAAATATGTCAGCAAAGTGACAATTACATTATACTAATATTAGTATATTTAGTACTTGTCGGCTTCTAACATATCTTTATTACTCATATATACTTCGGTTCTGTATAATTAATTATAGCTTTTTAAAATTTTAGTATATGTTGCTTTTAATCTTGCTTTTTTATTGTTGCCTTTGTTGCTTTATACATTTATATAACGAATATTGTATAATCCTACGGAGATAAGCAGATATTTATCTAAGTATGTAGTTGACTTCACCCATAACTACACTTAACTCAAATATTTAAATTATTTCAGATTTTTACAAAAAACTGTATTTTAGATATTACTGACAGTGTATTTTAGATATTACTGACAGCTTTTCGATATGGTTGTCTTGTCGAGTACGAACTGATATCTACCTGGTAAAGCTTACTTACCTGAAATAAGCCAAATGTCGACCTCGGCATACTTTTTGTCTGCATGACAGCGGAGTTTGGCGCCATTCCACTTCATAGTGAAGAGAAACGTAGTGTTAACCACCTCCTGACGGACACAGTTATTGTCTGTTACCACGCTCCTGCTACTGTGGAACACGAAATCTTTGAAATTATTCTCATCCTTGAATTTAACTTTCCATCCCAGTTTTCCATAGGGATATCCTGGATTTCCAGAACATGTAAATACAGTTCGTCTTTCTCCGAAAATTTCACCATCTAACGAAAGTTTAGGTACTCCTTTGGCGGGTGCTGTGAACATACAACAAAAGACATTTCATTTAGCAATTAATATGTAATATATAATGGTAATTGATTCTGTTTTATATTATTTAGGATAAATACAGAATGTTAAACCGACAATAGGACCTCAATCTCACCTAAAATGTATTGTGATTATTAAACTGGAGAATTGTATGTCAAGACGTCAACATTACATCATGTTAATATATTGATAATACATTATATAAGTGTTAACCTACTTTTAGCCACTATTTCCGCTGTCTGCGCATATTCCCCATCCACCGCGCATGTGTATGTTCCTTCATCTTTACACTGCAGTCGGCCAAACCGGAAGAAGATGCCGGCTTTATTTCCTCTCATCATTGGCTTGGCCTTGACAAACCTATCGAAATTGGACTGCAGTTTGCCTGTGGCTGCCGTGAGCGTAATGAGGTTGGAGTTGTTCCTGGAAATGACCAGTGATTCCCAGTCTGTGAAATTTTCTATGTAGCACTTAGACGTCACTCGCCGATCTCCCAACACACCCTCATCTCCGCTGAAGAATAATGCTGTTAAACAGAGAACAACGGTCGTTATTTTGATCCAATCAAATTGTAGAAATAATTATTGTATAGTATAGTTCATGGAATGTTGAAATATGAGAAATAAAATAAATATCATGTTACGATAAATGTTTCCCTGTCATATATTTGCATTCACTTGTCACTATTACAGTGTAAGTAACCAAACAAAAGTGAAGACTAATATATGGATAACAGTGTGTGACAATGTTGGCGTCAATTATGTTGCCATGGAAATGTCCAGTTCCTTCAAAATGTCTGTTCCATATTGTGGAATGTATCGTCGTTGATAAACAGTGTTCTTGTTCTAATCTAATTAACCTCAAAGATGAGACCCCAAAATGAGTGAAGAATGTTAAGCCTTGAATTATTGTTTTACGCAATTTATGGTCTTTATAGATGTCAGTAAATCATATTTGAAGATAGTTAATCTTCAAAACAATAGTTAATGCTTAGTTATGTTATAAAATACTCCTTTGATATCGCGATGTTCATGAAATGACCGAAATCATACCTTTAGGAATAGGTGGTGGTGTGGTAGTTGTTGGACCTGTAGCATAAAAATAAGAACACTGTTAAAGGCATATGATGAATACCAGTTGTAATAAACATCAAATAAACAATATAAATGAGCAATTCGTTAAGCTGTTTTCTTATTCAAACGCTGACAACTTATATGATATTGATGCATTAAAGATAAAATTAAGGTTTATAGAAAACCTACAAATAATAGTACAATTATTTGTAGTAACGAAGTTTTAAATGCAGACCTAAAAGTCGCGTGTCAATGTTTCACTCATACTTTTCCATAGTTAAACTAATAGTAATTTACAGGTTCAATTATATATGGGTCAAACTTACGGATTTGACAGGAGTTGGTCGTGTTATCCCAGAACAGTAAAATCTCGTCCACACAAAGACACGAGAATTTGCTGGGTTCTCCCGTCTCCCGACATTTCAGATGATCACTGTACATACAGCTATCTGGGTAACCGGACTGGCAGTCGGAGCCATATGTAGGTCCTTCAAAAAGAATATCCGTAAATACTACATTTTTGAAGTACAATAAAATTCAAAAATGTGTGCGGATCGTTAAATAGGTCTATACACATATTGAGAATGAATAGAGGTCATTCCTTACATTGTTTTGCTACGCACGTTTAGTATGTAGCTAATGAGAAGTATCTATCATTGCAGAACACAAAACGAGCAAGATATGGCATAAAGCTAAGCGAAATGTGCAAGAATGTCAAAATCTTATTTTTTGCGCGTCTTGAACATTACTTTAACAGCATGTCCCTAAAGGAAAGTGATGATATGTTCTACCATCAGACTTTAATACGTACTGATTTTACATCTTGATTCTCTATGATCCCAGAACTGTGTGTCAGTGTCCTTACAGCGACACACATCACCCGACCCATCACTGA
Source organism: Argopecten irradians (assembly GCF_041381155.1). Lineage (NCBI taxonomy): Eukaryota > Metazoa > Mollusca > Bivalvia > Pectinida > Pectinidae > Argopecten > Argopecten irradians. The sequence goes on from NC_091147.1 coordinate 4,327,927, forward strand.
CAGGAAGGCACTGCAGCTCGTTGTTATGGTTACAGCTATTGGGAAATTCTGCCTGACATGTCTCTCCAAATTCCGGTCCTGCAGCACAATTTATCAACATTTAGCAACATTCGTATTTGGATAATTTATCCTTTTTCAAACTCATGTCTCCGATTAAGATAATGCATAATGAATGAAAAAGATCTACATATTAGCTGCACCAATACTAGTTTACAGCATATCGATATCTAAATTCAGGTTCTACTATAGAATTTACAATATTTAAGGTGAGTTTTTATTGGACGTTTCCTAGACTTTAGACTCCAAAATATGTTTTAATAACACTAAACGGAATATACGAGGTTCATCATAACACCATGCGTGAAATAATTGTTTTATAAAATAAGCTTGCCTAAACAGATATATTATATGAAATATTACTTACTGATTTTACATGTGGTGGCCGCCGAGTCCCAGAAAGTGCTGTTTTCATTCTTACAGTGACACGTGTTCTCCCCTCCCGGTGTCACGGGGGAACACTCCAGCTCACTATTATGGACACAGCTGTTTTTGAATCCAGGTTGACATTTTTTACCGTATCCTGGTCCTGAAGGAAAATATTGGATACACAAAAATGAATATTGAAACAAATGAAAAACTATTACATCAATGTATTCTGTAAAGAGCACTATGGCGAAATAACAATTCAACTCCAATCAGGAGAATATATTCAACAAGATGATCCAAAAACCTTCTGTGATTAAATTAAAATCATTTTTATGTTAAACAAAATTTCATCTCTTGAACATTGCACCACTCAAGATGGAGACACGATGCGAATGGACTATCATCCTATACATTCCGTATGTTCGTATATAGTATTCCTGGATACTGGCTTACTGAGCCGCTATAAAGTATGTACCATTATAATGAGCTGTTTACTTACGCGGTTTACACTTGGACATATCCTGGTCCCAGAACAGACTTGTCTCGTCCTTACACTGACACGTAAACTGTTTACTTGTGGGCGATTTTAAACAATGTAAGTCGGAGTTATGTTGACAACTCTCGAGGAATTTAGACTCACATTTATCACCGTATGCGGGGCCTGAAAAAGACGGGCAATAAGTTCAGAATCCCTTTATTTATAGAATATGTTGTATTAATAATAAGGTAAGACGTATTGAGATATGTTGTAATGATATGCTACCAATCTCTAACTGCAATTTACTTATTCGTTTCGTAGGGTTAGTATGTACTATTAGCAGAACTCGAATTGTTAAGGTTTTTTTTACTTCATTACTTTTCCATTTATTTGGCATTACTGACACATTATTTACAAATGTGATATAGCGGTGCGTTAACGTTCATTTTTAGATGTTCCATTACTTTTTCATTATACAGGTCTTGTTGTATTTTTATGTTAATTCTGTATTCTATTACACAATCTATGTAAACATTAACATTATAGTACATTTTAATTATGTTCTAATATTATTACATACGTTTTGTGCATTTCTTGGTGTCCGTCTGCCAGAATGTCGTTGTCTCGTCCTTACACTGACACTTGTAGTCCCCGGTCGGAGTTGCTGAACATACGAGTTCGGACTTGTGTACACAACTATCAGGGAAATTCGGCTTACACGCTTCCTCATAATCTGGACCTGTGATGTACAGTTAAAAATTTAACCAACTGGTTCTGATTTCGTTACAAACCATCATTTTTGAAATTAAATTTTAACTTTTCGCGGTGTGGCTGTAGAGTAGATATGGCCCAAATATTTCTCAATGGATCAAATGTTCACATATACTTTTTCTGCAAATCGGGAATTATAATCACCGTCAATATCATCGGTTACTGGTAAAGAAACTTAGTATCACGTTCAACGTTTCAAATTATTGTCATTTGTTCTATTATGTTTGTAGGTATTTAGGCGCAATCATGAATAAAACGGATCTTAGAAAAATACTTCTGATGATATGACACTTACGTGTTTTACAGGTCTCTGTTGAACTCTCCCAGAATGTAGATGTTTCGTCACTACACTGACACTGGTAGAGCCCTGTGGTCTTAGACTGGAGACATTTCAGCTGGGAATTATGACGACAACTGTCAACTTTATTAGAGTCGCATTCGTCTCCATAAACTGGTCCTGAAACGATTACAATGTTGTTATGATTTACCTAAATAAATACAATAAAACATGGAATGTGATTGCGTCTTAGGAAACCAACCTCAATTACGTGCATCCAGGACATATTTCAGTTTCAAAACGAGTATGAAACGAATTTGATGATTGAATATTAAAAGGCAGAATAATTATTATTACTCAGTAAATCTAGTGATCAGTTCCATGATAAAAAGTTATCGAGGATCTTTTGAATACACTGTCACAGAAGGACAAGCAAAAGAACATATCTGAACATCTGTAAATTCTATGAAAACTTTGTAAAAATGTAATATTACTCAAATTGTCTTCTAACTGAACAATGTCACTTACTTGGTTTACATGTATTTGTTTGTACATCCCAGTAGGTATCGACCTCGTTTTGACACTGACACGTGGGCTGAGTAGATCCCGGGGGTACCATACATTTGAGCTGGGAGTTGTGTAGACAACTGTCCGGGAGGGCCGATGTACATGTGGCGCCATAGCCAGGTCCTGTATAAAGGAAACCTTACCGATAAATAAGAGTCCACTATTTTACATTAATCGTAGAAATATGTCAATGACTTAAATAAGTTCAATTCATCAGCTGTATATATATTTATCAAATCTATGGCTAGAAGAGGGCTAATATAAGCGTAGTCTGTTGCTCAATTCTACTGATTATTATCAATAAAATTGGTTGAATAATAATGGCAGATAATATTTTATAATGCATTAGAAGACGGAATGAATATGACCATTTAAGTTTTATGGCAATCAGACGGTCAATCTGATTAAAATACAGATCCTTATTATCACTACGTTTGATATGAGGATCTGACAACATCCCATTAGGGGTCACGTCAGGATGACCTTTGGAAATGACCAATCAAATTGGCACTGCCAGAATCTTGACTGGGGACGAACTAGTTTGAAAAAAACTGTCCGAATTATTTTCGTGTATGTAGTCATCTCGCCCAAAGTGCATAACAATGCTAAATGTATAAGCTTACTGGGACCAAATAGCTTTATCAATTGAAGTAGAAATGTGTAGAAAATGTATTTGATCTGGAGTACACGTGGTAAAAGGTCATCCGAACGTGACCCCATATGGAATATTGTCAGATCCTATATTGAACGGAGTGGTTATAAGGATATGTATTTTAATTAGATTGTCAGACGGTTTGATAAGTCATGTGACATATTGATAATATAATTGTTTTATTGGTTGGTTCAACTATTATCGGAAAATGGCAATTAAAATTGAATCTGTTTTAATATAAGATAATTGATAAATTAACTATAAAACTTTTAATGCCACCAGACTTTTGGATCACTATTTAATGTATCGGGGTTAATGTAGAATTTATTTCCCTGTTTATATGCACATATTAAGTACATGCAAAATTACATTTATTCATAAATCACTTTTGGTGTTTGATCAAATTAATCAGAGATCAACAAGAAAGTCCACATACGTTTATCACAGGAATTTTGACCAGGATTCCAGAACGTGGCAGTCTCATTTCCACACTGACAGATGAATTCACCGGTTTCGGCGGAAGGGAGACAAACCAAGTCTGATTTAAACATACAGCTGTCCTGGTAATTCTTGTCACAGGGACCTCCATATTCCGGACCTAAACGGAAAAAGATCATGCTATGTAGATTCGTGACAATTGTAATTCCCTTATTACACATAAAATGTAGGTAAATGTTTCTGATATTGTCAAAAGATGTTAATATCACTCTGTTTAAAATAAATTACAAAAACACGTATGTTAAACACAAAGAGACAAACATATCGAAGGGAAGACAAGTACACGTATACTGTTTATAGACTCGCATAAATAAATTTGGGATATACGACAATTTAAGCAAGGATGGTTAAGTTTTGTTAAATTTGACAAGGGTGGGTTAAATCAATTTCCTTTTTTTCAAATGGAATGTTTGCAAGTCATCGAAAATCTTGAACTTTAAACAAGCTAACTTATCAGGCTCCGTTACAAATCAATGCTTGAGAAAATCAATGTGCAATTTGCGCAAGCTATACAATTGTATGGAAGAAAGTTAGAACGGAGTACATTTGTTTAATTAATGTCCATTCTAACTGACAAAATCCATTTTGATTTTTTAAACACACATTTGTATAATACCTGTAATGCACGATTTACCCATACCCTACTTACGTGATTTACATGTGGTATCAACAGGATCCCAGAATGTGTTCACTTCATCTGCACATTGACAGGTGTATTGGTTTGATGATATATTCACTGTACATCTCAGCTGGTCATTATATTCACAATTTCCAGGGACGTCCTGATCACAACCAGATCCATACGTAGGTCCTGTTATAAAACAGAGAAGTGAACTAATTGTAAGCAAATTATAATAACATTTGATCCAGTTATTGGTGTAATCTTTAAATTCAATTGAGGAAACGAAAAGTTCGAGTAGATAAAAACTTGTTCCACGAATGCAAAATTTCATTAAGAAATAAAACTCAAATTCATATAAAATTTTACAGATTTTTGTTTGATTTTGTTTAATCGATTTTATTATTTTTCACAAATAATCTGTACTGGTACGGACTACCGCAGTATAAGGTAAGTAAAAGGTTTGTTTATTAATGTAATCGTTTGATATTGTAAAATTATGCCGTTTCACATACATGATAATTTACGTTCTCTTTAACATTGTATATCCTTGGTGATATCTCAATATAATTATTTCACGTACTCTAAATAGAAATACGTATTAATATACTCAACGTTTTAGTGTTATATAAATACCCTACGTACTTAATTTGTACTGCAGCGACTGGCTATTTTATTAGTATAACATACTCAAAGTTTTGGTGTTATATAAGTACCCTACGTACTTGTTTTACACTGCAGAGCCTGGCTGTCCCAGTACGTGGACGTTTCGTTGTTACACCGACAGGTCGGCACACCAGTGGCGCCTGTGTCGGTACATACCAGATCACTGTTATACAGACAACTGTCAGGGAAGGAGTTGTCACACGGGCTTCCATAGCCTGGTCCTGGGAAACGACGTTAGCAAACGTTATTAACGAAAAAACGTAGTCATTAAATCTTTAGCTCAATAAGAATATCATACAAAATCACAATTTTAATAACAAGCCTATCGCTGCCACCTAAATGATAACTTGTATAAAATGAAAATCTATACTTGTGAATAAATTCGCTAAATAAGATATATAATATTTATATAAGTTTATAGTAAAACCAGAAACGATTAGCTCCGACTTACTCATTTTACAGGTATTATCGGAAGGTTCCCAAAACGTAGTGTTTTCATCCACACACTGACATACATGTGTTCCAAATTCAAGCGAAAATGAACAGGTCAGCTGTGTGTTTGATAGACAGCTATCCCTGTATGATGCGGAACAATTGTCCCCGTATGCTGGTCCTGTGCGAACATACAACACAGTGTAAACATTACTATACATTATTGCATATTTGTACATTTATGGCTTATTAAATCAAAATTAGAAAATATTTCGTTAACTAATATTTGATGGAAATCAAAAGGAACCAGGAATATTTAAAATTCAAAATAACATATGTTACGTACTTGGTTTACATTTGGTGTTCGCAGACTCCCAGAATGTCGAGGTTTCATTTCGACACTGACAAGTACTTTTTGTTCCGTCAGGAGACAACATACATTCAAGCTCCGACGAAAAGGCGCAACTATTGATTTCCCCAGGCGAACAATCCTGGTTGTATTCAACCCCTGAAATTACCATAATCATCGTCATATAAATCATCGCTATCATCTTCCAAAGCATGTAATTTGCATTCACATCATACGTTGTGTTCCTATAACTTAAATCTCATAAAACATAAAGCAATGCCTATATTGTACCAACGTTAGTTCACGATGGATGTCTATTATTGGACTTGTCCGTAGTATAGATACCAATTGTATTGTGTGGTTGCTATGGAGGCAATAAGCTGACCACAATCATATCTAGGAAAAACTTGAAAACTGTAAACCATATCAGAAATTCAAAGCAGTCGAAAGCATAGATATACGGTACATTTGTAATAAATTCCAAAGCTAGTAGCATTATTATAAATTATATTCCAATTAGATATCTCATCCGTGTTCCCGACTTTACGTACGTGTGTCACATGTTTTGGTGTTGTTGTTCCAGTAGTCAGCAGCCTCGTTCTCACACTGACACCTACCGACGCCATCTTTATCACCAACACATACCAACTGTGAGTTGTAGGAACAGCTGTCTGTTAGGTTTGTATCACATTGTTGTCCATACGAAGGTCCTAGAAGAAACCAAGAAAATTATACGTTAATATAATAAGCAATTATTTAATACATATACCGTTTTTTATCAATTTAATTTATATTTATATAATAATCCACACTAGTTATATTAAAGTTAGAAGCGGTGTCATTATTTGTTTAATTTCATTTGGATAGGAGGAAAATAGGTGGTATTTTTGTCAAATTCAATACGAAACCATTTCAGAAATCAAAGGCTTAATGTTATACCGTATCAAATTGAAGGTATAAGGACAAGACGGAAAGTAAGTAAAAGTAACATAAGTTAAAAAATACACTTACGTTTTTCACACGCGGCATCGTCTGGACTCCAGTAAGTTGAGGTTTCGTTCATACACTGACATACTGAGTTCCCTTTGTCGTTCGGTAGACACACTAGCTGGTCGTTGTGGATGCAACTCTCAGAAAACTCGGGAAGACACTGGTCCCCATAAGATGGCCCTGTTGTTGTAGACAATATTTAAATCTGGCATGTAACGTTTTTATTAAGAATACAAAGAAACAAAATAACGCTTCCGTTGGTAATGACACGCCTGATTGATTTGAAACACACAAAGGGCGATAACTTCTTGGTTTATGATGATAATATACTTAAATTGTTGTATTAATATCTCCATAACATAAAAAAATCTACATTCAAGTAAATCCATAAACAGGATTGTTGAAACTGATTCGAAAGAGTATAAACACTGAAAACTGACTGCAAGTGTAGACAGTTTCCATTTTGTATGATAACGGGTTTTGTACACGTTAACTTAATTATGTGTTAGAGAATCTCTGTTATAAATTCGGTTTATGTTTTAAAGGGTTATCCCCGCGAATATCGGGGTAGGAATAACATGTCACACGTGACATCATCAATACACGGGGTCAACATTGTTGACGACGTCACGATATCCCTTTTTAGATTACTTACGTGTACTACAGGTTGACGTGACATTGTGCCAGAACGTTTCAGTCTCGTTTGTACACTGACACACAAATTTTCCAGATAGTTTGTCCTCATTACATGTTAACTGTTTATTGTGCTCACAACTGTCTGGGTAGGTAGGATCACATATTTCGCCGTAGGACGGTCCTATAACAAATGATTATGTAAGGGTATTTGAAATATTAAAAAACCTAGACATTCAAATTCAAATAAAAAGATTCTAGATGTGTAATTTATTTGTATTAAAAGTATTAAAACCGTACACACAAAACCTTTCTTTCCTAAATAAAAAAGAACCACATATCTGTGTTCCTAACTCGATCATATAAGAATCATGTGACGTCATGGTTCCAATGGCGAGATATAACGTATGGTACATAAAACTCAGGGGCATAGGAAGCGGGGGGGGGGGGGGGGGGGGGGGGGGGGCAGCGGGGGGGCAGGGGGGGCAACTGCCCCCCCCCCGTTCCCCAGGCGGGGGGGGGGGGGGCAAACATGTCTTTTTGCCCCCCCATTTTCGCCGACTGAAATTTTCTAAAAATGCTTATTTGAAAGAAAAAAGGGTCCTCCTGCATATTTTTCGTACTTCATTCTAGAAAATTTTCCGCTGCGCGGCGCATTTCAAGCACATAATGTCAAACCTTAAATATTAAAAATTCAATACACACAAACTAAACTAAAAATGTCCATCAAGGGATTCTATGTACTATTTAAAAAAAATGTCTCTTAAAAGATCAATTTGTTTATATGTCTTAGCGAGACAATTAATTCATTTTTTTATGTTACACAACAATGTGCCGATGGTGTGAAGCCGGTATATTCAGATCGAGTAGGGTTGCATAATGTTATGACGACACAATTATCATTTCTAAATGCAGGTAGCTTTAAATCGAAAAATTACCATGTTAAGAACGCTTTATAATCATTAAAATTTATCGTAAAACTCATCTCAGCCATTCTAAATCGTAATTTTTTTCCCGGGGGAGACCCCCGGACCCCCCTAACACCAAATTCTCGCGCCTTTGGGCGCTCGCAAATACATCAAAATGCATCGTAAAACTCATCTAAGCCATTCTAAATCGTAATTTTTTCCCAGGGGAGACCCCCGGACCCCCAAAACACCAAAATCTCGCGCTTTCGGGCGATCGCAAAATTATCAAAATACATAAAACTCATCCCGGGGGTCACCCTCAGACCCCTAATAAAACACCAAAATCTCGCACCTTCGACGCTCACACGCTAATTTGGCCAATTTGCGTATTCGTTAATTTCCTTTTAGCGACTCCATTGTCTATAAATGTGTACAAGGATTAAATTTAGTGATATATGAAAAATGTATATAAAGCATACATGGTTGGGAGTTGAATTAATCTCCTCCTGTAGGTGCGGCGGGGGGGGGGGGGGGTTACAAAATATTGAGGATCTTTGCCCCCCCATGACGTTTCATCTTCCTACGAACTATCATATCCAGTTTAACTACCAAACTGCCCTTACTGGATATGATAGTTCTTATATAATGAAGACAATTATTGTGCCCTTACGTGGTTTACAGGTAAGACTAGAATCCTCCCAGAAGTCTGCTGTGACATTTCTGCACTGGCAGGTATTGTTATCGCCGTCCTCCATAGGCAGGCACTGTAACTGACTGCTGGGCTGACAGCTATCAGGGAACGACTTGTCACAGTGGCCGTCATGTGCTGGTCCTGATCATACATCAAAGTAAGGATTTAAAGTTTACACACCATTAACATAATTATAAATCAAGATATTTACAAAAGGTTAAAGTGCATGTTATTCATCTTGAGTGGTGTCAAATAAAGTTGTATTGCTAGTTTTTGTTATTTCCGACAACATAATTTACATTTTTAAATTTAAAAAAAATTATTTCAGTTTGTTTACATCTGAGGATGAGTCAGGTTATTACGATTTTAAAAAGATCGAGAATATGAATTCAATATGTATTATAAGAACTTGGTTTTGCGGTTGTTATTCATTGCATAGTTTCTAAATATCATGTTTTGTTATATGGAATATCTACATACGTGGAGAACACTTATTCAGTTCTGTATTCCAGAAGGTTATAGACTCGTTCTGACATTGACAGATGCTACTTCCGTTTTCTGTCGTAGCACACACTAACTCGTCCTGGTACTGACAACTCGTGGTTAGCTCCTTCATGCAGTTAGACCCGTACTCTGGTCCTGTTGGTGTCAAATATTGGGGTTAGAGGTACAATTCATGCGAAAAAAAAGTCAAACTGATGTTTATTTAATAAATGGTTGCAGTTGCTAGATATAGTTCAATTATTTAATATAAAATTGAATTATTATTAGTCTGTTGCGTTTCATGACTATATACAACGTATAAGATTTTATCATTGTTATTACGAATGGATGTCTTCTAGCTTTCAGGGGTTACTAAATATGACATACAACATTTACTAAGTTTTCATTAAACCAACAAAATATATTCAAAATCAAAGTTAAAATATATGTAAATATAACAGTCTGAAGAGCTCCCTTGAATCGGGCGAAAGCGCTCACTAGTGAGTCGTTATTGTTTTTATTATATATATATTCAAATATTCATACTTTGTTGACATCTTGCTTCCGTTGGATTCCAGAAGGATGCGGTTTCGTTGTGACACTGACAGTTATATACACCCGTCTCGTCCGAGTAGCGACAACTCAGCTCAGTGTTATAGAGACAGCTATCCACTAAGTTACTGAGACATTGGTCACCATACTCTGGTCCTAGAAAAAGAGAACATAATAGGTGATCTCAGGAAAAGAGGATTTCATCAGAGGGTTGACGCAGTCAAATCGGTACGGTTGTTTGCCTTAACGGCCTATAGTTATGATCATTTCAGGACGGCGTCCCATGTATGCAATGCGTTTAAACTGAAAAAAAATTGAATTTTGATCTAAACGTTATTGCAATGTTTAAATTAACATGAACCGGAACACTGGAAATTTTTCTAACGTTCCTTGATAAATTTAATACTTACTTTGTTTACAAATCTCAGAGGACGGATGCCAGAAATTGGATGTTTCGTTACGGCACTGACAGGTATAGTTCTCTGCACTCTCTGATGGTAGACATTCCAGTTGAGACTGAGGTTGGCAACTCTCCGGGTAATCCATGTCACAGGAAGAACCGTACTGTGATCCTGTGATATATGCATTTATACCTATAGTCATATCAACCGCTGTGACCTAAGTCTAATGGAACGATCACTCAAATAAAACTTAAAACCTTTTTGAGATTCATACAGACAATATATGGAAATTTAGCGGTAAATGTTTATTTTTTTTGGTTTATTTTACGTGCTATTTATGGACATGTCAGGTCTGCATGTGGAGAAAAACCGACCAGTGGTCAGTACCTAGCAACTGCCCCACATTGGATTCGAACTCGTGACTTACAGGTAGAGGTTTTGTAGTGATGTGCCTTAAATATGTGAAACTCCACTAGAAAAAAAATAAATGATACATGTAAAAAGCGGTTAAATTAAACCATAACTTACGTGATTCACATGTAGCAGATGTTGGATCCCAAAACGTGGTTGTCTCGTCTGCACACTGACATACGTATGTGTTAGAGTGGTTGGAATAAAGACATTGGAGTTCTGACTTGTGTTCACAACTGTTGGGGTATTCTGATGAACACTCACTTCCGTACGAGGGTCCTAAAACATAGGATATGTGAAATATTTGTTTACATGTTGTCTCCGAAACAATAGAAATATCGTTTGCTTGTGTCTATTACAGATAAAACTGATACAATTTAAATAATATATAATATATATTAATAAAACAACTTACGCTTGTCACAATGCCGCTTTGAGGGGTCCCAGAATGTAGAGGATTCGTTTATACACTGACACACACGGGTACCATGCTCGTCTGATAGTAAACAATTAAGTTCCTCCTGAGGGGCACAACTTTCTGGGAATTCCGGGTCACATGCTGATCCGTATTCTGGCCCTGTACACATATTGATATAATTTTTATATTACTGTTCGAATAGAAATTCATTGTTAAAGCATAAATGCTTTTGAGTAGAACACGTGTTATTAAATGATCTCAATCAAAACAGTTTTAAAATACAAAAGAATTGGGAAGCAAAACATGCTTTCAACCATGCAGAAATTGTATGAAAGCAAAGCATTGCGATATTTAAACACGAAAGCAATATGCGGAGACATACCACTATGCGAATATCGGTTATGGTTCAAAAGGTAAAATTAAGAAAAGAAACTTAGTCGTTCATTATTGTTCTTACTTGTTTTACATTCAGATTTTGTAGATTCCCAGAATGTCGCCGATTCGTTTATACATTTACATGTGGCTTTCCCTGTAGTTTCGGACACCGTGCAGGTTAGGAAATCTTTGTGTCGACAGCTATCTCTATAGCCAGGGAGGCATTCATCTCCGTATTCAGGTCCTAAAGTCACAGATGTAATGACATATGTATACAGTAAATCACATGTGTCAAACATTTAATATCAACGGTACGGTCCGGATAACAAGGAATCCTTACAATCTAATTTCTTGGGTTTATCTTATTCAATGTTATTTTCATTTGTCTTTTTGTACATTTTTGTTCATTCTATAGTATATGGCTGTGTTTGTGTTACGTGAGTCTTGATAAACATGCGGACTGCCTTCAATTGGACAGTATATCTCATACCATTTTATTATCACTGCGCAATATGTCAATAGTTTGAAACGTTAAATTTATGTACGCAGATTGGGACGCGTATACAGATTAGAATCATTTTACACCTATAAAAAATGTTGTCAGTCACGGTATGTAATATTATAATATAATCATGGTCTGTGCTGACTTATAATTTATAATCCAAAAACATAATTGATATCATACTTACGAGTTTCACATTGACTGCTTTCTTCACGCCAGTAGGTAGAATCCTCATTGGCACACTGACAAATGTATTCTCTGCTTTCGTTTGAATATAAACACTTTTGTTCGTTATTAAACTGGCAGCTATCAGGGAAAGCTCCATCACAACCTTGTCTGTTACCTGGTCCTAAGAAGAGTTAAATGTAAAATGTAACAACATATTATGATCACAATGATCAAGGCTAAAAAGATTAAAATATCGATATGTAAACTTTGTACACGAGTAAAACATGTGAAAATAAAGTGAAAAAATGAACAAAAATAATAATCCAAATAATATCTGACTGTAATTTGCATTCATCTATAACACAAATGACAAAACACTAGTTTTGCTAGTTTATAGTTATCACATAACTGACTCGTTCTGCTAGGTCAGATGGTCATGTCATATCGTAATACACACGTGTAATAAAATCGTCGTAACCAAAATATGATGCCCCGGGTTGACTGGGTAGTCGGAAGCGTCAAATTAAAGCCTGGTTTCGCCATTCTTACATAGCAACGGAATTGAAAGTTTTGTCTATATTTCCATAGATACTAAGGTCATGTGATAATACAATAAAAATATATTATATAGTTTTTCATTAAATTTTATTATACATTTCGTATTACATATCCACTACTTTTAAGATCCTCTATTTATATAACACAAATCAAAACATGTTAATTAATTGTAAAACAGCATTTTGTTATCCTTTATCAACTTACTAGAAGCACACTCTGCAGCAGTCGACTCCCAGAAGGTTGACGTCTCGTTGACACATTGGCAGCTGTAGTTGCCCGATACCACGTCCAGAAGACATTGTAGATGTGTATTGTGTATACAGCTGTGCGGTAAGACATTGTAGATGTGTATTGTGTATACAGCTGTGCGGTAAGTCAGGGTTACACTGGTCACCATACTTAGGTCCTGGGGAATAAAATAATCGACAAGTGATAAAAATCGAATTCGCCATGAAGCTGATTTGTATCAGTAAAGTCGTATGACGTCATTAGGATCTAGCTATTTCAGTTGTATTATCTTCTACCCACAAAATATGAATATTAAGATACGCTATTTTAGTTGTATTCTCATCCACCCACAAAATATGAATACAATGTATTTAGATACGCTATTTTAGTTATATTCTCATCCACCCACAAAATATGAATACAATGTATTTAGATACGCTATTTTAGTTATATTCTCATCCACCCACAAAATATGAATACAATGTATTTAGATACGCTATTTTAGTTGTATTCTCATCCACCCACAAAATATGAATACAATGTATTTAGATACGCTATTTTAGTCCACCCACAAAATATGAATTGTATTCCCATCCACCCACAAAATATGAATATCAAGATACGTAACGTATATATAAGATATATTGAGTAGAGATTAAGCATACGATTAATGTAAGACAATACTCACGTGTTAGACACGAGGTCGTCTGTTTATTCCAGAATGTGTCGTTCTCGTTTTTACATTGGCAGGTGAAATCTCCAGAGTAAGAATTTGGTAGGCAGCTTAACTCTGAGTTGTGTATACAACTATCGGAATGATCGGAATCACACTTGTCTCCATACTTAGGTCCTATAATTGATACAAATATGTTTCAGTCGTGTTTCATATGTTTCAGTCTTGTGTCATACGTGTAAGGCTAAACTTTAGCAAAAGCCAATATCATAACTTCGTAGAACATCATGGTCACTAGTAAAGCAGGAAGAGGTTTAGTATAACTTAACAATGTTATTTTTGTTTCAATTTTACTAACAGATGTTCGACATCTGAAATTAATCATAACTACAATATATTGGATAACTGATTTCGATTAAACACAACCACGAACAGACTTCCAAAATACTCAAGCAAATAACGCACATGATAAAGCCAATTGACGTCGGATACTTAATGGATATTGTTTAAAGTTTACAACCGATTAAATGTCGTTGAAATGTTATATACATCCTGACTGTATGACCTACTAGTGGAACAGTGTAAGGAATCGTCGTCCCAGAAGGTAATGGCCTCGTCCGCACACTGGCACGTGAACCGGTTTGTGTTGCCCAATGACAGGCATTTCAGGTCAGACTTATGTTCACAGCTGTTCAGTAGATTGGGGTTACAGCCGGAACCGTAGTGAAGGCCTGTTCAGAACAAATCAGCACACGAGATAAGATTGATATTTAACAGTCTATTCGAAATGCAAACCAAGCACCCAAAATAAAAAAAGAAAGCCTGATAAGGTATTCAAGACCATTAACCTTCAACGGAATGGATTCTATCCGAGATTTATGATGAGTTAACATTCACATTAGGGTTTGAAAAGTTTCAATGTCAGAAAAGACGATAAGAATATTTAATGCTTTAATAGACCTTTGTAACACTTCGGCAAATTTTCATTCAATTCATCTACTACACGGAATATGTGCAGATTTTGAACTCAATAATTTTAGATACTTACGTGGTTTACATTCCGTATCAGTATGGTCCCAGTAAAACGCGGTCTCATTTTCACATCGACATGTCGACCTGTTTTCATTTTCAAGGGGCAAACACGCTAGTTGTTCATTGAAGAGACAGCTTTCAGGATGTTCTGCGTCACAACTAGATCCGTAATAAGGCCCTGGTAAATACATGAAGAAAAAGTAATCACAATATCACAAATCCAATCATGATTATGAGTTCATACCTGCACATTTAATACAAGCTTCTTTTAACAAGTCAAGACAAAATCCTTGTTAATGAATCTAAAATGAGCCATGATTACAAATTGTATAGATATGGAGCTTAGAACCGGAACGTATAGAATGCGACAAGGTGTAAGTTTATATCAAAATATGAAAGTCATGTGGAATGATTAGTTATAGGCAACATAATGAACCATTTGACTTGATTACAAATTTTATGCATTCGGGCTTTTTTTTAAAAAACATAGAAAAGATATATCTTGAATTAGACAGTCACGTGGAATACACATTTAATATTGGTTTTACTTTGTTTACACTGGTTGGTCTGTGGATCCCAGAATGTAACGTTTTCGTCTGCACACATACATATATGATTTCCGTCGTCTGATAGAGAACATTGAAGATCGACATTGAACGCACAACTGTCGATAAAGTTAGCATCACATGGCTCCCCGTACTGCGGTCCTGTAATGCAACACAGATTCAAAATATAAATCATATATAACCTTTCACTATGGGTTAACAGAATTCAACTTCTGAACAAAATGCTTATCAAAAAAGACTTTGATCGTAAATAGGCCTTTGTGAGCAATGCGATAATTTAAATACATTTTGCAATTGATTATCTAATCAGAACATTGAGACAAAACCTAAAACAACGCAATTATAGCTTCTACGTTACATTGAAAATCCAAAAATAGAGTTTCCTCCCATGCTTACTTGGAGTACAAGTTTGATTAGTAAAGTCCCAGTAGGTGGCGTCTTCGTCTTTACACTGACAGCTATGGTTGCCTGATTGGGTCTGGATGCAGGCTAGTTCACTATTGTACATACAGCTCTCCAACATACCGAGCTGACACTGAGCACCATACGATGGTCCTGTAATAAATCCAAGAAAAGTGCAATATTCTTCGTAAATGGACACAGGAAATAGATATATAGTGTCACGGTAAAAAATGTTTGAACAACAATGTGTCATTACGTACGTAGTATTTATGAAGTAAAAAAATGAATCTTGTAATAACATTTTTGTAACTTTTTATTTGATTTCAGATTATGATTTCATCAATCAGTAAGCTTCATTTTGAATAAAATATTTATAACAGTTTTTGGTTGTAAAGTTTTGTGTTCTATTGCTTCTTTAGAACGTTTTGCCAAACGTATGGATTACTACAACCGAAATGATTGTGACAACGATAAACAACACAACAAAAACGTAACGACACTCACGTGATTTACATTCCGATTCTCCCTCGTCCCAATAATACCGGCTCTCGTCCTTACACAGACACGAGTAGCTTCCCTTGTCACTAGATGGTATACAGACCAGGTGTGTGTTGTGTTTACAACTCTCGGCATACGTAGAGACACACTCATATCCGTATTCTGGCCCTATATAAACGTAATTGATCGTTAAATGTATTACCCACACCATTTAAGACACTCGGCAGTATCAATTTAGTACTATTCAAAATGACATCAAGATATCACATCACTTATGGCTGTACAATCAACTAGCATATCTTATGATTATTTGAAATTGTAATTATTATCAACGGCTTTAATAAAGCTACAATAAAACGTAAACCTAGCTAAGTTAATATTTATAAATGCTTCATTAATATCTAAATAATGCAATAGATCCGGATGTTTCTTGTTTGGGTATGTTTTGTCTTAATTATCCACATGAATTTGTATTCACATTGTCACTCACGTGTTTTACATTGAAGCACCGCTGGATCCCAATATGTTGTCCTTTCATCAGCACATTCACATCTATATCCAGATCCAGTACTACCGGTTACACAAAGGAGTTCGGACTTTGGCTGGCAACTTCCGGGAAAACCAGAATCACAGCCCGCTCCATACTCTGGCCCTACAATATAGGAATAACAATAGCTACTTAGTAATTACGTTTATTAAGCCAATTGGCGTACAAGACATATTTAGTGACTCATTGGTTTTAAAGCATAAACCAATACTACTTAAAACGATCAACAGATCAAAGCCGAATTTCCAAAGAATTAGAACAAATATATCACATTTGTATCAGATAAAATTGTGTTACTTCTAAAAATCAACGATTCAAATTGATAACACACTAGTATAATACAGTCACTGTGTCATTATCACTATGTATATCAATGTTCCCTTACGTTCTTTGCAGATCGCATCATACGAGTCCCAGAAGAGTACATTTTCGTCCTCACAGCGACATGAGTATTCCGCCGTAGCCCCCACCTGTAAACACTTGAGTAGCGCCTGCCTCTTACAGCTGTTGGGTAGGTCTGGGTTACATGACTGCTCGTATCCAGATCCTGGTTTCCAATCAAACAATACGTTAACAAGTCGTGTATAAGAAGTGAAACGCTCCACCAAACTAAATATAGCCTGTTAATGACGTCAATAAACAAAATTGAAAGGTCGAAAAAGTTTTAATAGATAAAAGTTGGCTACACATAATCGTAACTGTGTCAATTATTGTTCGATTCGCTTCTTTTTTGTATAATTACGATGCCTGTTATTGTATCTTATGTAATTGAAAAAAATGTTGTCAGCATTATTAAGGCGGAAACATAATTATCATACACATTTATATTTAATAAACGTGTGTATTGATAATGTTTTCCTTTACGTTATATTAACCTACTTGGTCTGCACTGGAATGTGGAGCTGTCCCAGTAGAGCTGACTCTCGTTCTGACACCGACACACAGCGTTTTTACCATCTCCGTTGTCTATACATTTCAGGTGTTTATTGTGTTTACAACTGTCGGGTAACTCTGACTGGCACTCCCCTTCGTGGTCTGGCCCTACAAATAAGAGAACCATTACCATTACACGTTACTACATCAACTGTTGGAAAGGGAACTCAATTTTACCACAGAAAACGGAATGTAACATAGTGACGTTATAGTATGTCCGATGTGGAGTAAGCATACAACCCTATTATAATGGCACGGTGAAAATGCTCCCCAACAGCTGAAATTCCATCGTTGTCTTATACGTAGGAAAGAAACAAATCAAACATCAGTCTCGTCTCGTTCTTTGTTACATACAAGTCATTTTAGAGCTTCTCGACTGAC
Source organism: Argopecten irradians (assembly GCF_041381155.1). Lineage (NCBI taxonomy): Eukaryota > Metazoa > Mollusca > Bivalvia > Pectinida > Pectinidae > Argopecten > Argopecten irradians. The sequence continues at coordinate 4,346,012 of NC_091147.1, forward strand.
TGCTGTATAACCTTAATCTAACTCGGGAATGAAAAAAAATCGAGCCAGATACGGCTGGGAATCCATTTATTTTCATAGAAAGGCGTAGTGGTAAAGAATGCGATTATGCTGTTTGTCTTTAAAACATTTAAATCTAAATCCTCTGAATCGATGACCGCGAATGCGTTAAGGAGATTTTTTTTCAAGATTTTCTGTTTAATCGACCATCCAATGGGGTTATTTTTTATCTTGGTTTTGAGAAACGTTTCTGATGTACTTACTTGGTTTACACTGACGTTCAGCTCCGTCCCAAAACAAGTTTTCTGGTTCTGTACACCTACATATAGGCTCTCCAGTGGAACTGTCTAACAGACACTTCAACTGGGTATTACTGAGACAGCTGTCGGGGAAGTCGGACTGACACCGCGATCCAAACTCAGGTCCTACATTAGAAGACAGACCTTATAATTTGTATTCATGTTAAAATAGACGACTATTCAATAATAACGCGAGTGAAAAATCAAATAAATGCAGCTGGTCTAAATGACGTACCTGTCGGTATACCAAGAATATTCCATTTGCATGTATTGTAATGAAAAGATTTTATATGTTAAATTCCATTGGGAAGGTTAGATGAGGAAATAATGATTTAATTATATCCAATATAATAATTACATACCAGAATATTATCTTCATTTCATTTGAATAATAAAAAAATAAATTCGACTGAGAGCAAAGGGCCATCGTCATAGTACCTATATTTGATTTTTGTATTGTACATACTTGTTTTACACTCCATGGTGCTGGAATCCCAGAACAAAGCATGCTCATCCTCACACATACACGAGTAGTTGGTGTGGGACGAGGAGGGAAGGCACGCCATACCGATATAACCCCTACAGTTGTTTGGCATATTAGGATTACAAGCTTGGTTGTAGCCGGATCCTTTAAAAGAAATCAAATGATTTAATAAAAATAATACAATATTATTAAATTAATAAAACTCAGTCTATGTGGTCAATTTTTAATTTTTGTAATTGAAAAAAAAATATATGACATAACAAAAAGCAAAAACAAAAAATACAAAACAAACCCAAAATACTACAGAAACTGATAGTTTATTAACTTTTATTATTTTGGTTGTTTGTAACCTGTCATTTGATATGTTGTTTTTTAAAATTAGCAATACTTACTTGGCTTTCATACGAGTTAAGTACATTCTTAATTCGTTATTTTACATCTTTGCAGAAGACACAGTCAAAATGTATATTACACCAATGAATAGTTCCTGAAGAATATGAATGATATACATTGCCCTTGATGTTATCTTACTTTGTTTACACGTGTGGGTGGTGCTATCCCAGTAGAAGCCCTCCTCATTCTCACACCGACACGTGAACTGGTTACTACTGATATCCAGTAGACATTTCAGGTGGTCGTTATGTATACAGCTTGAAGGGAAGTCTCCGTCACAAACGCCATTGTTTTCAGGTCCTAGAATAGTACAACACAAATTTAATCATTACGAAAATTGTTCAATAATTTCAAAGTGTGTAAAATATACCAGGTGAGCATCAATATATACATGATATACTTATACTTTTTGCTTGTTTGTTTGATTGATTCAATTACTTTCCTATTAACAGCCAGGGTATACTTACAATGTAATAGCGTTCATCATAGTAGTATTACATTTATATTCATAGGATGTAGATTTTGGTGATAAACATATTGTTTGAAGATGTAAAATAACAAACTAAAATACTTAAATTAAAACAAAAGACAGAAGGAACAAAAATAAAATTGAATCTAAATAAACACGATATGGATGAGATATCACATAACTTTAAATTTGAACAAAATCTTACATTGTATGTTGTTTTTCTAAGAGGTTCGATCTTCTTACTCTGTTTAAATGTTTGATACACTGTTTACAGTGATGTTCCTTGACATACATACCTGTTTACAGTGATTGTACACTTTTACAGTTGTTTTGACATACATCTGTTTACAGTGATGTTCCTTGACATACATACACTGTTTACAGTGATGTTCTTGACTACTGTTACAGTGATGTTTCTTTACTGTTACAGTGATGTTCCTTGACATACATACCTGTTACATACATACTGATTACAGTATGATGTTCCTTGACATACATACCCTGTTTACAGTGATTCCTTGACTACTTCTGTTTACAGTGATGTTCTTGCATACTACTACTTCTCTCTGTTTACAGTGATGTTCTTGACTACTTATCTGTTTACAGTGATGTTCCTTGACATACATACACTGTTTACAGTGATGTTCTTGACTTACCTGTTTACGTGATGTTTACAGTGATGTTCTTGACCTACTTACTCTGTTTACAGTGATGTTCCTTGACATACATACACTGTTTACAGTGATGTTCTTGAACTACTGTTTACAGTGATGTTCCTTGACATACATACACGTTCAGGTTCTTTACAGTAAGTGATGTTCCTTGACATACATACACTGTTTACAGTGATGTTCCTTGACTACTCTGTTTACAGTGATGTTCCTTGACATACTACCTGTTTACAGTGATGTTCCTTGACATACATACCTGTTTACAGTGATGTTACTTCTGTTTACAGTGATGTTCCTTGACATACATACCTGTTTACAGGATGTTCTGATACCTGTTTACAGTGATGTTCCTTGACATACATAACTGTTTTACAGTGATGTTCTTGACATACTACACTGTTTACAGTGATGTTCCTTGACCATACACTGTTACCCTTTTACCTGATACAGTGATTCTTGACATACATACACTTTACAGTGATGTTCCTTGACATACATACACTGTTTACAGTGATGTTTCTTGACTATACTCTGTTTACAGTGATGTCTGACTACTACCTGTTTACAGTGATGTTCCTGACATTTACATACATACACTGTTTAACAGTTACGATGTCTTGTCTCTTTGACTACTTATGTTTACAGTGATGTTATTTGACCTACTTCGTTTACAGTGATGTCATTGACCTTAGCTGTTACAGTGATTACTTACTACTTATGAGTTTACAGTGATGTTCCTTGACATACATACGTACTTGTTTACAGTGATGTTACTTGACCTACTTTCTCTGTTTACAGTGATGTTCATTGACCTATTTACGCTGTTTACAGTGATGTACCTTGACCTACTTACTGAGTTTACAGTGATGTTCCTCTGTATCCCAGTACTCTCTAGACTCATCGTTACAGCGACACACATAATCAGAGGATGTTCCATTCCGTACACATCTTAGTTGGTCGTTGTACATACAACTTCCGGCTAATTCAGGTAGACAGTTCTCACCATACTGAGGACCTGTGTGTTCAATTATTGCTTAGATAAGTGGTTTGGTTTGGAAAATGATTTAGAAACGTTATGAACTAATACCTTTAATTAACAGAAAACATTGACTCTATCGTTAATTGTTCCAGATGATAAAACATAGTAATATGCTAGACATGTTTTTCACCGTGCAACAACAATTAAAATAGTAAATAATTCTCTGAGAATATTAGTACGGTATTCCTTATTGGCATTACTTTATAACTAAATCGTAATATATAGTATCATACCATTTATTCGTGGGTACTTTATTACGTGGTTTGGAGATTTTCGTGGATAGAAGTAGTTGGCCAATAAAATACCAATCTAGAGCAACCAGGAAAAAAAGATAAATGTCTACACAACGAAACTTTTATGTTATACAGAAGTCTCCTCTAAGCTGTGTCTACTCACGTGTTTCACATATGGTCAGTTCGGGGTCCCAGTAAAGAATATCCACGTCCTGACATCGACAGGTCGGCTGACCAGTGGTCTTCGACACCAAACACTGTAAGTGGTCATTGTGTTTACAGCTGTCAGGGAATCGGAGGTCACACTCTCCTCCAAACTCAGTTCCTACGATGTAAAGAAATATAAGATGGTCACATAATAAGGCTTAGAATGAGTTAACAGACGTTCTTATTTTACAGTTTGAATTCGAGGGATTTTATACTGTTTGATTTTCATTGTAATTTATTCTTCAGTTTGCTCACTAGGGATTGTATAAGGGAGGGGTTTTCAGACTTTCTTTTTCTTCTCTCGAAACTCGAATGATTTCATCAAAAATGAGTTTTCAGACAAACGTATTCTACAGAGTGAATTAGAAGGATTTTATAAGGTTGGTTTTCAGACTTACGTATTCTACAGTCGGTACTGGAGGGATCCCAAAAGGTCGTGTTTTCATTCCTACACTGACAGAGGTGAGTCTCAGTATACGGATCATACAGACAGGCTAGTTCATCGTTGAATGTACAGCTCTTAACAAGTTTACTGTCACAAGGCTCACCATACTTCGGTCCTGTCAGAAAGCAAAGAAATATAAAGTATAAAGTATGAGAACAATGTTCTATACTATGTTAAAGCATTGGGTCGTATGTAGAGACAGTTCTTATACGTTTTGTTCACAAAAATGAGGCAATCATATACACTATTAAAATACATTTTTAATATTTGACATTTCGGAGAATATTCGTCTTTAATTGAAAGTGGAGACCCATTAAAATATGTTTCTGATATCTTTGAAAGTTTGAAATCAAATAAATAACGTCACATATTATTACAAAATCGATACATTTCTAATATTTTCCACAGAACATCTCCAGTCTTGTCTTGATGAATTTGTTAATAACTGTTGCATGGATTATATCCCCTTAATTGGTGATTGATTGGTTACTTGTATGGGTTAGGCTGTTTCCTCTCATGGCTCTGATAATTTTAGGTTCTTTCTGTATTATTCTAATTGAGGATTGGATCATGTATGGCTACGTAACGTGATCACGTTCTAAATTATAAACCATTTGTTATACTTGACATACAGGGTAAACAATTACATATCCACAGTGGTGTTACTATATAATAACAAATTTTATCTAACGTTACTTACTCATTATACACCGCGTTACGTCTGGATTCCAGTAAGACCGACTTTCATTGAAGCACTGACAAACAGACTGATTTGTTGCTGCCGAAAATAAGCACTCAAGCTGGTCTTTGTGTTCACAGCTGTCCGGGAAATCACTATCGCAAGGTCCGCCATATCTAGGCCCTATGGATAATGGCAAATAGACACAAAATGTATGTATGACATAAAACATATTTGGCATAAAAATAATTAGGAGTGTATAATCGGCAAAGTGTTTGAGATTATTACTTAGAATTAAACACATAATTAAAATAGTGTCTTCTCTATATGAGTCAATATATATTTTTCATTATACTTTTTAATTGAATAAATAAATCCAAGGTGATGTGGCGTAATGTTAGGAAAACATTTGTCTGTGAAATTTCCATTTTCTAACCTGAACGTCAAAAATACAATTAGTTTCATGAACACTTATGACAATATAAAAGCAATGACAAATATATGATAATTTATTATCACATATTTATATGTGCTCACACATTTTAATGTATGTTTTGTATTTTTGAAAGCCTTCCTATATGTAGAATGTCAGTCCCTGCTGATTTAGAGATGATTTATTTTCATCCCTCGGACAAATATATACCCACTTAATTAATTACAAAATGTTAATTAAGACAATGATCAATATCCGGATGTGTCAGGGGATCGTTAGTTAATGATTTAATACAGTCACACCTACACATTCTGATGATTTGAATACCGATATGATTGATATAGTATGTATGTATATTCATATCATTCAATTAAGTTTCATAATAGTCCCGTTCAATGTACAAGTTATATGTTTTGTAACATCTCAACCATTTCAAAAGTTCTTTTGGAATAACCAAAACACGTATCGGTTCGCCTCGACAATACTAAAGACTAATGTACAAACGGACCAAAATTACATATCATTATAGATTCAATTCAATTCAGAAATACAAACACTATTAGAGGGGACTGGACAAACGCATGGTAAAGTCATTAAAAAACGAAGTTCGAAAAATCTATTAATTTTCAATGTGCAATTCCGTATGACGACATACAATAAGTAATGGCCAGAGGTAAACATTGAAATGGCGCTATCATGCAATGATACTTACTCCGTCTGCATTCCTTTGCTGTACCAAACCAGAAGGATTGGTATTCGTCCATACATTGACAGGTCGATGTATTTGTCCCCACCACATTACGGCACGTTAAATAAGAATTGTGATTACAACTTTCCGGATTGTTACTATCACATCTCTCACCGTATTCCGGTCCTGTAATTAAGCAGATACATTTCACTAGTCTAGGTGTTGTTTTATACATCAATAAACAGTGTGCAAGGTTACATTAGCGCGTGCATAACATAAGTGTAAGCATTGTGGAGTGCGCAAGAGCAACATCACGTGACATGTGTATATCGAAGTCGTCCCTCTGATGATCTGGTGTTAGGGTTATCATTTATTTAAGTATCCGGTTCCGTCCTGTAAAATAAGATTAGGAACTACAATAACTCTATGGCCGGGTGTACTGTGAGATGTTTGTTCAGCGTGTAAGATAACGTTTTAGGTGATAGCTATAACCAATGTACCAAACCATGCAACATGTACCCATAAGCATTGTATAATGGATACAAACTCAAACATCTAACCATATGGAAGTACGTATTTATATATACTATGACTATATTTGTTATGTTAGGATGTATTTATATAAGATTTGTTTTCTTTTTTACAAAAATCACTATAATCGTTAATGAAAGTGACACGATGTAGAATATGATTCTTTTTTATTTCAAATAAAGTTTTAAAATTGTTTCTTAATTCTTCTTTCAAGAATCTCCAACTTAGACTTTGATTGAAATATTTATAGATGACATGCAAAAAAGGTTATGAAATATGGTGATTACGGTGCGTGTTGAGACATCATAAAGCAACATGCATTGCTACCTTACACGCTGTTTACACAGAACTCAATACAAAAACACTATCAACATTGATTACAGAAACATAACAATACATTATACAAACGAATGATGATTCAACACGGGAGTTTCGAGATCCCAAAACAACGTGGGTAAGTATGATTTATCGTTGATTAGTCCCACTCTCCTGTGATTATGACATCCCAAAAAAAGTGTCAAATGATGACGTCATAAACATAGGATGGTGGAACAAACCGACGGTAAGTTGTTCTTTACCCGCGTCGTTTTGGGATCTCGAAACCCCCGCATTGGTTAATTGAACAAAGTGCTTATGGGAAGTTAAATGATTCGTTAAAATGTTTAAAGTTAAGACGATTAGTTAAAACAATTTTTATGTTAAGATGATAAGTTAATTAGACATGACTTTGACAGTTTGAGACAAGTTAAGTTGACAAAATAATTGACAGGTTAAATTGACACGACGATGGAATAAAAGCTTGAAGCATTAATGTTTTCTGTGTTAGTTAATCAATGGACATTTACTTCAACATCAAATATGTTAAATTATTCATTAAATATTTTAAATATGCCACATTGATTATTCGGATCACTTACTGTCTATACACCGAGTCTGTTCTGCATCCCAGTAGGTGGCGTTCTCACTCTCACACTGGCAGCTATGGTTACCAGAGGACCCGGATGGTAAACATTTGAGTTGGTCGTCATATTCACAGCTCTCGGTATAATTTGAGAGACAGCTTTGTCCATAGCTCGGTCCTAATAAAACATAACAATATAAATATAAAAATGTAAATGGTATATTTTGCATACTATTAAAACATTTTATTGTTCAGGAATTGTTTTAGTTCATGTAGATTTTATATGTTGCTTTATTTATATCTGGAATTAACTTTACTCAGTTTATTAATCAGTTAATATTTAAAGTCTGTGATTCACTAGAAAATATATAACACATCGATTCCTACTGTGTTCACATGTCGTAGTTGCTGCATTCCAAAATGTTTTGGTTTCATTCTGGCACTGACAGATAGAGCGGTTTTGTAATAAAACACACTTTAACTGTGTTTTATATTTGCAGCTATCTGGTAATCCGAGGTCACATGACCCACCATATTCGGGCCCTGAAATAAACATGCCGTGATCAGAACATAATCATTGTGTAATTATTCACAAGTCTTAGATTTTAAAAGATTTACGGTCATGAAACATCGTAAACATAATAGAGAAATTCTTAACGATTATCAATATCACAATGATAGTTTTTTTTATAAATATAATAACTTATGCTAGAAAGTAAACAATAAGTGTTTAAAAAATAAGGATTATTCTGAAATGTCAACAGTAAATAGTGTTTAAATTCAATACTCCATCCTTTAATTCTGTTTGGTCTGAATGAAATAAACATTCTCTGTCTATCTTACGTAATTTGCACTGCTGCTGGTCATTGTCCCAGTACATCCGCTCGGTATCAGGACAGCGACAGGTAAAGTTCCCTGCTGTCTCCGATGGTAAACACTGGAGGTGATCGTTAAACTGACAGCTGTCAACATGGTCCTTATCACACTGGTCTCCGTACCATGGTCCTTGAAATAACGAAAATATATTCCATGATATATCTCACAAAACAATACTTTGCTGCATTTCAATGATGTAATGAATGTCATTATACGATTTGATTGTCACTTCGCAATTAACCTGATGCTAAGCAGCCTTTAATGAATTTAAGATAATTTGGTTTATCAAGAGGTTGTTTTTGCCATTAACACCAAACGTTATTGTTTTTAATGTCGTGCTGAGATTATGCATATTATATTGCATTATATTGTAATTGCTACCTGCATTCAGCACTTCAACAAGACAAAAAGTAATACAAATGGCACCTGTTATATCGTCCGTCTAGGATATCGGTACTTACTTGTTTTACAGGTTAAGTCGACAGTGTCCCAGTATGTCGCCTTCTCACTGTCACACTGACAACTGGAGTTACCAGTAGTGTTATCTAATTTACAAGTCAAGAATTTCTTGTACATACAACTTCTAGGAAAATCCGGATTGCACGGGGATCCGTAGTCTGGACCTGTATGTCAAAAATCACAGTAACATTTGAATAAAAAGTATTTGTTCACTCAAATTAAGATAATGAGGAGTCAATTTTTTCCAGATACGATTTAGGCTTATATTACTTAGGTTGTTAAAGACATAGTTCCGGGTATGCTTAGTTTTTTTCGGCATGACATTACTTACGTTTAATACATCTGGTTGTTTCTAAATCCCAGTATGTTTCCGATTCATCTTTACACTGGCACACTGACGTGTTGTCATTGCTGGGTGACGTTAAGCAGGCAAGGTCGGAGTTATGTACACAGCCTTCCGGGAACTGAGCATCACAGTCTGATCCGTAGGTCGGTCCTGTATCACACAGCATAGTAATAAGGATTGATTATTTATTATGTTATTTTCTAAATTAATAACATCTTTGCGTATTTACAGATGTTTTAAAGAGCTACTTAGGCTATCGATAATATATCGGTGTACCTATATCACACGTTACCCATAGACTGCCTTCATTATCATCTTTAAACGAAGGTCCTTGTTGCAATGATCAATGTCAAAACCACTTATTATTTGTGAAACCAATACGTGGAAATTTACAATTTTGTTTCATGCTTTTAAATCTAAGTATTTTTTTTTATTAAATTGACAGTATCATTTCTTTCTTGTCCTTGTATAGTATCCCCCTTGAACTGTCTAATACCCACCTTGAACTGTCTAGTCTCCCCCTTGAACTGTCTAGTACTTACTTGGTGTACATTGTGAGGTTGTGTTATCCCAGTAAGTCGTGTTCTCATTCTCACACTGACAGCTGTAGTTACCGAGTGGACTGGACGACAGACATTTCTGTTGGGAATTAAATTGACAACTATTTGGATACTCTCCCGAACAGGAATCACCATACCCTGGTCCTAGTGAGGAATACAAAAAACATTTGTCATCTATGAGGACTAAACCGTATAATTACAGTCAAATATAATTTGTTCACAATCGATATAATGAAATGGGAAAAATAAAATTGTTCTTTTAATATAGTTTTAGAATAATCATTGAAATTTTCAAATTTTATTTGAAAAAAAATGATGTTGATCGAATTCTTGACCTTTCATTTTTTATCAGAGTACATTACCTCCATATCGACATTTAATTATTAATTATTCATTTATATATCAGACAAAGAATTTCTTATATGAAAAAAACCTTTATATAGTGATATATTATTAGTTTATTCATTTTTTTACAAACATTCCCATTGTTTAATTACGTTATCATCTGAAGGCGAAACGTGAAGTCACCGTTTGAAACATCGCAACATTGTAGTGTTATCCTGAATTATTTTGATTTTGAATTATAATTGCTATAAGAGCCTTACTGGTATGACATTGAGTCACGGCCGGGTCCCAGTACTGTTCTCGTTCGTCCGCACACCGACATAGTGATGTGTTTGTGCCGTTTATTGTAGTACACTTTAGATGGGATTTGTGGATACAACTTTCCGGCAGTTTGGGGTCACATGATCCAGCATAGTCGGGCCCTGTGACACATGGCATAAAATTTATATTAACAATTGAAAACGATCAGAACCGCAACTCGAAGAAAAAAGTTCTAAAAAGTCATAAAAAAGTTTTCACGTACAAAATGAACCATATTCCAAAATGTGAGAAGGTGTCAATAAATTCAATTCATGTATTGTTTAATGCTTTTCAACATGTTATTTCAAAAGAACCGTTGGAAAGCAAGTAAACGTTTCGGTTTCAGGTTGAACTATTTATTTGTGTACAATTTATATATACACTGTTACTTACGTTGCCTACACTGACTGACGGCTCCGTCCCAGTAGGTCGTGTTTTCGTCCCGACACTGACAAACTGTTCTGTTACTATTCTGACTCCTCAAACAAGTCAGCTGGTGATTGTAGGAGCAGCTGCCAGGGAAGGTAGAGTCACAGTCCTTTCCGTACTGTGGTCCTGTAACCATGGTAACTCGCGTGTAAATATGTACACTTTTATGCTGATAAGCATTGTTTATATACTTGCAATGTATTATCATATCATAATGTATTTCGAATGCTTCAACGCCGACAAATGGTAATCAACAACAGTATCACATGAATTAGTATCTTTCTTCAATAGTTAAATTGAAAAGTTTAAACGAATTGTTTTACTTAAGAATGCAATTATTTAAGATAATAAAAGTACAATTAAGGAATATATTGTTCTGTATGTAAGTAAACGGGAAGCAACCTTTTTAAAGAAATCATTTCGTTTCTTTTCTTTCTTTCGATAGCAAAGCAAAATGTCCACGATAGCAAAGCAAAATGTCCACGTACTCTTTGTACATGTTGCAGTTTGGTTGTTCCAGAAAGATTGTGTTTCATCCGGGCACATACAGGCTGACGTATTTCCGGAACGTAGACACACTAACTCGTCGTTAAACACACAGCTATCATTAAACATTACGTCACATCTGTCTCCATACCCCGGACCTAACGAAGAATATAGAATAGTACATTAACTACCCGGGTACAATGCAAATAGTGCTTGAAACCATAGCCAATCTTGATCAAATGATAAATCTGTAATGAATTATGCGTTTAAGAACAGAATACACATTTTGTCCTGAACGATTAAAGAATGACCAAATTAAATCACCAGCTTTAACCAACTTCAATGTGTTATTACTTAAATACACCAGAGTAAGCAAAATATGATGTAGATTTAAATTCTGATGTAAATCAATGTGTCATAATTGTGATGAAAATACCTACGTTGTTTACAAGTATACTCCGATAGGTCCCAGTATAGCTCCGCCTCGTCCCTACACTGGCAGACGGTGGTACCATTCCCTCCAGACGAAGATAGGCATGAGAGTTGGGAGTTATGTATACAGCTTTCGGGATATTCCGGGTCACACCCGTATCCGTACTCTGGCCCTAATATCACGACCGATGATATAAACATTACACTTTATACTCGATTGTTGGTGTATGCATGCTTTGTATGCAATACAAAAGACTAATGTACAAGTCAAGGGCAACTAACGGACAAATGGATATATATAATACATAATGTTTTTTACTAAATAAGAGCGTATTTCTAAATAATTCTTCTGGAAAGTATAGTTTATGAAATAGTATTTATTTACAACGCTTGATAGGTATTACAGTTCTAATTATAAGTATCAAACAAGCATTAGACAAATAGGAATAGATTGAACCTCTCAAACCTACATTGTTTTATAGAAAGGATTGGACAAACACGGCGGTTATAAGACATTAGTCATGAAGTTTTACTTCCCTCGGGTCAGTGTGTGTGAACATTTATTACAATGCACTTTTGACACATTTATCATGCGAAACTTACTTTCTGGCTTAAAATATGAAAATATTTGTGTATTTGAATACCAAATTATGATTTTATGATTTACCACAACTGTGTATCATTATGCGGTATGACTGTCGCCGACTTTAGGTAAGTATGATTGACACCTAATGCTCCTTATATAATCCCTAGTCGTATCTGACACAAAAGAACAAAGTGCCTACGACATAGTTCAACTTCCAGAGTTACATATACTTTCCATTATACATAACTTGCAGCTTGTTCAGGCATTAAGGCACCATTAAACTCACATTAAGGTCTGGCTGCCGGCTTAACTGAAGCAATTCAGGCTATTAAGCTTTCCAGATTTGAATTTTTAATCAATATGTGAAGTAAATAAATTAAAAGATTATTCAAAATTTCAGGTCTCGTGTTGTGGATGTTGAAGGCAATGGATTTCTGGGTTCGTTATGCTAAAACCACTGACAATAATTTTAACACGTATTTCAACATACTCAACGCATGCCAATATAATACAAAATGATACTTATAATACTTTGGATATTTTGGAAATTTTGTTATCCTGATTACCAAGTTGGTCATATTATGTTTTAGAGGTCAATGAAGTTGTATTTGAATATCCTTGAATCATATTGCATCTGCTTACGTGATCGACAAACGGCTTCCTCCGGATTCCAGAAAGTTGACGTTTCATTTTTACACAGACAGGTGCTGTTTCCGGTAAAGCTCGATGACACACATTGTAACTCGGTATTGTGAACACAGCTATCAGTGAAGGCAGCATCACACTGTTCGCCATATAGGGAACCTGTATTATGTAACATAGACATTGACATGAAATTTTAAGGAAATGACATTGACATGAAATTTTAAGGAAATGGATTTTTAAAAAAAATCTAATTTCTAATTATGACGACGAAAGTAGACTTTCTAGTAAGATGATCATTATCGCAGGGTAAACTTTGCCGAAACCAGAACAGAGTGGTGTTTGTATTGGCCAAGTTTCGCCACCGTTCAGCACTAATGTGAATTACAAAACTTTTTATCTTTACGTTAGTGTAAATTTCAATTGGTAGTACGACTATATAAAGTGTTCTGTTTGGTACATACGTGTGTCACACTTTGTCTGATCAGGGTCCCAGTATGTACTGTTTTCGTACTGACATTGACACGTAAAATTCCCTGATTGGGACGGCAGACATTTTAGTTCCTGGTCAAATTGACAGCTCTCTGAGAAGTCGGGATCACATACTCCGCCATACACAAGACCTAGATAGTTAAAAAGCGACGCCAAAACAGTTTAATACACCAGATCGCTCACTCAAAGAGAGTATGTCACACAATAGTAACATCTATGACCAACAGGTGTATATGCGTGGTAATTAATTATTTTTGGTTAAGTCATTCTAAACCAAAAAGAGTCAGAAAATATCACAATGCTGTCAAAGTAAAAATAAAAGTTTAGTATCTAATTTGAAAATAAACAATTATAATGCACTATTTTGAAATTCGATTTGGAATTTAACAATATTTTGATTTTCAAACAAAATCACTGGAGATAGCACGTGGTGGTAAATTGATAAGTAAGAATGGCATATTTTTTTATTTAAATAAACTAATATCTATATTTATTTAATCAAACGCTCCTCCGTCAACTCAATGTTGAAATATAGGTGTATTCGTTAAACATTATTATACCTTGACTGAATTAATTAAAGCAATAATTCATAGAACTGTATCAATTAGTGATTGTCAAAAATCACTAATCCATTTATCACAAATCGTAAGAGACATATAGACATTAAAGAAGTGTGATAAATGTATGACATCCATTGTCTGATTAAAGGATTCATGTGCCACATGTGAGTTCTTAATTGCATAAAATGTTAAAAAGTATATTAACAGATACCCAATATAGACATAATATATATAAATACTTACGTGGTGTACATTTCTTTACTTTAGAGTCCCAATACGTCTCCTGAACCTTCGGACACTGACAGACGAACCTCGAACCATTGTTGTCGTTTGTTGTAGCGTTGTGACTGGTCTGAACACACTCCAGTTCAGACTGGTACATACAACTACCAGGTGTGTCTGCGTCACATTCATTTCCGTACTCAGGTCCTAAACAAACATATTCGATAACTGATAACTTAAAGGTTGAGGCGTGTAAGAGTACAGTACAATGTATAGTATTGTTAACACATCATAAGGCGTGGTGTAATTACGTTCATCACTAAAGCCATTAATGACTATCATTATCTACCAGCGTCCGGTGTCAGTCACAGATTATAATACACCATAACATCAACTACTGTGTCTATAACACAATATGCAAACACACAATTTATTTCACCACGGAAAAGTGAATGTATTCTAGTCTTGAGGCAATATATTAATATCATGTGTCCTCATTATCAATTTTTATAGTGAAATATTTCAGAGCTAGTTTTTATTTTTCATATCCAGGATAAAGTTTTAAAATATGCATGTCAATAATAATTAAATCAATGGTTTCCAATACGGAAACTGCCATTTTAATGCTCAAAATCATTGATTGATGTAAGTTGTCTGTCTGCTAACTTTATCTGTGGCATGAGTAATAGGGACGTAATTAGTCCACGTGTGAGAGACGTGACACTGATCAATGAGGTGTCAATCCCACACTTACTTGACTTGCATTCAGATACAGTCCCGTCCCAGTACAGTAGCGACTCATCTTCACACCGACATGTCGGCTGTACGGAATCTTCAGGCCGAACACACTTCAGATGTACATTGTGTATACAACTTCCGTTCAGATTGCAGGTCTCCCCATACCTAGGTCCTGCAAACAAATGTAGAATGCCAATAGTTACGTATATTGTCTTTAGTTAATAATAGCCTCTGAAAAGAAATATGAATGTCAATAAATAAATGAATGTCTCATTAAAAATCATATAAAAGAATAACGATAATAAAATAAAATAAACAAAAAATGAATAAAAACAATAATGAAAAATAAAAATACCTGGTATGCATTTAAAATGATTTGAAACACCATTATTTGCTTATTTGATCACAATTTTAATAAAATATGTTTGATAGTTTCGTACTTGTCTGGCATTTATTGTTTTTGGGATTCCAGAACGTTTCTGTTTCGTTAGCACATTGGCATGTAGATTTCCCCGTTCCTCCCATTTTTACACATCGAAGCTGGGAACTGAACAGACAACTCGACGGAAACTCCGATTGACATGGTGAGCCATACTCGGGTCCTGGAAATACGACAAAATCAACACGTGTGAAATTATACCAGTAATTAGATAAATGATACGTCTGATTTTGACATGTATTATTACTCTTGAATGAATGTTGAGAAAATGATATCAAATAATCAGAACAATTTAATTTAGTAATTCAATTACTTTATAATTTCAAATAATTTTAGCAAATACAAAGATTAACAAACTTACTTGATTCACATAACTTTGAATACGGATTCCAAAACACCCTTTCTTCCTCTTCACAGCGACATGTATAGTTTCCACTATCTCCTACTGCTAAACATTTCAGTTGGTCCTCGTAATGACAGCTTCCCTCTACTCCACGGAGACAGGGAGCACCGTAATCCTGTCCTGTAACGTAGAAACGGATCTTAATATTGTTTTCTGTTTCATTATTGTTCCGAATTACTAAATTCTATCTTATCAAAAATCTATAACATGAGAATACATTATCGAGTTATAAATTGATAAATACAGCTTTAAAATGTGATATTTTTTATTGTGTCTCAAAATACACACTATGATATCAACTCAATCATACAGTGTCTCGGTTTCTCACTATAATCAATTATTTACACCAGGCCTAGAAAATGATTCTATTTCGTAACTCTTTTGTGGAAGAGACGAAATCCATGTTTAATTAATATATGTTAATTTATTGTGAATACGAACATACCTAATTTATATTTAATCCAAGGCATCTAACTTTCAGAATAAATCTCAATATTCTATCTTACTTGTTTTACAGGTTGCAGTGTGGGAATCCCAAAACATGTTTTCCTCATCTGGACATCGACATGTGAAATTGTTCCCAGCAGAACCGGATGGTAGACATTGTAGTTCATCTTTGTATTTACAACTATCAACAAAACCAGCTTCACAGGAATCTCCATAATCAGGTCCTAAAACAGACCATAAAAATGATATTAAGATAAAAAATAACGATAGGAAATAATCAGCATCTTTGCCAAATGGAGACATAATCAAACAAACGTGAAGGTATTTTCATTTTACAATGAACAACATGAACAATTTAAACCGTTTCTAATAATATTGTGAAATTCAGGAAAAAAACAGAAAAAATCTCCATTGATTCATCATCTGAATGTTTATACATACTACAATCTGTGTCCTGTTTGTGGATGACTTACGTGATTTACACGCGGACTCCACCGAATCCCAGTAAGAATTGTCCTCGTCTTTACACAGACAGGTGTATCCACCGGATGCTCCATCTTGTATACAGGTGAGGTATAGGTTGTGTATACAACTATCGGGGATATCAGGTCTACAGTCCCCTCCATAGACTGGCCCTACAACAGGCAATCACACGGATATAAAGGATTCCAGCAGAGTTCTTTGCAAGGACTTAAATATTATGTTCATGCCAATCTAGAAACATCTAATTTACTATTAAAGTCACACTATATGTAATTATGAACATTTGTGAGGTTAATATGGTGTTATACCAATCCGGTAGAGTATACATGTATAGTAGTCCAGGTTTTTATTTTTTATTTTAGATTATACCATGGTAGTATATTACCAAATCTTTGATGTCCATGTTATTAACAAGACGAACGATGGCATCAAGTCGATAAGGGCATACATACTATTTATACATATTGCGATTTTTAAAATGAATATGTTGTGAGCTTTGAAGTTTAAAATATTTTTTGAGATTTAAAGGTAAAAATATTGTTAGATTAAAATTTCCTTAAAGCAGTTTAATAACTTACTGTCGGGACATGTCGAATTTTCCAGGCTCCAAAACGTCGTTGACTCGTTCTTGCACTGACAGATAGACATGTTACGGTAATCGTCCCACTTACAGTCGAGATGTGAATTATAGCGGCAACTATCGATGTAAGTGGCATCACAGCGAATGCCATATCCGCGACCTTAACAAACAGAGACAAGCATAAATGTACAAATATTTTTTTACGATTCAAATATGTAAAGCACGACAATCAAATTTGTGAATAATTGAGCAAATGACCTGAAAAGAACTGCATTTATCAGCTCCGATTTCTCGAAACAAAAGTGCAGACTTAATTCAAAACTTAAGTTTTTCTCCTTATGTAACTTATATGAGAACTCGAGGCCAAATCGATTTTACATGCAACCCTTTCTATTTCACCTTTGCAGTACCGGATTGATATAGGTATGTGTAAATCCTTAAAATAAAACTTACGTTCCCGACAAAACGTGTTCGTAAATGAGTAAAATAAAACTTACGTTCCTGACACAAAGTGATTGGTAAATCATGAAATAAAACTTACGTTCCTGACACAAAGTGATTGGTAAATCATGAAATTAAACTTACGTTCCTGACACAAAGTGATTGGTAAATCATGAAACAAAACTTACGTTCCTGACACAAAGTGACTGGTAAATCATGAAACAAAACTAACGTTCCATACACAAAGTAATTGGTAAATCATGAAATAAAACTTACGTTCCTGACACAAAGTGATTGGTAAATCATGAAATAAAACTTACGTTCCTGACACAAAGCGATTGGTAAATCATGAAATAAAACTTACGTTCCTGACACAAAGTGATTGGTAAATCATGAAATAAAACTTACGTTCCTGACACAAAGTGATTGGTAAATCATGAAATAAAACTTACGTTCCTGACACAAAGTGATTGGTAAATCATGAAATAAAACTTACGTTCCTGACACAAAGTGATCGGTAAATCATGAAATAAAACTTACGTTCCATACACACAGTGATTGGTAAATCATGAAATAAAACTTACGTTCCATACACAAAGTGATTGGTAAATCATGAAATAAAACTTACGTTCCTGACACAAAGTGATTGGTATATCATGAAATAAAACTTACGTTCCTGACACAAAGTGATTGGTAAATCATGAAATAAAACTTACGTTCCTGACACAAAGTGATTGGTAAATCATGAAATAAAACTTACGTTCCTGACACAAAGTGATTTGGTAAATCATGAAATAAAACTTACGTTCCTGACACAAAGTGATTGGTAAATCATGAAATAAAACTTACGTTCCTGACACAAAGTGATTGGTAAATCATGAAATAAAACTTACGTTCCTGACACAAAGTGATTGGTAAATCATGAAATAAAACTTACGTTCCTGACACAAAGTGATTGGTAAATCATGAAACAAAACTTACGTTCCTGACACAAAGTGATTGGTAAATCATGAAACAAAACTTACGTTCCTGACACAAAGTGATTGGTAAATCATGAAATAAAACTTACGTTCCTGACACAAAGTGATTGGTAAATCATGAAATAAAACTTACGTTCCTGACACAAAGTGATTGGTAAATCATGAAATAAAACTTACGTTCCTGACACAAAGTGATTGGTAAATCATGAAATAAAACTTACGTTCCTGACACAAAGTGATTGGTAAATCATGAAATAAAACTTACGTTCCTGACACAAAGTGATTGGTAAATCATGAAATAAAACTTACGTTCCTGACACAAAGTGATTGGTAAATCATGAAATAAAACTTACGTTCCTGACACAAAGTGATTGGTAAATCATGAAATAAAACTTACGTTCCTGACACAAAGTGATTGGTAAATCATGAAATAAAACTTACGTTCCTGACACAAAGTGATTGGTAAATCATGAAATAAAACTTACGTTCCTGACACAAAGTGATTGGTAAATCATGAAATAAAACTTACGTTCCTGACACAAAGTGATTGGTAAATCATGAAATAAAACTTACGTTCCTGACACAAAGTGATTGGTAAATCATGAAATAAAACTTACGTTCCTGACACAAAGTGATTGGTAAATCATGAAATAAAACTTACGTTCCTGACACAAAGTGATTGGTAAATCATGAAATAAAACTTACGTTCCTGACACAAAGTGATTGGTAAATCATGAAATAAAACTTACGTTCCTGACACAAAGTGATTGGTAAATCATGAAATAAAACTTACGTTCCTGACACAAAGTGATTGGTAAATCATGAAATAAAACTTACGTTCCTGACACAAAGTGATTGGTAAATCATGAAATAAAACTTACGTTCCTGACACACAGTGATTGGTAAATCATAAAATAAAACTTACGTTCCATACACACAGTGATTGGTAAATCATGAAATAAAACTTACGTTCCTGACACAAAGTAATTGGTAAATCATGAAACAAAACTTACGTTCCTGACACAAAGTAATTGGTAAATCATGAAACAAAACTTACGTTCCTGTCACAAAGTGATTGGTAAATCATGAAACAAAACTTACGTTCCATACACAAAGTTTCATTTGTGTCCCAGTAAAGTTCCGACTCATCTGTACACTGACAGGTGTAGGACGCGTTGTCCTTGGCAACCAGACATCTCAGTTGATCAGAATATTTACAGCTATCGGAAAGGTCAGGGTCACAAGTCTCTCCATATTGTATCCCTGAAAAAACGAAAGTGTCACCAGTTAAAGAGTTTATCATGTAAGCAATAAAAAACCAAAAACATAAAATCCCCCCCCCCCCCAAAAAAAAAAAAAAACAACTTTGAAAACCGTATAGCGTGAAATTGCAATTTCAATTTGCTAAAACTTGAGTCTTAGAATGTTAAGAAATTTTATATTCGAATACATTCTTGTATAACTGAATTTAATCACAACTATCGATATATATATATATATTGTAGTTCATCATAAGAAAGAAACTGACTGACGAAGGGAATTCATTTTGGCGTGTGACTAATTAAAATAAACATATTTTAACAATATTATTGTATTATTGTTTATCACATCTATCAGTATATTATGTCAACCTAGCAACGCCATCTTTTAATTTTGTTTTAAATGTCTAATTACTTTTCCTGCATATGTTGGTTGTGTGATCCCAGTAGTGGTTGTCAGTATTTGGACACTGACACTCGTACAGGCCCGTGTTATTGGACCTGACACAATGTAGGTGATGGTTGAACAGACAACTGTCTCGGTAGGACGAGTCACAGCTGTTACCGAAACCGGGTCCTGGAATACAAAAAGAAGCTATTGTCACACAACATCATATCTTAAACTATTGTTACCGAAACCGGGTCCTGGAATACAAAGAAAAACTCTTGTCACACAACATCATATCTTAAAATATTGTGATACCTTCACACACAAATAAGGAGGAGATAACTGGGTTTGAAATTATATTTTATACCTTTGTCGGGGTTCACCGTTATGGAAAACAATTATTTTCATAATGCAAGGTTAGTGTTCAATCATATCACCTGATAGAATATCTAACTACTACTTACAGTCTTCAAGTTATGTGTAATAATGTAATAATTTACATTTTTAAATAATTCATATTGAGTATTTGATTGCAATCCTTGATATGGGTCAATCCTACTCTAGGTCAGTATGTTTTTGTTTTATTAAACAGCCTATTCGACAAAAAACAATGGACACCTTGTCAATAACTTGTCAATTTTTAAGGAAATATAAATAGACACAATTTTATTCACCGGGTAGTTTTAGGAGAATTGCCAGGGTTGGGAGCCCTAGTGTCAGTCCAATCTCAACATATAGCCGTTCATCACTTTCAAGTTACTCAGCTATCGATTTACCCATGCTACAGTCCCTTTCAAACATTATAATCAACATTTATTATGGTGCTTATCTATACATTCATTATTGAACTTACAAGCTTTTTTTAAAAATAGAAACTAAAGAAAAGAATACAAAATATATATCAGAACAAACACCAAAATCAGGAGAAGACTAAGATAGGATATCCCTGACGTCTTTTCCTTTTGACATTTAACATCTTTTTATCAATTAAATATTTGGATATTGAACTTGAATTAATAACAAACATATAATGAAGAACTTACTAATGAGACACTCATTGATCTCGGGGTTCCAATAAACATGTGATCCATTTTCACATTGGCACGTATTATTACCAGAGACAGACGGTAAACATTTAAGGTGCCCATGGAAACTGCAGCTGTCAGTGAAGTTGTCATCACAAGGACCGTTAAATGCTGATTCTAAAACAAAAACCATTTCTTATAAATACACCACGACGTAATTCACCCACCAACACGTGATCAATCATCACTGCAATGAACGTTAACAGATGAAATACTTTACCTTGATTTAACTGTGATTAATGAGCATCATCATTGCAAAAAGCAAAGTGCACCTACGAAAGGCCAATAGATTTCATTGTTTGTAGCTTTAAAGGTCAGCCTGAACATCTATTTTGTAGAAAAGACGTGTTAAATGACATTTAAAATTGTCAGTTCTATTTGATATATGTACCGTTAAGCCATCCTAATGACGATATTTTTCATCGACACAATTGCGATAATAAACCGCGAAGGCCATTAACAGACAATTTATTGCCTAATAAAATCGATAGAATACGGAAAATTCTCTGCATTAACTTACTTTTATATTATTTCAATATCTAAACAAAGCATGTCTTAATCAACCATCTTTAAAGGCGGCGTTTAAACGCGCCAACACGTATCCTAGTGTATATATCATCCATCTCCATTTTTCTTGTTTATATATCAAGGTATGTTGTCTGTTGTTTATTTTTTAATATTTGCAAAGTTAATTACGATTTCGATTAATATCTATGGCAATAAGAAGAGAATGTTTGTTAAAAATTTTCATCTAAATTTTTAAATGGCGAAAGAAAGAAAATCGAATCTGAAAGCATATACATTGTCATTGATATTACGTTTGTTTTAGTGATAGTTCATAGCCCCATTGTTTGAATGTTTGAATTATTTCTCTATTTTTTTTCATTATGTAACGTACTTGTTTACATATCAGATAGTATGATTTATACAGTGATATAGTTCCACATCCAGTGAAAAGTATACGTTTGACATTTCGATGACTAAAACGACTGTACCCTACCTTATTCACCAGACAAGTACTGATACAGCTTATGTTCATAAACGGTGTAAAACTATACATGTTTTCGTCTAAGATTGATACTTGATTCTTGATTTCAGCACTTCTCCTGCAAATGCAACTCTATGTCATATGCACCGATCTACGACTTATATTTAGATTGCACTGTGTAACAATATGTTTATACTAGACGAACTTACTGGGTTTACATGTGTGTACATTGGAGTCCCAGTACATGGTAGCGTCTCCCGGACACTGACAAGAGAACGTTCCAGTGTTATCTGTGGGCAGACATTGTAGTTCTGTGTCGTACAGACAACTCCGTTCTGTACCGGGTAGACAGTCTCCTCCGTGGTCAGCACCTGTCAATCATATCAATATAAGGTAATCTGGTAAAACATACTCATATTAACGTGTCTTTGTATACGACATTCTAATGACTCAAAAGGTAAGAGAATGTCAAAGAGATAAAGCATTTATTAAAACAATGCTTTTTTTGAAGGCAAGATCTAACAATGTTTTCCAATTTACTGTCAATCCAAACAAAATCAAAAAGTATGCCAAAGCCAAAGATTGTTCAATGTAAACTAAATTCATTTTTTTTCAAATATTTTCACCATTATGTTGAATTAATTTAATATCGGCCTAACTTAATCACGAACAAAACATCGGTTAAAACTTCCAAAATGTGAAGTTTGGTTTTATAGGAAAACGCACTTTGCTACAAAATTGCATATCAATTAATTTGATTATCAGGCTTACGTTTGGAGCAGACAGAATCATCGCTATCCCAGAAATATACAGTCGGGTTCTCACACTGACAGGTTTTAACATCATCGTGTGGTGAGTGCAGACATTTTAGTTGAGACTTATATTTACAACTTTCTGACAGATCGCAAACATCTCCAAATTCAGGACCTTAAAATAAACAAATATATTGATAAATGAAGGATGGTGTTTAAATATTTTAAAACAATCGCTGTGCACATATATAATATATTACCATAAAGAAAAACAAGACGTACCAAAGGCAATGAAATATAATAATGAGCCCCAACAACAAACCGAAAACAATAGAAAAATTACTGCTGATAGTTAGCACACTAACATATGCATGAGGTGCATCAATAGGAGCTGAGAAAATGTTAAACAACCAACAGAATGATTACAGATAAAGAGAAAGAAAAAGTGCAAGAAATGCAAACGTCTCAACTTCGTTTGATGTATCCGTTTGCGGCAGTGAATGACGTCATCACTTCTGTATTACTTACGTGTTTTACACACAAGGTCCACGGGGTCCCAGAACGTTAGAAATTCATCATTACACTGACAGTAACTCTCTCCGAATCCGTTCGATGGTTGGCATGACAGCTCAGGTGAGTAGAGACAGCTGTCTGGAAATTCTTCATCGCACATTTCACCATACTCTGGTCCTAAACATGAACATAACGAGTAAGAATTAAAGATTTAAAAAAGCTAATATATGGGATAGGACATTATAGGTAAGATTCAAAACCAAACAGACTTGTGTTTGTAAGATAAATATATATGTAATAGAGGAGTAAACATGTGAAAGTAAATGGAACATAATCCCAGTGAGTCGCTGCAAATAATTTTAAGATCATCATAAAGTCATAACGTCATTTATGTAATAAATGGAACATATTCGTTAAAATGAAATAAACCAAAAGTTAATGCTGTGTTACATGCACAAATTCAGAATAAATACTTCACATGTCATTGTGTGATATGTACCAGGTAGACTAAGGTCTACTTACTAGTGGTACAGACTTCAAACAGGCCATTCCAGTACAGCTGATCTTCGTCTGAACATCTACAGGTAAAATTATCAGATCCTTCCACCTTCTTACATTTTAACTCCGATGGAAACATGCAACTTTCTACGAAACTAGGCTTGCAGTCATCTCCGAAAGATGGTCCTGCAATAAAGGGGGTAACTTCAACAAGCGTTTTGCGATTGAATGAGCTATATATGATATAATGATGGAAATAGCATAAGAAATCATGTTTCTCATATGCTCTCTACGAATGACATATAATTGTTATTGATTAATATAAGTTTCGATAATTTAAAAAAATCTAAAATATTAGATTAGATATTACACTATTCTGTGTCTAGACTATGTGTATGTTTGAATGTAAATTATACATCAATATAAGTCAAAACTGTATATTTTGTAACTTACTCATAACACAGCGGTTCTGGGCAGAGTCCCAGAACTTCTTCTCCTCATCATCACACTGACATGTGTACTCCCCACTGGACTCTGACAGTAGACACATCAGTTCCTGGTTATGTTTACAGCTGTCGATGTAGTCTTTATGACAGCTGCCTCCATGTTCAGGTCCTTTGAAAGGTAACACAGTATTAACATTATCATATATAGTTTACCTGGCGCACAAATTGCGAGCACACAGAAGGACAATGCACCGATGACAGTAACGTTACATAACGTTCAAAAATAATTTTGATGGTTTATATTATAAGTGCCTGACCCCTGACCCCGGGATAGTATTTGTAAGTACATTTTAGTTGTCTCTGTGATGAATATGTAATCCTTCTTAAGATTGAAACGTGGATCACATGTTAATATATATTGTATCACATGAATGCGCCTGTATTATCTCAAAAATAAATGAAAATTCAACTTTACACAAAGTGAAGTTAGGATATCAATGTGAATCATCACGCCGGGATCTATATAAGAATTCGAACTGCAATGAGTAACTTAACATGATTTTGATTAATAAAAATACATACGCAATTTACATTCTGTTGTGTTTGGATTCCAGAAATGCGTCGTTTCATTCGCACACCTACATATATGTAGACCGGATACTTGAGATTCAAGACACTGAAGATGTGCAGTGTGTAAACAACTGTTGGTGACGTTGTTATTACAGCTGATGCCGTATTGGAATCCTATAAGGAAATCATTAAAGCTTACACCATTAACATCCCAACACAAGTTGAAAGGCTTGTACTTTACAGTGGCTACTGCTTCACTGCAGCAAATATTATTAACACCCGGTTTCATTGATAAAATGTTAAAAAAACCACATCATTGATTAGAAAATAATTGCCATAATGTGCAGGTATTAATATAGATTCACCATAAATATTACTTGTTATACTTTATTACTTATCATAATGATCACGTAGCAAAAATCGAAATATGATTATAGGTATCAGTGATAACATGCGACCTATATGCATCAGAAAAAAGTAAAACGTACAGTCTTCTATACGTGTAAATGACAATTTCCACGTGGTGATGCAGTACTTACGTTGACGACACATGCTGTGTTTGGGGTCCCAGTAGGTTTCATTGGAGTTTTCACACTGACACGTGTGGTAAGGGGAGGTAACTGATGGTAAACACTTCAACTCGTGATGGGGACGGCAGTTATCCGGGAGGTCGGGCTGGCATTGTTCATCATAGCCAGGTCCTAAACAAAAAGCAGTGTGACAAACACATAAAACGGGATACATGTATTTTATACTGGGATTTTATTTTTAGTTTTAATTCAAATAAGTCTTCATAGGAAACAAGTAACACTTCATGTTGGAAAGTATGTTAAATATTATGAACTTGTTACACAACTATTGAAACGTTTATGCGTGATGTTTCCATGTACAAACTGCCACCTTCATCAGACATAAAAATCAAGGAATAAAAAAAACATAAACGTTTTCCAACGATTAACAAATCGCTACATCTCCAAATGGCTTCGTGACACAACAATATTTACATTAAAAATACATGGAAAAAATAACCATTGTAGCAATAGGTGCATTGTGGGGCGCCTCTAATGTTATCTATACCTAATAACCACAATTAATAGATGATATAATGTGAATTGATGGATGGTTGTATATAAATAAAAATGTTTATGGTATAAGTAAGTGTCATATATCTAGTCACAGACATACCGAGTCGGCCTTACATAACTGATCATAATGTATCGTCATATCGTGATACACGTTAGTGTAATAAAATGTGATGGCCTACCTGTCTAGAATGTTTATGATAGATTTATCCAACAAACAAATAATAATCAGACAAAAACGATCGTTTCCCATTTTATGTGTATCGATGTGCATGTACAATTATATGAAATGCATCACATAATCTCAAAGAACCGAATTAAAGCAAGGCTAATTATACTAAACTGCATCCAATAATATGTACATTGCTTTCGTCCAATCAATACATTACGACGATTCATGGATATAAACATGTATTTCCGTGGCGATGTTCAATAATTAGATTCTGTGACTGTGCATTCAAATTAAAAGCCAATGATTTGTAGGAAACGTCATGCAGAAATCGTATCTACGTAGTTTCAAAGTATCCTTATAAAGTATAAGAACTTGAAACATGTCTAATTGCATTTCGTAATTAGATGAGTCCCGCCATATAAAGTGTTGCTTAAAATCATTAAAAGTATATCATTTTACAGTCTTTCCTTTGACCTCAAGAAATTTGTTATGTTATTTGTCATCTACTTGGAAATGGGATAATTTTGGGCGTTACTCACATATGCTTGAAATCCGTTATATGCTTGCACATGTTAGAATCATCAAGACTGATGATTTCATTTTAACAAATGAATTTCATTTGCTGGTTTAAGCCACCATCGCCTACCAAGCGATACCGACATACATCGATGATCCATTGGCCTCTTGACCCGCTTTTCCGGTGCCTGGGAAACCCGCGCGTCGATTGGCTGCGGTGAAAATCAACAGCACAATGAGAGCGCCCGTTACAAATCAACAGCATGGCTGTCTGAAAGCGAAAAAAGCGCTAAAATAAGCTGACTTACTGGGTTTACACTCTGCAGATACTGTGTCCCAGTACACACTGTCCTCCTCGCCACACCGACAGGTGTACGTCTCACCAGATAGGATACATTTGAGGTCAGGTTTGTACCGACAACTCTCGTAAAAATCCGGCTGGCAGTCCTCGTTATACCCGGCACCTATAGTATGATAAATATCAAGGAATGGAAGGCATAGCTATAGAGGTGTAGTTGAACTGTCGAATAAATAATCTGAGTGATACAATTAAAATTCGTTGCATCATCGATATATATCTCGTTTAAACAATCATGTGACATGAACTAAAATCGCAAAATAAAACAATGATAATAATAAAATTCAGACCATATTATGAACATTATATTCGTGAAGCATACTTGTGTGCTCTTTAAATTGTTGACGTTGTGGAGATTATTCGAAGACGTACTGATATTTTGGCACGCAAAAATAACCGACTATTCGGAATCATAACTACTGAATATTTATTGAACAACTGAATCTGACTTATTACAGGCAGCATATCAGCATGACATCATAATTACTCACGTGGTATACATCTTTTTTTATCCCAGAATTCCATTTCGTCACACTGGCATCTGTAATCTTCTGTAAGCTTTGTCTTAAGACACTTCAAGTTAGCCTCGATTGCACAGGATTCTGGGTCATCCGGCGTGCACCTGTTATTATGGCCTAGAGCTGAAAAGAAATTATATCAGAAATTACAATTCACACAAACAATATATTACAGCGTTAATGTGAACACGGGATTAAAGGCACGTACCAAAACATTAACCTGTCACAGAGATTATAAGGCTACATACAGACAAGATGTATGTTAGATACAGATGTGACTACTAGATTAAACACTTTACAGTACAAACGTCCATAATTATCAAACACGTTTACTTGTAAGACAGAAACATTACCATTACAGTTATTTTGACATGATTTAGTTAACGCTATAATCTACTGGTTTAGTAATACGTTAAATAGCATGCATGTGGTGTATCTACAACACAAACTATATAAGTCCGAGTAACATAATTTGTAATAGCAATCGTATGCAGGCACATCTGCAGAGCTACACAGCTTCACAAACACAACATTACAAATATATAGACATTTTGAAAAGAACAATACAATAACTCATATTGCATTATTTAGTTACATTATCAAATAAGATGATTGATTTTAGAAATCGTTCCACAATAATAATAATTTTGAGTCCTACTTCGTACGCAAATAAGTTCCCCAAGCTATACGTTACGTCGCGAAAATGGCACCGTGAAAAGATTTCTTCTTTTGAACTGTTATTTCGTTGGGAGATATCCCCTTTCTCTGGCAAGTATTACAGGTTTTTTTCCATCAAAGTAATTACCAAGACAAATGAAGACAGTAAAGTACAACGATTAAAATAAACAAAAATCTGAAATAGATACATTAAAATACAAAAAGGGTCGTGGAGATAAAACAACAATGAAAACAACAAAGACACACAAAACAATGCATATGTGTGTATGACCATCCTGACAGGCGAATACCACCAAGCCGTATCAGCACGCACAACCTTAGCGTGACCCAAGCCGTATCAGCACGCACAACCTTAGCGTGACCCGGTACCTCCGAGGTCGGCCAACTTTCCTCCGATTATGATCGTAAGCCAATATAAAGTTTGGTATGATCCATTAAAAACAACCATACACAATAATATTCTGTAATAGAAAGCTCTGATTGGTGAATTGTATCCAAAGCAAAATGTGGAAGTGGATGAAATCTAAACTAAGCTTACCTTCAGGTGAGTATCGTGTATATCTAGCAGAAGTATTGGTTGTGTGGATTTTTTAATAATTTGTTTTTGTGTGTGTTGTGTAATATCTGATTTATCAAAGAGGTTCATGATTAAGGTAAAATTAGATTATACAGAATGTATTTAAAAATCCAACCGACGGACGTGAAAGCTTCTCAGTGTAATATAATA
This sequence comes from Argopecten irradians, assembly GCF_041381155.1. NCBI lineage: Eukaryota > Metazoa > Mollusca > Bivalvia > Pectinida > Pectinidae > Argopecten > Argopecten irradians. The sequence goes on from NC_091147.1 coordinate 4,375,277, forward strand.
TTGTGTATTTTTGTGTCCTGTTGGAATAAATACATGTATACCCAACCATCCTAAAGATAGGAAACGTCACATATAATTTGTCCTACTTAAAATTTCATTTTCTTTAAAGTTTGATAAGATCTTAGTTGAATTATTTAAGATGCATCAAACGTATGAATATCTTTCAATTAATAATGTGCTTAATCATAGGCGGAACAAAGTTTGATGATATGTACATCCGTTGTATATTTCTTCCCAGTTATAAACAAAATAAAGACACAAACCGTATTGTCACCGTTATCTTTGTTTACCCATACACAACGAGAAAAATCCCATGCCATATTAAGCATATAAAAAACGGTAGCGGATATCCAGATTTTTGATGCTGGATGGAAGTGTTATTAGCTGTATGTATGATTTATAAAATTATGTTATGTGTTTATTATGTTCTGATATCATTCTCTCAATAAACATATTCATTAGTAAGAGGTAAGTCATCAGGTGTAGACGGTATGCATCTTTGCAAACGTGTAAAGCATAGAGTAAGCCATGTCTAATTGTGATGTAGCCGAAGTACTTACAATTGATGACATTTGAACCGGAAGTAATCGTATATGATGGAGTCGTGTTCAGCGTATCCGAAGATGCAGTGAATGTTTCCTGGTTGTTAACCATTGTCGCGTTTGTATCATTATCATTGACAGTCACAATAGTAGTCTGTATATCAACGGTAGTAGTCATGTTATCGTGAATCCCACTCCCAGTACGATATTTGACAGAATCCTTACTAGGAACATCCGATTCAACAACATAGATGCTAATCATAGTATGATTTAATGGTGACGCTTTTATATTTGATCTTCCTGAATGAGTTCCATTCGCTGACATAGACATAGACGTGTTCACATTTTGTACATCGGAAAAAATGGTAGTTCCATTTGTTGAAGTGTTCAGATTTGACACTCCTGAATGACTATCAGCTGCATTTGATGACGTATTGATTGAAATGTTCAGTTTCGACACGCTTGAATGACTATCAGTTCCATTTGTTGGTGTATCAATTGAATTGTTCACATTTGACACGCTTGAATGACTTTGAGTCCCGTTTGTTGACAAATAAATTGAATTGTTCAGATTTGCCACACTTGAATAACTATCAGTTCCATTTATTTGCGTATCAATTGAAGTGTTGAAATTTGACACGCTTGAATAACTATCAACTCCATTTGTTGATGTATCAATTGAAGTGTTTAAATTTGACACGCTTGAATAACTATCATTTCCATTTATTTGCGTATCAATTGAAGTGTTCTGATTTGACACGCTTGAATAACTAGTATTTCCATTAATTTGCGTATCAATTGAAGTGTTCAGATAATACACGCCTGGATGACTATCAGTTTCATTTGTTGACATATCAATTGAAGTGTTCAGATTTGATACGCTTGGATACTTATCAGTGTCATTTGATTTTGTATCATTTGAAGTGTTAAGATTTGACACGCTTGAATGCCTATCAGTTTCATTTGTTGACATATCAATTGAAGTGTTCAGATTTGATACGCTTGGATACTTATCAGTGTCATTTGATTTTGTATCAATTGAAGTGTTCAGATTTGACACGATTGAATAACTATCAGTTCCATTTGCTTGCGTATCAATTGAAATATTCAGATTTGATACGATTAAATAATTATCAGATCCATTTGTTGTTGTATCATTTGACGTGTCTAGATTTGACACGCTTGAATGCCTATCAGTTTCATTTGGTGACGTATCAATTAAAGAGTTCAAATTTGATGCGCTTGGATAACTATCAGTTTCATTTGATGTCGTATCAATTGAAGTGTTCAGATTTGACACGCTTGCATGACTATCAGTTGATGTACTATTTGATGAGTTCAGATTTGACATGCTTGAATAACTATCAGATCCTTTTGTGGACGTATTAATGGAAATGTTCAGATTTGACACGCTTGAAAGCCTATCATTTCCATTTAATTTTGTATCAATTGAAGTGTTCAGATTTGACACGCTTGAATAACTATCAATCCCTTTGGTGGGCGTATTAATTGCGATGCTCAGATTCGACACGCCTGATTGACTATCAGTTCCATTTATTGGCGTATCAATTGAAGTGCTCAGATTTGATACGACTGAATGACTATCAGTTGTATTTGTTGATGCATCAATTGAAGAGTTCAGATTCAACAGACTTGAATAACTATCAGTTCCATTTGATGACGTATTAATTGAAATGTTAAGATTTGACACGACTGGATGTCTATCAGTTCCATTTGGTGACGTTTTATGCCATGAGTTCAGATTTGACATGCTTGAATAATTCGATGAGTTCAGTTTTGACACGCTTGAATGACTCTCAGTTCCATTTGTTGGCGTATCAATTGAAGTGTTCAGATTTGACACGTTTCCATGACTATCAGATCTATTTGTTGGCGTATCAATTGAAGTGTTCAGATTTGACACGTTTCCATGACTATCAGATCTATTTGTTAACGTATCAATTGAAGTGTTCACATTTGACACACTTGAATAACTATCAGATCTATTTGGTGACTTTTCAATTGAAGTGTTAAGATTCGACACGCCTGGATTTCTTTCAGTTCCTTTTGTAGACGTATTTTTTGAAATGTTCAAATATGATACACCGGAATGACTAACATTTCCACTTGATGACGTGTCCGAAAAAGCCTTACCATCAGATACACTTGGATAACCAGTAGATTTATTGATTGTGGCATTCGTAGACGCCCAGAATTCATACTGAGAGTTTTCAGAAGTAATACTATCATTAGTATCTGTACTCATTAATATTTCATTGTCAGATATACGATCATTGTGTTCATGGACGGTCTGTGATAACAGTGATCCCTCTGTACTTATATCACGTGGTATGTAAGGTGTTCCTGTAGTGTTTGTGTGTTCTATGTAAGCGTTAGTGGCCTCAGCTGTCTGATTATAACTCTTGTTATTATACCTTTTACCATTGTTATAACTTGAAGCATTATCAGTAATCATTGGACCGTACTCACTTCTACCAGGCGTTGTGTTTAATTGATCACTGACGTTTGGTCTATAAGAGTTTTGATTATTTTGGTATCCGCCATTTTCTGTATCGATATTCCTGTGGTCGGCATTTGATTTTTGTATTCCATCACCTTTGCTAGTGTCACTGTTATTTCGACTTGTGTCTTTACTGATATCTAAATTGATAGCATCGCCTTGTCGATCAAATTTGTATCTATATTTATCTATGGATGTTTTATTATTACTACCCGTGAGTAACCAATCATCAAAGACATCATTGTCTGTTGAAATATTCATAAGTGAACCATCAGTTGAATAATTTCCTGGAAATGTGGAACCTTGAATTGACACATCAATGGAAAGCGAAAAAACATTCGATGATCCATTATTGTAATCTACGGAACCTTCAGTTGTTTTATAACTTGAAAATGTAGAATCATCAGTTGATCTATTTCCAGAGTGTGTAGAACTATCAGTTGATCCATTACCAGAATGTGTAGAATCATCAATTGATCCATTACAATTGATCCATTACCGGAATGTGTAGAATCATCCGTTGATCCATTACCGGAATGTGTAGAACCATCCGTTGATCCATTACCGGAATGTGTAGAATCATCAGTTGATCCATTACCGGAATGTGTAGAACCATCAGTTGATCCATTACCGGAATGTGTAGAACCATCAGTTGATCCATTACCAGAATGTGCAGAACCATCAGTTGATCCATTACCAGAATGTGTAGAACCATCAGTTGATCCATTACCAGAATGTGTAGAACCATCAGTTGATCCATTACCGGAATGTGTAGAACCATCAGTTGATCCATTACCGGAATGTGTAGAACCATCAGTTGATCCATTACCGGAATGTGTAGAACCATCAGTTGATCCATTACCGGAATGTGTAGAACCATCAGTTGATCCATTACCAGAATGTGTAGAACCATCAGTTGATCCATTACCAGAATGTGTAGAATCATCAGTTGATCCATTACCAGAATGTGTAGAACCATCAGTTGATCCATTACCAGAATGTGTAGAACCATCAGTTGATCCATTACCGGAATGTGTAGAACCATCAGTTGATCCATTACCAGAATGTGTAGAACCATCAGTTGATCCATTACCAGAATGTGTAGAACCATCAGTTGATCCATTACCAGAATGTGTAGAACCATCAGTTGATCCATTACCAGAATGTGTAGAACCATCAGTTGATCCATTACCAGAATGTGTAGAACCATCAGTTGATCCATTACCAGAATGTGTAGAACCATCAGTTGATCCATTACCAGAATGTGTAGAATCATCAGTTGATCCATTACCAGAATGTGTAGAACCATCAGTTGATCCATTACCAGAATGTGTAGAACCATCAGTTGATCCATTACCGGAATGTGTAGAACCATCAGTTGATCCATTACCAGAATGTGTAGAACCATCAGTTGATCCATTACCGGAATGTGTAGAACCATCAGTTGATCCATTACCGGAATGTGTAGAACCATCAGTTGATCCATTACCAGAATGTGTAGAACCATCAGTTGATCCATTACCAGAATGTGTAGAACCATCAGTTGATCCATTACCAGAATGTGTAGAACCATCAGTTGATCCATTACCAGAATGTGTAGAACCATCAGTTGATCCATTACCAGAATGTGTAGAACCATCAGTTGATCCATTACCAGAATGTGTAGAACCATCAGTTGATCCATTACCAGAATGTGTAGAACCATCAGTTGATCCATTACCAGAATGTGTAGAATCATCAGTTGATCCATTACCAGAATGTGTAGAACCATCAGTTGATCCATTACCAGAATGTGTAGAACCATCAGTTGATCCATTACCAGAATGTGTAGAACCATCAGTTGATCCATTACCAGAATGTGTAGAACCATCAGTTGATCCATTACCAGAATGTGTAGAACCATCAGTTGATCCATTACCAGAATGTGTAGAACCATCAGTTGATCCATTACCAGAATGTGTAGAACCATCAGTTGATCCATTACCAGAATGTGAGAACCATCAGTTGATCCATTACCAGAATGTGTAGAACCATCAGTTGATCCATTACCAGAATGTGTAGAACCATCAGTTGATCCATTACCAGAATGTGTAGAACCATCAGTTGATCCATTACCAGAATGTGTAGAACCATCAGTTGATCCATTACCAGAATGTGTAGAACCATCAGTTGATCCATTACCAGAATGTGTAGAACCATCAGTTGATCCATTACCAGAATGTGTAGAACCATCAGTTGATCCATTACCAGAATGTGTAGAACCATCAGTTGATCCATTACCAGAATGTGTAGAACCATCAGTTGATCCATTACCAGAATGTGTAGAACCATCAGTTGATCCATTACCAGAATGTGTAGAACCATCAGTTGATCCATTACCAGAATGTGTAGAACCATCAGTTGATCCATTACCAGAATGTGTAGAACCATCAGTTGATCCATTACCGGAATGTGTAGAACCATCAGTTGATCCATTACCAGATGTGATGTGTAGAACCATCAGTTGATCCATTACCAGAATGTGTAGAACCATCGTTGATCCATTACCAGAATGTGTAGAACCATCAGTTGATCCATTACCAGAATGTGTAGAACCATCAGTTGATCCATTACCAGAATGTGTAGAACCATCAGTTGATCCATTACCAGAATGTGTAGAACCATCAGTTGATCCATTACCAGAATGTGTAGAACCATCAGTTGATCCATTACCAGAATTGTGTAGAACCATCAGTTGATCCATTACCAGAATGTGTAGAACCATCAGTTGATCCATTACCAGAATGTGTAGAACCATCAGTTGATCCATTACCAGAATGTGTAGAACCATCAGTTGATCCATTACCAGAATGTGTAGAACCATCAGTTGATCCATTACCAGAATGTGTGTAGAATTCAGAACCATCGTTGATCCATTACCAGAATGTGTAGAACATCAGTTGATCCATTACCAGAATGTGTAGATCATCAGTTGATCCATTACCGGAATGTATAGAACCATCAGTTGATCCATTACCAGAATGTGTAGAACCATCAGTTGATCCATTACCAGAATGTGTAGAACCATCAGTTGATCCATTACCGGAATGTGTAGAACCATCAGTTGATCCATTACCAGAATGTGTAGAACCATCAGTTGATCCATTACCGGAATGTGTAGAACCATCAGTTGATCCATTACCAGAATGTGTAGAACCATCAGTTGATCCATTACCAGAATGTGTAGAACCATCAGTTGATCCATTACCAGAATGTGTAGAATCATCAGTTGATCCATTACCAGAATGTGTAGAACCATCACTTGATCCATTACCGGAATGTATAGAGCCATCAGTTGATCCATTACCGGCATCTGTAGAACCATCACTTGATCCATTACCAGAATGTGTAGAACCATCAGTTGATCCATTACCAGAATGTGTAGAACCATCAGTTGATCCATTACCAGAATGTGTAGAACCATCAGTTGATCCATTACCAGTATGTGTAGAACCATCAGTTGATCCATTACCAGTATGTGTAGAACCATCAGTTGATCCATTACCGAAATGTGTAGAACCATCAGTTGATCCATTACCAGAATGTGTAGAACCATCAGTTGATCCATTACCAGAATGTGTAGAACCATCAGTTGATCCATTACCAGAATGTGTAGAACCATCAGTTGATCCATTACCAGAATGTGTAGAACCATCAGTTGATCCATTACCGGAATGTGTAGAACCATCAGTTGATGTATTACCAGAATGTGTAGAACCATCAGTTGATCCATTACCAGAATGTGTAGAACCATTCAGTTGATCCATTACCAGAATGTGTAGAACCATCAGTTGATCCATTACCAGAATGTGTAGAACCATCAGTTGATCCATTACCGGAATGTGTAGAACCATCAGTTGATCCATTACCAGAATGTGTAGAACCATCAGTTGATCCATTACCAGAATGTGTAGAACCATCAGTTGATCCATTACCAGAATGTGTAGAACCATCAGTTGATCCATTACCGGAATGTGTAGAACCATCCGTTGATCCATTACCGGAATGTGTAGAACCATCAGTTGATCCATTACCAGAATGTGTAGAACCATCAGTTGATCCATTACCAGAATGTGTAGAACCATCAGTTGATCCATTACCAGAATGTGTAGAACCATCAGTTGATCCATTACCAGAATGTGTAGAACCATCAGTTGATCCATTACCGAATGTGTAGAACCATCAGTTGATCCATTACCAGAATGTGTAGAACCATCAGTTGATCCATTACCGGAATGTGTAGAACCATCAGTTGATCCATTACCATGAATGTGTAGAACCATCAGTTGATCCATTACCAGAATGTGTAGAACCATCAGTTGATCCATTACCAGAATGTGTAGAACCATCAGTTGATCCATTACCAGAATGTGTAGAACCATCAGTTGATCCATTACAGAATGTGTAGAACCATCAGTTGATCCATTACCAGAATGTGTAGAACCATCATATTGAATGTAAACATGAGTGATCATTACCAGAATGTGTAGAAGAGTTGATCCATGTTTATGTAGAACCATCAGTTGATCCATTACCAGAATGTGTAGAAACCATCAGTTGATCCATTACCAGAATGTGTAGAACCATCAGTTGATCCATTACCAGAATGTGTAGAACCATCAGTTGATCCATTACCAGAATGTGTAGAACCATCAGTTGATCCATTAACCAGAATGTGTAGAACCATCAGTTGATCCATTACCCAGAATGTGTAGAACCATCAGTTGATCATTCCAGAATGTGTAGAACCATCAGTTGATCATTACCAGAATGTGAACCATCAGTTTTGTTTACCAGAATGTGTAGAACCATCATTTGATCTATTACCAGAAATGTGTTCATGTTGATCTATTCCGAATGTGTAGAACCATCAGTTGATCCATTTCCAGAATGTGTAGAACCATCAGTTGATCCATACCAGAATGTGTAGAACCATCAGTTGATCCATATGTGTAGAACCATGTTCAGTTGATTCATGTCCCAGAATGTGTAGAACCATCAGAATGTTGATCAGTCATTTCCAGAATGTGTAGAACCATCAGTTGATCCATTCCGGAATGGTGTAGAACCATCAGTTGATCCATTACCATGAATGTGTAGAAATCATTGTTTGAACCAAGAATCAGTGGTATTACCATCAGAATGTTGATAGAAACATATCAGTAGGGTATTACCATCAGAATGTGTAGAACCATCAGTTGGTCTACCATCAGAATGTGTAGAACCATCAGTTGGTCTACCATCAGAATGTTTGAAACCATCTGATATCCATCAGAATGTGTAAGAACCATCAGTTGGTCGACCATCAGAATGTGTAGAACCATCAGTTGGTCTACATGTCAGAATGTTGTTGAATATCAGTTGGTCTACCATCAGAATGTGTAGAATTGTCAGTTGGTCTATCCATCAGAATGTTTAGAATCATCAGTTGGTCTTTCCATTCAGAATGTGTAGAACCATCAGTTTTGGTCTACCATCAGAATGTGTAGAACCATCAGTTGGTCTACCATCAGAATGTGTAGAACTATCGTTGGTCTACCATCAGAAATGTGAAGAAACCACCAGTTGGATCTCCATCAGAATGTTTGTAGAACCAATCTGTCAGTTGGTCTACCATCAGAATGTGTAGTAAATGTGTAGAACCATCAGTTGGTCTACCATCAGAATGTGTAGAACCATCGGTTGGTTTACCATCAGAATGTGTAGAACCATCAGTTGGTCTACCATCAGAATGTTTAGAACCATCAGCTGGTCTACTATCAGAATGTGTAGAACCATCAGTTGGTCTACCATCAGAATGTTTAGAACCTATCAGTTGGTCTTCCATCAGAATGTGTAGAACCATCAGTTGGTCTACATCAGAATGTGTAGAACCATCAGTTGGTCTACCATCAGAATGTGTAGAACCATCAGTTGGTCTACCATCAGAATGTGTAGAACCATCAGTTGGTCTCCCATCAGAATGTGTATTAACCATCAGTTGGTCTACTACCATCAGAATGTGGTAGAACCATCAGTTGGTCTACCATCAGAATGTGTAGAATCATCAGTACGAAGAGATGGTCCTTACCATCAGAATGTGCTTAGAACCATCAGTTGGTCTTAACATCAGAATGTGTAGAACCATCAGTTGGTCTTACCATCAGAATGTGTAGACCATCAGTTGGGTCTACCATCAGAATGTGTAGAACTATCATTGGTCATCAGTTATGTGTTGTGGTCTACCATCAGAATGTGTAGAACCTCTCAGTTGGTCTACCATCAGAATGTGTAGAACCATCATCAGTAGGTCTACTATCAGAATGTGTAGAACCATCAGTTGGTCTAGCATCAGAATGTGTAGAACCATCAGTTGGTCTACCATCAGAATGTGTAGAACCATCAGTTGGTCTACCATCAGAATGTGTAGATTCCATCAGTTGGTCTATACCATCAGAATGTTGTAGTAATGGCATCAGTTGGTCTTACCATCAGAATGTTTTAGAACCATCAGTTGGTCTAGCTTCAGAATGTGTAGAACCATCAGTTGGTCTACCATCAGAATGTGTAGAATCATTGGTTGGTCTACCATCAGAATGTGTAGAACCATCAGTTGGTCTTACCATGTAGAATGTGTAGAACAAAATCAGTTGGTCCATCTACCATCAGAAATGTGTAGAACCATCAGATTGGTCTACCATCAGAATGTGTTTTGAACCTATCAGTTGGTCTACCATCAGAATGTGTAGAAACCATCAGTTGGTCTACTACCATCAGAATGTGTTTAGAACCATGTTTGTCTTCCATGAATGTGTAGAATCATCAGTTGGTCTACCATCAGAATGTGTAGAACCATCAGTTGGTCTACCATCAGAATGTCTACCATGAATGTTTAGAACCATCAGTTGGTCTACCATCAGAATTGGTGGTCTACCATCAGAATGTGTAGAACCATCAGTTGGTCTACCATCAGAATGTGTAGAACCATCAGTTTGGTCTACCATCAGAATGTGTTGATTATCAGTTGGTTTCCATCAGAATGTGTAGAACCATCAGTTGGTCTTCCATCAGAATGTTGTAGAACCATCAGTTGGTCTACCATCAGAATGTGTAGAATTGTCAGTTGGTCTACCATCAGAATGTTGTAGAACCATCAGTTGGTCTTCCATCAGAATGTGTAGAACCATCAGTTGGTCTACCATCAGAATGTGTAGAACCATCAGTTGGTCTACCATCAGAATGTGTAGAACCATCAGTTGGTCTACCATCAGAATGTGTAGAACCATCAGTTGGTCTTCCATCAGAATGTGTAGAATTGTCAGTTGGTCTACCATCAGAATGTGTAGAACCATCAGTTGGTCTACCATCAGAATGTGTAGACCTATCAGTTGGTCTACCATCAGAATGTGTAGAACCATCAGTTGGTCTACCATCAGAATGTTTTAGAACTATCAGTTGGTCTTCCATCAGAATGTGAAGAACCATCAGTTGGATTCCCATCAGAATGTGTAGAATCACCAGTTGGTCTACTGTCAGAATGGTGTAGAACCTATCATTTGTGGTCTTCCATCAGAATGTGTAGAACCATCAGTTTGTCTACCATCAGAATGTTTAGAACCATCAGTTGGTCTACCATCAGAATGTGTAAGAACCATCGTTTGGTCTTAACCATCAGAATGTGTAGAATCACCAGTTGGTCTACTGTCAGAATGTGTAGAATCATCAGTTGGTATACCATCAGAATGTGTAGAACCATCAGTTGGTCTACCATCAGAATGTGTAGAACCATCAGTTGGTCTACCATCAGAATGTGTAGAACCATCAGTTGGTCTACCATCAGAATGTGTAGAATCATCAGTTGGTCTACCATCAGAATGTGTAGAACCATCAGTTGGTCTTCCATCAGAATGTGTAGAACCATCAGTTGGTCTACCATCAGAATGTGTAGAACCATCAGTTGGTCTACCATCAGAATGTTTTGACCTATCAGTTGGTCTTCCATCAGAATGTGTAGAATTGTCAGTTGGTCTACCATCAGAATGTGTAGAACCATCAGTTGGTCTTCCATCAGAATGTGTAGAACCATCAGCAGGTCTACCATCAGAATGTGTAGAATTGTCGGTTGGTCTACCATCAGAATGTGTAGAATCATCAGTTGGTCTACCATCAGAATGTGTAGAACCATCAGTTGGTCTACCATCAGAATGTGTAGAACCATCAGTTGGTCTACCATCAGAATGTGTAGAACCATCAGTTGGTCTACCATCAGAATGTGTAGAACCATCAGTTGGTCAGAGTTAGACATGTCTACCATCAGAATGTGTAGAACATCAGTAGTCTACCATCAGAATGTGTAGAAACCATCAGTTGGTCTACCATCAGAATGTGTAGAACCATTGTTGGTCTACTATCAGAATGTGTAGAACAATCAGTTGGTCTACCATCAGAATGTGTTGAACATCAGTTGGTCTACCATCAGAATGTGTAGAATTGTCAGTTGGTCTACCATCAGAATGTGTAGAACCATCAGTTGGTCTACCATCAGAATGTGTAGAACCATCAGTTGGTCTACCATCAGAATGTGTAAATCAGTGGTCTACCATCAGAATGTTTTGATCTATCAGTTGGTCTTCCATCAGAATGTGTAGAACCATCAGTTGGTCATTACCATCAGAATGTGTAGAACCATCAGTTGGTCTACCATCAGAATGTGTAGAATTGTCGGTTTGTCTTCCATCAGAATGTGTAGAAAGTGGTTCCATCAGTTGGTCTACCATCAGAATGTGTAGAACCATCAGTTGGTCTTCCTTCAGAATGTGTAGAAACCATCAGTTGGTCTACCATCAGAATGTGTAGAACCATCAGTTGGTCTACCATCAGAATATTTTGACCTATCAGTTGGTCTTCCATCAGAATGTGTAGAATTGTCAGTTGGTCTACCATCAGAATGTGTAGAACCATCAGTTAGTCTTACCATCAGAATGTGTAGAACCATCAGCAGTTGGTCTACCATCAGAATGTGTAGAATTGTCGGTTGGGTCTACCATCAGAATGTTTTGATTCATCAGTTGGTCTTCCATCAGAATGTGTAGAACCATCAGTAGGTCTACCATCAGAATGTGTAGAACCATCAGTTGGTCTACCATCAGAATGTGTAGAACCATCAGTTGGTCTACCATCAGAATGTGTAGAAACATCAGTTGGTCTACCATCAGAATGTGTAGAACCATCAGTTGATCTACCATCAGAATGTGTAGAACCATCAGTTGGTCTACTGTCAGAATGTGTAAAATTGTCGGTTTGTCTTACATCAGAATGTGTAGAATCATCAGTTGGTATACCATCAGAATGTGTAGAACCATCAGTTGGTCTACCATCAGAATGTGTAGAACCATCAGTTGGTCTACCATCAGAATGTGTAGAACCATCAGTTGGTCTACCATCAGAATGTGTAGAATTGTCGGTTGGTCTACCATCAGAATGTGTAGAACCATCAGTTGGTCTACCATCAGAATGTGTAGAACCATCAGTTGGTCTACCATCAGAATGTGTAGAACCATCAGTTGGTCTACCATCAGAATGTGTAGAACCATCAGTTGGTCTACCATCAGAATGTGTAGAACCATCAGTTGGTCTACTATCAGAATGTGTAGAACCATCGGTTGGTCTACCATCAGAATGTGTAGAACCATCAGTTGGTCTACCATCAGAATGTGTAGAACCATCAGTTGGTCTACCATCAGAATGTGTAGAACCATCAGTTGGTCTACCATCAGAATGTGTAGAACCATCAGTTGGTCTACCATCAGAATGTGTAGAACCATCAGTTGGTCTTACATCAGAATGTGTAGAACCATCAGTTGGTATACCATCAGAATGTGTAGAACCATCAGTTGGTCTACCATCAGAATGTGTAGAACATCAGTTAGGTCTACCATCAGAATGTGTAGAACCATCAGTTGTTTTACCATCAGAATGTGTAGAACCATCAGTTAGGTCTACCATCAGAATGTGTAGAACCATCCAGTTGTTTCTACTATCAGAATGTGTAGAACCATCAGTTGGTCTACCATCAGAATGTGTAGAACCATCAGTTGGTCTACCATCAGAATGTGTAGAACCATCAGTTGGTTTACCATCAGAATGTGTAGAACCATCAGTTGGTCTACCATCAGAATGTGTAGAACCATCAGTTGGTCTACCATCAGAATGTGTAGAACCATCAGTTGGTCTACCATCAGAATGTGTAGAACCATCGGTTGGTCTACCATCAGAATGTGTAGAACCATCAGTTGGTCTACCATCAGAATGTGTAGAACCATCAGTAGGTCTACCATCAGAATGTGTAGAACCATCAGTTGGTCTACCATCAGAATGTGTAGAACCATCAGTTGGTCTACCATCAGAATGTGTAGAACCATCAGTTGGTCTACCATCAGAATGTGTAGAACCATCAGTTGGTCTTACCATCAGAATGTGTAGAACCATCAGTTGGTCTACCATCAGAATGTGTAGAACCATCAGTTGGTCTACCATCAGAATGTGTAGAACCATCAGTTGGTCTACCATCAGAATGTGTAGAACCATCAGTTGGTCTACCATCAGAATGTGTAGAACCATCAGTTGGTATACCATCAGAATGTGTAGAACCATCAGTTGGTCTACCATCAGAATGTGTAGAACCATCAGTTGGTCTACCATCAGAATGTGTAGAACCATCAGTTGGTCTACCATCAGAATGTTTTGACCTATCAGTTGGTCTTCCATCAGAATGTGTAGAACCATCAGTTGGTCTACCATCAGAATGTGTAGAACCATCAGTAGGTCTACCATCAGAATGTGTAGAACCATCAGTAGGTCTACCATCAGAATGTGTAGAACCATCAGTTGGTCTACCATCAGAATGTGTAGAACCATCGGTTGGTCTACCATCAGAATGTGTAGAACCATCAGTAGGTCTACCATCAGAATGTGTAGAACCAGCAGTTAGTATACCATCAGAATGTGTAGAACCATCGGTTGGTCTACCACCAGAATGTGTAGAACCACCAGTTGATCTATCATCAGAATGTGTAGAACCATCGGGTTGTTTACCATCAGAATATGTAGAACCATTAGTAGGTCTACCATCAGAATGTGTAGAACCATTTGTTGGTCTGCCATCAGAATGTGTTGAACCATCAGTTGTATTTGAGGAATTATTTTTTGTGTTTATGTTTCCCGCTTTTACATTTAAACTCTTCAGTGAACTAACTGATTCCCTTGAATTATTTGAGGTGTCAACCGTTTCATTTGGACTATTTGCAATATTGACCACACCATTTAAACTATTTAGTTTGAAGGCTTGATCATATGAACTAGTTAAATTATCAAATCTTTCATTATCTGAACTCACTCCTATTTTATCAATAGTCGTCTTTGAATTATGTCTGGTACTGTCTGAATACTTAGAAATACGTGAACTATCATTTAGGCCTTCTGGTTGCTGAACTATATAATTTTCCGTTATACCTAACAATGGATCGGAATCTTTGGATGTGATGTACGAGGTAGAGATTCCATCAGAATCCTTGGGATTGACGGATTTTGCCATGCTGTTTGGGTCAATAGGTACGACTTTTGCCATGCTGTTTGGGTCAATAGGTACGACTGGTGTACTGCGAGTTTCCCAGGGATTATTAGGATCGCTCACTTCCGTGTTTGTCTCAATATTATCAATGCGAGTGTTTATTCTGCCATTGCTTCCATGTTTTGACACCTGATCTGATTCGGTCATATCACCATCATAATGGTGTGTACCAGGTTTATCTCTACCATTGTTTATAACATTGTGTTTATCTTTGGGAATGTTTAGTTGCTTCACATTGATTCGCTGAAGAGAGCTGTCAATCGGTCGTCCAGTTACAAACTTTGAGGGGAAAACATCAAAAGTATGAACCGGTTCAATGCGAAGAGAAGCTACATTCTTGCGTTTATTAGAACTGGAAGGAAGAGGTTCAGTTTTTGTCGGATGAATCGAGAATGAGAGTGGCGCGTCAGTTATATGTGTTGAAGGCTGAATACCGAAATGATTTAATTTGTGTGCCAGCAGGTATCCCTTTGTAACAGTGACACTAGACGATGTGTCTAGGAGGACAGACATCACATCGTTATCACCACCGGACAATGTTGTCAGTGTTTGGGACTGGATAACATTGCGTTTTGGCGCGTTTTGTGTCAGCATGGTGTACGATATTGCGGTTGGTAGTGAGGGCGCTTCAAGTTGATTATAGGTCAAACGACTCCTGTCCGGCACGAACGATTTCTGGTGAGATATAAGGACTCTACTAAGAGTAGGCGAAATATCATCCTTTACATTTTTCAGTACCTCAGAATTACCAAAATCATCGGCGCTTTCATAATTAAAATCCAGATCACTTTTGTGTTTGTTAGTAGGCCTTGGTGTCCTTACCTGATTGATGTTCTCATCTGTGAACAGGGGTATTATACAATAATCTAGATCGCCATATTAACCTCAGTGATACATGTACTAATGATACCATATACACTGTAATAATAATTGTTCGTATTATCCAAGCTAATTAACAGTTAATTTACAGGTTAATTTACAGGAAAACAAACATTTGATTGCGTACTTATCATTTACCGATTTCTACGTTTGCGTTTTGATGAAGTCTGAATTAAGAATAATTGATTAATGGATTATTTTTTTCCATGTTCAAATTCATCTTAATAATTATGGTCAGTTGTTCGTTTAGTATGTGACATGTTAGATTAGTTAAGGAATACCTACCTGTGTTGAGGTTAATATCGGTTTGTGAGGACATACTATCTCGTGTGTACGTAGACATGTGACCTGACACACGTGTGTGGTCATTATAGTTTGTGTTATACAGAGGTGAGAGTTCAATGTTAGTGTCATAAAAAGTGGAGGTTGGGTTTATGTTTGATTGTATCCATGGTGAATCTGTGGAAAAGAAAAATTAGTCCGATGGTCAACGTTGTATAGCTTCAGGTCACAGTGACTGATTAGAACATTGGTTAGAATTTCAATAAATTGTAAATATTTGATATGTTAACCGTATATATCACTGGAGGATATTATGATTAGAATCTTTATTTGGTTCAAAATTTTACTTTTCGTAGTTGTCTTAATCAGTCACCTTGAATTTAAAATCAAACGACAGGATGTTATTTTCTTCACAAAACACACATAACGAATTAAGATATGGATGCAAACATGCTCTAGAACATGCATTTTCAAACACTATACTGTTGCTACATCGTGCTCTGTGACTAAAATCTCATTTCTAATTCATTCTAATTGACTACTACTTCAGCATTGCATCTACGTGCAAGACCAACAAGTCGAGTGGACACTAACATGAGCTCTATATTTAATTCCTGAACACATCTAATTGGTCAAGAGACAGCATACCTAGAGAAGGTTCATCTTCCACTGTCTTTTCGATAAAGTTTTTGTTATGTTTTGTTTCCAGTTTTTTCAGAAGCCAAGCCCAGTCATCGAAAAACGGCTTGGGGGAGACCTTTATCACAGGTGACGTGATGGGCCTTTGGTAAGGTACGATAGTGGTACTGGGCTCCCGCTGGTCAGACATTCCACCATGTGTGGACTGCATTAGTGGTTCGGCGGTAGTCGGGGCTACACCAAAGTCTTGAGACGTCGGGAAGCCTACAAACGCAGCCGTAGTTGTAATCAGGAACATTGTGGAGCTTGAAGGCGTGATGTGCACACCGCTGTCCAAACGTGTGGTGCTAACAGTAAGCTCTGCGAGCGGAGCCGATACACTGTGAACCACAGTAGACGACGAATGACGTAGAACATCACGTGAACGAACTGACGAATCAAACATAGACATAGACGGGTACAGTTCCGATCGTTTATTGTTAGCACTTTCCACCACACTAGCCCTCTCCACTGAAGAGGAAGTCACGACGCCAATGGATGAATTAGATTAACAAAACAAAATTTAGTAAACAAAGACAAGAAGGGATAAAAAACATCAATTCTAGAAGCAGAAGCGCAACCATAGATTTCCATGAAACAAATTATTTGGTGAAACAGATACACATCAACATTTTGCAAATTGTGCGGAACAAAAGGCTATGTGCTTGCACAAGTATAGCAAGGAATTTATTTAAAACTATAGACAAATAAGCCAATTGATGTGTTTGAGTCATGGAAAAGGTATTTCTAAAGAAAATATCAATTAATTATTGGGAACATGTACCGTATTCGCCATAATTAGCGCCCAGGGTGCTTAAATAATTGTAACAAACAATTATTGATGCACCAAAATGTAAGTTATGAACGAAAAAAAGTCAGACGTATCTAAAATCTTTCTGTACTCATGGTACATAAATCTTTTACAGTATTCATATTCCTTTTATTCTGGGAGACGCGTTATTGGTCGTGATTCGTATGTAAAAGACTCACAAGCTCAAATATTATTGAATGCAATGCTGATGTTAGAGGCATCACATGTTGTAAAACATTATTTATCAATGAAATGGAATTGTTCATATTTTTCTTCTGAAAAAGGGAGCGGTATTATAGGGGGAGGGGGGGCGCTAATTACGGCGAATACGGTCATTGTATATGTAAATATTATTCAATGTCATCCAATTACCTGTCATACGTGTGATTTTAAAAGGTCATTTATTGTCAATAAAAATACTAACGTTATTGTTATAGATGCTCTACCACCGACGAATGGTATGTTTTGCTCTATCAAAAACAGGAGCAGACGAATTAGTATTTTTCTTCAGTTCCAAATGCTTCTTACTTTACACAATAACTACCATTTTAAAGTTTGAGCTTCTTGTTTAAAGATGTTCCACCGCCGACAGAGCATAAACGATACTCATCATTTTAACAATAGTTGGTGTTTAATCGTGTATATATATGTTTGATTAACACAAAAATAGAATAAGGTAGTTTATTTTGTTTTGGGTGCAAGCACAATCAGTACTTCATTTCATAGAGGATATAGTGCCAGGGAATTTTTTTTCGAGATGTAATTAATTATTTTTATCTTGAAGTAAAATTAAAAGCTCAAACTTTTCAATGGTGGCAATGGTGTAAATTAAGTAACTCTTGTAACTGAAGATAGATGCATATTCCTCTGTTCGTGTTTTTGATGGAGAAAAAAATACCATTTGTCAGCGCTGGAGCTTCTTTAATGATAAACATATTTTAAAAAAAATTTAATTGCGCCTAGAACAAGGGACTATGCCCTATATGGAATTAAGTACATAATGAGATAAAAACGGTATAAAGCTAGTATTAAAAAGGCAAAAATTAATTTAAAGTAAAATGAAAAATCCTTTCTATGGAATGTATATTCAGCAACTAGATAGGCAAAAATAACAATAACACAACGTGTTCGCCTTCATGTTTGTTTAACATCTATTGTGCGCAAGTGCGAACATTAAGTACTGATTGTCCATGTACAAAAAGCAAAATAAATCATCTTATATGCATTTTTGTGTTAATTATACATACTTATAGAGACAATTATACATCAGTTATTGTTATGTATCGTTTATGCCCTGTCGGCGATGGAGCATCTTTAACGAGAATGAAAGTATATAGCAGTGGGAGAAGAGAATATGTACGCGAGGTTTAACAAATCCCTAATATTCAGATTGGCTTAATATCTAGAAGTACATATAACACTCAACGTATTTCACATATAGCAGTGCAGAATAACGCATAACTTATATAGAACCTACCTTTAGGCCTCTTTGGATGCTTTATGTCGCCAGTGACAGGAATATTCTCCACCCAGATGTCCATACTTTTCACATACACTAGGAAATCACGGATTACAAGGAAAAGTTTGGACTCCAAAACTAGACGGTCGGCCTTCCGGAGGATGAGGTTCTCGATCTGTTTAGGGTCACGTGTTTGCGTGTTGTCCACGAAATCCAGCGTGAAGTATAATCCAACCTTCCCAGTATCATTGCTAAATAGAAAGCAAAGGTAGTCTATAACATCTCTCAATGGAGTGTTAATTTCTTATGAGAGTTCAGTATACGAGACGAATTATATAGTTTAATTACATAACTAAAACAATCTACATTTCGAAGAAATTCAATACCTAAATGTGTTGCGATCATCGGCTATCTTGTCACGTCGTTCATGCATACTGACGTCACATCATTATTTACTGACGACAAGTCATGACCTCACAATGAATTTCCAGCCAAGTTTAAGGATATGTTACACTATAGCTAGTGGCATATGGAAAGATAGTACATGGGTGAAGTCGTTGGCTATCAGGCAGGATATGCGATATATTTTTGTTACATTCTTAAGGAATCAAACCAAAAGTTTCAACCACATCTAATTATGTTTCTACAGTACACACGTTGATATAAACGTAAACTAATCAACCACAATAAATGTATAGTTGCTTTATTATATAATTAACAAAATGTATTCCAAATGACTGAATTAGCATTGAATCGTGATCTATTGAATTTTACATAAAAATAGTCCAATGAATAAAATTTTCCAAACTAAGATATTATAATTATCAATGTAATGTGTACACATGTACAGAAGTCCATCATTTAATTCTGAGAAGAACGATATAATCGATAGTTTATGTTAATTCAGAGATAAATCACAGCCAATGAATAACTCACCTCATTTTTATGATGTTGCATGTCAGGTAGAAATGGGAAAATTCGCTGTATAGAAAATAGTTCTCCATCTGAAATCGTAAATAGTAATTATTGATGAGATATTAAAGATGCTCCACTGCTGACAGAGCATAAATGTTATTCATCATTTGAACGTTAATTGGTGTTTAATCGTGTACATATATCACTAATTAACACACAAAAAATAGTATAAAATAATTCTTTTGCCTTTGGTGCATGAACAATCAGTACTTAATTCCATATAGGATAAAGTGCCACGGAATATTTTCGGGATGCAATTAATTATTTTTCATATTCTTAACTTGAAGTAAAATTAGAAGCTCAAACTTTTCAATAATGTAAAGTAATTAACTTTTGTAACTGAAGAAAAATACTAAATCGCCTGCTCCTGATCTTCATAGTGAAAAAATACCATTTGTCAGCGGTGGAGCATATTTAAATATAGTTTAATCTAATTTTGATTACAATAAAAATGCCATATTAGATAATCTTAATTCTAGCTACCAGCACTCACATTTTTAATAATCAAGATTATGAACATATAACCTTTGTACTCAGAAGTTTAAATAAAGAATCCTTTTGTACTAACTACCACCATCAGATACCTAGACCTTATATTAATGACTCTAATACAAACTAACATTACCTTACCTATTTAATATTAAAACAAAGTTTAACTTTGAAATAGCTTTGTTTTACATTTACACCATTGACACAAATCATTAATTAAATTGTATTCCAATGATACAATAGAGACTGACTTAGGACATAAACATAATAAGGGTATAGATATATCATTACTCTAATGATTATCATAATCCGATCTGCATTAGGAATGAATATATTCAGCATCGACTTGCGGAAAAACGAACCATTTCAGTTATGAAATTTTATAAACAATACTTTAAATGTCTAGATTTTAAATGGTAAAAATAAAGTTATTGAAAAAGTTGAAGTTTTGTAGTATTTTCAAATTACTTATAGAGATTATTGTTATCACATTAATAGCTTTGTCTGTTCAGGTTAAATGTCCACCCGATTTAAGATAAGTTTACTGTGAAATAGAAACAAAATGTAAATGTAACACTTAAAGGATGGTTAGATTGCATATATTGGATATATAAATGCAAAGTGAAAGGTAGATACATATTCATAGAGAGCTAATGGGCGCTATTCCATTTATCTATCATCAAGATTGCATTTAACTCCCAAATAATTGCAACATTACAATCTCTTAATTGTTAAACAATTGTTCTCATTTTAATTAATTCCATTACCCACTTTATCGATATTTTATTTTCAATGTGAATGTTAATGACATTTGGAATTTGTGATGTTTAACTACACATTGAATTTAACAACATTAAATGATAAAAGTGATGTACCTGTCATCGTACATTATTTACAAAACCTTCTACACTGACGTGAATATACTCTTTTCGGGAATATTAACACACGACGTTTCAAATAATTTGACGTCCACAAATATCTGTCTATATACAAATGATACTAGTAACACTACCATATATGTCTATATACACATGATACCAGTAACACTACCATATCTGTCTATATACACATGATACCAGTAACACTACCATATCTGTCTATATACACATGATACCAGTAACACTACCATATCTGTCTATATACACATGATACCAGTAACACTACCATATCTGTCTATATACACATGATACCAGTAACACTACCATATCTGTCTATATACACATACCTAACACTACCATATCTGTCTATATACACATGATACCAGTAACACTACCATATCTGTCTATATACACATGATACCAGTAACACTACCATATCTGTCTATTACACATGATACCAGTAACACTACCATATCCGTCTATATACACATGATACCAGTAACACTACCATATCTGTCTATATACACTTGATACCAGTAACACTACCATATCTATCTATATACACATGATACCAGTATCACTACCATATCTGTCTATATACACATGTTACCAGTAACACTACCATATCTGTCTATATACACATGATACCAGTAACACTACCATATCTGTCTATATACACATGATACCAGTAACACTACCATATCTGTCTATATACACATGATACCAGTAACACTACCATATCTGTCTATATACACATGATACCAGTAACACTATAATATCTGTCTATATATACATGGTACCAGTAACACTACCATATCTGTCTATATACACATGGTACCAGTAACACTACCATATCTGTCTATACACATGATAACAGAAACACTACCATATCTGTCTAGATACACATGATACCAGTAACACTACCATATCTGTCTATATACACATGGTACCAGTAACACTACCATATCTGTCTATATACACATGATACCAGTAACACTACCATATCTGTCTATATACACATGATACCAGTAACACTACCATATCTGTCTATATACACATGATACCAGTAACACTACCATATATCCGTCTATATACACATGATACCAGTAACACTACCTTATATGTCTATATACACATGGTACCAGTAACACTACCATATCTGTCTATATACACATGATACCAGTAACACTACCATATCTGTCTATATACACATGATACCAGTAACACTACCATATCTGTCTATATACACATGATACCAGTAACACTACCATATCTGTCTATATACACATGATACCAGTAACACTACCATATCTGTCTATATACACATGATACCAGTAACACTACCATATCTGTCTATATACACATGATACCAGTAACACTACCATATCTGTCTATATACACATGATACCAGTAACACTACCATATCTACCAGTAACACTACCATATCTATCTATATACACATGATACCAGTATCACTACCATATCTGTCTATATACACATGATACCAGTATCACTATCATATCTGTCTATATACATATGGTACCAGTAACACTACCATATCTGTCTATATACACATGATACCAGTAACACTACCTTATATGTCTATATACACATGGTACCAGTAACACTACCATATCTGTCTATATACACATGACACCAGTATCACTATCATATCTGTCTATATACACATGTTACCAGTAACACTACCATATCTGTCTATATACACATGATACCAGTAACACTACCATATCTGTCTATATACACATGATACCAGTAACACTACCATATCTGTCTATATACACATGATACCAGTAACACTACCATATCTGTCTATATACACATGATACCAGTAACACTATAATATCTGTCTATATATACATGGTACCAGTAACACTACCATATCTGTCTATATACACATGGTACCAGTAACACTACCATATCTGTCTATACACATGATAACAGAAACACTACCATATCTGTCAAGATACACATGATACCAGTAACACTACCATATCTGTCTATATACACATGGTACCAGTAACACTACCATATCTGTCTATAAACACATGATACCAGTAACACTATCATATCTGTCTATATACACATGGTACCAGTAACACTACCATATCTGTCTATACACATGATACCAGTAACACTACCATATCTGTCTATATACACATGATACCAGTAACACTACCATATCTGTTTATATATACATGATACCAGTAACACTATAATATCTGTCTATATACACATGATACCAGTAACACTACCATATCTGTCTATATACACATGATACCAGTAACACTACCATATCTGTCTATATACATATGATAACAGTAACACTACCATATCTGTCTATATACATATGATAACAGTAACACTACCATATCTGTCTATATACATATGATAACAGTAACACTACCATATCTGTCTATATACATCTGATAACAGTAACACTACCATATATGTCTATATACACATGATACCAGTAACACTACCATATATGTCTATATACACATGGTACCAGTAACACTACCATATCTGTCTATATACATCTGATACCAGTAACACTACCATATTTTAATACTGCTGAGTAAAGAGATTAACATTTAGCAGTGTCAATATAGCATTGTTCTAATGTCCCCATTGTTCATAAGATAACAATCATAACCTTTTTATCCATAACCATTAAACAATAGAAACAAATTACAAATAAATAACCCGTACTGACGCTAAATATGACCAGATTATTCGTTATCAATCAAAACGAGGCTGATATAAATGTTGAATGAGTGACCTGCCAATGTGATCCATGACCTTTACCATAATATGTCGTATACATTAGAATTTAAAATCGAGCATTCATATGTTAATTATTTGTGGTTACTGATAGGGGCCGACGGCAATTACATAGTAATTAGTTGTGCTGAGGTGGTCCTACGCCTGTTCATATAATATATTTTATTTAATAAGCACATCCTCTTGTGATAGAAACTCCGTTGTGTGAGGTGGTTCTACGAGCTGGGCGGATTCTGGCTTTGTTTCAGATTTTATTTAGATATATATAAAGATATCGCTTAAAAGATTGCTTGGGAATTTTATAATCAACCACACATTCAACGTACGATGTCTTAATTGTTTTTAGGCTTTTCTGTTGATTTTGCCCACAATTTATATAAAAGCTCTGGACAGTTTTCGTCATCAATGCTTTAATATACAAGTCTGAGATCGAAAGTAGGTAATGTCATAACTTAAATGTTTGTTATTTACAGTGTACAGTATGCATTAAATTGAGATCATCCAAACATTCATATAAAAATAATGAATTGTCCAAATATAATTCTAAATGGAAATAAATCAATCAGAAGTGACATGATTCTGAAGGGGGCAAAACTTAAAGTATCAGTTCTGTGTAAAAGTAATTTACGACAATGTTGTCAACATGATGACCTAATTCCCGAACTATGTATGGGGCTTGTCAGATATCCAACACCTTGCATCTGTCAAGTTCTTATTAAATACTAAATTACATGTTGTTCTTCATTAAAACAGAACATATGTATAGCTGTTTTATCATGAAGTAATATTACTCCTTCTATCCTAAACTTAACCATTTCAGTCACACCATACAATTGGCAAAATGTAAATGTATTAAAATACTTTAAATAATCTTACTGTAATACATACAATATACGTGCATAAATGTGAATCGGATTCCAAGAATTTCATGGAAAAACATAGATCAATAATATTTTTAATATTGCAACTATAAAATGAAATTTTCCTATCTTTCATCACACCCTGAATTTCAGTACTCCACTGTGTGTAAGTTTTATGGAACAGTATTATATAAGTCGATATCAGTAATATCGTAATTCTTTGACGACCAGCCGACTATACCAAGAACTACTCACTACTACAATGTATAACCTGTCTATTACTGTGTATACATCTCAAACAACCAGGACATTGTCGCGTCTACATCCCATAAAGATAAATACCTATTAAAGTCATCGCCAGTACCACTCACATCTATCGTATTTATCAAAGGTACCTATACTATGAGGATAAATATGTACATTAATAAGACACTTATTATAACAATACACAGCCTGGTTTTCTCTGGTAGTGTGTTAATGATTGCTATTTTATTGACTCTTTAGGTCATCTGACCGAAGGTTAGGATGACCTATTGTCATCGTGTTTTGTCCGTCGTCGTGCGCCGTGCGTCGTGCGTAAGACTATTTATATAAAAGCCTACTCCTCCTTCACCCTTCGATGGATTTCATCCATATTTGATTGAAACATCATTAGGGAAGGACAATCATATTTTATATAAATTAGCCTGATCCGACCCCGAGGGGCTGAAGGGTGGGGCCCCAAAAGGGCAAATTTTCTTATTTTAAGCTTTCAAATCCTACTCCTCCTTCATCCTTGGGTTGATTTAATACATATTGAAACATCATTGAGGAAGGACAATCATATTTTGTATAAATGAGCCTGATCCGACCCCTAGGGGCTGAGGGGTGGGCCCCAAAAGGTAAAAAAATATTTTAGCTTTAAAATGCTACTCCTCCTTCATCCTTGGATCGATTTTATCCATATTTAGTGTAAAACATCATTGGGGAAGGACAATCATACTTTATATAAATGAGCCTGGTCCGACCCCTAGGGGCTGAGGGGTTGGGCCCCAAAAAGGTCAAAAAAAATATTTTAGCTTTAAAATGCTACTCCTCCTTCATCCTTGGATCGATTTTATCCATATTTAGTGTAAAACATCATTGGGGAAGGACAATCATACTTTATATAAATGAGCCTGGTCCGACCCCTAGGGGCTGAGGGGTTGGGCCCCAAAAAGGTCAAAAAAAATATTTTAGCTTTAAAATGCTACTCCTCCTTCATCCTTGGATGGATTTAATCCATATTTAGTGTTAAAGCTTCATTGGGGAAGGACAGTTATTTTTTAGATAAATGATATAGCTCCAACCCCTAGGGGCAGAGGGTGGGGCCCCAAATGGGCAAATTGTCTTAATTCAAGCTTTCAAATCCTACTCCTCCTTCATCCTTGGATGGTTTCCATCCATATTTGATTTGAAACATCTTTGGGAAGGACAATCATATCTTACATAAATGATATAGCTCCAACCCCTAGGGGCAGAGGGTGGGGCCCCAAATGGGCAAATTGTCTTAATTCAAGCTTTAAAATCATACTCCTCCTTCATCCTTGGATGGATTTCATCCATATTTGGTATGATACATCATTGGGAAAGACAATAATTTTTTGTGTAAATGAGCCTGGTCCGACCCCTAGGGGCTGAGGAGTGGGGTCCCAAAAGGGCAAATTTTCTAAATTTTAGCTTTAAAATCCTTCTCCTCTTTCATCCTTGGATGGATTTCATCCATATATGGCATGAAACATTATTTTGGAAAGACAATAAATTTCTATATAAATGAGCCTTGTCCAACCTCTACGGGCTGAGGGTTGGGGTCCCAAAAGGGCTTTTTTAAAATTTTAGCTTTAAAATCCTACTCCTCCTTTATCCTTGGATGGATTGGAACTAAATTTGGTTTGAAACATTGTTTGGAAAAGGCAATCATATTTTATATAAATGAGCCTGCTCCGACCCCTAGGGGCTGAGGGATGGGGCCCCAAAAGCAGATGGGGCCCCAAAAGCAGAAAATTGTCTAATTTTAGTTCTACTCCTCCTTTACCCTTGAGTGGATTTCATCCATATTTGGTGTAAAATATTATTGTCAAAAGGCAATTATATTTCATATAAATGAGCTTGCTCAAACCCCTAGGGACTGAGGAGTGTGGTCCCAAAAGGGGTAATTTTCTTAATTGTAGCTTTAAAATCCTACTCCTCCTCAACTCATGAGCGGATTTCATCCATTTTTGGTGTGAAACATCATTAGGGAAGGACAATCATATTTTATATTTTAGTATTCCAAGATGGCCGCTGGCCCACTTGCTGTTTTCAGGTTTCGGTCCCCGATCTCAAATGAAAATTAGTCTAAAGGGGTTTTTAGGGATGGCGAACAACATGCAAATATTTTCATAAAGATGTTGGTATTCCAAGATGGCTTCGAGCCCACGTCCTGTTTTCAGGTTTCGGTCCTCGATCTCATATGAAAATTGGTCTATAGGGGTTTTAAGGGATGGCGAACAACATGCAAACATTTTCATAAAGATTTGGGTATTTCAAGATGGCTGCGAGCCACATTCCTGTTTTCAGGTTTTGGTCCTCGATCTCAAATGAAAAGTGGTCTATAGGGGTTTTAAGGAATGGCAAACAACATACAAACATTTTTGAAAATATTTTGGTATGCCAAGATGGCTGCGAGCGCAAGTCCTGTTTTCAGGTTTCGATCTCTGATCTCAACAAACATATTCTGTAGGGGTTTTAAGGGATGGCGAATAACATGCAAACATATTGGTAATGATTTTGGTATTCCAAGATGCCAACTTCCTGTTTTTATATTTCGGTCTCTGATTTCAATGAAATTTAGTATAAAGGGTTATTAGGATGCTGATCAGTATGATAAAAAAATTGAAAGATTCTTTTGCTGGGCCAACTTCCTGTTTTCAAATTTTCGTCTGCAATTCATTGAATGTAAAAGTACTTCAAAATTTCTTTCAAGATGATCATACACTGTGCATCTTCATTCTTGATTTGTTGAAGGTGGAGATGGGAGGGGGAGGGGAGGGAGAGGGTCGTTTGGGGGATTATGTATTAGTGTCCATTACAATGAGTATATGTACTTGTTTTAGCTTTAAAATCCTACTCCGCCTTAACCCTTGAGTGGATTTCATTCATATTTTGTGTGAAACATCGTAGAGGAAGTACTGTCATATTTTATTTAAACAAATTAGGTCTGACCCCTGGGTACAGAGGGGCGGGGCTCATAAGCGGAAACTTTAGGTGAGGACAAACATATTTTATAAAGGAAGAGGTAAGACCCATGGGGATAGAACGGCAGAAGTCCAAAATGGGAGCTTTGCTGAAATTTGACTTTAAAATCTGACTCCCCCTTCATCCATGAATGGGTTACAACCATATATGAATGAAGGGCTGCCAAGTTTGTTCAACAAATAACCTTTACCTATTTCAGAAACTTACATATTCTAAAAAGGAGTTCCTTGTATTGCTTATTTTAATTGTTAACCACTTCTTTATACTGTGACTTTGTTATTTTGTGCCATGAGTCAGATGACCGTTAAGGTCCATGACCTCTTGTGTAATACAGAGTGGCGGCTTCAAAGATATCTATCTTATATAATTCATTATACGTAGCATGTTGTGTACGTCAAAAACAATCACAACAATTCGTCACAAAACTAATTCAGAACAGTCATTAACAACTTTCTAAAACAGATCGCCTCTATCGATTTCTTAATCAATAGTTTTGTTGATGTATCGATAATTATATTTCATAATCATTTTGTCATAATCACGTTGAATGGTAGTAACAAAATGAGTACAAATAGTCTAATATCGTTTCAATTAGGAATTTCGTGTGAATTTGAAATAAACACATTTGGTATTGAAAAGGTACTAATCAAACACTTTGTACATTTAATGGTTTTACGTAAAGTACCTGTCTTAAGGTCCCTAAACATATTTGTGAGGAGTCCGTTAAGATACTTTTGTCAGGTATGGTCGTCTTACCAAATATATTTAATATTCAATGTGAAGCTGTCCAACGTAAGGTTTTGGAATATGTATGTCAAACTCAGGTTGATTATAGCTTTTTATGACTTACGCTGTCATTTATATGCTTTTTAATCTCCCTAGTCTGGGAAGTAGGCGAACAGTTTTAGATAGTGTCTATCTTTTTTAACTATGTCAACAACACTTTCGATTGTTCTTACCGTATCAACCAAATATTTTAGTCACAAATCGAATATAAAATGTATATGTGTTATTGGTTCAGATTTTGTGTAAGTATGTGTTATTGTTCAGATGGTAATGTTTCAATTTGTAATAAGTTTGTATAGATAATTAATGTATAATGAGTTTGTATGATGTAAAAAGTATGTACACAGTGAAATGTGGATATAACTTACAGTATTACAAGTGAATACAGCGTTAACTATTATGAGTATGAATGTACAGCGATGTAAAAGAGTATGTACGTAACATTAGATGTAAAAAATGTACACAGTGAAATGTATAGCGTTAACAGAATCATAAAAACCATATTTGACTTATCTACAAGCCCGTATACTGCAGCTTTGCGGTGTACACTGTAAGACTATACATGTTCACTGTTTAGTGATAGCAAACCTGAACCTACCTCATCACACATAGGCTCGGCGATAGAGGCGAAGTCCTCCGTAGTCCTATCTGTCATCTGATTGGTGAAATTCCAGTTGTCTATTGTTAGGGTGATATGAGCTCGTAGGATCGCTAAAATGAACGAAAACTATTATTTTTTTCATTTCTTTTCTCCGGAAAATAAGCAGTACAAAAAACATAAAAAACACAAGATATATACGCTTTGTTTTAGTCAGAATATGGTTTCATGCTTACATTGTTTTAGAATACATAGTAATCATTGAATGTAAAAGCCACTTATATCACTTGAATTACAATGGGCGTAAATAAATTGTATATAAATTATTCCTGTCAAATGATGAAAATATTATTACAAAATTCGCATCATTTGGTCAAATCTGTCACAAACATTCGAATTAACAAATTACGTCACTATTTACACCGCTGAATATACAGGCAAAAACACAAATTTCGGAATCATGTATGATGTTATTAAGTATGTCGTTATTTTCATGGTATCCTTGTATGAAACAATTTTTTGTTTTAATACGATTATGATGGAAGTTAAATAATCATAATTATCACAATTGTAATTCAAAATGAAATACATTGATATTAGTAGCTAATGTTCCATGATGATAATAATAAAGATTATTCAAACATATTTTAATTGGCTAAGTCATAATTGCTGTTAGGGGGTATTTTTCATATACGGTGGCATTCATGGCTTTATTTTTTGTCATTTATGTAGAATAAACAAAACATTTTTCATCACAAGTGACACTACGCAATTATGTAGATTTTGGGTTTTTAATCTTCAAAGATATGATATAAACAAAATTAACGATATCCGCATCAGTTAAAAGTCCTTAACTAATGATGCAATCTGGTGAACCTGACACAGACTAGATATGTCCATGGCAGACTTGTGCCAGTGAGGTAATCCTCATACCTAGACACTTTAATGTACACTTTTATTGCATGTTTAACGTCACGGACATTCTGTATATGTATGTCTGTGGAAAGGCTGATTAATGTTCCAACTAATACCGTTTTTAATAGATATCAATATTTTCGGTTATTCACATGTTTTCATTTTCAGGCATGCTTAAACGTTGACCTACATGCACGACACAAAAACGATGAATGTTGGTAGTGGTGACATTTTATTGGTCTTCGTGACACCAATGTCTTGTAAGTCATCAGCTGAGCATTTTATATATGTGAATGCCGCTAAGGTTTAAGTGGCAAAATTTTGATTATCATTTATCGTTCGCGTGTTTGAAGAATAAAATGGACACTTAGGTATTAGTAATTATTGAATGTATACTGCATTCATTCCAACAATTCTACAACGAATCATTTCTCTTCCTTGAATAGCATACCTAAATATAAAAACTACACTACATTTGTTTTAACATCCATGATATCTTCATCATTTCAAATCTTAAAACATATACATTATTTCCAAATACAGTCCGACGCGTGAGTCCGTGAGATACATGGGCCGAAAACTGTCTAGAACAGGTGTGAAGTTAATTTATAACTTCAATACGAACAGCTTTCTACAGAGCATGGAAACTCTATAAAACCAACGGCGATGAGGTTTGCATATTATAAGGAATAAAATCATTGCTAGAGCTGATTATTGTTATGGGTTTGCTTGACAAGCTAATGCGTTATTTCGGGGGTCAGTGAGTAAGAAGATGAGCAAATTAGACGTATGTATCAACGCAGACACGGCTCAACCGCACATTAACATACGACCGTCAGATAGGGCCACACATCACAGAAACAATAGAAAAAAGGGACTTATTTTTAAAACTCTGGATGAAAGAAGATTGAAAAAATAAGTAATAGTTTCCAGTACATCAGTCCCCGATAAAAAAGAAAACACAACGGAAATCCTAACATAAGTAATTGACTACAGATGCATTTTAATATTGTTACATTTAAAATTTCTTTTGGAAAGAAACACATCGCAAATATTTCATACACGCCATGAAGCTCTGAGTCATTCAGATTTATAGCGACTCTCTCTAAATTCACAGTTCATGTCTGAAATAAAAACGTTTTGTTTCCAGAAATGTATTTATGGCCTTGATGACACCTGCAGGGATGAGTAAAGCCGTTAATAGTTTGCCATAACATATGTGAACTAAAGCAATGTCTGCTGCAGACACCTGGAGAGGAGAGAATTACACCTGACATAGCACTGTTATTTACTGTTACACCACACACGGACCAAGTAGTAAACCGTTCAAAATAGGTGGCGTTTTATAATGAGGCATACATAAATACAAACACTTTCTGCCAGGTGGTCGGTATATTATAATTATTGTTGATTACCGATGATATATATTTATATTCCGAGTTCGTGTATCGCTGCTGACATATGTAATGTATCATACAATAATACCATTTGTAGCTGATAATGAAATGACGAATATAAATACTAGAAATGCCTGTAATTTGTAGCTGATAATGAAATGACGAATATAAATACTAGAAATGCCTGTAAGCATCCATGTCTTTACGCGGCACGCGACAAAGGCTGAATTTGGGGACAATACCAGAAATGCCTGTAAGCGTCCATGTCTTTACGCAGTACGCGACAAAGGCTGAATTTGGGGACAATACCAGAAATGCCTGTAATCATCCATGTTTTTACGCAGCACGCGACAAAGGCTGAATTTGGGGACAATACCAGAAATGCCTGTAAGCATCCATGTTTTTACGCAGTACGCGACAAAGGCTGAATTTGGGGACAATGCCAGAAATGCCTGTAAGCATCCATGTTTTTACGCAGTACGCGACAAAGGCTGAATTTGGGGACAATGCCAGAAATGCCTGTAAGCATCCATGTCTTTACGCAGTACGCGACAAAGGCTGAATTTGGGGACAATGCCAGAAATGCCTGTAAGCATCCATGTCTTTACGCAGCACGCGACAAAGGCTGAATTTGGGGACAATACCAGAAATGCCTGTAAACATCCATGTCTTTAAGCAGTGCGCGACAAAGGCTGAATTTGGGGACAATACCAGAAATGCCTGTAAGCATCCATGTCTTTACGCGGTACGCGACAAAGGCTGAATTTGGGGACAATGTCAGAAATGCCTGTAAGCATCCATGTTTTTACGCAGTACGCGACAAAGGCTGAATTTGGGGACAATACCAGAAATGCCTGTAAGCATCCATGTTTTTACGCAGTACGCGACAAAGGCTGAATTTGGGGACAATACCAGAAATGCCTGTAAGCATCCATGTTTTTACGCAGTACGCGACAAAGGCTGAATTTGGGGACAATACCAGAAATGCCTGTAAGCATCCATGTCTTTACGCAGTACGCGACAAAGGCTGAATTTGGGGACAATACCAGAAATGCCTGTAAGCATCCATGTCTTTACGCAGTACGCGACAAAGGCTGAATTTGGGGACAATACCAGAAATGCCTGTAAGCATCCATGTTTTTACGCAGTACGCGACAAAGGCTGAATTTGGGGACAATACCAGAAATGCCTGTAAGCATCCATGTTTTTACGCGTACGCGACAAAGGCTGAATTTGGGGACAATGCCAGAAATGCCTGTAAGCATCCATGTTTTTACGCAGTACGCGACAAAGGCTGAATTTGGGGACAATGCCAGAAATGCCTGTAAGCATCCATGTTTTTACGCAGTACGCGACAAAGCCTGAATTTTGGGGACAATGCCAGAAATGCCTGTAAGCATCCATGTTTTTACGCAGTACGCGACAAAGGCTGAATTTGGGGACAATCCAGAAATGCCTGTAAGCATCCATGTCTTTACGCAGTACGCGACAAAGGCTGAATTTGGGGACAATGCCAGAAATGCCTGTAAGCATCCATGTTTTTACGCAGTACGCGACAAAGGCTGAATTTGGGGACAATGCCAGAAATGCCTGTAAGCATCCATGTCTTTACGCAGTACGCGACAAAGCCTGAATTCGGGGACAATGCCAGAAATGCCTGTAAGCATCCATGTTTTTACGCAGTACGCGACAAAGGCTGAATTTGGGGACAATACCAGAAATGCCTGTAAGCATCCATGTCTTTACGCAGTACGCGACAAAGGCTGAATTTGGGGACAATACCAGAAATGCCTGTAAGCATCCATGTCTTTACGCAGTACGCGACAAAGGCTGAATTTGGGGACAATACCAGAAATGCCTGTAAGCATCCATGTTTTTACACAGTACGCGACAAAGGCCGAATTTGGGGACGCTTTTAACACCCCTTTATGTTCAGTACTTACAAACACAGATATAAACATAACAGAAATATTTTTTTTCTTGAATGATTATACAAAACAAACGAAGACATCCTATGAAGAGCAAAGCCGAATGTAATTTATCGTCGAATTAAAACCATTATTTATCTCCCTGTATCACTCACGCAAATTCAATTTCGTGTATTAAACATGGGCATGAAAAGGAAAAATGTTATAATAATAATTGTAGATTATAGGACTAGATAACCCATACTGTCTTTAATATCGATGCATGAAATAACGTGCTTGTTAAGTGTAGCTGCTTGCTATATAAATCTTCTGATTATGATTTTCACAGCGGCCTTGGTTTCTGATTACACGAAATATTCCATTAACATCTCCATTCATTTAACTATGGTTAACCATTAATACATTGTGACTCGAGTTTTTTTGTTGTGTCTCCTTGTGATAGTGGGACTCTTGTCTCATTTGTAGTGCTGTCTAACTGGAGCATGCAGCCAAAGACACCGACCAGCCTACCCCGCCAGGTTATAATGAGTGCTACATAAATATAAAAATGATGATCTTACCTTTATGGAAAGTGAAGTAGAGAGCGATGCCCACGACTACAGAGAGCGCTGCCAGCACGGCTATCCCCATTAATATCACGACAATGGTGTTACGTTTTCTGAGGTTTTTGTCCACCGACTTGGTGGACGCTGTCGATCCAAAGGACGAACGTTTGTCATAACTACCACTAGAATCCCAGTCTGTTTTATCCCGGTCAGAGGACTTGGACAGATCCTCCTCGAATACCCCCATAAGACCCATTCCGTACCCCTTTCCCCATGTTGGTATGTAAGTGTTCCTTAAAGCGGGCTGAAATATAAATAAAGCATTAAGGTTAAAGCAAATGTTTTCTACTGAAATGTGATTTTCATTGATCTTTGATAAATTGTTTTACATTCACTTGTTTTAATAAATTGAAAACAGAAAGCATTAATCGATATTTTCTCACGTTAGTTATTATATAATGTATGTTCTAAGCATTTGGGATTCTAGGAGATATGGGAAACATTCTTTCAATAACCTGCGTTATTTTTGTATTGAAATCTGTTCGCATCAAACGTTTCACTATTTACTTATTTTTATTTCGATTTCTAATGTGAACGATTTTTTTATATTTTTTTTTATTCAATGCAAAAATATTCTTTTAATGTGTTGTAATGATAAAACAACTACTTTGTTGTTTGTGTGGTAACCATGGTCATTATGTCAACATATACTCTACATTAACGTTACAATATATTCAAATTATTTTATTACTTTAGGCTTTTCAGACCATCAGTACAAAATACAATATTATTTCAAAGCAGACACTGCACTAAAACAGTGTAAAGAGGTCAGTTTACATGTACACATGTATAATAAATACATAGAATGGACAATAATGATTTCATGGCAAGAAATTTCTCCTTATTTGGTTAGCCTCGTAAATGTATATACTTAACATATACAAATCTTTCAAATTAGTTGTGATTAAGAATTGTATCATTTTCAACACTGATGGTTTTTTTGCAATAATATAGTTTAATTCGTTTTGAACGAATATCATGGAAGATTGGACACATAAATGGTGTTCCTATTAAACATCATCAGAGTTACAGATTCTGCAAAAACGCTCATTTCTAACAATATAACAGTGTTTATAACGTCATCATACCTATGCTTTTTAATACTTTAAATGTACTTTTGGTTATCACGCCTTGACATTCACATGCTAAGCTGTGGCAGATACAGATATGCCCATGGCCTTTTACGTCAATAAATCATGGCCGTGCAAGGCATGGAGCTTGTTTAAATGGACATAAATTTCACAGGCACACCATTTGACAAATAAATGTCAGGAATACGATAATGCAATGATAACTATGACAGGTATAAACAAAATATTTATTTGTAAATTACGTCAACTTCCAAACCACTGACAAGAGGAATGATAAATGTTAACGAAAGATATTATACCACAACACATTAAGAATAACAAAAAAAAAGAATAGTAAGTGTTATAATAAATCATAGAAATATTGTCCGAGCCATATACGTTAGTAAGCGTTGATGGTAAATGTCAATTGAATAGTCGTTTTATCGATAAATTTATTCCTGTAAAATGGTATCTGCTTTAACAACGAGAAATTGTGAAACGTCCAAAGTGGACACATTATCGCAACTCTATATTCAGTTGTAATTTCCGATTTGTATAGGAGATAAGTCTGTTGTCTTAATGTCTCTGGTTCGGTCGGCTACTGCATATTCTTGTTGTGTTTCCTTATAAAAGTGGAACTGTCGTCCATTTGACGAGTGTCACTGTCGCAATGAGACACACCACATAATACAGATATAAATAGTGATGTAAGTAGAACTAGAAGTACATACATAATTTTCAACATTTACGCTGTGGGCGGGCCTTTGACACATATCATTGCATCAGGCAACTCAAACATAAATCGAGGGGTCTTTTGCCTTTTGTGCTGATTAAAAAAATGCCTAATCCATGCATTTATTAATTCGATATGTTAATGTATGAATTTAAGCCTTTTTATTTTCATATTCTTCTTATGTGTTCAAGAATGGCTATCTATAATCGTTTTAAAGTAAGATCAATATACGTGTATATACTTGTTCGGTGTGAAGATGTCTGGGCTATAGATAGAACGTCCACATGATGTCGTTATGTAGGTGATACATAAATGATAGATTATATACAGAACGTGCTGAGCATATCGTGTTTAACACCGATATCCTATGTATACGTTCAAATGAAGATAGGTAAACTAAACTGAAGCAATGAAGTGAAAAATAGATGATATCTCTGAGATATTTGCTGTCCCTGTCGTAAATGGGAATGAATTTGCAAATACAGGAATAACTTTGGTCGCAAGATATGATAAAGACATCTGTCCGGACCGTAATTCCGGAATTCTGAAGACTCCCATTGAAGACTCGATTAGCAAATTAGCATGGAAGGTATATTTCAAGCTCATATTCAAAAGGTAGTTAAAGAACACCCATTTATCTTTACATATTTGAAATCTACATGTAAAATGCAATTCAATAAGACCTATTGGAAAAAAATGATATGTGTTTTCCCAAATTATGGAGCTACTTTAATTTAATCTGGCTTACAAATTAGTATTAATTGAATTTACTGATGATGCATCAATAAAATATGCTTTCACTAGAAAGCTCTGATAAGTTTGTGAACATTTGATAATATCACGACAATGTCCATCAAGAGTGACATAACAAATAGACTCTGAATGAGAGATGTAGTTAATATTAATATGTTTCTATTTTATGAGTTTCTTTTTCATAAAAGCAACACACGGGAGCAAAATCAAGATTAAGCTATAGGTGACTATTCGTCGATGAGTTATATTTCCTGTATATACATGTAAGTTATTCTAACGTGCTATGGCTATTGAACGCCCGCCCACATCATTTCATATAAATAGTTTTTGAAGAGGTGTTACGAATGTCCTATTGACAGTTCAAGGAGAGTGAAGGATACATTCTCTTATGATTAGTAAAATCTGACTAATGACATTCATTGTTTTCCTAAGATGGCATTCTACGTTGACGAAGAGTTTTTAACGCAACATACCATATCATCAGTATTATCGACAGATTGCTCTCTATTATGTGTCATAATCACGCTCAATGTTAGAAAACATGCTTTATACTGCACTGTCCGAAACATCTGGAATACTTCATTTGACTGAGCATGTTAACGTATCAAATACGATGTTTTGCCAGAAAACCATTCAAATATTGTCTTTGCCATAACATGCCAGAAAACCATTCAAATATTCTCTTTGCCATAACATGCCAGAAAACCATTCAAATATTGTCTTTGCCATAACATGCCAGAAAACCATTCAAATATTGTCTTTGCCATAACATGCCAGAAAACCATTCAAATATTGTCTTTGCCATAACATGCCAGAAAACCATTCAAATATTGTCTTTGCCATAACATGCCAGAAAACCATTCAAATATTGTCTTTGCCATAACATGCCAGAAAACCATTCAAATATTGTCATTGCCATAACATGCCAGAAAACCATTCAAATATTGTCTTTGCCATAACATGCCAGAAAACCATTCAAATATTGTCTTTGCCATAACATGCCAGAAAACCATTCAAATTTGTCTTTGCCATAACATGCCAGAAAACCATTCAAATATTGTCTTTGCCATAACATGCCAGAAAACCATTCAAATATTGTCTTTGCCATAACATGCCAGAAAACCATTCAAATATTGTCTTTGCCATAACATGCCAGAAAACCATTCAAATATTGTCTTTGCCATAACATGCCAGAAAACCATTCAAATATTGTCTTTGCCATAACATGCCAGAAAACCATTCAAATATTGTCTTTGCCATAACATGCCAGAAAACCATTCAAATATTGTCTTTGCCATAACATGCCAGAAAACCATTCAAATATTGTCTTTGCCATAACATGCCAGAAAACCATTCAAATATTGTCATTGGAGTATAATCATCTGTATGTGTATTATGCCACAACATGCCAGAAAACCATTCAAATATTGTCATTGGAGTATAATCATCTGTATGTGTATTATGCCACAACATGCCAGAAAACCATTCAAATATTGTCATTGGAGTATAATCATCTGTATGTGTATTATGCCACAACATGCCAGAAAACCATTCAAATATTGTCATTGGAGTATAATCATCTGTATGTGTATTATGCCACAACATGCCAGAAAACCCTTCAAATATTGTCATTGGAGTATAATCATCTGTATGTGTATTATGCCACAACATGCATTATTATAGCTTTTCGTTTTGTTTTATGGAGATAATGTGCAAACCAATAACCGAGTTCATTGAATACATAAACGCTAGTTCACATCCTCATAAAGTTATGAACTCACTAACAGTAGATCTACAAAGTAGTTCAAGATAATGTTGATGGTGTTATGTGACTTTTACAATTATGGTGACAAGGTCAACTTAAGTTAACATCAGACAGTCTCATTGACATTTATTTCGGTACTGAATACATGAATTATCTTAATTGATAACGTACCTTCTAAACAAAAACTAAAACTAGACTTGTATGCCATACCTTTATGGTCATATGAGAACTGAACGGGACGGTATGTGAGGACTACTCGGACCAGTAGGAATGCTTTTACTGAAACCTGTATTGTGTATGGAAAAATGAATTTGTTTGAGTTTAGTTTCATTTTGTTCTTGATTTGATTTTAATCTTATTTCAAAGAGCTTGTTGTATGGTCTTTATAATCGTTTGTTTAACAATAAATTTGAAATGTAGGCGTTATCTATCATCGATGTGTCTTAGAAATAGCAGTTATTAATAATTAACCAAATCAACTGATTCTAGTATCAATGAACGGTGCCAAAATGTCAAGGTAATCATAATCTGATACAGATCCTTATTGCCTCCATTCAATAGAGGAACTACACCTTGTTCCATTTCATAGGGGCCGGACTGAGTATATAGATATAAGGATATTATTTTAATCATACTAATTTGTACAGGTTAAGACCACTGACGAGTTAAGGAGGTAATGATATATCGCCATTTTTTGTATCTGTCATATTTCCTAAACGCACAATGGATTGCAAAAGCTGGAAATGATAACTGTGCGTAATCGCAATTTGATGAAGATTTTTTAACATAGAATAATACAGAAGTAAGTTTCTATCATATTTTGTATTCAAATTTAACTTCCACGTAAGCTACCACAGTTGCAATTAAAAAAGAAAGCTTTTTTGTTTTAAGCGTTCGTTTTTTCAGGTATTTTGTTTCGAAATGCATTTATTGTGAGCCCATCAGGGTGCTAGCCTGAGCACGACCTTAAGTTCAAGTTCATACGGATATGAATATATTAACATTTCAGATGAGGCTCGTTGATGCTAAACACATTCTTTTTTACCGAGCAGACATATTGTTTTGATGATTAACATTTTTAATTTATTCCTAATTTATTAAGAGGTATTCAAAATTATGCCATTCATGAAACGATATAACATGTTAATGAAGTTTCGAGTTGGTGATCCATGATTTTTACATCACACTTTGTATCCCTAACGCGCTTGGTATTCTATGCATGCACATCTATGTTCATCGCAGTAACATGTGAACATACATGTTACGAATAGTTCATTGTTGCAAGTAGGCATTGTGTTTTTATTTACATTTATATTATACAGATGCATGCATAACATGTCATTTTATTTGCAGCTAGAGATCACATAACGTCGGCGACTAGCGTGTAAATAGGAACACTTTGACGATAGTTCACGACGCCTTGGCTTGCACTTGACACAATATCCATATAAGGTGGATAAGGAAATTTACCATGTATTCACTGTATGAATGTACTGTATGTATATTATTTAAAAATAGGAACTTTATCTAAAACAGCTAATTTATTTATCGTAATGGATAGTTAGGACTATTGTTTGTCATGTGTGGCGGCATACACTGTATGCAATGTTTATTTCAGAATATTTTATTTTGTCAGATGATCAAGACAATTGAACAAAATGTCTATACACGTCATACAAATCAAAACACTAATATATATATAAATTTATATAAATAAATGTCGATTACTCTTTCATCAAATGATGATGATATCATAAAAACATTCAGCTAGACGTCGACAAACATCATACCACCTAAAACGTTTCCTAGTTTATCATTACATATATATCAAAATTATTTTCCAGGATATTAAAAAAATGCACGGCAATCTATTGGCATCCCTGACAAAGCACTGAACATTATCAAATATAACTTTATTCATATTAATAATATGTATTTCAGAGACATGTAAAATGTTTGTATTGTCAGTGTTATATCATTATCAAGTTCCAATTAAAATTAAACAGGAGGATTGACGCGTGTTGGAACGTACGTTAATATTCTCCAGTTTAGAATTTCAGTTTTAAAAAAATCTTTTCAGAAATGTATGTTAAACAGAATGAAAGTGAAGAAGAAAGGTGTGATTGTCTCAAAATAGTTTTCAGACTGCAAGAAATCTATTTCTATTTTCCAAT
This sequence comes from Argopecten irradians, assembly GCF_041381155.1. Classification (NCBI taxonomy): domain Eukaryota; kingdom Metazoa; phylum Mollusca; class Bivalvia; order Pectinida; family Pectinidae; genus Argopecten; species Argopecten irradians. The sequence continues at coordinate 4,416,079 of NC_091147.1, forward strand.
AACAAAATAAAATGGGATGCTATTTTTTCTACACACATGTTATCGACATTAATTCTTGAAGTGTTAAAAAATAATATGCGGGAGAGGTTCCAGCTGATAACATTAAATTCGATTAGGTTACAATGTATTACTGGCATTTATACAAATTTACCTTCCGTCATTTCCAGGTATTTCTACATTTCTAGAGACACAAAGGGTTTATGTATAAATAGACAAAACCACAGTGTAAATGACTCTTTGAAATAGAAATATATTAGAAAAGCTAAAGACCACATGTTTCATTAAGTCAGGCGCGTGATTGTAAATGTATATAATAAAACAATTATATTGTATAATTAACCCATATCATAACAATAATAACGACACTTATGAACCTTTAGATTCCTAGAGGTTATCTAGTAAAGAAACATAAAAACGAATTCACTGTTCAGTGCTTTTATACTGATGAAAATTGCCACTCCAACGTGTTTGCAGATGTCTGCAATTATGTTCTCCTGAGCATATTGGTGGATAGCTTTGTGGAATAAACGGATCACAATAGTTATAAATATATATACTAAAGCTTGTGACTTCTTCACTTTTAAATAATTAGCATACATTACATTAACAGCTGATTATTCGCTGTGTAACATCTTGATCATTCGTTGATTCGCTATAATACTTATAGTATAGTTATTTAATTTCATAGGGAGAACATTTTACGATATCATCTTTAATACTTAACTTTATTCGTACAAGAAAAAGTTCACCACGAGTGTATCAATGTATAACAGTAAAACTAATACTGACACGGGTATCTAATTGTCATTATGTCCATTTTATGTAGGGGTATCTAAATTCGCAGAAAATAGTTTGATCGTGTGTATAGTGGAATTCAATTTTCCACATTATATGTTTTTTAAAGTATGCAGCAAGTGTTTAATTTGGCAACAATAAACCATTTGAGGATTGCGCCATTTCGGGAGAAAAAATGATACACTTATGTTAATATTTACTACCATAAAAATCCGATAAGATATATAACATATCCGCTATATCACACACATGTATTATTTGATTTTATAAGTAATCGTATTCATTTATATCATAAGTCCTGATGTGAATACTTACATCAATCGGATCTATCAAATTGATGTATGCATGGTATCAGTTAAAAAACGTTATTAATATGCAGTGTCGTGACATCCGCGACTTTATATTGGATAATGACATGGCTCATTGTTATGCAAAATTTAATATGCTTCAAACAATATAATGAAACTTAAAAATTATGGCACCGGAGAAGTTATTCCTCTATTACTAGTATTATACGTCAAGGATGTTTCATACAGTATAATCAAACATAAAATCTGTATTTCCTGTATGACAACATATTAGATATACGTAAAGGATGCTTCATACAGTATAATCAAACATAAAATCTGTATTTCCTGTATGACAACATATTAGATATACGTAAAGGATGCTTCATACAGTATAGTCAAACATAAAATCTGTATTTCCTGTATGACAACATATTAGATATACGTCAAGGATACTTCATACAGTATAATCAAACATAAAATCTATATTTCCTGTATGACAACATATTAGATATACGTCAAGGATACTTCATACAGTGTAATCAAACATAAAATCTATATTTCCTGTATGACAACATATTAGATATACGTCAAGGATACTTCATACAGTATAATCAAACATAAAATCTATATTTCCTGTATGACAACATATTAGATATACGCAAAGGATGTTTCATACAGTATAATCAAACATAAAATCTATATTTCCTGTATGACAACATATTAGATATACGCAAAGGATGTTTCATACAGTATAATCAAACATTAAAACTGTATTTCCTATATGACCACCTACTAGATATATGTCAAAGATGTATCATACAATACAGGACACACACATTTTATTGTGGATATTTAATCTCTTTTTGTTGAAATGCGTCAACATATTCCTAATTTATTTTCTTTTTATATATGTAGCGATAGTAGTTTGATAACCCGTTCAACGACAAGAGTATTGCGCTAAAGTAACTAATAATTAAATGTAAGCATTGAAAAAGTTCTTATAATTCATTATCATGATAATGATACCATCACATCTGTTTTGGTTTATAATCATATTAATTCGAGCACTAATGTTGTCTAAAAGCAAGCGACAAAAGCTAGGTCTTATTATTATATGTATGGTCACACAGAGGGCATTAAAAACGCATAACTTTGACACAATATATAATTTATCGCTCGTTTTATGCACGAGTCTTACTCCATCTTTGACATAATTTTGTTTATTACAAACACCTAATAGAATTATACCATCTGATTCAGATGTTTAACGTCAATTATTTCAGAAGACAAACATATGCAGCAAAGATTAATTATTATTTTATTTGAATGTGTCTTGATGTTTTTGATTTAATTACGAAGTTTTGGGGAATTCATTATGAAAATTAGGAAACCGAACAGTTCTCTGACGTTTAGGCATGACTACCTGTTCGTATTTTTATACCTTAATTTGCAACACGAAGGCACTGAAATGAAGCTTAAAAACAATTTGGTTTATAGACCGAAATATCAAAAAGAATATAGCATAAACAAACTCTATTTGTATCTACATATGTACGGTAAATTATACACACCATTTTAATGTTATGCTATAATTATCGAAAGAGAATTTGTCAACGATGCAATACTTTATAATCGCAAATGGGACCACTATCATGCTTTCTGGGATGAGGAAGTTTTATCAATCACGCAGGCTATAAAGTGGAAATGTTTAAGCATGCCGGATACAATATTACCGTTTAAGAAGATTCTGTTTATTGAACGTTGTTAAAATTGTGTCAAAAAATTGATAAGAACTTTTTTATGAACACCAGAAATTTCTTTCTTTCCCTTATAGGCTATTTTCCCTATTCTTATTGCTGTAATTAAATAATGTACAAACCTTGAAAAAGTCCTTATTAAAGGAATCATTTTGGTTTCCGTAGGGTGGATATTCTTTTCCGTCATCGAAATCAAAATCCTTATCTTGTGCTAAGGCTGCTACCACATCCTTCAGTTCCAATTGTTTTGTCCAGTTTTGTTTATCGGGTGTTAACCGTTCCTCCGTGGATTTCCTATCATCACCATCGTAGTTCTCCAACATCCGGAGATCAAGCACCTGAGTCCACTTATGTTTCTCGGGATCAGCATTTTCCTCGAAATTTTGTTCACTCCAGGAGGATCTCCTGCTGTCACCAAAATTATCTCCCAGGGGGTTGCCTTCGATAAGCGACCCGGGTATAGAGTTATTTATGGATTTCACGTCCTCATCGTCCGGCACAAAGCCATCGTTATCAAAGACATTAGGTCCTTTGTTTGGGCTCGGATGTTTAGGAGGGTAAGGGTAATAAAGATTAAAGTAGTCATTATCCATGGGATCTGACGTTTCCCCTGTGTCGGGTAGCTCCGGCCCCGGGGGCTGGTCGGTGTTGTGATGGATCTCGGCTACAACAGGTTCTTCCTCTTTTGTATCTAGAAAGTTTGAGGCACTTATCTCCTCGTGTTTTTGGAATTCTTGATCAACTTCTGGTTCTTCCTCTAACACACCTTTCTTCCGCTTCCTTTCATTCTCATTGTGTGACATTAACATTTTAATCCATTTTGGTTTCGTTGTGTCACTTTTTTCCGACGAAATTTTCCTGCCGATCCAATTTCTCCAATTCTCCTTAAACTCTTTCTCCTGACCAGTGCCGAAAACTCGGAAGGGTTGTTTCTTTTGGTCCCCCATATCTACAACGAAAACTTCACAACACGGAACTGGTTATCTAAACTGCATTGCGTTTCCTACGGTTCGCTCGTATGTCCGTATAACGTTTTATGATGAGGTTTTAGCTGCCGCTACGCTTGGTTGAATTTCACTGTGCTAAAGCCGACACGCATCAGAAACTCTCCACAGGTGAAAAGATCCACAGAACTTTGTTTCGCTGTGTATGTGTTCTATAATGAAGATTCATAAATTAACTGACTGCATCCCATGAATACATAATCTTGAATTAAACTTAAGCATATACTTTGAACTGTTTCAGATGTTTAAAATACTTCTTGTACTGATCAACCGAAATTACATGACTATGAATGGCTATGGTATTTCATCATTTACAAATGTCAGCACGCGCCTGTATTTGTTTGTAACACGTAAATGATCTCACGAGGTCGTTGATACAGGATAGTTTGATTGACGTAAATCAACACGTGGATTTGAATAATTACATGAACATGGTAATGTAAACGTCTTGAAGTATGTCCTATTTAAATATGTCCATAAAAAGTGTACTTGGTGACTAGATATTACGTCGGGTAAATAAGAAATACATATATCGGGACAGGATGAGATAAAAAGCGTACTTCGTGACTAAATATTATATCGGGTAAATAAACAATACATATATCGGGACAGGATGAGATAAAAAGCGTACTTAATTACTAGATATGAAATCGGGTAAATAAACAATACATATATCGGGACAGGATGAGATAAAAGTGTACTTCGTGACTAAATATTATATCGGGTAAATAAACAATACATATATCGGGACAGGATAGAAAGGATGATATAAAAGTGTACTTCGTGACTAAATATTATATCGGGTAAATAAACAATACATATATCGGGACAGGATGAGATAAAAGTGTACTTCGTGACTAAATATTATATCGGGTAAATAAACAATACATATATCGGGACAGGATCAGATAAAAGTGTACTTCGTGACTAAATATTATATCGGGTAAATAAACAATACATATATCGGGACAGGATGAGATAAAAGTGTACTTCGTGACTAAATATTATATCGGGTAAATAAACAATACATATATCGGGACAGGATCAGATAAAAGTGTACTTCGTGACTAAATATTATATCGGGTAAATAAACAATACATATATCGGGACAGGATGAGATAAAAGTGTACTTCGTGACTAAATATTATATCGGGTAAATAAACAATACATATATCGGGACAGGATGAGATAAAAGTGTACTTCGTGACTAAATATTATATCGGGTAAATAAACAATACATATATCGGGACAGGATGAGATAAAAGTGTACTTCGTGACTAAATATTATATCGGGTAAATAAACAATACATATATCGGGACAGGATGAGATAAAAGTGTACTTCGTGACTAAATATTATATCGGGTAAATAAACAATACATATATCGGGACAGGATCAGATAAAAGTGTACTTCGTGACTAAATATTATATCGGGTAAATAAACAATACATATATCGGGACAGGATGAGATAAAAGTGTACTTCGTGACTAAATATTATATCGGGTAAATAAGCAATACATATATCGGGACAGGACGAGATAAAAGTGTACTTCGTGACTAAATATTATATCGGGTAAATAAACAATACATATATCGGGACAGGATGAGATAAAAGTGTACTTCGTGACTAAATATTATATCGGGTAAATAAACAATACATATATCGGGACAGGATGAGATAAAAGTGTACTTCGTGACTAAATATTATATCGGGTAAATAAACAATACATATATCGGGACAGGATGAGATAAAAGTGTACTTCGTGACTAAATATTATATCGGGTAAATAAACAATACATATATCGGGACAGGATCAGATAAAAGTGTACTTCGTGACTAAATATTATATCGGGTAAATAAACAATACATATATCGGGACAGGATCAGATAAAAGTGTATCTTCGTGACTAAATATTATATCGGGTAAATAAACAATACATATATCGGGACAGGATGAGATAAAAGTGTACTTCGTGACTAAATATTATATCGGGTAAATAAACAATACATATATCGGGACAGGACGAGATAAAAGTGTACTTCGTGACTAAAGATTATATCGGGTAAATAAACAATACATATATCGGGACAGGATGAGATAAAAGTGTACTTCGTGACTAAATATTATATCGGGTAAATAAACAATACATATATCGGGACAGGATGAGATAAAAGTGTACTTCGTGACTAAATATTATATCGGGTAAATAAACAATACATATATCGGGACAGGATGAGATAAAAGTGTGTGACTTCGGAATGACATAATATACGGACAGATAGATAAATTACTTCGTGACTAAATATTATATCGGGTAAATAAGCAATACATATATCGGGACAGGATCAGATAAAAGTGTACTTCGTGACTAAATATTATATCGGGTAAATAAACAATACATATATCGGGACAGGATCAGATAAAAGTGTACTCGTGACTAAATATTATATCAGGTAAATAAACAATACATATATCGGGACAGGATGAGATAAAAGTGTACTTCGTGACTAAATATTATATCGGGTAAATAAACAATACATATATCGGGACAGGACGAGATAAAAGTGTACTTCGTGACTAAATATTATATCGGGTAAATAAACAATACATATATCGGGACAGGATGAGATAAAAGTGTACTTCGTGACTAAATATTATATCGGGTAAATAAGCAATACATATATCGGGACAGGATCAGATAAAAGTGTACTTCGTGACTAAATATTATATCGGGTAAATAAACAATACATATATCGGGACAGGACGAGATAAAAGTGTACTTCGTGATCTAAAATATATATCGGGACAGGACGGGTAAATATTAATCGGGTAAATAAACAATACATATATCGGGACAGGATGAGATAAAAGTGTACTTCGTGACTAAATATTATATCGGGTAAATAAACAATACATATATCGGGACAGGACGAGATAAAAGTGTACTTCGTGACTAAATATTATATCGGGTAAATAAACAATACATATATCGGGACAGGACGAGATAAAAGTGTACTTCGTGACTAAATATTATATCGGGTAAATAAACAATACATATATCGGGACAGGATCAGATAAAAGTGTACTTCGTGACTAAATATTATATCGGGTAAATAAACAATACATATATCGGGACAGGATGAGATAAAAGTGTACTTCGTGACTAAATATTATATCGGGTAAATAAACAATACATATATCGGGACAGGACGAGATAAAAGTGTACTTCGTGACTAAATATTATATCGGGTAAATAAACAATACATATATCGGGACAGGACGAGATAAAAGTGTACTTCGTGACTAAATATTATATCGGGTAAATAAACAATACATATATCGGGACAGGACGAGATAAAAGTGTACTTCGTGACTAAATATTATATCGGGTAAATAAACAATACATATATCGGGACAGGACGAGATAAAAGTGTACTTCGTGACTAAATATTATATCGGGTAAATAAACAATACATATATCGGGACAGGATCAGATAAAAGTGTACTTCGTGACTAAATATTATATCGGGTAAATAAACAATACATATATCGGGACAGGATCAGATAAAAGTGTACTTCGTGACTAAATATTATATCGGGTAAATAAACAATACATATATCGAGACAGGATCAGATAAAAGTGTACTTCGTGACTAAAGATTATATCGGGTAAATAAACAATACATATATCGGGACAGGATGAGATAAAAGTGTACTTCGTGACTAAATATTATATCGGGTAAATAAACAATACATATATCGGGACAGGATGAGATAAAAGTGTACTTCGTGACTAAATATTATATCGGGTAAATAAACAATACATATATCGGGACAGGACGAGATAAAAGTGTACTTCGTGACTAAATATTATATCGGGTAAATAAACAATACATATATCGGGACAGGATCAGATAAAAGTGTACTTCGTGACTAAATATTATATCGGGTAAATTAGCAATACATATATCGGGACAGGACGAGATAAAAGTGTACTTCGTGACTAAATATTATATCGGGTAAATAAACAATACATATATCGGGACAGGATGAGATAAAAGTGTACTTCGTGACTAAATATTATATCGGGTAAATAAGCAATACATATATCGGGACAGGATCAGATAAAAGTGTACTTCGTGACTAAATATTATATCGGGTAAATAAGCAATACATATATCGGGACAGGACGAGATAAAAGTGTACTTCGTGACTAAATATTATATCGGGTAAATAAACAATACATATATCGGGACAGGATGAGATAAAAGTGTACTTCGTGACTAAATATTATATCGGGTAAATAAACAATACATATATCGGGATAGGATGAGATAAAAGTGTACTTCGTGACTAAATATTATATCGGGTAAATAAACAATACATATATCGGGACAGGATCAGATAAAAGTGTACTTCGTGACTAAATATTATATCGGGTAAATAAACAATACATATATCGGGACAGGATCAGATAAAAGTGTACTTCGTGACTAAATATTATATCGGGTAAATAAACAATACATATATCGGGACAGGATGAGATAAAAGTGTACTTCGTGACTAAATATTATATCGGGTAAATAAACAATACATATATCGGGACAGGATGAGATAAAAGTGTACTTCGTGACTAAATATTATATCGGGTAAATAAACAATACATATATCGGGACAGGACGAGATAAAAGTGTACTTCGTGACTAAATATTATATCGGGTAAATAAACAATACATATATCGGGACAGGATGAGAATTGAAACACACAGAAGTTTAGGATAATGTGTGATTTGGTGGATACAAAACGGAAACACCACATAGCAAGTGCTTACTGTGTGACAGCAATGTGTTAGGTATCATTTAATGAAGGAACTGCTAATGACAACTGTTTTTAATGTCGTCATACATGCATATCCTCACATAATTCGACCGAAACTTGACTGATATCTGAATCTGACACGGGACGGGATGAGACGGAAACACTATCTATTCTTCCCAATTTCATGATGGTGTATCAGTGTAATATTTAGCTATTTTTTTGTTTATTTACATTTACGAGGACCTGAATGGTTAAACGCTCAAAATAGTCAAATATTTCGTAGACTTTGTTTTACAAAGTTACCGGCATTTTCAACATTAGTGTTAATAAATTGAGTTTTCAGTTACCGACATCTACATCAAACCAAAACAGTCGTATACTTTAATATCAATATTCTCATCACACCTGAGTAGATCTACAGACGGTGGTGTCCTGGTCCTCCTACACAATGATTGATTAAACTACTGATAGTAAAATATCTATCAGTTCTAGGTTATGTTATAATACTGATCAAACTACGATAGTAAAATCAACTACGATAGTAAAACAACAGTTCTAGGTTATGTTTCACACTGATCAAACTACTGATAGTAAAACAACAGTTCTAGTTATGTTTCACATGTCAAACTACTGATAGTAAAACATTCACAGTTCTAGATTATGTTTACACTGATCACTACTGATCAAAGTTCTAGATTTTACTGATACTGTAAGTAAAACATCTAACAGTTCTAGATTATGTTTCACACTGATCAAACTACTGATAGTAAAACATCTAACAGTTCTAGGTTATGTTTCACACTGATCAAACTACTGATAGTAAAACATCTAACAGTTCTAGGTTATGTTTTACACTGGTCAAACTACTGATAGTAAAACATCTAACAGTTCTAGGTTATGTTTCACACTGATCAAACTACTGATAGTAAAACATCTAACAGTTCTAGGTTATGTTTTACACTGATCAAACTACTGATAGTAAAACATCTAACAGTTCTAGGTAATGTTTCACACTGATCAAACTACTGATAGTAAAACATCTAACAGTTCTAGGTTATGTTTCATACTGATCAAACTACTGATAGTAAAATATCTAACAGTTCTAGGTAATGTTTTACACTGATAAACTACTGATAGTAAAATATCTAACAGTTCTAGGTTAATGTTTTACACTGATCAAACTACTGATAGTAAAATATCTAACAGTTCTAGTTATGTTTCACACTGATCAAACTACTGATAGTAAAACATCTAACAGTTCTAGGTTATGTTTCACACTGATCAAACTACCGATAGTAAAACATCTAACAGTTCTAGGTTATGTTTCACACTGATCAAACTACTGATAGTAAAACATCTAACAGTTCTAGATTCATGTAGTTCACAGTTCTTATCAAACTACCGATAGTAAAACATCTTACAGTTCTAGGTTAAGTTTCATACTGATCAAACTACTGATAGTAAAATATCTAACAGTTCTAGGTAATATTTTACACTGGTCAAACTACTGATAGTAAAATATCTAACAGTTCTAGGTAATATTTTACACTAACATATAACAGTTCTAGGTTATGTTTCACACTGATCAAACTACTGACAGTAAAACATCTAACAGTTCTAGGTAATGTTTTACACTGGTCAAACTACTGACAGTAAAACATCTAACAGTTCTAGGTAATGTTTTACACTGATCAAACTACTGATAGTAAAATATCTAACAGTTCTAGGTTATGTTTCACACTGATCAAACTACCGATAGTAAAACATCTAACAGTTCTAGATTATGTTTCACACTGATCAAACTACTGATAGTAAAACATCTAACAGTTCTAGGTTATGTTTCACACTGATCAAACTACTGATAGTAAAACATCTAACAGTTCTAGATTGTTTTACACTGGTCAAACTACTGACAGTAAAACATCTAACAGTTCTAGGTTATGTTTCACACTGATCAAACTACTGATAGTAAAACATCTAACAGTTCTAGGTTATGTTTTACACTGGTCAAACTACTGATAGTAAAACATCTAACAGTTCTAGGTTATGTTTCACACTGATCAAACTACTGATAGTAAAACATCTAACAGTTCTAGGTTATGTTTCACACTGATCAAACTACTGATAGTAAAACATCTAACAGTTCTAGGTTATGTTTTACACTGATCAAACTACTGATAGTAAAACATCTAACAGTTCTAGATTGTTTTACACTGGTCAAACTACTGATAGTAAAACATCTCACAGTTCTAGATTATGTTTCACACTGATCAAACTACTGATAGTAAAACATCTAACAGTTCTAGATTGTTTTACACTGGTCAAACTACTGATAGTAAAACATCTAACAGTTCTAGGTAATGTTTTACACTGATCAAACTACTGATAGTAAAACATCTAACAGTTCTAGGTTATGTTTTACACTGATCAAACTACTGATAGTAAAACATCTAACAGTTCTAGATTATGTTTCACACTGATCAAACTACTGATAGTAATACATCTAACAGTTCTAGATTATGTTTCACACTGATCAAACTACTGATAGTAAAATATCTCACAGTTCTAGGTTATGTTTCACACTGATCAAACTACTGATAGTAAAACATCTCACAGTTCTAGATTATGTTTCACACTGATCAAACTACCGATAGTAATACATCTAACAGTTCTAGGTTATGTTTCACACTGATCAAACTACTGATAGTAAAACATCTAACAGTTCTAGATTGTTTTACACTGGTCAAACTACTGACAGTAAAACATCTAACAGTTCTAGGTAATGTTTTACACTTATCAAACTACCGATAGTGAAACATCTTACAGTTCCAGGTTAAGTTTCATACTGATCAAACTACTGATAGTAAAATATCCAACAGTTCTAGGTAATATTTTACACTGGTCAAACTACTGATAGTAAAATATCTAACAGTTCTAGGTAATGTTTCACACTGATCAAACTACTGATAGTAAAACATCTAACAGTTCTAGGTAATGCTTTACACTGGTCAAACTACTGATAGTAAAACATCTAACAGTTTTAGATTATGTTTCACACTGGTCAAACTACCGATAGTAAAATATCTAACAGTATTAGGTTATGTTTCGCACTGATCAAACTACTGATAGTAAAATATCTAACAGTTCTAGGTAATGTTTTACACTGATCAGACTTCCGATAGTTCTACGTTAGGCCAAAACAAATGCCTGTGTAGGTTACAAAAAATAGGGTCGGTATGTCGGGAGGATATTTTTTTCTTTCACTCAAAAAAATGGCCGGAACCGGAGTTCGAAATCGGAATCCCGACTTTTAATATTTTCTGTCGAAGAAAAATGGGGAAAAAAGTAAGGGTCGGGGTGAAAAAATTAGGATCGGTCGGGTAACCCTAAACAGATATTATTATTTTTTTTGGCTTTATGTTTCACACTTACCAAAATACCGAGAGTAAGTTCTAGGTTATGTTCCACACGTTCCATAAGCCTACACAGGCAAACCAACATTTTAGCCCTAATACAAAATGACGCCCTGTAACATATAACAAAGATAAACGTAAACTTTGGGGAGGCTAAAAAACATAGTATCAAACATTAGATCTGTCTAACATGAACATACACATCTAACATCTATCCCATAATCATGCATAAAATGATTTAATGTTACAAACCTAATAAACGAGTTTGAAGCTAGTCAAATCATATGCAGCAGCATAAGGATATTGCATAACTATCCACGTGTATGATACTGAATGTAGTCGCCTTTTAAAATCATACATTAGGGCAAGCAGGTAAAATTCTGACGACTGTGAATTTAAAAAAAATATCTACAGCAGGAATTTACTTAACATAGTTGTCGCATTGGCGATTTCAGCGAAAAAAATGAAATTACTATAAAGCGAAAGAAGCTTTGGTTTTCGAAATGGCCGTCAATTTGGTAAGTGTGTAGTTTGGTTGATAATCTTTGTAACGTTATATAACAGCCAGGGTCATCTGTGGACGATCTCCTATGGTGTGCGCATGACTCAAATGCCTGGAGGCTGCCGTATATTCGTGTTATGTATCTTTGTAGTACTAAAATTATTTGCCATTTTACATGGCTATCACACCGTACCATGTCGCCGAAGACATCGAATAAGTATACATTACCCAATTACATTATAATGACAACGGGCAAACCAGTCATCCCACTTCCTTTATGCCGAGCGTTACGCTGGAGGAATTTCGTAGATTCCGTGTGTAAACAATAGGCACAGAGGACGTTTGTGGTCGCATTTCTTTACAATACATGCAAACCTTTGTGAGTACTGGCGATATAAAAATTTCTAGAAAATTAAGTTATTCAAAATAATCTCAAATCACAAATAAGGCATTTGGAAAAGGTGAAATAACACCCAGATGTGGTAACTACAAACAGATGACAAGAGCGTGCAACCGTTTTGTGAAATTATTACATCCTAATCTGACTGTAAATGATTAATCAAGTATTAAACATAAAAATATTGTTTACGCCGTTTTTGTAAAGTGTATTTTCATCCTCCCTTCAATCTATCAAAATTGTATCATATTAACCGACCACTTATTGTATCAAGTAAATAGATCGATCATTAAATAATATCCCTATATCTGTCACCTTATACTGACATACTGACGACTAAACAGTGTTGTTTTTGCAGATATATAGTAAACAAGGTATTTACGCGATTACAATAAGACCTTTATAACAATAGCGTAGGGTTCACGGGTCTTACGGTGGAGAAATGGAAAGACAAATAACCAAGTTCACCCTACGTTTGTTGTTCAGACAGTACATCTTTAATGTCTGCATAACAAATGATACAAAAAACGTTTGTTTGGTTTGTTTGATTAGATCAACGTTCTATTAACAGCCAGGGTCATATAAGGATGACCTCTTATGTATGCGACGTGTTGTTTGTATCTAGTGCCGGTGTGTGTTTTGGGAGACTGCGGTATGTTCGCGTATTGTGTCTTCTTGTATAGTGGTTGGAACGAACTCTTGCCTTTTTTATAGTGCTATATCACGAAAAAACGATAAACAGAAAAAACGCGCGCGCACGTACGGTATCACACAAATTAGCCATGCTCAAACAACGAGTATACTGTTAGATATTTACATTCGCTCGTTATAAATGCTAAATAACTCGCCAAGCAGAGGTAAAAAATATGGTGATAAACTTTACATCCAAAACATGATCATTATGACGTCACTGATGATCAAGTGGAGACAAAATGGTTGTTCCATCTTATGGATTCAATAATCCGTGATAAACGGTCTAATTGACAGATACCCAAAACAATTAGTTTATATTTTGAATATAATCTGATTAAACTTAATTAATCTTTTTAGATGACATATATATGCCAGAAACTTTCAGACAATCCATTTTTATTATGAAGCTACTACTGGAAAATAAGCACTTTATCTAATGTCGAGCCAAATTCACACAACTATATTTAGTTGTATTATATCCATTCTTTCCTGGTAATGGCAGATTTCCTGACGCAAGGTATTGCAAGATAACAATCTGATTACAATACAGTGATAAGAATCTGTAATTTAATCATGTTGGTAAGATAAACACATCCGTTCAAATCTCGATAGGATTACAGTTTACACTTTGTTATAGATTTGGATTGTAAATAGACGAGTTTCTATTACTCCATGTAACAATATGAAGCTTAAATTTATATTCCAGTCACGAGTAGATCTGCTTAAGATGCAAACTATAATTTGAAATGTTTAGAATATAAAAAGAAATTTGTTTTAATATGATATCAATCATATAAAAAATAAATGTCAGGTATGCTTAAAATGTATAAAGGTAGTGTGTGCGCTGTTGAAATGACGGATACTGGGAAGGTATTTGCATGTGTCAAGCAAGACGAAATATATGAAAAAAATATTAACTTCAACTTTTCCAGCAAATGCTTGCATGTATTAATGCCGACGGTCATTAGCTATGCTGGAAGTATATTGATTAGCATATGTTCCGTTTATTTAAATTTTACCAAATATTTCCAGGTGTATAAAGTTAAGACATGTTCCACTAAATTACATTGTATTTATGCAAAGGCAAAGCGCTTATGTTAGGAAATGTTGCTTATAAGTCACCGAAAATACCAAAGTGTGCAAACTAAAATACATAAATACATTAGGTATGAACTGGAACACAGTGTTAAGACAATGTGGTACACTAAAAATCCAGTTTTTTATAGAGATTTTGAAATAATCCCCAACATGTAGTAATCATGGTCATCGATATAGGTTTTAATGGTTGCGTCGGTAACGTATTGAGCCTTTAAGGAGAGTCATTGTAAGTAATATGATGCTGAGTCCTTACGCAGTAGTATGGTAAGATTATGTCTGCTTATTTAGTCCAATTGTTACAATTATTACATATGTATGTCCTGTTCTATAGACACTACCTTTCAATAGACTACTGTGTTTGTCAAGAGAGTGAACGCTTCTACAGAGGATAGCATTACCAATCTCTACAGAGGATATCATTGCCAGCCTCTAGAGAAGATGACATTGCCAACCTCTACAGAAGACAACATTGCCAACCTCTACAGAAGATAACATTGCCAATTTCCAAAGAAAACATTATTGTCAGCCTCTACATAATATAACATTGCCAGTTTCTGCAGAAGATAACATTGTCAGTTTCTACAGAAGATAACATTGCCAGTTTCTACAGAAGATAACATTGTCAGTTTCTACAGAAGATAACATTGCCAGTTTCTACAGCAGATAACATTGCCAGTTTCTACAGAAGATAACATTGCCGGTTTCTACAGAAGATAACATTGCCAGTTTCTACAGAAGATAACATTGCCGGTTTCTACAGAAGATAACATTGCCAGTTTCTACAGAAGATAACATTGCCAGTTTCTACAGAAGATAACATTGCCGGGCTCTACAGATGATAACATTGCCCGCTTCTACAACATTATTTCAAACCTAACGATTTGATTTTCATGGAATCGATAGAGGAAGCAAATATAATTATCAGTATTAGATTTACAGACACGAAGTGTTGCTGTATATTCTTTTTAATTAGAGTGTACCAACGTAATTCCAGCATTAGCTAAACCAAATAGTTTAATACTGATGCGGTTTATGGTTTATGGTTTTGTACCTACCTGCTTCAGTGTATTGTATACATTATGTACCTTTTATTTATGTGTTCTGACAGAATGTGGTTAAGTTTGACATCGTTATGATAATTAGTACACATCATTGGAGGTGTGAACCGCCATCAATTTCACCTCTACATTTAGTCAAACAGAAATAAAGGTCTGTTTCAATTTCAAGGGGTTGTTTTAATTTCATTACACGTGTAAAATTCCGGTCTGATTCATAAATGCATTCTCTAAATATATGCAAGTAAAAAGAGAATATTGCGTAATATTAGGCAATTAAAACAACATCAATCAACGGACGACCCGTTGTAAAATATGACGATTATATACAGTACATATGTATTTTAACAAAATCCTTTCTAATTACAGAATCTGTATTCCCTTCCAAATCGTAGTACTTGTGAGGCAGTTGTGATTCTATTTAAATACTATAACCGTTACTGAAAATATCTTATTTTTTTCCTTAACAGGTCATAACACCTATCGTTTAATACTTTTGTTCCATGTACATAAAGATAATATATACAATGGCTGCAAGGACATTGATCAAATCACAAATCAATATGAAAATTATTTTATTAGACATTGCACCATTAGTCGCCATGTCGTAAGATAAATGTTATGAATTTACCCTTAGAATGAAAAGCATACTACTGTGCAAATCACAAGTTTAAGACCCAATACCAGTTTCATTAGCGTATGCACTATCATGCTTGTCTGTTTATTCAATTCACAGCCTCTTTAACTGCCTCAGGTACATGGAAACAAAACTCTACAAAACTTTTTGAAGATGCTCCACCGCTGACAAATGTTTTTTTTCTATTAAAAAGGCGCAGACGATTTATTAATTTTCTTCAGTTACAAAAGTTACGTACTTTACACCATTACAACCACTGAAAATTTCGAGCTTCGAATTTTACTTCAAGATAAAAATATTAAAAATAATTAATGCATCCCGAAACAAGAATTCCACGGAGGTGGATGTGTCGCCTGCACAGCATCACAAAAAATATTTACAGTTGAAAATATTGTTAATTATTAGATGAAGTTATCAGGTTATCAATAAATATTTAAGTTATTGAGCGGAAACCTTGGATTTATTTGTTTTGATAATTCTAAAGTCCCGTAAATTTTAAAAATATTAACGGATTTTGACCATTATCAAACTCATCCGAGATTTCATTGATATAAAACAATATAATTTAAGATTTGGTGGACAGCAGACAATAAATAGTTAAGTTATCGAGTAGAAACCATGGATTTATATGTTTTAACGATTTTTAAGTCTCGTAACTCTTGCAAATATTGACGGATTTTGACCATTATCGAACTCATCCGAGACCACATTGATATAAAACAATACATAACATTTGGTAAATCTTGTAAATATCGACGGATTTTGATAAGTTATCATATTCATGCGAGATCTTATTGATATAAAGCAATATACCAAATTTAATTAAAATCGGACAATAAATATCTAAGTTATCGCACGGAAATAATTTCCCCGACGCCGACATAGTGATACCTGAGTGTCGCCCATGCGTTGCAGGCGACACGAAAAATCCGCGGCGCTATATCCTGTATGGAATAAAGTACTCATTGCGCATGCACAAAACGCAAAAAAAAAATTATATTAATTTTTTGTGATAATTAATCATATATACATAATTTTGTCTCTTCTTGTATTGTGGAACTATTTAAATAGTCATATGCACGTGCCAGGTTTGTTGGTGGAGGAAAGCCGGAGCTACTGGAGAACAAGAGGCCAATGGGCCTTAACGGTTAGCCGATATTTGATACAAATTAGTTAGTTATGTAATTTACAAGGCAACTATGTCTTATTTTTTCACGAAATTGGAACATAATCTAACAAAGTTTAGCTTGGAGCATATTTACTCACATTACCGTTTTCACTAGGTTCAATACTTCTTATTACAAAGGGCTATAACTGCGTAAATAAGTTAGAGTCGAATCAAGCTGAATTTCAAACTTGTTCGAGATATTTCCAATGTTAGTCTATATACAAAGTTTCATTAAAGATGCTCCACCGCCGACAGAGCATAAACGATACCCATCATTTGAACAATAATTGGAGTTTAATCGTGTATATATAGGTCTAGTTAACACAAAAACTAAAATAAGATCATTTAATTTGCTTTTAGTGCATACGCAATCAGTATTTCATTTTCCACATTTTTATCTCGAAGTAAAAGTAGCTCAAACTTTTCAATGCTGTGAAGTAAGAAACTTTTGAAACTGAAGGAAAATACTAAATCGTCTGGTCCTGTTTTTGATAGAAAAAAGTACCATTTGTCAGCGGTGGAGCATCTTTAAGCTCCGATCATATTTACTCAAGTTATCATGTTCACAAGATTCAATTATGTTAATTGCAAAGGGCAATAACTCTATAAATTACAATTGAATAAAGCTGATTATCAAAGTCTTTTCAATGTTAGTGTACATTCACAGTTTCATTAAAGATGCTCAATCGCCGACAGAGCATAAATGATTTTATCATTTGAATAATAATTAGCGTTTAATCGTGTATATATACGTTTAATCAACACCAAAATAATATAAAATAATTTATTATGCCTTTGGTGCATGAGCAATTAGTACTTCATTAAATATAGGATATAGGGCCAAAGATTTTTTTCGGGATGCAATTATTCATTTTTATTGTTTTAAAGTTGTATTTCTGGTAATTTTCACTATAACGATATATTGCTTAAACATTTGATATTTGAACATGCACATGTAACTTATTGATTAAGCTCCCCAAAAGAATATGTCGGCCTATAAGAGCGCCGAATTCTAGGGATTATATATTCCTGATTTTGAATACAGCGCCTTCAATCAGGTAACTAGCGTAAGCGCACATGTGTTTGTTTACGTTTTCCTTCTGGCTAGTATGAGCAAATCGTGCTGGTATATGTCCAGAGAGCGAGTATTTGAAATATCTAATTCACACATTGCCGTAATTCAATATTGTGTGTACTAAATATTGTAATGTGCAGCATTATTTTCTTTGTAGATCCAGTCTGCTGAGGTCGACCCGCATGTTTTGTTTATGAAAAAACATTTGGTTTCACAACTCTCGTGTTACTTCGAGATTGTCGCGACGATGTTCGGAAGAGTTCGGAATGATTCGGCATCTTTCGAGCTTATTTTTGACGTGTACACGTTAAAAAGATTTTTTACTTCTATAATTAAAAATACTTCCAGTGCTGCAACTTTATAAAAAGTGGTAAAAGTAGAAAGTTTAAACCTCGGACAGACGGGGAAAAATGTGTATAACACTTAAACAGTTTTTAAACAAAAAGAGCGAAAGTGATAGACCATACAACTTTAACTAAAAGTAAAATTAGAGGCTCAAACTTTTTAATGGTGGTAAGTGTGTAAAGTAAGAACTTGTGTAACTGAAGGAAAATATTAAATGGTCTGCTATTGTTTTTGATAGTGAAAAAAATATCAGCGGTGGAGCATCTTTAAGTTCGGTGCATATTTACTCAATTTATCATGTTCACAAGATTCAATATTTATAACTGCAAAGGGCAATAACTTCGTAAGTGAAGATCTGATCAGGTCTGTTTTCGACAATTCCGAGATCCTTCCATTGTTAGTCTAAATACAAAGTTTCATGAAGGTGAGTGCATATTTATTCAAGTTATTGTATGCACAAGATCGAGTAACAAGTATTAGTGCAAAGGGCAATAACTCCGTAAATAATCGTCGAATCAAGCTGATTTTCGAATTTGTTCGAGATATTTCTAATGTTACTTTACATGTAAAATTTTATTAAGCTCGGTTTATATTGACTCAAGTTATCGAGTTCACAAGGTTCAATACTTATTATTGCAAAGGGCAGTGATTCAGTGATTTACGAATCAGGTCATTTTCGAACTCGTCCAAGATCTTTCCAATGTAAGTCACAATACAAAGGTTCATTGATCTCGGTTTAAGTTTTCGTGTTCACAATGTCCAAAAATATTTTAGTGGAAAAGTCAATAACTCCATAATTTTCGCACACGTCCGAGATTGTCCTAATATTAGTTTACACACAAAGTGTCATGAAGGTTGGTTTATATTTACTAAAGTTATCGCGTTCATATGGTCCAATAATAATTATTAGTGCAAAGGGCAATAACTCCATAAATTACAGTCGAATCAAACTGATTTTCGAAGGGATTGTGGTAATATGTTTGCTTTCGTTTGCTTGATTAATTAACGTTCTATTAACAGCTATGGTCATGTAAGGACGGCCTCCCATGTATGCGGTGTGATGCGTGTATGTTGTGCGAGGTGCATGTTTTGGGAGACTGCAGTATATTCATGTTGTGTCTTCTTGTATAGTGGTACTATTGCCCTTTTTAGAGTGCTATATCACTGAAGCATGCCGCCGAAGACACCAAGCAACACACCCACCCGGTCACATTATACTGACAATGGGTAAACCAGTCGTCCCACTCCCTGTATGCCAAGCGCTAAGCAGGAGCAGACACTAACACTTATAGACTTTGGTATGTCTCGGCCAGGGGACAGAACCCAGAGCCTTCCTCACAGGGGCGAACGCTCAACTCAAAGCCAAAAGTGAGGCGGTGCCAAGGGAGGCATTAGGAATGATAAAGTCAGTAAGGAAGAAGAGAAAAGATAATGGGAACATCTTAAACACTCGGCCTACGCGGCCAAGCAACACACCCCATCCGGTCATATTATACCGACAACGGACGAACCAGTCGTCCGTCTGATTGACGGATGTAATATTAAACTCACTATCATAATAACAGTTTGATTTGAAAACATAATATGATTTTGATTTGATTGAAATGACATCTCGATAAGAAATAAAACACGTAGAAAACTAAAAATAAATTTTATATCCTATTGACCTAGGTTACAATACTGCACCCCTTTCTTAACAATACTTGACTATTGCGGTAAGAACATTATTTTATAATTAAAGCAATTACATGAGTGAACGTTACGAACATTAACCATGGTGATCGTACACATGAACATTCTAGCTGTCTATTTAAATGCAAAGTACACTACATATCTATATATCATACACGACATTCCAACGCGTCATCGGACGGTGCATACGTCACGTCAGTTTGACAATGACATATCACTACTGACTCAGCAGAGTAGTTGTAACCACGGGTGCATTCTGTTCCAGTCTGTGGCATTAATTTTTTCGATGCTAGGCATTTGGACTAGTATACCCCTAAAATTCTACCAGTCCGACTATTGAATCACTAGTCCTAATTAAATATACAGCCGTTTAAGCGTTTTGCTTCAGCACTTTACAGTCATGATCAGTTTAGGATCTTTGACCCATATTACAGTCTGGATGTGTTTGTGAATGCAAATTCTCACAAAATGATGAATCCGCACTAAATAAATCGAATACAGAATGCACCCAAAATATATTGCAATTGACCACCGCTATTGTAATTAATCGGGAAGGGAGCTACTAGTCCAATCGGACTAGTTCATTCCAATTGGCACTAGTCGTGGGCATTGGACTAGTGCTTAAAGTGCAGACTGCTGTTATGAGACACAATAATATCTGTATCAACTGGTATATACAATTAGTTTATATATACCTGGGCCGGATGATTATAATTCCGATAGAATGTTAACGCCATTTGATGATATTTTTTGACGCTGTGCGTGTTAAAGGTAAAGCCACGAAATATTTATTACCGCTCGCAGCATCATCTTAATTTCCAATTTATTCCTATTAATTCTTCCACACTTTACATAAACGCTAAATAAGAATTCTATTTCGTTTATTGTTTACATTAGCAAACCAATCAATAATTTCGATTTGTTGATTTTTTTCTGTATGACAACGTGGTACAAATAATGCTATTATTTTTCAAATCACGAAAATTCTTTGATTGATGTTGAAACGGGACTCCATCGTTACAGATACATTATCAAGGCAGATTGTTTGATTAAATGGAAATTCCCATAACGGGCATGTGAGGACGGCTTCTCATGTATGGGATACGTTGTGTATGAAGTGTGGGTGTGTGTTTTGGAAGATTGCATTATATTCATGTTGTGTCTTTTTGTATAGTGGGACACTTGTACTTTTTATAGTGCATTGTAGCATGCCGACTAAGACAGCAAGCAACCCATCCCCGTCCGGTCACATCATACTGACAACGGGCGAACTACTTCGTTAATGCTGAGTGCTCAGCAGAAGTGAAAACTCTCACTTTTACAGATTTTGGTGTGTCTCGGTTAGAGGGGAAGAACCCAGAGCCTACTTTATAAAGATTGTATTATTAGAAATGTTGATTCTGTGACATACATATGTTTGGTTGTCCTACTGTATCATTAAGACAAATTATTGATAACAAAACATTCTAAAAGATTAAAACGAAACGTTCAAGGCAGACCCGAAAAGGAGGCATAATGTTGATTAATATATTTGTGTCACACCATATCAAGACGAGGTTACATTCATTACGACCATGTGTTATTTAGGAAATTAGGTAAAACAACAGACACATTGAGGCCTACGCCTTTAAGCAGTTTGTCGACAGAACATAACCTCCCGTCACTTTCGGCGAGACAGTACCACGCCTCTTTATTGTCTTTTTTTATGAAACCACTCTTATGTCATAATGGTGTTAAACATAGGTAGATATGTTTTGGTTTTATTCCCAATACTGTCTCATAAAAGTAGAAGTAATATACAAAGGCTCATAAATGTAGCAGTAATCTACAGAGACCTATAAAGTAGTAGTAATCTACAGAGGCCCATACAAGTAGTAGTAATCTACAGAGGCCTATAAAGTAGTAGTAATCTACAGAGGCCTATACAAGTAGTAGTAATATACAGAGGCCTATAAAGTAGTAGTAATCTACAGAGGCCTATAAAGTAGTAGTAATCTACAGAGGCCTATACAAGTAGTAGTAATCTACAGAGGCCTATACAAGTAGTAGTAATCTACAGAGGCCTATACAAGTAGTAGTAATCTACAGAGGCCTATACAAGTAGTAGTAATCTACAGAGGCCTATACAAGTAGTAGTAATCTACAGAGGTCCATACAAGTAGTAGTAATCTACAGAGGCCCATAAAGTAGTAGTAATCTACAGAGGCCTATACAAGTAGTAGTAATCTACAGAGGTCCTATACAAGTAGTAGTAATCTACAGAGGCCCATACAAGTAGTAGTAATCTACAGAGGCCTATAAAGTAGTAGTAATCTACAGAGGCCTATACAAGTAGTAGTAATCTACAGAGGCCTATACAAGTAGTAGTAATCTACAGAGGCCCATACAAGTAGTAGTAATCTACAAGGCCATACAAGTAGTAGTAATCTACAGAGGCCATAAAGTAATAGTAATCTACAGAGGCCTACATAATGTATACAAGTAGTAGTAATCTACAGAGGCCCATACAAGTAGTAGTAATCTACAGAGGCCCATACAAGTAGTAGTAATCTACAGAGGTCCATACAAGTAGTAATCGACAGAGGTCCATACAAGTAGTAGTAATCTACAGAGGCCCATACAAGTAGTAGTAATCTACAGAGGCCTATACAAGTAGTAGTAATCTACAGAGGCCCATACAAGTAGTAGTAATCTACAGAGGCCCATACAAGTAGTAGTAATCTACAGAGGCCCATACAAGTAGTAGTAATCTACAGAGGCTCATACAAGTAGTAATCGACAGAGGTCCATACAAGTAGTAGTAATCTACAGAGGCCCATACAAGTAGAAGTAATCTACAGAGGCCCATACAAGTAGTAGTAATCTACAGAGGCCCATACAAGTAGTAGTAATCTACAGAGGCCCATACAAGTAGTAGTAATCTACAGAGGCCATACAAGTAGTAGTAATCTACAGAGGCCCATACAAGTAGTAGTAATCTACAGAGGTCCATACAAGTAGTGAAATCGACAGAGGTCCATAAAGTAATAGTAATCTACAGAGGCCCATACAAGTAGTAGTAATCTACAGAGGTCCATACAAGTAGTAGTAATCTACAGAGGCCCATACAAGTAGAAGTAATCTACAGAGGCCATAAAGTATAGATCTACAGAGGCCATAAAGTAGTAGTAATCTACAGAGGCCCATAAAGTAGTAGTAATCTACAGAGGCCATACAAGTAGTAGTAATCGACAGAGGTCCATAAGTATAGTAATCTACAGAGGCCATACAAGTAGTAGTAATCTACAAAGGTCCATACAAGTAGTAGTAATCTACAGAGGCCATACAAGTAGTAGTAATCTACAGAGGCCCATACAAGTAGTAGTAATCTACAGAGGCCCATAAAGTAGTAGTAATCACAGAGGCCCATACAAGTAGTAGTAATCTACAGAGGCCTATACAAGTAGCAGTAATCTACAGAGGTCCATACAAGTAGTAGTAATCTACAGAGGCCTATACAAGTAGTAGTAATCTACAGAGAGGCCATACAAGTAATAGTAATCTACAGAGGTCCATACAAGTAGTAGTAATCTACAGAGGCCTATACAAGTAGTAGTAATCTACAGAGGCCCATACAAGTAGTAGTAATCTACAGAGTCCATACAAGTAGTGAATCGACAGAGGTCCATAAAGTAAGTAATCTACAGAGGCCCACAAGTAGTAGTAATCTACAGAGGCCTATACAAGTAGTAGTAATCTACAGAGGCCCATACAAGTAGTAGTAATCTACAGAGGCCCATACAAGTAGTAGTAATCTACAGAGGTCCATACAAGTAGTAGTAATCTACAGAGGCCCATACAAGTAGTAGTAATCTACAGAGGCCCATACAAGTAGTAGTAATCTACAGAGGCCCATACAAGTAGTAGTAATCTACAGAGGTCCATACAAGTAGTGGAAATCGACAGAGGTCCATAAAGTAATCGTAATCTACAGAGGCCCATACAAGTAGTAGTAATCTACAGAGGTCCATACAAGTAGTAATCGACAGAGGCCCATACAAGTAGTAGTAATCTACAGAGGCCCATAAAGTAAGTTATCTACAGAGGCCCATAAAGTAGTAGTAATCTACAGAGGCCATATACAAGTAGCAGTAATCTACAGAGGTCCATACAAGTAGTAGAAATCTACAGAGGCCTATACAAGTAGTAGTAATCTACAAAGGTCCATACAAGTAGTTGAAATCGACAGAGGTCCATAAAGTAATAGTAATCTACAAAGGCCTATACAAGTAGCAGTAATCTACAGAGGTCCATACAAGTAGTAGTAATCTACAGAGGTCCATACAAGTAGTAGTAATCTACAGAGGCCCATAAAGTAGTAGTAATCTACAAAGGCCTATACAAGTAGTAGTAATCTACAGAGGCCCATACAAGTAGAAGTAATCTACAGAGGTCCATAAGTATAGTAATTTACAGAGGCCTAAAGTAGTAGTAATCTACAGAGGTCCTTACAAGTAGTAATCTACAGAGGTCCATACAAGTAGTAGAAATCTACAGAGGCCCATACAAGTAGTAGTAATCTACAGAGGCCCATACAAGTAATCTAGTAATCTACAAGAGGTCCATACAAGTAGTAGTAATCTACAGAGGCCCATACAAGTAGTAGTAATCTACAGAGCTATACAAGTAGTAGTAATCTTCAAAGGTCCATACAAGTTGTAGTAATCTACAGAGGCCTATACAAGTAGTAGTAATCTTCAAAGTCCATACAAGTAGTTGAAATCGACAGAGGTCCATAAAGTTATAGTAATCTACAGAGGCCGATACAAGTAGTAGTAATCTACAGAGGTCCATAAAGTAAGAGTAATCTACAAAGGCCAATAAAGTAGTAGTAATCTACAGAGGTCTATACAAGTAGCAGTAATCTACAGAGGTCCATACAAGTACTAGTAATCTACAGAGGTCCATACAAGTAGTAATAATCTACAGAGGCCCATACAAGTAGTAGTAATCTACAGAGGTCCATACAAGTAGAAGTAATCTACAGAGGTCCATACTAGTAGTAGTAATCTACACAGGCCCATACGTAATCTACAGAGGCTCAAACTAGTAGTAGTAATCTACAGAGGTCCATACGTAATCTACAGAGGCCCATACTAGTAAGAGTAATCTACACAGGCCCATACGTAATCTACAGAGGCCCATACAAGTAGTATTAATCTACAGAGGCCCATACAAGTAGTATCAATCAACAGAGGCCCATACATGTAGCAGTTTGTTTGATTAATTAACGTCCTATTAACAGCCAGGGTCAGGTAAGGAAGGCCTCCAATGTATGCGATGTGTTGCGTGTATGTGTGAGAGATGCGTGTTTTTGGAAGACTGCAGTATATTCGTTATTGTCTTCTTGTATAGTGGAACTGTTGCTCTTTTTATAGTGCTATATCACTGATGCATGCCATCAAAGACACTAAGAAACACACCCCACCCGGTCACATTATGCTGACAATGGGCGAACCAGTCGTCCCACTCCCGTTATGCTGAGCGCTAAACAGGAGCAGAAACTATCACTTTTATAGACTAAGTGTGTCTCGGCCATGGAAAAAAACTAGTGCCTACTTCACAGAAGCGAGCGCTTAACAGAAGGCCAAATGTCAAAGGAGACGTTAGGAAGAAAACAAAGTTAGTAAGGAAGAAAAGAAAACCTAGAACTGCAAGCCGATGGCTGACTACACATGGTTCAAAACAATACTGCCAAATTTCATTGAAAATGACTCAATAAGAGAAATTGTCCAGACATAATTAATCTGTATATAGTGACCTAGTTACCTTTGTTTGTTTGTTTGTTTGAATAACAAAAATGAGAAACCAGCAGCTAAATTCAAAACACAATTTAATTATATATACAATATTATACAGAGATGGTTTACAATATCTAAAGTAATTGGTGGTGGTACAAGAGTAATACGATGATTTAAAGTGTTACTTATCTGTATGCGAATGTCCTGGTATAATCCTTGATCCTTCCAGGTTTCAAATTAACAATAATCACAAATCCAGGAGGAAAATGAATGTCCACAGATGATTTGTAAAGTTCCGGGCAATATGAATAAATCCACACAAAGTGTTGTAATAATCCACAGATAAAGTCACAATAGCTCTCCCAATAGAATCTAATATGGCACTGTACAATTCTTGATATGTCTCATTACAGGTCTCATTACAGTTCTCATTACAGTTCTGATTAGCTTGGACAGTTGGAGTATATATAGCTAAACCCTAATTCAAGAATATTGGAGAACCTTCTACTTCTAGAAATATCTAACTAAAAACAGTAAACAAATAAACACACAGAACTTTCTGGAAATAGATCATTCTAGATCTCTACTTATAATCAACATGTTTACAAACATATTTGTTTATACATGATAATATTCTAGAAAGTTCTATAACCTAAATCAATGATATGAACTTTATAGGATGTATTGATAATAAAGCTATAGGAGTTATCTCCCTTATCTCATAACTACATGTATTTAGTGTCATACATAACGTTTGTTTGTGTGATTTATTAACGTCCTATTAACAGCTATGGTCATGTAAGGACGGCTCCCATGTATGCGGTGTGTTGCGTGTATGTTGTGCAAGGTGCGTATTTTGGGAGGCTGTGGTATATTCATGTAGTGTCTTCTTGTATATTGGAACTGTTGCCCTTTTTATAGCCTTACAAACTACAATATAGATAGATACACAATAACAGCACATCGTGGAAATAATGACACTCACATTTTAACAATGTGTTATTAATGGAAAACTACCAAAGAGCCTAGTCTATGGGGCTGAACATTTCAAAGTACCATTGCCAGATTTAATAATACTCACTTCTGTCCCTAGTTGTCGATCCAGTGAAACGCAACTTGGGAGCCCAGGGATACATTGAAATTACAAATCGTATAGCAATACGATTACATGTAAGCATGTTCAATATGGACATTGTATACATACCCGAACCGATGTAATATAAGTTAAACAAATGCAATACATACAAAACCACTAAAGAGTTTGTTTTCTTCAGACAAGATCATGAACCTAATAAAGTAAAAACACTATTGTAAGAGCGATTTGAGTAATGACGTTCGTGTTTGCTTCAGTATACAAGACGTTCGACCGCAATGTGTAATGGCGGATAGCGATCGAGTTTGAACGTTTCACCACAGTGGACTTTTCTGGCATATTACAATAACACCATTTACTCTTACTTCCATTAGAACATGTTTCCGATATATGTGAAAATTTTAATGCACCCTAAGACTGACTTGTTCATTTAAAATAGGAACCAAACGCCCTTTAAATTTATTATGAATTCTGGTACATTTATTGTAAACAACAAGAATATCAGTATATATTGATATATATATTTATGGAATAATTACTGCGATCTGCATACTAAATTATCGCTGCTCCATTCAATACGACCATACGATACTATTTCCCCAAGTGACCATAAACTATTGTAGGCTAATGACTTGTGTTGCTAATTTCTGTAGAGGTTGCTTCCCTTTAAATGTATTGTAATCATATTGTTTCGATTATGCAACTTGATCGTCAGCCTTTGGGAGTATCCCATTATGCATCACGATACGCTTATGGCGTCAGGTAAACAACGTTACCAAATGACGTTCCCTAAGCTTAAAGGTGCTCCACCACTGGCAAATGGTAATTTTTCACTATCAAAAAACAGGAGCAGACGATTTAGTATTTTTCTTCAGTTACAAAAGTTACTTTCTGTACACGATTACCACCACTGAAAAGTTTGAATTTCTAATTTTACTTCGAGTTAAAAATTAAAAAAAATATTTATTGCATCATGAAAAAATCCATGACACTATATCCTATATGGAATGAAGTACCTATTTCGCATGCACCAAAGGCAAGATAAATTATTTGATATTATTTTTGTGTTAATTTATATACACGATAAAACATCAATTATTGTTCAAATGATGAATATCATTTATGTTCTGTCGGCGGTGGAGCATCTTTAAATAAATATACTAATCTTAATCAATCTTCTTTATTCAGTAATAAAAACCCGCAGTTCATGCAGCTCATATTTGTTTCCAAAATGCATTTATGGAATAAGTATTACAAAGTGCATAAAACATTTTGTGATAATGTACACTAAAATATAATTATTTATCAAGATTGTATGTTTATAAAGTGAATCAATATTGTCACTACTGGGAAGTACATTTAAATAACATTCCCTGGCTCTCAATGAACTCCTAAACTCTTGTAGTGCTTCAGATTACCAAAAAGCATAAAGAAGATCTCAGATCTCCTGATACAACACAAAGGATCAGGTGCACAGGACGCTTGGATCGGCCCACGCTAATTTTCAACAACGATTGCTTTTTTTTATCAAGTGTATTTTATTCTGTTCCAGGTACAGAAACTCATCTTCTAATTTTGTCTATATCTCCGTGTTTTTATAGCATCAATTTAAGGTATGTTTTTAACCGGAAGTCAAATTTAAATAACCACCAACAACAATTTTACTACTTATTATTCTCAAAAACATATATTTTAATGTAACAATCTATCGAATCTTCTAACATTCACCATGAACGTTTCCCTTCAAGGACAGGTAAAACTGGTTAAATATTGGGGTACTATCAATATTTGTGCTTCAAAATATCTTTAAGCATTTATTAATTTCACGGTATAAATATTGTCCCGCTGAATTACTGCACGTGCCACAAGAATTGGGGTCATTTCATTTAAAACATGGCTGTGATGTTATAACAGTTCCACTATACAAGAAGACACAACACGAACATACCGCAGTCTCCCAAAACACGCACCTCGCACAGCATACACGCAACACACCGCATACATGGGAGGCCGTCCTTACACGACCATAGCTGTTAATAGGACGTTAATAAATCAAACAAACAAACAAACAAGTTATCTATTGTTATAGCTTGAGGTATACCTTGTTATAGCTTTAGTCGAAAATACATCCTCGTTCATTAAATCCTCGGAGAGATGAATTAAAGATTAACCCATGTACTTATCAACGTTGTTGTGATGTATTTGTAAAGTTATTTTCATAATACCAATATACATACATGTATACAATTTCCATCACTCTATTTGAAAACAATTTACATCAGTTCTTCCACAGCCCCTGTATCCATAACCCAGAAAGCATTTCACTAGAACAAATCCAGAAGAGAGAAGATTAAATGAGACAAATGTTGAATTTTCTGCCAACATGAAATTACAGATGCTTGACATATTTTTTGCATATTTTGTATATCCAAATCACTTCATATTCCATAAAAATGGCATCAATCAAAGAAATTGACATCCCATCACAAGAAGATAATAATTCCCAAGGAATACTTACAAAAAAACACTCCTTTGCGACATAATTTCACTATTTTGTGCATATATCCAAAACATTAGGGAATATTTTGGTTTTTTCCCTTTCTAAATTTTGCTAAATTAGCTCCCTCTAAGGCCTGTGCTGCAAGGAAAATAATTTTTGCCCAAATCACCTGATATTTATATCCAAAAATCATCACTACTGCATATACAGAGCTACAAATTTATGGTTTATGGTCTTCCATGTTGAACAGTGAAAACTAAACTGAGCTAATGTTTCAGTGCAAGTACCATATAGTACCTGTGCATGGATCTTTAAAACAAATCATGCAAATCATGTTTCTTGTTCTCCAAGTGAGGTAAATAAATGAATCACGAATAGGTCTCAAGATTTAAATAGGTAGTAAGGGCTTACTTGGAACTGTGGAATAGTTAAACAATACCAAGTATAATAGTGGATAGTATCAGTGCCATTCGGCGTCATGTTTTAAGTATGAGAAACACCTCAAACTGTGGAATAGTCAAGGTAACAAATCATTATCTTGACTATTCCACAGTTTGAGTGGTTTCTCCTATACATATCCTATATATTAGTCTAAGACCAAAGTGCTGCAGGTACTGAATTTCCTTAAAATGAAATATAAGTGATACATCAGAAAAGAATTTCCGAATAAAAAAAATGTAAGATCTTAAAAGCATCCTATGTTATGATTTAGGTTATATTTGGTAAGGTTTTTTTGTGTTTTTTTTTTACAAACAGGTACCTTTTTCAATTCGATTTACATCATGAGCTTCATGAAATTACGTTTTTGAGAAAGTTTTATATTTTGCATATTGTCCGATTATAAATATAATAGTACGCAAGCTGTGAGGGCACACATTCCGACCATTAGTTCGCCAGTTTGACAGGTGCAATAATAACCAGTGATAGGCTTGTCATTGTCTGTAGGAGAATATTAAATCCAGAGGCTATATCTTGTTTGGGAGTTATGTCTCGATTGTATTTTGCATAAAATTCGGCAGAATGTTGATAGACTTGTACCTTGAAATCACCATAGGATGTCAAAAGTTTTTATATATCATGTTGCCATTTTAACTGATAAGTTACAGTTTTCAAATAACTCGTGTCTAGTGTCGGGAAATCTGATATTTCTGCTTATCTATTTTGGTTCCGTTCTATTTTTGTTCTTTTACGACGCTCGTACACTCACCATTACGTCAGCGTATAGTATGAAACTTCAGATTCCGTACGTGAGTAGGTATGTAATTGTTGAATTTCAATTCTATCGTTCTCAAACTATTTCAAACCTTTTCAATGCTAGATGC
This sequence comes from Argopecten irradians, assembly GCF_041381155.1. Classification (NCBI taxonomy): domain Eukaryota; kingdom Metazoa; phylum Mollusca; class Bivalvia; order Pectinida; family Pectinidae; genus Argopecten; species Argopecten irradians. The sequence continues at coordinate 4,447,516 of NC_091147.1, forward strand.
CTCACGACAATATCGAAGATACATTTCCACCTCGTTGCCATGTGAACAGAAGGGAATCCCGCGTCTAAATGAACCCAACGATTTGTTGATTGATTTGGCCAATCATTATCATTAGTGTTAGGATCTTGATCAAAATGGCGGCCCTGACCTGTCGTTATGAACGCAGCCTAGTGGAGAGAATTGTTACTAACACAGGTAATCCAGTCTGACGTTGACGTTTTCGGAGGGCCTTTTATGCTCGCCGCCGAAACCCTACTGACGAATCAGAGGATATCTGATATGATGTGACGCCACAATCTAGATTCCACCAAACTATAATCAAACACGGCTCTCAGGCAGAACAATGGCCTTTACAATGGTATGAATGCATACAACAATTATATGTAATATCAGATAAGACATTTAATGCGGCATGCTTCAGTGATATAGCACTATAAAAAGCGAAAGAATTCCACTATACCAGAAGACACCATACGAATATACCGCAGTCTCCAAAAACAAACAACACACACTTCATACACTTTACACACCGCATACACGAGTGGCCGTCCTTAAATGACCCTGGCAGTTAATAGGACGTTATTTAAATTAAACATGCATTGAATGTGCGTTGAATACATAAAAATACACATACAATTTAGATATATAGTAAGGTTGATTTTTTTAAGTAAATCAGATGGAAAAAGGTTATATAACTAGTGACATGTAGGGGAATGTCCATTAGACGGATAGACATTATAACTAGGTTTATTATTTTTCTGTTTTTTTTTGTCACTTCTCATCCGATAAAAAACTATATTGCACGATTTTTCCGGAAGTAGTTTATAGAAAAAGTATATTGCACGGTTATTTTTAGATAACGTTATCGTCTACGTTATCAAAACGCTTCGTGTCCTTGGCGCTTTGAAACAAACGCTTTGATGACCTGAGTTTGAAGCGTAACCACAAAATGTGACAGACGACGTTGACTGTTTCGGTTTCTAACAAAGATGATGATGACTTACAGCTGATTATTACAGTTTAAGCTTTTGAATTTTCAACTTAAACACGGTAGGAGAGTAGGAAATAATCATATAACATTCATTGAGCGTCTGGAGCCATTGAATAGTGAATGCGTTTGATGTTTATTTTTTATTTTTTTTAAAGCCTAATAGGCCGGGATCTAGGGGGTCTCCGTGCACCCCCACAACTTAACGAACCAATGTTTACGAAATCGAGATGTAACAATGTATAAACTGGGATGAATTGGTTCGTTAAGTTGTGTGTGTGTGGGGGGGGGGAGGGGGGGAGGGGGTGGTTGGGGGGTGCACGTGAACCCCCTAGATCCCGGCCTATGATAATTATTGGCAGGTTTAGCGGACTAGTACCTAATGGCAAATGAAAATAAAATAATGGTAGAAGCAAGTATAAAACCTACAGGGCCAAGTATATTGTGACCGAGCGGGATGTGGTGCTTGGCGTCTTCGGCAGCATGCTTCAGTGATACAGCTCTTAAAAAATGACTAGGGTTAGGGTTAGGGATACGATAACCCAAGTTTTCCACTATGTAAGAAGACACACCACGAATATACCGCACTTCATACACGCAACACAGCGCATACATTGGACCCTGGCTATCAAACAAACAAACAAAATAAACAATACCCTTACCGTTTTCTAATCACATTCGGACATGTTAATGACAAGGTTACATCTACTTCCCGCCAAATAATCTACAAGGCATTGTATCTGAATTCGGCCTAAGTGCATAAATTCTACCCAAATGGGTCCCCGTATAAAATTTGTGTCAAGAGTTTACGAATGGAAAAACATGAAAAATTCCGACGCTGCCACAAGTCCATTTTCATCAGCGGTTTGTTCTGCAAGCAATGATCGGCGTACAGCAACATAACGTAATTCGATAATTTATTATGTCAACAATTGGTAACGTGAAAATGAGAAATAGGTACAATATGTAGTTCAGGTCAAAGTTTAAAATTTCGACCAATCAAACTAGTGGAATATAAATATAATTTATCCAACACCCATCACATTTATACAACGGGTAGAGAGTGGAATAACACGACGAATTGTGGTAGAAATATACCAGACTGTTACAATCTGACGTGACTAGATACCACATAACAATGACTAGAACGAATATACGTAACCAGAGTATTATTCCTTTCGGCCGGGTACAAAATTGTGGCTATATGTCGTAGTGGAGCGGTGCCTCAAAAAAATTACCGGGGCACAATTTTCTATACTTTGTTGCAGGTTTCCAATTATTTTAAGCATATACACATATTTAAAATTAAATAAATTTTGTCTAAAAGAAACATAATGATCATTCTTATTATCTACTTTACCATTCATAAGGCTTCAAATGCATATTTTGTTGCCTTGATGTATAATTTACCTACGAAAATACCATCATATTTATATGTGAAAAACCTATCTCTGTGAATTTGATATTTAATACGGTTTAGTTATAGCGAACGCACCGGAAGAAAAAGAGTCCGTCACTGGAGCCGGGTGAATCCATAGATACAAAGGTAAGTCGCCAAGTTTTAGAATAAAACGTGTCACTGTGACTATGCATGCATATTATTTAGAATTTACCCGTAAGTTAACGCTACATTAAAGGTAGATTGCGGTTATTAGCACGGCTGTAAACGTGTGACATCTGCGTTTAACATCAGATGGGTACGGTCACATGGGTGCGCGGTGTATGGTCTCCTCCTGAGTTCACGGATTTGTATATATGTTCCGGTTTAGGTGAACCAGGATTTAACTGTCAAATTGGGGGCGTGTGTGTGGTGGTGGTGTGTGTGTGTGTGTGTGTGTAATGGTCAGTCTAATGGTCAGTCTTATTGAATATATTGAAATGTTAAAACCCATAAGGGTATTAAACATAAGTTACAGCTAACACCTTTGAAATTGGTAATATTAAGGGGCGACAATACCATTAGATTACATAATGTCTAGTTTGGAGTTTGCTATTTATACCTGTCAAGTATAATTGTTTAATTAATCAACGTCCTATTAACAGCTATGTATAATTGATGGAAGGGTGGAGGGCTGAAGGCTCTTTCATTGTATTACATACAATTCATCTCGGGTAAGCCAATTAAAAGATGCTCCACCGCTGACAAATGGTATTTTCTCACTATCAAAAACAGGAGCAGACGATTTAACCATTGGAAAGTTTGAGCTTCCAATTTTACTTCAAGTTGAAATTACAAAAAATAATTAATTGCATCCCGAAAATATTCTTTGGCACTATATCCTACATGGAATAAAATACTGCTGCTTGCGCTTGCACCAAAGGCAAAATGAATTATTTTATATTTTTTTGTGTTAATTAGACATACATATACACGATTAAACACAAATTATTGTTCAAGTGATGGATACCATTTATGCTCTGTCGGCGGTGGAGCATCTTTAGCTAATTGTACTGATTAATTGTAACATAAGGGCTAATAAGTTTATTCAAAGTATGTATTTTATGTTATAATAATGAAACATACCATTTTGTGAATATTTTCTGTTATTGAGACATATTAATGGTGTTTCAGGGTCATTCAAGTTTCTTGGACCTATGTGTTGGTTGCAGATTCTAGTCATGGACGAAGGCATGCATCGTTTGTTTAATTTGTTTATTTTAAACAGACAGGCATTGACAATAGGTTTGGAATAACTGGTTTTCTTCTAAAATCTTGACATTTTCTATGTTATAGGGGTACTTGATTATTTAATAGATTATCTCCCCTTGGCTGGGGACTTATTTTTTCATTATGTTCAAAAAGTTTAATGATATAAACAATAATTAACTTAAACAGCATTAATGCTAATTCAAAATTTAATACATAATTTGCAAATAATCAATACAGTGTGTAATTTCAACATTACATGTTTTCAGAATTACTCCGCGGGTGACTGTCCGAAGATAAAGCCCTTTCCTGGACAAACCACTTGACCGATCAAGTTCATATTACAGAATTGACATACAGCCGAAATACACTTTATTTCATATGTGAGTATTGGAATTTTATTTTCTGCTATAGGGAACAACCAACTAAATGAAAAAGACCTTCGAAATGGCCCCTGTGTATACAAGATTGTGTCCAGGGTAGAATTTTAACCTGGCCGCTAATTGGCTGGCTAAATATGAAATTCAAAAGTAAAGCTGTTTTCTGACAGGTATTTCAGGTTCAAAATATCAATTTTGATAATGAATTTGTAAAAACATTAGAATTTCAGGATTTCTTAGTGCAAAATGCGCCTGATTTAAATATAGCTACCCTGGTTTGAGTTTGAGCTGAAGGACCCAAACTTGTTTTTCTATCGAGTGTTATACTAGAACCTAGACTTTTATTATAGAACACAATAGTTAACTAATATTCCTTTGTTTTAATAATACATTACAAAACTTAAACTTAACACTGTGGTCTATGTAAAATTATTTAGTTGGCTGTTCTCATAATAGCCTAGTAGGTAAGTGATATAAAAGAAGTAAGATAAAATGCGTACAGACGTTTTAATAATGGTTTGGACAATCATTTCGTTGCTCCATTAGCAGTAATAGGCACAAATTGTAGCTCTAAAGATGACACAATTACATGTACAAGTCTTTTGAGCTACAATATTTCAGCTTAACACTGACAAACACTGACAACTGACTTACATGCACATATGCCTGGGAACGTACAAGTCTATATGCATTTAAGCAATATTTCCCCGGACAACAACTGACCGTTGAAAATCGAATCATTATATCACAACTGAAGCGAGATATCACAAAGGGATCTTGGCGCCCAGCAAATAATTATCTGTCTAACCATGGCAAGATGGCTGTCTGTACGCCCAAAATGGTCATATCCACATCTAATACTTATGTGGAGCTTATACATGAAATATGAGACATTCAGTACATTCTGAGAAACTTACACTATCAATTTCAAGATTGCTGCCAGGCGACAATACAGTATCAACAATATTTACAACTAGAGCCGTAGAGGAGCCAATTTGAGACAGATCCAATGGGTACTTTCTGGGAATTAGCGTTAACAAACTTCTACAATTAAAATCCAAGATTGTGGCCTGTCGGCCATATTGTTAAGTGATCCGTCCCAAAATGCCATATGCACAGCTAAAACCATATGAAAACCTACATGTGAAATCTGAGGAAAATCTCTTCAGTACTTTCTTCACAATTGCCATAACAAGAAGTGTAAACGAACTGACGGAACACATACGAAAATCGATTTGAATAGATTGAAAATAGATTTTTAGTCCTAAAATAGCGATGATCAGTGTCTCCGGCTACTTCCCAAACTACTTATCAATCAAAGCATTACATCCACGTTCACCGTTAAAAGAGGATCTGATAACACCCCACAAGGGGTCAAGTTCGGGTGACCTTTATACTACATGTACTTCAGATCAAATGCATTTTTCTACACCGTACTACATGAACTGAAAACGCCATTTTTCACTATCAAAAACACGAGCAGACGATTTAGTATTTCTCTTCAGTTACAAAAGATACTTACTTTACACCATTACCACCATTGAACAGTTTGAGCTTCTAATTTCACTTCAAGTTAAAGTTACAAAAAATAATTCATTGCATCCCGAAAACAAGAGGCCCATGGGCCTTAACGGTCACCTGAGATAGAATATATAATGAAACAAATAATGAAACAAATTAAAGACATATAAACACTATATGCTGGGCCTTGAGGTTGGTCAGTGATTTATAAATTTGACTTTTAGACTATAAAGAGTATTTGCTTCCATCAAACCTGTGAACTTAGAGGTATTTTTTGAAATTTTAATCATTTTGACCCTGTTTGGTCCTGCCCCTCTGGTCCCCTAAGGGGTCATCGAGGACGGATATGGATGTTAAGATGCTATATCTTAGGCTAATAATTCTAATCAAGTTTGACTAATTTCCTTTGAAAATTGGGCAAATAATGTTCACAAATATGTTTTTCCTATATAAACTAAAGTAAACTTGACCCCCTCCCCAGCGGGTAACGTGAGACCCCAAGGTCATATAATTCACATTTTTTATAAAACACCTGAAGACCTTTCCATCTATAATTATTTGTTTTTGTTTCTACTATTTCCAGAATTTTAGAAGATTTTTGAAGTTTTAGCCTATTTGACCCTTTCTTAGCCCCGCCCCTCTGCCCCCAGGGGGTTGGCCAGGACCAATGTGGATGTGATATTAAAATGCTATCTCAGGCTAATAATTCTAACCAAGTTTGACTCATTTCCTATGAAAATTGAGCAAAAAAATGCTCATTAATGTGTTTTTCCTATATAAACTATAGTAAACTTGACCCCCTCCCCAGGGGGTAACGTGAGACCCCAAGGTCATATAATTCACAATTTTTATAAAACACCTGAAGACCTTTCCATCTATAATTATTTGTTTTTGTTTCTACTATTTCCAGAATTTTAGAAGATTTTTGAAGTTTTAGCCTATTTGACCCTTTCTTAGCCCCGCCCCTCTGCCCCCAGGGGGTTGGCCAGGACCAATGTGGATGTGATATTAAAATGCTATCTCAGGCTAATAATTCTAACCAAGTTTGACTCATTTCCTATGAAAATTGAGCAAAAAATGCTCATTAATGTGTTTTTTCTATATAAACTATAGTAAACTTGACCCCCTCCCCAAGGGAAAACATGAGACCCCAGGGTCATATAATTAACAATTTTTATAAAACAAACTTTAAGACCTTTTCATTTGTTAAGTGTAATTGATTCTACCATATCCAGAATTTTAGAAGAATATTTTTGAAGTTTTAGCCTGTTTGACCTTTTTTGGCCCCGCCCCTCTGCCCCAGGGGGTCAGCCTGGACCAATATGGATATGATGTTAAAATGCTATCTCAGGCTAATAATTCTAACCAAGTTTGACTCGTTTCCAATGAAAATTGAGCAAAAAATGCTCATAAATGTGTTTTCCCTATATAACCTATAGTAAATTTGACCCCCTCCCCAGGGGGAAACGTGAGACCCCAGTGTCATATAATTCACAATTTTTGTAAAGGACCTCAAGACCTTACTATTTATGAAAAGTATTTGATTCTACCATTTCCAGAATTTCAGAAGAAGATTTTTGAAGTTTTAGCCTATTTGACCCCTTTTGACCCTGCCCCTAAGGCCCCTGGGGGTCAGTTATAGAAAATTTGTTAATAGGATTAAATGGCCATCTCATACTGATAATTCTGACAACATTTGACTCATTTCCTATTACAAATGACCAAATAATGCTCAAAAATGTGTTTTCCCAATATAAACTATAGTAAACTTAACTCCTCCCCAAGGGGAAACTAGAGACCCCAGGGTCATATAATTCACAATTTTTGTAAAGGACATTTAGACCTTTCTATCTATGAAGAGTATTTGATTCTACCACATCTGTGAGTAGAGAAGAAGATTTTTGAAATTTTACTCAATTTTACCCCTTTTGGCCCCTCCCACAGCCCCCTGGGGGGGTGGGGACCATGTAATTCACAATTTTGATTGGCCTCATGCCTTAGAAGGTTTGTGCAAAATTTCATTGAAATTGCTTCTGTAGTTTTGGAGAAGAAGTCGAAAACGTAAATTGTTTACGGACATACGACGCACGACGGACGACGCACGACGGACGACGCACGACGCCACGACGGACGACGGACGACGACGGACAAAAAGGCGATTAGAATAGGTCACTTGAGACTTTGTCTCAGGTGACCTAAAAATCCGTGGCACTATATCCTATATGGAATTAAGTACTGATTGCGCATGCACCAAAGGCAAAAGAAATTATTTTATAATATGTTTTGTGTTAATTAGACATATATATACACGATTAAACACCAATTATTGTTCAAGTGATTAATATCATTTATGCTCTGTCTGCGGTGGAGCATCTTTAACTTTACGGCCGCCGTCATTTGTATGTTGTAATGGGGTCCATGTAGATACGCTTCCATCCAATTTTTAGTCCATTGCGCTATTGTTATGAGCCTGTTGCTAAGGTACATATCTCCAAAATATTATGTCCATTCCGTTTAATATGTATATTCTTATACTCACTACTTTCGTAGATTAATGAGACAGAGTGATAATAAGAAAGGCTTGTTTTTTTTTAAAAAATATGATTGCAACCTATGGCAGCATTTTGAATGGCCTTTCACATGCAACAAATGGATATCCATTATTTTCACAGCTGAGGTCCTCCCAGACGACACCAATACTTGTGAACTTTAGTGCAACACAGTCTTCCTCGTTAACGTTGTTTGGTTCCCCGTCTTTCCACACGGCGTCCTCGACTACGTCATCCGGTCCCCATACCCAATCGCCCTCCACATCCCGATCATTTGCCGCAATCCACAATAAAGATATTCCTATAAAAATGATTTAAATATCAATTGTGCCAAAACGCCCATTATATCAGATTAGCTCGCCACTGTATACAGAGTATTTCTACACATTGCCTTTTAAATCCTTTCAGTAGTTATTTAATCGTTTTGTTTACGAATAGCCATAATTATAAAAAAATGTGGATGTATCTTGTGCCGTTAATGTCTTGCATAAAAGTTTCGTTAAAGGTAGGTTTCGCCCAATGAAATATAAAGTTTACGAATTTGAAATTTATCCTGTTAATATAATACAGCGTACAATATGGGTGGTATGAACAAATAAAAAGATAAGGCAATCATTTAGATGTTGTGTCTTTAGCAATTAATAATTTGGCATAACATTGTACACGTGTCTTTCAGAATAAAGATTAAACAGAAATGTAGCAATCTAACGCTGTCCTCAGATCATGATGTTCGACTAAAACAAAATTATGATGAAAAATCTGTCATTAGTTTCACATCGATATTGCTGATTATTACTTGAATACGTGATAGTAAACTCAGAAAAAACTATAGAGATCGAATTATCCAAAGGAATCTGCTTCATTTAAGTATCCAGATAAAAAGTTGCATGATTTGCAATTGCATACACTATAAATAATAGTCTTTTTCTTTATTTAGTTTGATTTCGCTACAATGGTCAAAAGTATAGAAGATACTTAGTTTACATGTAGTCTCTATTCTCCGATTAAATCAGATACCTGCGATATTGGATTCTGATACTGGCGGAGATTTTTAATATATATGTAACAGAAGACGATTTCGTTGATATTTTCGCTATACACAATTGTTGATGTTGGCGTTGTTAGTGTCCTTCTCGAGTACTGCCCGCGCAGGGCTGACACGCCTCGAACGGAAAACAATATTGAGCGGTATTTCAACACAAGCAAATAAAGACTTAACAAGAGATCCCAGAGGGATCTTGGGGCCCACCAAAGAATGATCTGGGTCTGACAATGGAAAGAGGGATCTTTTCCCTGCTTTTCAAACTTTTTCAAACACACTATATATAAAATTTGAGACAGATCGCTATAGTACTTTCTAAGAAATAGCGATAACAAACTTTAAGTATCAAAATCCAAGATGGCCACCTGTCGGCCACCTTGTTCAACGATCGGTCCCAAAATGCAATATGCACAACAAGGGTCCTAGGGGAACCTGTATATGAAATTTGAGAAAGATCCCTTCAGTACTTTTTGAGAAATAGCGATAACAAACTTTAAGTATCAAAATCCAAGATGGCCGCCTGTCGGCCATCTTGTTGACCGATTGGTCCCAAAATGCAATATGCACAACAAGGGTCCTAGGGGAACCTGTATATGAAATTTGAGAAAGATCCCTTCAGCACTTTTTGAGAAATAGCGGTAACAAACTTCAACGATCAAAATCCAAGATGGCCGCCTGTCGGCCATCTTGTTGACCGATTGGTCCCAAAATGCAATATGCACAACAAGGGTCCTAGGGGAACCTGTATATGAAATTTGAGAAAGATCCCTTCAGCACTTTTTGAGAAATAGCGGTAACAAACTTCAACTATCAAAATCCAAGATGGCCGCCTGTCGACCATCTTGTTCACCGATTGGTCCCAAAATGCAATATGCACAACTAGGGTCCTAGGGGAACCTACATATGAAATTTGAGAAAGATCCCTTCAGCACTTTTTGAGAAATAGCGGTAAAAAACTTCAACTATCAAAATCCAAGATGGCCGACTCTCGGCCATCTTGTTGACCGATCGGTCCCAAAATGCAATATGCACAACTAGGGTCCTAGGGGAACCTACATATGAAATTTGAGAAAGATCCTTTCAGCACTTTCTGAGGAATAGCGGTAACAAGAATTGTTAACGGACGGACGGACGACGGACCACGGACAAAAGGCGATTTGAATAGCCCACCATCTGATGATGGTGGGCTAATAAATATCAATATTAAACAGTTAAGTTTAATTACATCACACATTATCGTATGTGTTTTTCGCTCGATGGCAATACACGTTATACAGAAACAGTTTATGGCTTTGCCATATACTTTACATGTATAAAAAATACTTCACTTTGCCGGGAACCTCAGAAATCTTTGAAGAAAATTACTGGACTGTACGTTTACTTTTAAAATATAATCAAAGTACTGAAAGTACTGAAACACAATGGCTATCTGATCAAGTTGGTTCTAATAGCAATACCATTACCATTGTTATGAAAGGAGTAAATTGGCCGATTACAATTTTTTCATGAATGTATGTACTTTTCCGAGAATGGCACGAAATTATTGCATTCTAGATAGAGACAATTTTTATACATATGCTAATAGTTATTGAGAAAGAGAGAAAAAGCATTTAAGTAGGTATAACAAGTTGAAAATAAGAATTAAATGGATAGTTTCTATAAAAAGACAAAGTCCAATAACAATTATTTTTGCAAAGGGCAATAGCTCAGTAAGTTACAGTCGAATCAAGCTGATTTTCGAACTCGTCCGAGATCTTTCTAATGTTAGTCTCCTTTAAAGTTTCATTAAGATCGGTGCATATTTACTCAATTAAAAGTGTTACCTATGTTCATTAATTTTTATTGCAAAGGACAATAACTCTGTAAGTTAATGTCAAATCACGCTGATTTTCGAACTTGTCAAAGATCTCTCCAATGTTGGTCTACATGTATTACTCAAGTTATCATGTTCACAAGATTCAAAAATAATTATTAGTGCAAAGGGCAATAACTCTGTAACTTAGAGTAAGCTGATTTTCACACTCCTATGAGATCTTTCCAATGTTAGTCTACATACAAAGTTTCATTACACTAGGTGCATATTTAGTCAAGTTATAGTGTTCACAATGTTAGCTGATTTTCATACTCGTCCAAGGATTTCTCCTGTGTTATTTTACACACAAAGTTTCATTAAGCTCCGTGCATAGTTACTCAAGTTATCGTATAAGCAAAGTCCAGTGATAATTATTAGTGCAAAGGGCAATAACTCCGTAACTTACAGTCAAATCAAGCTGATTTTCAAACTCATTTATTCATTAAGTTGGTTCAAATTTACTCAAGTTACTGTGTTCACAAGAATGGACAAATGACTATCACAGGTCATCATGACCTATGGTCAGGTGACCTAAAAATGTAAAATGTATGCTGCATACGTAATTACGGTAATTTAAGTGGATTTGAAGTGGGAATTTTAAGCATTTAAAATATTAAAATTATTTACCAGTGTTTCTGCTAGGGGGATTTGCAGTGGTCCATTTAAGGGGTTATCCAGTGGTTTCGATAAGGGGATTTGAATTGGCCCCACTAAGGGGGTTTGCAGTGGTCCAGCTAAGGGGATTTAAAGCGGTCACACAAAGGGGATTTTTTTAAAAACGTCTACAATATGTTAATGAGGACACCAGTGGATTTGAAGTGGTATCCTTAGGGGGATTTGATGGGGTCTCACTTAGGGGATTTAAAGTGTCTAAAAATCAAGTGGTGCTTAACAAGAGTTATTTCATTAAAATCATCGTTGGTACCTCTGGCTTAAAAGAAATAAACTGCTGTAACAGGTGTCGTTTGAATATCTAAGCAAATCTTTAAAATACATTCATAAATAAAATATTGAATGGTAGTACACATGAAAATTAGAAATAAATACCATAATTACAGGACAACATGCATGTCAATCTACATATAATCCCCTAAATGCTCAATTTAAAATATATATTTTGTAATATAACAGCACAGTCATTACTTTATAGTATAGATATTGACTAATGATATTCTGTATTTGCATAATTTAGAGTTATCTGCCCTAGCAGGTATGTATTGATTGTGATGTCATGTGTTTGCAGGCATAATATCATACTTTTAAGAGAAATCTACCAGAATTTCACACACAAAATAATGACATCATAATGGTACCTACCCGCAAGGGAGGTAATTCTGTAATATCCAAAGATGGAATAGGTTTTATATGAGGAGACACAATAATATTTTATAATTGATGAGTTTGGTCAAAATCCATAAGTTTTCATTTTCTTCATTTGGTTTCTTTCTTCTTTGTTAACATTAACTTTAAAATAATTCACATGTTGTTTTTAGTGTCTTTTTGTGAACAGCATATGTCTTTCTGTCATCGCAGTCTACTTCAGTGTCTGAAATGCATGTTATAAAAAACAAAACATTAATAGTTTCTTGCATGTGTGAAGAATGATGTATTTTTGTATACCGGTACAAGATGTATTCATCACTATTTTTTTTTTTTTCAATTGAGATTTCTTATTAACAATCCTAATAATATTTGATATTCAAAGGACTGTAAATTCATACAACTTTGATCTTAAAATGAATATCTCAAATATGGTCCTCGGCATTCCTCTGACAAAAGGGGTGTAGAGAGACAGTATGGGAAAGGTATTTATTTTTTATTCATTTTCGGACCTTCCAGGTCAAGGAGGTGGAAGAGAGGTGAAGGAAAGTCAAGAGTATTCAGAAAAAAACATTGACCTACTATATATAAATACCTGCAGGCAACTGCCCAATGCAGGTTTTGAACTTTTAACACAGGTGGTGGTAATTTGACGACTCTATTTATATAGCCATATATAAGGCCACTATTTCCCAAGTAGGGGTTTTAATCAATTACAAAATGGAAGGCCTTATAGCTATAATATACTGACCATTTTTTTATTAATTAAAAACATCTTCATAACAGCTAAGTATATACCCAGTATAAATTAAGGAGTTGATTAGACTACATATTTGTACCCGCAGTCTCCATTTTAGGCCGGCGATACAGATTTCATTTCTTGTACATTTCTTCAAAAACAATAAAACATACATTAAGGAAGCTCTTCATTTCTTCGAGAATAAAACCTTTAGGAATATTATGATCAATGACTAGAAGATTACATGGTACAAAAAATATTTAGATTCTAAATACAAGGCAAATTAAATTTTGAAATGCAAATCTCTGAACTTCAAATTGCACAGAATAATTTCCAGATAAAAATATCAAATGTCACTTGATAAAAGTTAGCTTTTTTAAACAAAATTTAGATAACATTTTTTGTCATCATATACATATATCATGACTTTTTTGTAATTTTCACATGGATCAATTGAGAATCACACTACAATCATATCTGTTTGAATGACTTCGTAATAGAGGACATGTAGCTCTGTTATATTCATGATTAATCAGACAAATTTGGAATGAATGTATTCTCATTCTGCATGATGACATACTTATGTAGTTTAATAATTAGATATACACTACATAATCAAATTGGATATATCTCACTCAGATTGTATGGCAATAAAACTAAATTAATCTAATTAATACATGTATACAAATATTTCAAAATAACAAGAGGCCCAGAGGGCCTGTATCGCTCACCTGGTTTGTAATGCCAAGTAATGTTCTGAATACAGGTTCATTGTTTCTTTTCTGAAGGAATTTTAATATTAACCTCTAAATCCCCTATTAGGCCCCACCCCTCCTGCCCCCAGGGGGTCAGAGCCAAAATTTATACAAGTTCTGTTCCCCTTCCCCCAAGGATGTTTGTGGCCAAATTTGGTCACAATCCAAGCAAAACTCTAGGACAAGTAGCAATTTATAGGATTTACCTCTATTTCCCCTATTGGGCCCCACCCGTCCTGCCCATTGGGGGCCAGAGCCAAAACTTATACAAGTTCTGTTCCCCTTCCCCAAGGATGTTTGTGCCAAATTTGGTTACATTCCATGCGGAACTCTGTGACTAATAGCGATTTAAAGGATTTACCTCTATTTCCCCTATTAGGCTCTGCCCCTCCAGCCCCCGGGGGACCAGAGCCAAAATTTATACAAGTTCTGTTCCCCTTCTCCCAAGGATGTTTGTGGCCAAATTTGGTTCCAATCCCTGCAGAACTCTATGACTAGTAGCAATTTAAAGGATTTACCTCTATTTCCCCTATTGGGCCCCGCCCCTCCTGCCCCAGGGGGATCAGAGCCAAAATTTATACAAGTTCTGTTCCCCTTCCCCCAAGGATGTTTGTGGCCAAATTTGGTTACATTCCATTCAGAACTCTATGACTAGTAGCGATTTAAAGGATTTACCTCTATTTCCCCTATTGGGCCCCGCCCCTCCTGCCCCGGGGGGGGGGGGGGGGGGGGGCCAGAGCGAAAATTTATACAAGTTCTGTTCCCCTTCCCCCAAGGATGTTTGTGGCCAAATTTGGGTACATTCCATTCACAACTCTATGACTAGTAGCGATTTAAAGGATTTACCTCTATTTCCCCTATTGGGCCCCGCCCCTCCTGCCCCTGGGTGATCAGAGCCAAAATTTATACAAGTACTGTTCCCCTTCCCCCAAGGATGTTTGTGGCTGATTTTGGTTACATTCCATGCCAAACTCTAGGACAAGTAGCGATTTAAAGGATTTACCTCTATTTCCCCTATTGGGCCCCGCCCCTCCTGCCCCCGGGGGATCAGAGCCAAAATTTATACAAGTTCTGTTGTTCTTCCCCCAAGGATGTTTGTGGCCAAATTTGGTTCCAATCCATGCAGAACTCTATGACTAGTAGCGATTTAAAGGATTTACCTCTATTTCCCCTATTGGGCCCCGCCCCTCCTGCCCCTGGGGGATCAGAGCCAAAATTTATACAAGTTCTGTTCCCCTTCCCCCAAGGATGTTTGTGGCTGATTTTGGTTACAATCCATGCCAAACTCTAGGACAAGTAGCGATTTAAAGGATTTACCTCTATTTCCCCTATTGGGCCCCGCCCCTCCTGCCCCTGGGGGGTCAGAGCCAAAAATTTATACAAGTTCTGTTCCCCCTCCCCCAAGGATGTTTGTGGCCAAATTTGGTTACAATCCATGCAGAACTCTAGGACAAGTAGCGATTTATAGGAAATGTTGACGGACGGACGGACGGACGGACGGACGACGGACGACGGACGACGGACGCCGCGCCATGGCATAAGCTCACCGGCCCTTCGGGCCAGGTGAGCTAAAAATGAATTTGATATAGTCTATTTCAGCAGGAGGCCTCATTGTTTTTTATCTCTACATTTTCCCAGTTTTAATTTTAATTTGCTGGTTGAAAAATTAAAAAAATATGCTATAATGTCTTTTAAATACATTTAAATACCAGGTACTAAACTTTCAATTACAGATTTAATTTAACGTTACATTTTTTCTTTTGGAAATTGACACAATCATAAACACAAATATCTAAGCTAAGGTCAATAATTACAAATTAATCAGCCGTGGTTAATAACTCCATCTCTCAAAATATTATTGTGAAATTTGCCGTATATGCATGTCATACCTAGGCCTACCGGTCGTAATTTAAAACAGCCATTTATACTGTAAACATCGATGTATTGAAGAACTATTCTGCTGTCCTCATGAAGTCTATGTTCTCAAGTGTATCAAAATATAAGCATGGTCAACATCGGTTGTAAGCCAAGCAGTCTGTGTCCGTATTTGTTTACATTCAGCAATCAGACATTACGTAAACAAACACACATGCCTGTGTTTCCCGCACTGAATAATCACGTGCCTAACACATATGTGTCACAAAAGAATGCCGTAGACACACTCTCTAAACAAAGAACTGTCGCTTCCGACAAGTTTTGTTGTTAATACTCTGTTTAGTGAACAGTTAACAGGCATTATGTTATTTTATTTGGATAATGCTTCACGTAATATAAATAATATTAGATCGACATCACAGACCTGTACGACAATTTTGTCTATTGTATAAAGAACATTTTCCGGCATGTCGTGAAAACTAACGATCGAGATTCTAAAAGATAACAGTCTGATGAGGATTGTCATTTTATCATTGCTTAAATAATATCGGTACAACATAGGCCTACTGTACGGTATTTATCGTGGTAGGCCCTACGAGTAGCCTATGTATTGAGTATGGAATACTGCGTCAGATCCAAGCTATCAACCGATTTCACTTCATAAGTTTCCTAGTTTTTTTACACACGTGTTACAAAGACCTCGCTCATGGCCGTTCATGATTGTTTTGGTTATATCAATTGCTTTATATATAATTGCTGGACATTATTTCATATTCACGTAATAATATCGGCAAAATCTTGTCTTTAGTGTGACCTTCTTTCAACCGGAAGTTGCGCAGATACGTACACATATGCAAATGACGGGCAGAAATAAGGTCACCGGTCAATTTATGCAAATTGTATTGACCATTTTACGTAAAATAGCGACTTTATCGTACTTTTTTATGAGTCATTGGTATCTTATTCCCAAATTAAATCATCATTATAGATATTTGTTAATTCAAAGATGTGTTATGGAAGTTAATTATGAATAAGAGGAAGATAAAGAAAAAATCGCATTTAAATGAGAGGTCAACCGCATTTAAAATGAGTACAAATGTAGGTCAGCCATACGTGCTTGTATAAACACAGGCATATACATGGCCATTGTGTTAAAAAAAGGGTGGATAAGGTTGTCCTTTTCAAAACTGCTCACGGTCTAGATAATGTAATGTAGCGGCTTATAAATAATTTGTATTTTACGTGAAATATATGTTGTGCCATTGTCCTGTTTGAACTGAAAGTACCTGTCTTTTTATGTTATAAGGCCCTATAAATATATAGAGGTGTGTTGTACATGTATTAAGCGGGAAGGGGGACGCGTGTGTACAAGGTAAAACTATGATGTCCTTTTTTTACGCGGATATGATGGGATAGGTGGGGTAAATTTGTAAATGAATAATAAATTGAATATATTATATGTAGTCTTCTTATTATTTTGGCTCATTTTCTTGTAAACCTATATTTACTCTTGTCGATATATCATATCAAAAGTCTGTGTTCAGAGTTTTAATTTACCAACAAATGTCAAAGCAACAAAATCGAACCTAGTTTGACGCACTAAGCTGATGTGTCGACTTGCATGCAAACGTGACACGTATCGCTACTGTTACAACTATTTTTTTACTAAAAGTAATTGTAGTAATGCAACAACAAGTTGTATTTGTGAAATATAGTTCATGAATACGTGCGATACATTGTAGATACAGACAAATCAAATAGATCTAAATGATTTACTAAAAGTATGACTTACTGAACATAACAATTTTACAGCGCAGAATATGACGATTAGAATGAGTAAACGAACTTTTTCATTATATCAGGGTATGTCATATATTGTATATTATATACAGATACATTTCCACTTATCAATTTAACAAAACGGCACATAGCGCGACGGTTGAAAGTATTCATAATTGTCAATACCGCAACACTGCCCCCCCCCCTAAAATTTCCCGCTGCCGCTTTATTGAGCGCTAACCAAATGAGTTCAGTATTAGGAATTTATTGGTTCATAGTTTTAATTTTACAGTTCACTACCAGAGTAACATTTCAAAATAATTACCTACCTCTACTCTGCATCTGTGACTCCAGGAAATTATGGATGCTGGCGTTATATATCCTCACAAGTGTGGAATCCATATTTCTGCAAAAAACCTTAAAAATGGTATAAAATATGTGTATTGATAATTTTATCGCACTGTACTAAACTGCAATAAAGACACATTTGTAGTTTTATCAATTCTAGGAAACAAATCGGAAGAAGATAAATATTAATGTGTGTCGTTAACCGACATGTCAACTTCACTAAACAATGGTATTTACAGTCCAGCAGATTAGCATAAGAATTGTGCACTTTGTGGTAAAAGCAGCAAATTTGACACAGTTATTCTATAAGATATATCGATTAATTTGAGCGATGGGGCATTCTGCATATGTCACGTGACCAAGATGGTGGCCATTTTGAATAATGGTCGCCTCCCCACGTCTATTTCATCAACATCTGTTATTCTCGTTCACATTTTTGATGTTTTTGTTGCTGTTAAATACTTACAAATGATTGATATAGTTATTTACACACAGAGATATGAAAAATAATAAATACAAGTCAAAAAAAAAAGAATTTAAAAAAAAAAATCTGAAATGAAAAACGTGATAAGAAAATATGTATTTACATACAATATTACATACCTGTTTTGGTCAAAAATGATTTTTTTTTGTTCTAGGTTGTGAGAGAACTCTTTATCGGTGATTTCTCTAAGCAAAATTATCTTTTTCTGAAAACAATATCCTTATAAACATTCGTATTGATGGCTTTGAAAAATCAAGATGGTAAATCCTTTGGATATGATTCAATATTTAAAAAAAAAACCAAAAAAAAAACCGTATTCTTGTTTGTTCTTAATCAATCAAAGCTTTTGATGTTAGCCTTGACCATCTTATGTGAGACGAACATTTCATACACTTGGTAACTCCAAAAGTAGTTTTAAATAGGCCTATTGTTAAATCATCACAAAATCAAGTCACATTTAGTCAACATCTGTACATAATTTGGTGCTTTTACCGTCTTGTGCATAATTCTTCTGCAAACCGGAGTTATCTGCTATACTATTAGTACGATCCTCTCCCCGAAACTCTAGGCAGATCTCGCAGCAAATTTGAAGGTCCCGCAATGTGTCACCTCATGGATTACCGCAATTGCGCACCTTCCCTTACGTAATAAGCAACCAATGCAAAAAGTCGTATCAGTGATCTATGGATTGAGGAAAATGAGATAGTGCCCTTTGAGACCAACCAACTCCATCACGAGATCGAAATATATCATTGTATGATTAGTTTAACTTCATGAACCAGAAAGTATGCAGTATTCACTTAGCATATTGGTGTGGAGAGAAAGGTATCCAATTATTTCATTAAGCTTGAACGAATAACTTAACAAGAGGCCCAGAGGGCCTGTATCGCTCACCTGGTTTGTAATGCCAAGTAATGTTCTGAATACAGGTTCATTGTTTCTTTTCTGAAGGAATTTTAATATTAACCTCTGAGTCCCCTATTGGGCCCCACCCCCTCCTGCCCCCAGGGGGTCAGAGCCAAAGTTCTGTTCCCCTTCCCCCAAGGATGTTTATGGCCAAATTTGGTCACAATCCAAGCAAAACTCTAGGACAAGTAGCGATTAATAGGATTTACCTCTATTTCCCCTATTGGGCTCCACCTCTCCTGCCCCCAGGGTGTCAGAGCAAAAAATTTATACAAGTTCTGTTCCCCTTCCACCCAGGGTGTTTGTGGCCAAATTTGGTTACAATGCGTGCAGAACTCTATGACTAGTAGCGATTTAAAGGATTTACCTCTATTTCCCCTATTGGGCCCGCTCCTCCTGCCCCTGGGAGATCAGAGTCAAAATTTATACAAGTTCTGTTCCCCTTCCCCCAAGATGTTTGTGGCTAATTTTGTTACAATCCGTGCAGAACATCTAGGACAAGTAGCGATTTAAAGAATTTACCTCCCCTATTGGGCCCCGCCCCCTGCCCTCGGGGGGTCAGAGGATTTATTCAAGTTCTGTTCCCCTCCCCCAATGTTTGTGGCTAATTTGGTTACATTCCGACACGTCAAATTTACCTTATTTCCCTATTGGTCCCGACTCCTGCCCCCGGGGGTCAGAGCCAAAATGTTTAAAGGATGTTTTTGGCCAAATTTGGTTACATTCCATTCTCTCTATGACTAGTAGCTAATTGGGCCCCTATTGGGCCACCGCCCACCTGCCCCCGGGGGACCAGAGCCAAAATTTATACAAGTTTCTGTTTCCCCCTTCCCCAAGGATGTTTTGTGGCCAAATTTGGTTACATTCCATGCAGAAACTCTATGACAGTAGCGATTTAAAGGATTTACCTCTATTTCCTTATTGGGACCCGCCCCTCCTGCCCCCGGGAGGGTCAGAGCCAAAATTTATACAAGTTCTGATCCCCTTCCCCCAAGGATGTTTGTGGCCAAATTTGGTTACAATCCATGGGAACTCTATGATTAGTAGACGATTTAAAGGAAATGTTGACGCCGACGGACGACGGACGCCGCGCCGTGACATAAGCTCACCTCCTTCGGGCCAGGTGAGCTAAAAATACTAATTCGTCTGCTCTTGTTTTTTTAATTGAGGAAAAACACTATTCGTCAGCGATGGAGCATCTTTCATGACCCTGATTGTAGGACGTGAATATAATCAACCAACCCATCAACAAAGTAGGACGTGACCAATTAATTGTGGTCATGCTTAGCACTCGGCAAGTTTACCTTACATTTAAGGCGTAGAATGGTACATGCTATCCAGAAGGATCTTTGCAATCTTTGACATCATGGTCCATAGAAAGACCCGTATTGCTTTAAATTAACTGTTAACGGACGCCGCGCCACATCATAAGCTAACCAGTCATTCAGTCCAGACTTAAACTGATTGCATACAATTTGAACCATACATTTATTGATATACATTTGTTCTAGAGTTGTGCTACATAGTGATTAGCCATTCATTAGTACTTTTAATGGAAAGTTAACAATGCACTCCAGAAAGTCTAGACAGTTAAAAAATGATGTATGCCATTTATTTGGTAGTCTGTATGAAATATTGATATACGTATTGAATATCATGCCTCTAAATGATATGATAATAAATTAAAATTTAATTTCATGTGACCTTGCGATTTTGAATGAAACTTTTTTTCATGAAAGTGAATGCATATTGTGCTAATATTCTTTACTTAGGCATTTAAAATACACAACGGAAGACCTATTGTAGTTTTATAAACAAGTATAACGAAAACCCAGTGGCCTATAAACAACCACAATTGTCGCATGTAATAACGTTTCAGTAAATGAGCATACTTAAATGGTGTGTAAAGAACAATCTAAATTATAAAATGGAAAGTTTACAATGCTGTTGTCGGCTGTCTTTCCTCCCTCCTTCAAAATGGTAGCACTTGTGATTCAAAGGTACCCAGTCGGCAGCCGAGCATTCATCTGCAACAATATAACATGACATTTATTGTTGTTGTGGCTAAGGTAATGTAGAGCCGTATTTTCATATTTAAAACATCAAGAACAAAATTGGCTACACAGTAGTAATAGTTGGAATAAAATGTAGAATATTGATATACATGTAAAACCGTATCTGGTGCTGCGTGGATGCTCTAAACGCTTCGAGTGGTAAAATAGGTTTCAGTAAAGAACATTGAGAGCTATGCAACCTACAGTATGAGTTTGATGATGCATTCGTCATCTGCTATCTGGAAATCAGAACTAATAAGAGAAATGTAAATACTCGCATCATTGGAATGATCATTTTGATATTTACTCATTCAATTTCTGTTCATGTATCCCGGAATACAAATGTTGATGTTCACACTCGACTGTGTTATGCATTTTTATGTATTTCATCATGGACGTAGATGACGCGTATAAATCATTGATAGCTTGTAAAGAAAAACCAAGTAAAATTGTAGCATTTTGAATTCGGTCGATGCATGTATTTATTGACGTCCTCGGTCTTGATCAATAGTAATATGCATCATCCTCATCAAATTGCTATAATCATATATTGTTTACATTCAAATCGCCATGTAGTAGATTATAATGGTTAACTCGAATAACCCGACAGATACATAATGTCATGTACAATGTAAATGTAATTATGTTCAAATGATTGATACCTTGGTTCAGACAGACGTAACTGCCACTATCGATGCCAACACAAACGTCCTTCTTTGAACATGAGCCGCAATTGTGACTGACACTCTGTAAAAGTAGTGGATAGTATTGTTATCAATAAGTTGATTTTCGTAGTTACACATATCTTGCCACTATTATGTTTTCGTATTAATTAAACATTGTCATAAAGGTATCAACCTTTCCTAAATGATAGAACATATATCCCATTGAAAATATCGACTTATTTTCAATGTCCAACCCAAACTAAGATCCCGCGCGCTTACATCCGGGCCATCGAGAATGATTTGCACAAGTTTTATTACTTGTTTCGTAATCGATGAAAAATAAATAAAGTTTATATTATATAATAAATTAACAAAAACATCGATCATGGCAGCGTTACATGGAAAACAAGAGGCCCAGAGGGCCTGTATCGCTCACCTGTTTTTTTTAGTAAATCTGTAATTTAGTAATTAGTGATTAAAAAATCACAATTGACCCCACGATTTGTTTAATTTTGAATCCCAACAATATAATAATGCTACACCGAGCCAATATTTATCACATACGCACCCCTTGACGACATTTTTCTATGTAAAAGAAGCGTTTCCACGTGCGTAAATAGCGTAGCCTGGTTTGTACGATTAGCCCCGGTGGTATAGGGCGAATGGGGTATTACCAAACCATAGCTATGAAATTTGATTTAGGTCATTTCACATAATTATGCACATACATATAATTTGATAACATATCTTTAGTTAATTCAGGAACATCGTCTTTAAAGTCCATATAGGAAATTGTTATTCAATCATTGCCTGATATCACTTTGGAATAGTGATGTTTACGCTATCCCTGCTTCCTGGAATTTACCATACTCAGGATATTCTTTAAACACATACTACTACACACTACTACACTACACGACACAATCCACACTCTACTCAGGACATATCTACAGACACCAACACTCGGAAGCCATAAATAATTTTATGAACATGTACTTTAGTAGGACGGTTGAACTATTACTGTAATTGCCGTACAACTAAGAGTCAACGCCTTTCATGATCATTATTCATCAACGAAAACTGACCAACAATGAAAGTCAACAAACATAACATAATTGTATTACATGAATATAATGTTGGTGTTGTGTGTTGTATTGTTGAGTGAATTTGAGACGAGTAGAAGTCAAATGCAGGATTGTAGTTTCAGTACTTTATTCTTCGATACCAGGAAGCAGGAATGGCGTCACATCGTGACTTCAGGCAATGATTATGTGCAATGACCTAAATCAAATTTCATAACTATGACCTGGTAATACCACACAACAATTTTGAGAATTACAGTGTTTTCATTGCATTGGTTTTAATTTTAAAGTTCAAATTGGAGCTGAAAATGAGTTTTAAACAGTACTGAAATGAGTACCTGCGGTCAGACCATGAAGGCAAATTGTGGTGTATAATTTTTACAGTGTTATTAGTAATTGTAAAGTGATTACTGCCTGCTAGAATGTTTCAGTCTAAACATACATCAGGCGTAAATACAACATGTTTACAGGTACGTAATTTATGTGTTGTTGCTAGCGTTTAGAAGGTATCTGAAGCCATTTAAATGATTTCCATAGCTTAATTCATCAAACCTTATGGTTTAAATAGAATAATGAAGAAAACATAGCATGTCAAAATTTTCGCTCATTATAACTTTAACATATAACTTGAAGTAATACAACTAAATCGATGAAAATACCAGTTTAATAAACAAATCATACACGAATATAAGTGTAGTACGATTTTAATGTCAACTCACCTGGTCCAAATGCAGACAACCCAAAAGTGATGCGTCACAGTACCTTTTCTTTCGTACGTCCATCATAAGGTCTCACGTGAGCTGTTTCCCTGTTTGTGGTGGTATTTTCTTACAAAGTTTGTATCTCTAACACATCTTAATGCATTGTGATACACCAACCAACTGGTGTCTAAACTGCAATGAATTACCTGTAGTAACTCGTTTAGATTTCCTGAACAACCATGGAACATTAATTTACACATTGTTCGTGTCCGTAACGGATAACAATTATTTTTTCAAGAAGACAATCACTATCCTGGATATACTTTTGATGTTCTAAAATATAATACCATTGCCTTTGTTAGAAACGGATACATCTAGCTCTCTGACTACCCATTACTGTATGTCTCCGTTTGTTGTGGAAGCAATCACAAACTGCACGGCACTATGAGACTGTACATCAATACACCGACCTATTGTACAGGTCGTTGACTGCTTATAATTTATTCACGCCAATGATGCCACATTTATGGTTATATAAAACTGAATCATGTCTAGTTTTCCTTTAAATCACATGTGAAGTTTTGAAATATTAACTATTTATGTCTCGTAGCAATGACAGCCTGCATTTTTGCACATTATTTCATTTGAGTGTTCATAGTGATTAAAGCGTATACATCAGAGTAGAATATGGGATACATTGATAGGAATTACATGACTAAAACAAGAAATTGTCATCACCACTAAGCCTTTCAAAACAACAGAACGCCTCAATTTAATGAAAGTCCAGACAAAATGTTTTTTTTTATGTCAGACACTAAGCCTTTCAAAACCAGTAAGTTTTGATAGATTTGTTTGGCCATTTGACCCTGAAAAACAACGCCTCAATTTAATATGTCCTGAAAAAATGTTCTTAAATACAGGAAGCATGTGGTGCATTCTGGACTATGTTAAGGGGGCGAAGAAAGGTTTGAAAAAGAACAATTTTTGATGAAAAATATGCCTAAACAAGCCACTGATTTAGAATATGACAGTGTTATGTCTGCTGTAGGAATGACCTTCTGATGATTTTAGTAGACGGTTTCATTTCATCTCAACAAATTTTCATTATTTGTTGTAGTCAAAAGGATCGAATAACAGGCAAAACCTATATAAAGTCTTTCCTTGGGTGGATAATAAGTTAAATATTTGAAATGAATATAATTATATAACAACAAAACATAGAAAAGGTAACTATTAGGTTATATATATAAATTACATAAATACATACATTCACACGCACACCATTAAAAACACATTTATTATAAACTGAATACAGATATTAGTATAAGAAATAAATACATATGAAATAAGACTTTTTAATAAGACTGACAAACAGTTAGGTGGTTTGACCAAATGTCCTTGTGCATTATTATATGCACAGGCCATACCATCCTATCTGATAATGTCTAAACTTGTGTATAATTTTATATATTTACTAAATATATGTTAGTTGGATATTTATTATTAAGTAAATATAAGAGTAAAGTTTAAAGAATTGTAGTATAACGATGCCTTGAAATGGAAATTTAATTTAAAGATTTAAGTGAAAGTAAGCTATATATAACTTGGTAATTTGATTGACCAATGTGAATGTCTTCAGGCAGTTGATTCAGGAACATCGTCTAAGAATTAAGCCCATATAGGAAGTTAGTTCATATCTAGGAAGTTGTTATTGAATCATTGCCTGACATAATTTTAGGAAATCGTGACCTTTACGCCATTCCTGCTTCCTTCCTGGTATCGAATATATAAGACACTCTACACTCTACACTCCACAGACACTCGAAAGACACTCCACAGACACTCCACAGACACGCCGGACACAACATACACTACAGACATGACACACTTCACACCAGGACACCTTTGAAGATACCAACACTAGGAAGCATGGAAATAATTTTGTACATGTATTTTAGTAGACGGAGAAGTTAAGATTGTAATTCCCGTCAGGATGTATAGGACTATATGGTCCTTTGTCCACTGTACTAAGTATTTATATGGAACCAAATAAAAACCATGCAACTGAAAGTCAACGCCTCCATCATCATTCAACTCTACAACTACATCGACACGAACATCACGAGCCATGGGACGAGAACAACCCACATCAAGCATACTCCATAAACTATCAAAATTAAAAATATTATAGAATCACAAACTAATTGTTTAACAAGAGATCCCAGAAGGTCACAAACTAATTGTTTAACAAGAGATCCCAGAAGGATCTTGGCGCCCACCAAAGAATGATCTATGTCTGACAATGGAAAGAAGGATCTTTTCCCTGCTTTTCAAACTTTTTCAAACACACTATATATAAAATTTGAGACAGATCGCTATAGTTATCTCTGAGAAATAGTGGTAACAAACTTAAACAATAAAATCCAAGATGCGGCCGTGCAGCCATCTTGTTGACCTATCAGTTACCAAATGCAATATGCACAACAAGGGCCCTAGGGGAGCCTACATATAAAATTTGAGAGAGATCCCTTCAGTACTTTTTTTTAGAAATAGCAATAACAAACTTTAACTCAGGCGGCCATCTTGTTGACCGATTGGTCCAAAAATGCAATATGCACAACTAGGGACCTACATATGAAATTTGAGACAGATCTCTTCAATACTTTCTGAGAAATAACAATAACAAACTTTAACTATCAAATTCCAAGATGGCTGCCAGGCGGCCATCTTGTTGACCGATTGGTCCCAAAACGTACTATGCACAACAAGGGACTTATTGGGACCTACATATGAAATTTGAGACAGATCCCTTCAGTTCTTTCCGAGAAATAAACTTCCACTACCAAAATCCAAGATAGCTGTCTGGCGGCCATCTTTAGACAGATCGGTATCATAACACAATTAGTTCTCTAAGGGAACCTACATATGAAATTTGAGTAAGATCCCTTCTGTACTTTCTCAGAAATGGCGGTAACAAACTTTAACTATCAAAATTCAAGATGGCCACCTGGCAGCCATCTTGTTGACCTATCAGTCCCAAAATGCAATATGCACAACTAGAGCCCTAGGGGAACATATATATGAAATTTGAGAAAGATCCCTTCAGTACTTTATGAGAAATAGCGGTAACAAACTTTATCAAAATTCAAGATGGTCGCCTGTCGGCCATCTTGTTGACCGATCGGTCCCAAAATGGAACATGCACAACAAGGGTCCTATGGGAACCTACATATGAAATTGGAGAAAGATCCCTTCAGTACGTTTTGAGAAATAGCGATAACAAACTTTAACTATCAAAATCCAAGATGGTCGCCTATCGGCCATCTTGTTGACTGATCGGTCCCAAAATGCAACATGCAAAACAAGGGTCCTATGGGAACCTACATATGAAATTGGAGAAAGATCCCTTCAGGACTTTCTGAGAAATAGCGGTAACAAACTTTAACTATCAAAATCCAAGATGGTCGATCAGTCAGTCCCAAAATGCAATATGCACAACTAAGGCCATAAGGGAACCTACATATGAAATTTGAAAAAGATCCCTTTAGTACTTTCTGAGAAATAGCGGTAACAAGAATTGTTAACGGACGGACGGACGACGGACCACGGACGAAAGGCGATTTGAATAGCCCACAATCTGATGATTGTGGGCTAAAATTGGTTCATTAACACACAAATACAGACTTATTGTTCAATTGGGTTCAATCGGAATAAAGGATTATACTATATTCAGAATTGGATAACTACGGTCAATACAGAGACTTAATTTTATAAATATTAAATCGTTTAGACTTTCCAACGAAATGATGAATATCTTTAAGCATTTGGTTATTTATATTAATATCACAATTATTGCATCCATATAACAGGAGGCCCAGAGGGCCTGTATCGCTCACCTGGTTTGTAATGCCAAGTAATGTTCTGAATACAGGTTCATTGTTTCTTTTCTGAAGGAATTTTAATATTAACCTCTAACTCCCCTATTGGGCCCCGACCCTCCTACCCCCAGGGGGTCAGAGCCAACATTTATAAAAGTTCTGTTCCCCTTCCCCCAAGGATGTTTATGGCCAAATTTGGTCACAATCCAAGCAAAACTCTAGGACAAGTAGCGATTTATAGGATTTACCTCTATTTCCTCTATTGGGCCCCACCCGTTCAGTTCTGTTCCCCTTCCAAAAAGGATTATTTATGTCCAAATTTGGTTACATTCCATGCAGAACTCTAGGACAAGTACCGATTTAAAGGATTTACCTCTACTTCCCCTATTGGGCGCCCCCTCTCCTGCCCCCGGAGGGTCAGAGCCAAAATTTATACAAGTTCTGTTCTCCTACCCCCAAGGATGTTTATGGCCAAATTTGGTTACAATCCATGCAGAACTCTAGGACAAGTACCGATTTAAAGGAATTACCTCTATTTCCCCTATTGGGCCCCGCCCCTCCTGCCCCCGGGGGACCAGAGCCAAAATTTATACAAACTCAGTTCATATTCTCCCAAGGATGTTTGTGGCCAAATTTGGTTACATTCCATTCAGAACTCTATGACAATTAGCGATTTAAAGGATTTACCTCTATTTCCCCTATTGGGCCCCACCCCTCCTGCCCCCGGGGGGTCAGAGCCAAAATTTATACAAGTTCTGTTCCCGTTCCCCCAAGATGTTTGTAGCCAAATTTGGTTGCAATTCATGTAGAACTCTATGACTAGTTGCGATTTATAGGATTTACCTCTATTTCCCCTATTGGGCCCCGCCCCTCCTGCCCCCGGGGGTCAGAGCCAAAATTTATACAAGTTCTGTTTCCCTTCCCCCAAGGATGTTTGTGGCCAAATTTGGTTACATTCCATTCAGAACTCTATGACAATTAGCGATTTAAATGATTTACCTCTATTTCCCCTATTGGGCCCCGCCCCTCCTGCCCCCGGGGGACCAGAGCCAAAATTTATACATGTTCTGTTCCCCTTCCCCCAAGGATGTTTGTGGCCAAATTTGGTTACATTCCATTCAGAACTCTATGACTAGTAGCGATTTAAAGGATTTATCTCTATTCCCCCTATTGGGCCCCGACCCTCTTGCCCCTGGAGGATCAGAGCCAAAATTTATACAAGTTCTGTTCCCCCTCCCCCAAGGATGTTTGTGGCCAAATTTGGTTACAACACATGCAGAACTCTAGGACAAGTAGCGATTTATAGGATTTACCTCTATTTCCCCTATTGGGCCCCACCCCTCCTGCCCCCGGGGGGTCAGAGCCTAAATTTATACAAGTTCTGTTCCCCCTCCCCCAAGGATGTTTGTGGCCAAATTTGGTTACAATCCATGCAAAACTCTATGACTAGTAGCGATTTAAAGGAAATGTTGACGGACGACGGCCGCCGCGCCATGACATAAGCTCACCGGCCCTTTGGGCCATGTGAGCTAAAAATGTATCAACACTAATGTGATTATGTGTATTATTGTATATGTTGATGTTTTTGAATAATTAATTGCGAATATAAATGTAAAGGGGGCATTCCAAAAAATAATGAGAAACTGTCTCAGATGAATCAGAACAACTACATGATGGGTTATCAGTTAGATGATCATAATGTAAATCAGAATTTAAATCACTATAACTATTTCTAAGTTGAGTAAGTATGATATTTGCTCTCCTTTCCCCTTCATATCAGTAACTTTATTTTTATCTAATAGATGTATGAAACTTGCAAGAAGGAGAGTTAAAAATATTTTCATCTGAGGTATTAACTGTGCGGTACATTAATGGAAAGAAGCTATCATAGTAATTGTTAGTCCTACAAATTGGGGAATTAAACTGTCTTGTGTGACGCGTGGCCCGAAACGTTATATATAGCGTTTTGATACGTAAAACTCTTCAAATCATGTCTTGTGTGACGAAGAGAGTAGTGATTATCGTTAGGATTATTAATAAAAGGTATTAGAATATCTTGTTAATACTGAGGGGCTATATTGTGCATTAATTTATACATCATGATGTATTTATGTTTTTCTCTTCTGGCAACCAGAGATTCCAAACCAAGTTCAGTATAAAGTTTATTATGAAAAGTGCCTGATCTTAAAGGGACATGAACCTAACTAAACCTTGTAAATTTGAGTTAAAACATATTTCAGACGTGTCAGATACCTTACTAAGTTATATATATCAGTTATTGTGCAAATATGTCTAATAGAATAGTTATAATGAAAATTCCATCATTCGGTATTTTGAACCGGCCCGGTCGAATTTTGTCGATAAAAATAGCAGTGTTGAACTTCAGTGACCTCCCACGATGCACTGCACACATTAAATGAATGTAAACAAAATGGTGGGTCAAAAACGTGCGTGAAGCGAACACAAACGAATTCCGATAGAAAACGGAGCACGACAAGAGTCCGTAACGTGCGCAATTGGGAAAGTAGGTAAATATCAATGGATCGCTGAAATACAAGATACGGGAGCAACTTCCCACTTTCTACTTGCGTGATGTACATATTTGCAATAAGTCAAGAACCTCTCTTTGCGGTGCCTCATCGAATGAAAAGTCTCGTTTGACTTTTGACTTATCTTTCTTACGCTAAATACAAATGGTTTTATAACAATATTAACAAATGTGGCTTCATATGTCAACAATCGTTAATTAGAAAATAATCTTAAAAATGTGGAAAACTAATATTCCTTGTCGTGTCAGCAAGTCTGTTGTTCATTATAACCTCGCTTTCGACCAGCTTTCGTTTTGTGTTCCAAAAATAGAATATGACGGTCTATTTTTATCATTTGTGGGGTAGGTATTTCCCACGTTTTTCGGTCGTTTTAGATAACCAATCCTTGTAATAAAATATTCAATAAAAATCTGAAAACCATATCTAAGCATACAGAACAACTTATCTAAGGTTCATGTCCCTTTAAGCCTGTAATTATTCTTGCTGCTTGCTTCTAGTTGAATTGATTCTAAAAGTTCTGAAGATTGTTGAGTAGTTATCCCAAACAATGTTAGCGTATTCTAAAATTGGCCTAATAAATGCTGTATATAAAGAAATTAATGTTTTCGACTCACTTTAGTTTATTGTGGGGTGATTTGCGTTTCGTTTCCTGGAAAATGTGACAGATTTAGTTTTGGTAGGGTTAAATTTTATGTCCCATAAATGGGCCCATTCGCTTAGTTAGTGAGGTCGGATGTTAATTCCGGTTCCGCTTGTGCAGGGTCATTGTCTATAATCACAAAGAGGGAGGTGCCATCTGCAAAGAGCTTTATATTAGTAGAGATATTTTCAGTGATAACATTATTATAAAGAAGAAAGAGAAGAGGCCAAGAACAGATCCTTGCACTAATAGTCTTGAATTGGGAATAATAACCTTCTGTACTTACTCTTTGCATTCTTTCCAGAAGATAATTTTGAAACCATTTAAGCATATTTCGATTTATACCATATTTTTTAATTTGAATAAAAGACCTTGGTGCCATACTCGGTCAAATGCTTTGCTAATATCACAAAAAATAAACTTCAACTCTTTGCCTTGATCCATATTACAAACAATTTCATTATAAATAAACAACAATTCACAGTTGAATCTCCTGCTGTAAAGCCAGACTGATGTCTGGTAATTATAGAGTTGTCAACAAGGTAACTATAAAGATATTTAAAAATGATTTTTTCTATCAATTTACTAAAACAAGATGTTATTGAAATTTGTCTATAGTTCAGAACATCATTTGTAGAACCATTTCCTTTATAAATTGCTTTTATATTAGTAGATGGTTTGCAGCAAGCCCTGGCTTGAAATTTGGCGGGAAATAGATGACATTTTTCCGTAAACATGCCAGTATATTTTCCGTCAAGAACGTATTAATTTTAGATCTATACAGAGTATGTTGTAATATTTTGTAGAGTTATTCATTTTTAAAATCAATTGTAGAATTTACAACATCTTTCATACTTAACTAAAACACTAATATACCAAATAAACTAAATAAAATGAATGAACTGAAGAACACAGCAGAGATAGAAAATACGACATAGTATGCACAGAAAGTTTAGAAACATTCAGGATTCCTTTCCACTATACAAAAAAACAACACAATTATACACTGATCAGATACCGATTACAGAATACATTGTAGAATACTTCCGACAAACCCTAATATATAAAATGATAAACAATTCATCAATTCATATGCAACCTTTGTAATGAAGGGATTGAGACGACTGAACATGAATTGACAGAAAATGCAATTTATATCGGATTATATTACAGCGAAGGTTTTCGAAACAAGACTGTAAATTTTAAACTGAGACACAAAGAGCATATTATTAGGCCTCATAAATGTAGTAATAAAAATATTTAAAAAAAAAAACATGATAGAAATTAAAACAAAATTATTACATATTTCTTAAAATATTACATAATTACAAAATTATTACATATTTCTTAAAATATTACATAATTTTGATTTTTCTGACAAGGTCAAAAAGAACTCGATGTGTATGCCTTTGTGATATCGAATCCATCTAGGAAATCGAAACATGACTATTCCTTGCAAATATTTCAAATATTTTAAAGTCTATAGGGTGTCAATAGTACGGCTTAATACTGTCTTCACACGCAAATCGAGGCAGATTTGTTTCAAAATTAAAGTCCATCAAATCGCCTTCATTGTCGATCAGTCTCAGAACACCACAGTTCTCGTTATCGATGTTGTTAGGTTCACCGTTACCCCACCATTCATTTGGCACTTCGTCTCCAGACCCCCACACCCACTGGTTCTCAATAGCTCTATCGTTTGCCGCCGTCCAAATAAGTTCTAATCCTGTAAATGAAATATTGCTTTTGTGCACAATTTGTTTGTTATATTAAATTAATATGACTATTTGATTGAAGCCAGGGTCATAAACGTTAAATTAATCAAACAAACGGATTGTTCATAAAAGTACAACAACAATGTCATTCTCATTTGATGTAAGACGGTCATCTTCTTAGATAATGATCAAACACGACATTTCAAGAAACACATATTGTGGCAGTAACACATAAATTGGAATGTCAATTAGGACAGCTAGAAGCATAAGGGAACCTATGCATGCAATTTAAAACAGATCTCTTCAGAACGTTTTGAGAAATAGCGGTATCAAATTTTAACTATCAAAATCCAAGATGACTGCCTGTCGGCCATTTTGTGTTAGTGATCGGTCCAAAAAGGGGGCCTAGGGGAACCTCTATACGAAATTTGAGAAAGATCCCTTTAGTGCTTTCAGAGAAATAGCGTGCATTTGTAACAAGAATTGTTAACTGACTGACGGGCCACGGAAGAAAAGCTATTTGAATAGCCAACCATTAATTTTGATGATGGGTGGCTACACATCGTAAATTCTACACCTCTCTAGCGTTCAGCATAAATAGAATGGTACAACTAGTTCGCCCGTTGTCAGTAAAATGCGATCGAAGACAACGATGTTATTCTTTGTCTTTGGAATTGCTTCAGTAAAACCAGGACGAATATTAGGCTACCTCTCGAAACAGACTTCCACACATTAAAATGACCTTGAACCTAATAACCAAACATTGTTTGTGCATTTGTTCAGCCAAGTTGATGTACATTTATAGGTAAGGAAAACACTCTCCTCTCTTTCCCATTTATGATGTTAAGAAAAGAAACACATCGTCGTTGTCAATCCTCACAAGCTTGGCATTCATAGTTCTGCAAATCTCCTGGATAATGTAAATAAAATTTTGCATTGCGTAGGGTGGCCGAAACCTACAATAGTCTAAAATAGTTTCTGTTCTCTACATAAAGATGATAAAAATACAAAAACGACCTCCCAAAATACGTCAGTGTAATATGGGATGTGCTTATTCCGTAGGTTCGGCAGTACGCTTAAGTGAGATAGTAATATAAATACAGAATGGCTAGGAGACGCATATACCATAATTTATTGCAATCTCTGCAAACATACAAATCTCTACACACATCGGCATACTGTACACATGAAATTTACGGCTAAAATTGTAACTCCTACCCCTTTTGCTTGATTTTTAAATGCGACTAGATTATCTTTTCTCGTCTTCCTAACTAACTTCCCTCCATGTTTTGTGATGTTACAGGCGTTACACTAACTAAGAGTTCTACTACAAAAGAAGACAAACTTGAAAATACCAAAATACACTCATCGCACTTCATACACGCAACATTCACCATACACGGGAGGCCGTCCTTAAATGACCTAGCTGTTAATATGACGCTAATATAATAAACTAAATCAAGCCAAAACGACGTTATTAAACGCGTGCATCAACCTGGAAACTGCACGGAAGCTTAAATGATCTAAGCTATAAGGACTTATGAATCAGAAACATTAAACAAAACAAAAAACCTATAAAAACACAAAAATCATAAAAATAAAACTTAACGGTGGTCTGATCCGCAGTTTTCTGTTCTTCGCCGAAGAAATAACACTTATTGTGGAATGGTATCCAGCCGTCCAAACACATATCTGTAATATGAAAAAGATGGTGCAGGGTATGAATGTCATTACAATCTACAACAAGGAGCCGCAAACCGTGGCATTATCCCCGAGCCTCGCAGTTGGAATAAAACCCAAATACATCAAGGTCAAAGTAACAAGTATAACTTTAAATGATTGCGAGTATTGAAAACCTGAAAAAATAACAGCAGGTAACAAAAAGAAAATGCTATTTGGCATTTTTACTGAGTTTCCATGGTAATAGAAAAAAACACCTAACATGGAAGGTCCGTAATAGCAAAATCACAACTAGGACATTTGTATGATATATTCAGAAAACTTCACTGAGCTGCGTGGAACGGTTTTAGAGTTATAGCCCAGAAACAAAAGGAAACAGTTATTTGGTATTTTTGATTAAAAGTTTCTGTAGTAACGGAAATATTCCAAAAATGGAAGGTCCGCAATATCAAAACGCACAACTAGGGCATTTGTCAGATGTTTGTTTGTTTGATTAATTAACGTCCTATTAACAGCTATGGTCATATAAGGACGGACTCCCATGTATGCTGTGTGTTGCGTGTATGTTGCGCGACGTACTTGTTTTGGGAGACTGCGGTATATTCATGTAGCGTCTTCTTGTATAGTGTAACTGTTGCCCTTTTTAAAGTGCTATATCACTGAAGCATGCCGCCGAATACACCAAGCAACAAACCCCACCCGGTCACATTATACTGACAACGGGCCGACCAGTCGATCCCTGTATGCTGAGCGCTAAGTAGGAAAAGAAACTACCACTTTTATAGACTTTGGTGTGTCTCGGCCATTTTGTTCGTGGGTACTGATATTCTGCCTGTGGCATGCTGGGATAATGGGTTACTACGTTTCACTTTTATTCAAGGTCACAAGGGTCAAAAAGCTATCTTTAAACGACGTGTGAATAACTAAAATGTCAAGAGAATGATATTGGGCCTGCTGCATGCTGGGATGAAGGACTTCCACGTTTGTTCAAATCAATGGTCATGACCTTCATTTAAAGTCAAATAAGGTTAAATATTAAAACAACGGAGATCTCTAGAGACCTGATATATAACCTGCAGCATGCAGGGATGAGGGGCTACCAAGTATATTTCAATGAACGACATTGGTGATTTTTCCTGACTAATCATAAAGTTGCATACTGGGGAACAACTTTGATAAGAAACAAAAGATTTCAGAAGGATCTTGGCGCCCAGAAACGAATGCTTTATGTCTGAAAATGGAAATAAAAGGAATATGCACAATTAGGTCCTTAGGGAAACCTTTATATGAAAGATTCGTTCATTACCAACTTCAACAATCAAAATCCAAGATGGATGCCTGTTGGTCATCTTGTTGACCGATCTGTCCCACAATGCAATAGGAAAACTAGAGCCCTATGGGAACCTACATATGAACTTTGAAACAGATCTCGTACATCTACATGTAAGTGCTTTCTAAGAACTTAGAGATAGCGGTAACGAGCATTGTTAACGGACGGGCGGACCACGGACGAAATACGTCATATTTATAGATTTTGAAAAATATCGTCGTAATTTCTAATTAGACTTTACATTTATCTAATCGGAAGTAGAATGACACGAAAAAGCCTTTCTTTATCCATAACTGTGAACATCTGCGCTAGTATTAAGTAACGTGTGAAATAGAAATCTAAAGTCCATTCATAATAAATTGTCATTGTTGGAACTGTTATGAAGCATTGCAAATCACACCAATGTAGTCTTACAAAAGAAGGCTTCAACCGTTCGGACGACAGCGTCGCTGTTGGTGTCTTTCTTTGTCAGTTTCGTATATCATTGTTTTCCCTAGGAAAAAATACAGTATTTAAATAGGAATACCTACCTTTATGAATACAAACCGGGGAAGCATTGTCTCTGTCAACACAAACTTCAGTTTCCGAACAAAGGTCAGAGTTAGGATCTTCCCCCTGAAATCACGACATTCAATTATCTACTAATAATGCATAAATTGTCTTCTTTCATTGTTAAATCAAGTTTTCCATTTTCATTGTTCTCGTTCATTTCATTTCATTTACAATTGTTATCCTATGTGAAGTCAGCCCGTAAGAAGTTGGTAATGTAACGAATCTATTCTGTACAAAAAGGTTTCCATTAGGAACCTAGAATGCTGCAATAGTCCTTTTATTTCCCAAATTCAGCACCTAAAGCAAATTCGTTTTTGCGCTCCAAGACACATAGATCCTTCGAAAAATCGGCGTATGCAGTATATTGAGAAACTATATGGTGACGTTCAATTGCTCCTTAAATACGTAGAGTATCATTCTGTTACTGACTCGCAAATTTAAATGAGATAGTAGACTTACTTGTGCAGACCCTCCTTCGCGGGTCGTAGTCTTTGGCGATCATTATACCTTGCTTCAATAAACATATTAACTCAAGAGGCCCAATGTAGCCCTAAACGTGTCACCAGATATTTTTTATACAATTTATTTATATCAATAATTATAATCCAACCGGATGTCGTTACATTCAACCTACATACAAAGTTTCATGAAGCTTTGTGCATATTAAGTAACCTAGTCGTGTTTACAAGGTTCAATAATTATGATTGGAAAAGACAATAACTCCGTAATTAAATAAAAGTCGAATCTCGCTCATATTAAAACTAATCCAAGACCTTTTCCAATGATAGTCTACATACAAAGTTTCATTAGGCTCATTTCATATTCACTCATGTTATCGTGTTCACAAGGTCCAATAAAAATTATTAGTGCAAAGTGCAATAACTCCTTAAATAACTGTTGAATTAAGCTGATTTTTTTTAACTCGTCCAAGATCATTCCAATATTAAGTTCACAAGCGAAGTTTCATTAAAACTTTGTGCATATTACATATCACTATCGGGTTAACAAGGTTCAATAATTATTATTGCAAAGGGTAAATAACTTTGTAATTGAGTTAGTGTCGAACTGGGCTTATTTTCAAACTCATCCAAGATATTTCAAATATTAGTTTCGGTCTACATTTAATCAAGTTATTATGTTTACAAGGTCCAATAATAATTATAAGTGTAAAGGGCAATAACTCCGTAAATTACTGTCGAATCACGCTGACCTCCCAAACTCAGTATGCTTAGCGCTAAGCAGGAGCAGAAACTACCACTTTTTATAGACTTTGGTGTGTCTCGTCCAGGGGACAGAACCCAGAGCCTTCCTCACAAGGGCAAACGCTCAACTCAAAGCCAAAAGTGAGGCGGTACCAAGGGAGACAAGAAGAGAAAAGATAAGATACTAAATTAAGTCGCCTTTTACGATCATGCAATAGGGGCAGCAGGTACAATTCTAACGCCCTATCGACAAGAGTGCATACCAGTACGACTCGTGCAAGTATGTATATTTGTAAATATTAATGACCTTTAATTGACTTCAATGACACTTCAAACGTATTATTCAGGTTGATTATATTCAGGTTCTAATAACATTGTGGCAATTATCATAAGTCTCCATCAGTGCAACGATAGATTACATTACATTATTTATTATCCCTTGTATTAACGAAAGAGCTTTAGATTCAAACTTCGCCCACCCATCCCTGCTAATAAAACTGTTGAACACGACCATTGTTGATATGCAAGTATCCATAACAAATATTAGATTTTACGAAAATAAATATAATGTTATACAAGTTAACAGTAACCAAATTTGGTTCATTCGGATACTATCTTAAACAAAACTTTCGGAGTTTCATACTTCACTTGTTATTACTATAACAATTTCAAGCAATTGGTGAAGATTTACAGTTAGAGTTACGTCCCTTGAATCACGTTTGGTTATACTTTTATTTAGTTTAATAATAGTTATGGATTTAATTTGCCAAATGGTAAAATGTAATTTACCAATATTGTTGGAATTATAGAAAGATTTGATTGAAATATGCTCATATAGTTTATTTATTGTAGCATACTGAAGAAAAAATAGAGTTATAAGTTTCTATAATGCAAATGAGCTCTTACCACTGACAGGGGAGACATTGATTTCTACATATAATCGCACAGGTATGTGTAAGGCTGGATACTCTCTGCTGAAAGCTTTGGTAAACACCTAACTTGCTTTGTGATTGGTCACTATTTAAAGTACCGGTGCCAAAGCTGCTGAATAAGGAGCAAACTCCAAAGGCTACTCTAAGTTATCTCAGTACGTTTTGTATGTGTGTCGTAAGTGTGGTGGCGTACCACATTGTATAGTGGTGTCAGGACTAGTGTCTTCTCAAGTTATACCGGTGCGAATTGGCTGAAACTTGCATGAAATGATCCTGATATGGTCCCGACAAAAGTATTCTTTATTTTCGGGTCGATCCGAAAATTCCAAGATGGCCGCCACAGCTGCCATCTTGAAACTACATTTTGAACTTCTTCTTCATCAAGTTCCTACCGGTGTGCTTTTGGCTGAACCTTGCATGAAATGATCCTGACATGGTCCCGACAAAGTTGTTTCCTTATTTTTCTTGGTCGATCCGAAATCCAAGATGGCCGCCACAGCCGCCATCTTGAAAACACATTTTGAACTTCTCAAGTTCAACCGGTGCGATTTGGCCTCTGAAACTTGCATGAAATGATCCTGACATTGTCCTGACAAAGTGTTCTTATTTTTCGTGGTCGATCCAAAATCCAAGATGGCCGCCACAGCCGCCATCTTGAAAACACATTTTGAACTTCCTCTCAAGTTCTACAGATGCGATTTGACTGAAACTTGCATGAAATGATCCTGACATGATCCCGACAAAGTGTTGTTATTTTTCGGGTTGATTCGAAATCCAAGATGGCCGCAACAGCCGTCATCTTGAAAACACATTTTGAACTTCTTCTCAAGATCTGCCGGTGTGTTTGGCTGAAACTTCGGATGAAATGTTCCTGACATGGTTCTGACAAAGTGTTGTTACATCTCTGGTTGATCCCAAATCGAAGATGGCTACCATTACACGATATCTAATTAATTTCCTATATGATTATTGCCAAGGTAATCAGATGACCGTTAAGGCCCTTGGGCCTCTTGTTTTCAATATAGATTACTTCCTCTCTGAAATTATGTATGGATAGCTTATTCTTATGGTATCTATATTATCATTATATGGTTGGGATTCAAAAATTAAACAAATCTTGGGCTCAATTTTGCTAATTTCTCTACTTGCCATTTCGTACATGAAAATAATTCTGACAGCTTTTTCAAACAATTTCATCCCCTTAAAGCCACATTTAAGATTCTGGCAGCAGCACATTTGATGGGCCTTTTCGAAAGGTCACCTGAACATGACCCCTTATGGGATGTTGTCAGATCCTCAATTAAACGGAGTGGTGATAAGGATCTGTATTTCAATCAGATTATAATAAACGTTTATCTCACCAAGCTTTGGAGTCTTTCGTCCGTCCGTCCGTCCGCAGTCTGCACGACAAAGTTTTAATGCTTTAAGTCTTTGTGATATTAAAAAACAAGAGGCCCATGGGCCTTAACGGTCATCTGACTATTAGTAACAATACAACATAGTCCGTTTAAAGATTTTAGCCTATGTTGACCTCTGTGACCCTTGATTGAAGGTCACAGGTATTTCATTTGAACAAACATGGTAGCCCTTCATCCAAGCATGCTACATGCCCAATATCATGTCTCTAGGCCTCTTAGATATTCACAAGAATTTGTTTAAATAGATTTTGAGCCTATTTGACCCCATGTGACCTTGAATGAAAGTTCAAGTGTAATTTAATTGAAACTAAACTTGGTAGCCCATCATCCCATCATCCTATCCGGCCAAATATCAGTTCCCTGGTCCTTCATGGTTCTATGAGAAGAATACGTATTAAATATTTTTAGCCTTTTTGACCCCCGTGACTCAGTTGAATGAAAGGTTAAGGTCATTACATGTTGAACAAATCTTGGTAGCCCTTATCATCCAAGCATGTCACAGGCCCAATATCAGTACCCTGGGCCTCCTGGTTCTTGAGAAGAAGTCGTTTAAAGATTTTTAGCCTATTTGACCCTCGTGACCTTGAATGAAGATCAAGGTCATTTATTTGAACAAATTTGGTAGCCCTTCATCCCAGCATGCCACAGGCCTAATATCAGGTCTCTAGGCCTCTTAGTCATTCACAAGAAGTTGTTTAAAGGATTTTAGCCTATTTGACCACTCTGACCTTGAATTAAGGTCAAGGTCATTTATTTGAACAAACTTGGTAGCCCTTCATCCCAGCATCCTACAGGCCAAATATCAGTACCCTGGGCCTTCTGGTTCTTGAGATTAAAGATTTAAGCCTTTTGGACCCTCGTGACCTTGAATGAAGGTCAAGGTTCATTTTATTTGAACAAACTTGGTAGCCCTTCATCATCCCACAGGCCTAATATCAGGTCTCTTAGGCCCCTCTTAGTTATTCACAAAAAGTTGTTTAAAGGAATTTAGCCTATTTGACCCCTGTGACTCTTGAATGTAAGGTTAAGGTCATTCATTTGAACAAACTTGGTAGCCCTACATCCAAGCATGTCACAGGCCCAATATCAGTACCCTGGGCCTTCTGGTTCTTGAGAAGAAGTCGTTTAAAAGATTTTTAGCCTATTGACCCCTCGTGACCTTGATGAAGGTCAACGGTCATTTATTTGTACAAACTTGGAAAGCCCTTCAACCTCAGCATGCCACAGTGCCTAATATCAGGTCTCTAGGCCTCTTAGTCATTCACAAGAAGTTGTTTAAAGGATTTTAGCCTATTTGACCCCTTTGACCTTGAATGAAGGTCAAGGTCATTTATTTGAACAAACTTGGTAGCCCTTCATCCCAGCATCCTACAGGCCAAATATCAGTACCCTGGGCCTTCTGGTTCTGAGAAGAAGTTGTTTAGAGATTTAAGCCTTTTTGACCCTCGTGACCTTGAATGAAGGTCAAGGTCATTTATTTGAACAAACTTGGTAGCCCTTCATCCCAGCATGCCACAGGCCTAATATCAGGTCTCTAGGCCTCTTAGTTATTCACAAAAAGTTGTTTAAAAAGGATTTTAGCCTATTTGACCCCTGTGACCTTGAATGAATGTCAAGGTCATTTAATTGAACAAACTTGGTAGCCCTTCATCCCAGCATCCTACTGGCCAAATATCAGTACCCTGGGCCTTACTGGTTTTTGAGAAGAAGTTGTTTAAAGATTTTAGCCTTGTTGACCCCTGTGACCTTGAATGAAGGTCAAGGTCATTCATTTGAACAAACTTGGTAGCCCTCCATCCCAGCAACCTACAGGCCAAATATGAGTACCCTGGGCCTTCCGGTTATTGAGAAGAAGTCGTTTGAATAAAAAGTTTACGCACGGCGCACGGCGGACGGCGGACGACGACGGACGGTGCATGATGACAATAGGTCATCCTGACCCTTCGGGTCAGATGACCTAAAAAAAAAAAAAAAAAAAACCACAACAAACAAACAAAAAAACAGGTGATCCATACAGGCCTGTTTTTAGCCTACTGTTTAAGTAAGGGAGGGTTGACCATGTAAGGACGGCCTTCTGTGCAGGCGTTGTGCTGTGTGTGTGAACTGCAAGGTGCGTGTTTTGGGAGACTGTGATATATTCAATATTACAAAAAGACATGGCAGAATAATACCGCATCCTCTATAACTAAACAGATATTCAAACATTTAGGTCATCCTTTAACTACCCTGGCTGTATGGGGACTTTAAATCTAATAAACCAAATTTACTATGACGCCATAATTACCTAAGAAGTAAAAAACAAACAACCTTGAAGTAAGAAAATACAAGATAAGCGTTAAATTAAAAAAAGTGATTTCTCTGGGGACATGCTTCCATACATTTGCAGAGTCAATATCCAATAATGAAAGCAAATTGCCCTTTTCGCCGAAGGTCATCATGAGGTCACACGTGAGCTGTTTCCTGTTGTGGTGGATTTTCTTACAAAGTTTGTATCTCTTACACATCTTGATACACTGTGATACACCAATAGTGTCTATCTGCATGAAAGACTTGTAGTACCTGTTGGCGATCACCTGCTCTAATGGATAATTACTAGAACACTGTAACGTGTCCATGAACAAGTGTTTTAAAAGAATGAATTTAGTTTGGCAGATGGAACAAGGTGTCCATACAAAACACTGAACATGATGATCGTCTTTCATTTACCTCGATTATTGTTTACTGGTAATAATTTGATTCTGCTGTGTCCACGCAAAGTTGAACGGCTTCAGTGAAATAAGACCCACCTATAGGTTCTTCAGATCACTGATAAACTGATGACTTAGTTCAATAGAAAGAAATTTATGTATAGAACTATTATGAAAGACCAAATACTTTTAAATTTGATACTCTATTTAATTATGTAGTTAACAATGAACGTATTTCACTTACAAAATTTATATTGATTATACAAGAACGACTTAATTCAGTTTCATTAATATAACCAGTATATCCTACATGTATATTCTAGTAAGTGGTGTAATATGTACTGCACTATTGTCATTGTTCAATGCTGTTTACATGTATCTGTCCTATTTATATATTCTCTACACTACTGTTTGTATGTTTACGAGAATAAAATCTTTGTCATCATCGTCTATGACTACACACACACGACTGTGTCAAATGCGTACGGTAGTGGGTACAGTTGTACACACATCGAAGCATTAATTAGTTTTTTCTGTAAATGCCGGACATAAAATAGTCGGAATATTGCAGGGAATTTTATTCCATAAAAACTGTCACAACATTCCGTCACCAATAAATGGAGTTCCGGATTAGGTAATCTGAATAAATGTTTAACGCCAGATATCGGTTAGTCCATACCAAAAAATACAATTCGAAAAACAATTCTACAAAATATTTTTACAAAAAGTGCATCAGTAAAAATATGTGTGAAATATCATTCCTATCAATAGAATGAACGTATACATAGCAATTGACGTTATCGTATCCGCCACCTGCGCACAATCAAACCGCATGTGACTTTGTATTTGTAATGTATTGTGCTACGAAAATCATAAAATACCACAATAACCGCAACTAAAGTTTGGAGAATTCATCTATCGAAAACCATTGTACCATATAAACTGACTACACCACACGCGTACATTTTGACAAAAGTCCTACAGGTAAACGCCAGTTGCTATGATCTGAGGGAAAGCCGTTGCTCATGATCTCAACACACACGTGTACAAGCTGTAGTGTTTTTATTTGGACATTTTTCGGCACGTGGCGACATACCTTACGTAAAATTCGTATACACTTAAACGCCAGATACAGATCCTAATGACGGGCTTCTGGATAATCTTCCGACAAGTTGATATATTCGTCCTTGCATCTGATGACCAGTTATAGTCGGCCGGGCACAGGTAAATCTGTCTATCACAGCGGGGGCTAAAGAGTGTAGTCTGGGGAGATGGGCTTGCACACATGTTAGCTTAAAATAAAGGACATCTTCATTACACGATTTCATTTTTGACAAAAGCTAAATAAGTCATCTTCATTACACGTTCATTCTACAAAAGCGTCTACAGGTAAACGCCCGTTGGCTATGATCTGGGGCAGCCGTCGCTATGACAACACACACGAGTCAAGCTGAAGTGGGTATATTTGTACATTTTTTGGCACGTGACGACATATCTACGCAAAAATTCGTCCGGAATATTGCAAGAATTTTATTAATGAACAACATTA
This sequence comes from Argopecten irradians, assembly GCF_041381155.1. Taxonomy (NCBI): domain Eukaryota; kingdom Metazoa; phylum Mollusca; class Bivalvia; order Pectinida; family Pectinidae; genus Argopecten; species Argopecten irradians. The sequence goes on from NC_091147.1 coordinate 4,491,335, forward strand.
CGTATAACTTAAACGCCAGATACAGATCTAAACTACTGATGGCTTCTTCGTCATTGCTTCGATGACCAGTTAGCCGGCCGGGCACAGGTAGAAGAGTATAGTCTGCGGATGAGGCTTGCACACATTAACTTAAAATAAAGGTCATCTTCATTACACAATGAGTATGAAACTCATATTGAGAAACCGATTAAGTTCTTGTTGTAAACATGAATGCTTGGAAGTATATTGGTATAGCTATCAAGCGGTCCGTAAGCTACATTACAGACGATACACTATACGTACACAAGGTCGGTCTTATGAATACGTAAGTCATGACAAATTTGTTATCGACCACAAACTATTTTATTTAGGCCTAGCTATAATTTAAGACATGTACACGATGTAATAGACTATACTAGTTAGTGACGGTTTTTAGACATAGATAATCAGTGATGTTTTTGTTGGTGTAAAATTCAAACTAGTAAGAGAAACTTAAGGCACAAGATAGGGGAATTTCAGTGAACTCCTTTGAATGATTAGACAGATCTAGTACGTGGTCCTTCAATATTTGGCTGGCTAGATAGACCGTCTCTATAATATTTGACTGATGTCACCAAACATTAGTCCCGGGTCGCTGAAAATTTGACCACCGCTATGAAATTAGACTGAGGTCATCAAAATTCGACCCGCAGTCGCTGCTTAAATTAGATCATTGCTGTAATATTAGACTGAGGTCATCACAATTTGACCCAGTCGCTGAAAATTAGACTCGTCACTGAAAATTAGACCACCACTATAAAAATTAGACTTGGGTCATCAAAATTAGACCCGCCACTGAAAATTAGACCACCGCTGCAATATTAGACTGTGGTCACCAAAATTAGACCGGTCACTGAATATTAGACCCATCACTGAAAATTAGACCACCGCTGGAATATTAGACTGTGGTCACCAACATTAGACCGGTCACTGAAAATTAGACTGTGGTCACTGAAAATTAGACCCGGTCACTGAAAATTAGACCCATCACTGAAAATTAGACCCATCACTGAAAATTAGACCGCTGCTGTAATATTAGACCGGGGTCATGGAAATTAGTACCATGGTGGTTATTTTTAGACCAGTTTGCTCAGAATTAGACTTTTTCTGATTATTAGGTCATTTTCTCTCAATATTAGGCCTGTTTTGAAAATTAGGGCAATTTCTGTCAAAATTAGGCCTTTATGGTCTTCCAGTGTTAAATATGGTATCTAACAAACATTTTGATTCATTTTATTTTCAAAACAAATATTAAAAACAAATGTATCTAAAATGTGTTTCATTTCCAATAGAAATAACAGCAGCAATACATACATAAATGATTCAGGAAGAATAGTATGGGTTATATGGTCAGTGTCTTTAACTATATTAGCTACATTATCATGAAGGTAAAGGGCAAAGTGGTGGTCCTCTTTTGTCTTTCTGTCCCGAAGGAAAATGCAGTTTTTTATTCCGATAAATGGCTCATCTCTAAATATTAGTAAATCCTTACATTTTACACATATTAATTTTTCAATACTATATATTATTTTTTCCATACTATACATTTTTGTTAGAATGTTAAAAAAGAGTATTATTGTTTACTCTCGAAAAACATCATCAATGAAGTTCAATGAGAGAAAACAGAGCCATATAATCATCGTACTTTTTTTAATTTTTCCATTTACACATTTTACATAAAGATTAAGTGTTAGTGTTTGTAAAGGCTATTAGAATCCGAATCTATATTTTTCCTTATGAAGTTAGCTCCTCTAGTTTACTGAGTGAAGCAAAGGGAAGCCACTCTGGAAGGACCCATAGATATCAGGCTAAAGTAGTTGATATTGTTTAAAAATAGCGTCTTTAAATAACACGTGTTTGTGTGGACATGATCGCAACTCGGAATATTAATAGAATATATATTCATTCAAGAGCGTACAAAACTGTGAAATCATGATTTTGTGTTTGGCTTGTATTTCAATAAAATAAAGGTTTGAAATTAATGTTGTTAGGGCCTAATCATGAACAATGCATTTTAGAAAAAGAAATCGCTAAGGGACTGTCTTAAAATAAACATGGTAACATCTGCTCGGTGTGTATTTTGATTTGTAGACACTCAGGCGTTAAATTTTGTTTACGTTTCATTACTATAATGCTATATTGTTAATTGTAACTTATGCTGGAGAGTGGTTTGAGGCTTTGTAACCTAATATGATGTCTATCAAAGAGCAATTTGCGTCATTCCTGATGTGCAACAATTTAAATAGGCCGGTGATGTTTAACCAAAAGGGTTTGATGATTTCACAACTTAAAAAGATGTATTGCAAGTCTTCATTAACTTTGCAGTAGCTACGGAGGGACTTCTCATTTAATTTTCATGTGTGTAGAGGTTTTTACGTGGTACCTTGAGGTGAAAATTATTTGAACCTTATTTCTAACATCATTGTGAGAATTTCCTAAATATTCACACCGAATACATAAAGCTTAACTATTTATCTACATTCATACTTTATTTCCTATAATTATGTAGACTGTCCATTAACGCTCTCATTATTCAAAACTCTTAGATTGCAGACACAAATGTGGTCGCCAGTACATGTAACTGGCATATTTGTTCAAGATATATTTAGAAAACTTCGTAGTTTATCCATAAAGCAGATACATACATACCTACCGCAGAACTGTATATATCTATCTCATTTACTGCTCTTGTATTCAACTAGTAATTACTGAAAAGTAAAATGTCGTAAACACAATATACATCGATACAAAAACCAAGATTGCTGATAAAATACGTGTAGCAAAAAGTCCTAAAAGTAATTGAATAGTTATCCCTACTTTCAAATGTAAGTATGTTCACGCAGGTTAAATGTCAAATACAAGGTTTAAGTAATATAGTTATATTATTCAATATAGATATTATTAAAATAATCTTTGATGACTACTAACTTCAACCGAAATGACCGCAAACATTTTAATAAATTATATATTATAGCCTGGATGGCAACTAGTAGCGCTTTTTGTCCTGATCAAAATATCTTATATAGTTTATTTTTTCTGCTCAATAATGCCTTTTATCGCACATCGGAAAGAAATGTTTCCAATTAAAATTTAATTGCATTCTCTTTTATTAAATACAATAAAATGCATTTTAAGCTCGCCTCTCGAAGAGAGAGTGGCTTCTGGAATTACTCCGGCGTCTGCGTCGGCGTTGGAAGTGTAGAGTAAGGTATAAATAAAATTGGAGTTATCCCCCTTTAACTAGTATATTCAATTTATATGTATATATTACTGAATACAGAATGAATTTATGTTTAAAAATATGAACCGGAGAGGACTTAAATAGGCGTAGCCTGATGACCGATCCTATTGATGTACATGTACATAATGTCAATAAAATATTGTTGAAATTGAAGTAAAAATTGTTATCTGTCACAACTGACATTGACGTCTATATGCTACAATCATTTTGGATTATTATTGTAGCTGTGGGTATGAACAATCAATTAATGAAGCCAAATGTTGGATTTTGAGAATTTTAAGAGGACCAAAGGGCCGAAAAACAGGTTAAAGTTTTGGTGTAAGTGTTGAAAAACTTGTATTTGTCACAACTAACATTAATTTCCACAATCATTTTAGATTATCATTGTTGCTAATCATTTCAAGGAGCCATATGCTGGCTTTTGAGAAATTCAAGAGGCCTAATAGGTCAAAAAAGTCAGATTAAAGTTTTGGTGTAAGTGTTGAAAAACTTTTATTTGTGTGGTATAAAATTTCTAAAATTCTTATCATTGATCATTATTATATTATCATTATGACCAGTATATTCTAAATTACAGAATCTAGAAACTGTAGAACGAACTGCATATACATACATATAAATAATACAATGAAAATTTACAGTAAAGTTAAAATGAAAGTAAGACACTTTCAAATAATTTTCAAAATTTTGATTGAGATAATATATAAATAAAGAATATGAAATTATTGATATGAATGTTGCTTGAAAAGAATATATATAAAGCATGATAAGTATAGTATGTAAAACGTAGAGTTCCGAATAGATTATTTAAAACACAGTATTCAAAATATAACTTTAAAATGTCCATCGTAGATATAGAAATGTTTATAAATATGCCGTCGCGTGATGAAAAGTTAATGAGTGCTGAAAACAATGTACAACCATCTTGAATCCAACGGTGATTTCTTGCACAACAAGGCTAAGAATTATTTTAAGATGAGAGTTCCGTGTAAAAATTGTAGAATATAAGTTAAACTAAGTGTAATGAATCCTCTCCGGAGATGAAAAATATAAAACACGTTTTCCCTGGCATTAGACTCCATCAGGTATTTCCAAATCCGTTGAGCACTTCGAAGACATATGTTGACGTGGAAGGTGTTGTGTTGACGTCATCGGAAAAGGAGATTTATACAATTTCCCGGCATTAGACTGCTTCGGGTATTTCCAAATCCGTTGATGATAATTGTGTTGACGTGGAAATGTGTTGTGTTGACTTCTTTGTATAAGGAGACTTTAGACAAACATTCCGGCATTAGACTGCATCGGCTCCTCCCTATCCGTTGAATATGTAGGTGTTTTTTGGTGAATGTTTATGTCGTCAAGCACAGAGATATAATAGAATTTTAGAAATTTTATAATTTATTATATCAAATTATATCTAATTTGATATAATGTATAACATGGCGACGAATGTGGTATAATATATATAAATGATAATAATTTTAGAGTTTGAAAGTTTGACTAATATATAATAATTATTTACATATATCTTTCAAGTATATTACATTGTGTAGGTCAAGCACATGAGTTTCTTATTTACAATAGTATATGTACGTACATGTAAAGTCTATTGGAAACCAACCTCTGTTTAGGGTCATTGTATTGCTACTAATTACATAGCCATGTTATTAATTATGTTACATGATAAGTTCTAATGAGTAAAACATGTTTCCCTATGTAATACAGCAACTACGGTGGTATGAACTGTTCCAGGTATTGGCTTTCATACCCAAATATTGACATATGTTATCCCGATGTACTGCTATATTAACTCGCCAATAATCTCTGTACAGAGTCGATTCCTAAGACTCCAATAAACGTATCGTACCATTCACTGAATCTGCGTTGGAGTTCTACATCTACATTTCCTCAACATACATTTATACAAGATTATAAACATCATATTTGTCACTAACATTAATTTCTACAATCATTTTTTTAAATTTAATTTTATTGTTGCTATTGGTGTGGACAATCATTTAAATGAGTCAAATGCTGGATTTTGAGAATTTCAAAAGACACAATGGGCCGAAATAGCCAGGTTCAGGTTTTGATGTTAATATTGTTATACCTTGTAATACCTTCCTGCTCATCTCCCGTGTGATTGTGTCAATACATGATGTATAGTTTGTTTTGTTTATCTGTCTCTGGTCTTCGTTTTTTTATTGTTATCTAGCATTAATCTGTGTCTTAATTTATCCTTCATGTAATATGATCCAAAAATTTATGTTATTATTGAGGTGTGCATACTTGTCTAACATCTAAAAGTAGTGTGTTTATAAACCCATGTGTGTGCATATACGTGTAACTGAGTACAACGAAGGTGAGCATGCACATGTTTTTATCTTTTGACAAGAATAGTATGTGTTGGTGTGTGATTTTCATGTAAGTCAATGATGGTGGGTGTGATTATGGGACAGATGCTAACATTCTGTGTGTTAATGATAAATTAAGAATAAAAATAAATTGAAACTGGCTGTATGTAAAGGTGTATGACTGTGCAGGCTGAGTGTGTTCATCTTGCGTGTTATTTTTTTTTTTAAAGCGGCGATTGTTTTTTCCTTCGCCAGCCTGGTTCAAGTTTGATTTCAGATTCCTAAAAATATAGGAATCAAAGACTAATCAATGGTCCTCGATCCGATAAATTCAGTCAGTAAGTCAGTAAAACGTATAGGAGGCTCGAGTTACGCCCTCACCCCTATAAATCTTACTGACCTTCTATGCCTATATAGAGAATCAGTAACTGAATATATAACTAATATATACTGATAGTAAGGTGGATATTGTTGAACATTATCTAATTTCGTTCCGTAAAATATCAGATCCGGAATATCATTTCTATGATTCGCTATTCCTAAATTTATATGTAACCAAGCCTCTCTTTTGAATAAAGTGTGGACGGGCAATGGGCAGCAAAGAACACTTTCTTGTCTAGCTTTGTATTTTATGTATATACGATATTATCAACTCCAACAATCATCGATGTGAGCCCCCGCCGCAGCGTGGACGGTACGAAAGCTATTTCACGACTGTATGGACTTCGATACCACAACCGTATAACAGTGGAAGTATCTGATTTTTCAAGTGCCAAAATGACTAACTCTAGGAAATAGTGGGATGACGATGGACACCCGGAGGTATTATTCCTAGACCCGCAGGCCGATGTGCAAAGAGCCGCGTCCGCGCAGACCCAAGCTTAACACAAGACAAAGTTTTTAGCTTGTACATTCCACCCACCGCGCAAAGACACATTCAATTCCGGGAAAATTGGTACCCTGGAAGTAATTATCAAAACTATGGAAACGTCATATCGAAATATATACTGAACCGCGAGAGTGGGTTTCTCACGGAGGGGCGCCGAAATAAGCAATACCGTCAACAATTACTATAAGTAAGTAGAGTGTAGAGCTCTTAATGACGGCAAAATCTGAACATGACTTTGTAACGGTAGGGCAGATCTTTTATGGCATGAAACTAACTTCCCGTAAGAATGATATTCACACAAAATTAAGAGTCTTAACTTGAGAGGAATTGGGTTTGGGATCCTAGACATAACGAGGTCCACCTGTGAGTCCCAAGCAAATTATAATGGACTAGGTTTAATGCAGGTATATGTTGAGCCATTTGGATACAATTTATGTTAACTGAATGTGAAGAGTATCACTTCGCGACATCCTTAATATAGTTATATGGACACAGGAAAGATAGGATGATAGACAGGAGTAGCGTTAAAAATAGTTATTCAACTTGCTAGACGACTACGAACCAAGAAGCAGCAACGGCTACACTATATCTAAGAAGACGAACCTTACGACCTACATCGATAGCAATCGTATCAATAATGTATTCATCAAACTTATGAACCATCCAAGAGACAGCGTACTGAGTCAACTATGGTAAGAACATGCCTAGACCAAATGAGCTACAAAAAGTACAGGACATGCACACAAACGGTGAACAGACCAAATACCAAGTCCCAAAAGTGTATGGGACAAACTAAATCTACCGACTCTGAACAGTAGGCCATTAAAGTACCGTGAATCATATAGCTCAGGTGTAAAAACTGTTGCAGGGATGAAATGTAAATGTTAGCGTGTGACGGTACCCTCTCCGACACCAATTGTATCCGAACGCGAGGGAATGCGCATCAACTCACAACCCCTCCATGAGACCAATCCCCTCCTCGGACTGGCCAAACGCACTAGAACCAGACACCCGCAGCCCTATCCCATCCCATAAGCAGAGAGCATGGTGACACCGAAGTGCCACCCATACATAACATCCGAAAATAGATTCATGTCAACCCTTGATAACTATACAACAAAAACCCAACTAAAACTCTTCAAGTCGAACGGTTCTTGTGTGTGAGGGATGGACAACTACTTGAATTCGGACTAAGAATGGAAACGACCCATTAGGTTTACACTGCTGTCCGCAGATATAAACAGAGTAAACACATAATTACTATAACTTGGCTCCATAGACTGAAATGAGAAACCCAGTGAAATTTCCAGTCATAATACAAGTGGAGACAGAAGGTAAATACCCCTCATACCAAAGATAGTGATACGAGAGAGAACAAGTTCAGACAACGAAATCTCTGCCGACCTACACATGTTTAAATTGAGAGCACACACACCACCATTGATTAGACGGATACTCATGGTCATGGAATCCTAACAAACATTGAGAAGGGCCAGTCTTGGAAATTTGATGTAGGTCAATATTAGACTTTCAGAACATTCTTTCTTGGGGTAAGGAGTCCATAATAGACTAAAAGAAAAAAAAACTAGGGGTCTGAGATCACTATAAACCAAAGACTGAGTCCATATGGAAAAGGAGGTATTCCATCAACTGAGTAACACATTGGTTGACCAAGGGGAGGCTGACTCATACTCTCTGTGCACCCTTAGTGTAAAAACCGAAAAGGTTTCTACGTAGTATAAAACTAACCAAGCTCACTCCAAGAATCAAGTCAAGGCTGAATTAAAACAGTCTGGTGGAAGAGACAGAGATTTGATACCCAACTTTAACCAAACCAACACCTTGGGGTAGAGTCAAATGCCGCTGTGAGGCCCAATAGAGGTCACAACGAAATAACTTAGGATCTGTTTGGACCCCCAAAGATTACTAAACATCTGTGAAATCTTCCAGAGGAAATTAACGAAGCCCTAGAAGGACTAGATGGTATTTTCGCCATAGCTGACGATATCATTGTTGTAGGAAAAGGCGCGTCAGACGCAATCGCTCTGGAGGACAACAAAGAGAAACTAGAGATTCTTTATTAGCGATGTGAAGAAAGAAACATAGTCCTCTAAATGAGAGGGGAAGAAAGAGTCTAACAGGTTCCCAAGTAAATACACATTTATTGGTACCCCCCCGACGCCAAAGGGTAATTATAAAGCAAGACCCTCTGAAAGTTGAGAGCCATATCTGAAAATGGGCCAGTCCCCATACTGATGCTTGCCAGGAGGTGCGAAGCATTTTGGTGGTATGGGGTTTTCAACACAATGGCTATGGTCCTTACCTGTCTTCTCGCTGCGACAAATGAAGAAACCACTTCGTGAAACTTACAAACTAAAGATTTAGATTTCCAATTGGAACAAAGAGACACATGATCGATGGTTCTCTACTTGGTAAAAACAGTCATCACAACATGCTACGTCGCATATCTACGCAAAACTATGATCCCAAACAGGAAGCGCTTAGGGAGGTTATGTTAATTGCCAGGATTCTGACAGTAGCAAAGATGGTATCGGTGCTGTTATGTTGCAGGATGGAAAACCATTGGAGTATGCATCCCGAGCACTTACTTCCTCGGAAAGGAAGTGGGCACAAATTCGAAAAGGAAGCACTCGCTACCCTATATGGTGCAGAACGGTTTGACCAGTATACATATGGCCGGAAAATAGTAATTGAAAATGATCACAAGCCGTTGGAGTCAATACTGAAGAAACCACTTAGCAGTGCCCCAAGGAGGCTTCAGGATATCATCATGAAACTCTACCGGTATGATGTAGAATTCCGTTTCCTTAAAGGGACATCACTTGTCATTGCTGATACTCTGAGCAGAGCATATCTTGACGAAGCTAGACCTCGCATCATGAACATAGAGGTCAATGAGGACATTTCAGACAAATGGCTAAGAGAAATATGTGACGGCCACATCATCAGACCCTGATCTTCAAACCTTAATGAACACTATAGAAAACTGGATGGCCAGAAACAAGGGAGAACTACTCAAAATCCTTGTAAGAACCCTACTTCGATGTAAGAGACACTTTGGGGATTATAGATGGTTTGATAGTGAAAGGAGAAGCTGTCCACCGTACCCAAATCACTACGAGCTGACATCAAATCTAAGCTTACACAAATCACATGTTTGATTAGACGCCACTATGAGGAGAGCCAGAGGTACAGTATACTGGCCCGGTGTGAAACTGAAATAAAGCAAATGGTGGGAAACCTGTGAGGCATGTCAAGAGATGGCACCTCGATCTACGAAACTACCACTCAAACAACATAATGATGGTGACAAGCCATGGAAAAAGTTAGGTATGGATCTATTTGAGATAAAAGGGAGACAATACCTGATAACTGTAGACTATTACAGCAACGTACATAGAGGTTGATTACCTCTCAAAGGTAACCTCAACTGCTGTCGTGAACGTTCTGAAGAAACAATTCGCTCATTTTGGAATTCCAACAATAATTGTGTCAGATGGAGGACCACAATTTACCTCTAGAGAATTCCAACACTTTACCAAGCATGTCTTGGGGTATTAACCATGTGACATCATCTCCTCAGCATCAGCGAGCGAACGGCAAGGCTGAAGCAGCAGTAAAAGTGATCAAACATCTTATGATAAAATGTACCAGAAACAGAGAGGACCAATACGAGGCCCTTATGGAACTAAGGAACGTGCCTAGACAGGATACAGGACTCAGTCCTAACGAGATGGTATTCGGTCGACGAACGCGTACGCTCCTCCCAGATTTGAACCCTGGTCGCGAGGAAAATGACGTAGTTAAACGAAAACGCGAGAGTCGGAAGAAAAGTGTCAAACGTTACTATGACAAGACTGCTCGTGATCTACCTTATGTGAAGGAAGGACAGAATGTCTATTTTCAATACAAGGAACATGAACGATGGATACTAGGTCGTGTTTTGGAACAGTGTAGTGACTCTACCTACATGATACAGGCTCAGAATGGTGCTGTGTACCGTAGAAATCGAATGCACATTCGACCAACTAAGGTTGAGGCAATTATCCGCGATAGGTCACCGTGTACATGTTACCACAGCAACAGTGACACTCCGGACAAGAGTGATATTATGGTACCACAACATCAACCCATATGTGTTAGCCATGAGTTGGACAATCGAGCAAGCCCGATTAAGCGCGATGAGGAAAAGTGTGCCACTAACACTTCACCATCTAAAACCATGGAAGGAACCACAAAGGGAAGCCTTAACGTACCACCCAGAAGGTCTGGAAGGGAAAGGAGAGAACCTACTCATTTGAAAGACTTTGTTCGTTATAAGTGAATCTCCTCAAAGAATAGGTGGTTCTCGGAAACTCTAGTATTTCGGATGAGTTCCAATCAAAGTTTAAAGTCTGTTTCTAGTAGTTATAGTTAGTTAAAGTAGTTAGTGTGTTTAAAAGGTCCTAAAGACTTGTTTGAACAGGACATTTTATACTGCCGGTGAAATTATGTGAAGGACACTGTTAAAAATATTAATAATAAGTCGGAGAACACAAGTTCAGTAAGTTTACTGTAATACCTTTATTTCTTAACTTCTAGTCATATATATCTGCTAGTCAAGAGACATTATCATAGATGTGTTTATGGTAAACCAAATATTTCAAGTTAAAGTTATATATGTTCAGTGCTACCTTAGATAGTCTTTTCTTAAAGAAAAAGGGATGTTGAACATTATCTAATTTCGTTCCGTAAAATATCGAGATCCGGAATATCATTTCTATGATTCGCTATTCCTAAATTTATATGTAACCAAGCCTCTCTTTGAATAAAGATGTGGACGGCATGGCAGCTAAGAAAACTTCTGTCTACTTGTATTTTGTTTGATATGACAACTCCATCTTCACAATTGCCATAACAAGAAGTGTAAACGAACTGACGGAACACATACGAAAATCGATTTGAATAGATTGAAAATAGATTTTTAGCCCTAAAATAGCGATGATCAGTGTCTCCGGCTACTTCCCAAACTACTTATCAATCAAAGCATTTCATCCACATTCACCGTCAAAAGAGGATCTGATAACACCCCACAAGGGGTCAAGTTCGGGTGACCTTTATACTACATGTACTTCAGATCAAATGCATTTTCTACACCGTACTACATGAACTGAAAACGCCATTTCGTCCCAGTATACATATATATTTAAACTTGTTGTGCTCTTCGGGCGAGCTGACTTCATACATTAAAATAATCCTGCGAGCTTCTTCCAACTTTTTTAACCCTATTCAAGATTAAGGAAGCAGCAATTTGATTGGCAATTTCGCATGAACATAACGTGACCCCTAATTGGATGTTGCCAAATCCTCTTCTCCCTGATTGGTATGCCAGTCAAAAACGTTTTGCAAACCGGTATCAGATTGGCACAGAAATATAATTATACACTTCTATCCATGAATTTGAAATTATTTGCGGTTCATATTTCTTCTATATAAATCATATCAATAGATGTTATTAACTTTACGGCCGCCGTCATTTGTATGTTGTAATGGGGTCCATGTAGATACGCTTCCATCCAATTTTTAGTCCATTGCGCTATTGTTATGAGCCTGTTGCTAAGGTACATATCTCCAAAATATTATGTCCATTCCGTTTAATATGTATATTCTTATACTCACTACTTTCGTAGATTAATGAGACAGAGTGATAATAAGAAAGGCATGTGTTTTTTTTAAAATATGATTGCAACCTATGGCAGCATTTTGAATGGCCTTTCACATGCAACAAATGGATATCCATTATTTTCACAGCTGAGGTCCTCCCAGACGACACCAATACTTGTGAGCTTTAGTGCAACACAGTCTTCCTCGTTAACATTGTTTGGTTCCCCGTCTTTCCACACGGCGTCCTCGACCACGTCATCCGGTCCCCATACCCAATCGCCCTCCACATCGCGATCATTTGCCGCAATCCACAATAAAGATATTCCTATAAAAATGATTTAAATATTAATTGTGCCAAAACGCCCATTATACCAGATTAGCTCGCCACTGTATACAGAGTATTTCTACACATTGCCATTTAAATCCTCTCAGTAGTTTATCAAGAGGAGCAGTTTAATCGTTTTATTTACGAATAGCCATAATTATAAAAAAATGTGGATGTATCTTGTGTCGTTAATGTCTTGCATAAAAGTTTCGTTAAAGGTAGGTTTCGCCCAATGAAATATAAAGTTTACGAATTTGAAATTTATCCTGTTAATAGATATAATCTTCAGATCTTTTTCGATGCATACAGCGAACAATATGGGTGGTATGAACAAATAAAAAAAATAAGGCAATCATTTCGATGTTGTGTCTTTAGCAATTAATAATTTGGCATAACATTGTACACGTGTCTTTCAAAATAAAGATTAAACAGAAATGTAGCAATCTAACGCTGTCCTCAGATCATGATGTTCGACTAAAACAAAATTATGATAAAAAATCTGTCATTAATTTCACATCGATATTGCTGATTATTACTTGAATACGTGATAGTAAAACTCAGAAAAAAATATAGAGATCGAATTATCCAAAGGAATCTGCTTCATTTAAGTATCCAGATAAAAAGTTGCATGAATTGCAATTGCATACACAAAAAATAAGAGTCTTTTTCTTTATTTAGTATGATTTCGCTATAATTGTCAAAAGTATAGAAGATACTTAGTTTACATGTAGTCTCTATTCTCCGATTAAATCAGATATTGGATTCTGATACTGGCGGAGATATATATTATACATGTAACAGAAGACTATTTTGTTGGTATTTTCGCTATACACAATTGTTGATGTTGGCGTTGTTAGTGTCCTTCTCGAGTACTGCCCGCGCAGGGCTGACACGCCTCGAACGGAAAACAATATTGAGCGGTATTTCAACACAAGCAAATAAAGACTTAATAAATATCAATATTAAACAGTTTAGTTTAATTACATCACACATTATCGTATGTTTTTTTCGCTCGATGGCAATACACCTTACACCGAAACAGTTTATGGCTTTGCCATATATTTACATGTATAAAAACACTTCACTTTGCCGTGAACCTCAGAAATCTTTGAAAAAAATTACTGGACTGTACGTTTACTAAATTTTAAAATATAAAAACAGGGTGGACAAGGTTGTCCTTTTCAAAACTGCTCACGGTTAGATAATGTAATGTAGCGGCTTATAAATAATTTGTATTTTACGTGAAATATATGTTGTGCCATTGTCCTGTTTGAACTGAAAGTACCTGTCATTTTTTGTTATGAGGCCCTATAAATATATAGAGGTGTGTAGTACATGTATTAAGCGGGAATGGGGACGCGTGTGTACAAGGTAAAACTATGATGTCCTTTTTTACGCGGATATGATGGGATAGGTGGGGTAAATTTGTCAATGAATAATAAATTGAATATATTATGTGTAGTCTTCTTATTATTTTGGCTCATTTTCTTGTCAACCTATATTTGCTCTTGTCGATATATCCTATCAAATGTTACAAGTCTGTGTTCAGAGTTTTAATTTACCAACAAATGTCAAAGCAACAAAATCGAACCTGGTTTGACGCACTAAGCTGATGTGTCGACTTGCATGCAAACGTGACACGTATCGCTCCTGTTACAAATATTTGTTAATAAAAGTAATTGTAGTAATGCAACAACAAGTTGTATTTGTGAAATATAGTTCATGAATACGTGCGATGCACTGTAGATACAGACAAATCAGTATGACTTACTGAACATAACAATTTTACAGCGCAGAACATGACGATTAGAATGAGAACTTTTTCATTATATCAGGGTATGTCATATATTGTATATTATATACAGATACATTTCTTTCCACTTATCAATTTAACAAAACGGCACATAGCGCGACGGTTGAAAGTATTCATAATTGTAAATACCGCAACACCGCCCCCCCCCCCCTAAAATTTCCCGCTGCCGCTTTATTGAGCGCTAACCAAATGAGTTCAGTATTAGGAATTTATTGGTTCATAGTTTTAATTTTACAGTTCACTACCAGAGTAACATTTCAAAATAATTACCTACCTCTACTCTGCATCTGTGACTCCAGGAAATTATGGATGCTGGCGTTATATATCCTCACAAGTGTGGAATCCATATTTCTGCAAAAAACCTTAAAAATGGTATAAAATATGTGTATTGATAATTTTATCGCACTGTACTAAACTGCAATAAAGACACATTTGTAGTTTTATCAATTCTAGGAAACAAATCGGAAGAAGATAAATATTAATGTGTGTCGTTAACCGACATGTCAACTTCACTAAACAATGGTATTTACAGTCCAGCAGATTAGCATAAGAATTGTGCACTTTGTGGTAAAAGCAGCAAATTTGACACAGTTATTCTAAAAGATATATCGATTAATTTGAGCGATGGGGCATTCTGCATATGTCACGTGACCAAGATGGTGGCCATTTTGAATAATGGTCGCCTCCCCACGTCTATTTCATCAACATCTGTTATTCTCGTTCACATTTTTGATGTTTTTGTTGCTGTTAAATACTTACAAATGATTGATATAGTTATTTACACACAGATATATGAAAAATAATAAATACAAGTAAAAAAAAAAGAATTTAAAAAAAAAAATCTGAAATGAAAAACGTGATAAGAAAATATGTATTTACCTACAATATTACATACCTGTTTTGGTCAAAAATGATTTTTTTTTGTTCTAGGTTGTGAGAGAACTCTTTATCGGTGATTTCTCTAAGCAAAATTATCTTTTTCTGAAAACAATATCCTTATAAACATTCGTATTGATGGCTTTGAAAAATCAAGATGGTAAATCCTTTGTATATGATTCAATATTTAAAAAAAAAAAAAACCAAAAAAAAAAAAACCGTATTCTTGTTTGTTCTTAATCAATCAAAGATTTTATGTTAGCCTTGACCATCTTATGTGAGACGAACATTTCATACACTTGGTAACTCCAAAAGTAGTTTTAAATAGGCCTATTGTTAAATCATCACAAAATCAAGTCACATTTAGTCAACATCTGTACAAAATTTGGTGCTTTTACCGTCTTGTGCATAATTATTCTGCAAACCGGAGTTATCTGCTATACTATTAGTACGATCCTCTCCCCGAAACTCTAGGCAGATCTTGCAACAAATTTGAAGGTCCCGCAATGTGTCACCTCATGGATTACCGCAATTGCGCACCTTCCCTTACGTAATAAGCAACCAATGCAAAAAGTCGTATCAGTGATCTATGGATTGAGGAAATGATAGTGCCCTTTGAGACCAACTCCATCACGAGATCGAAATATATCATTGTATGTTTAGTTTAACTTCATGAAACAGAAAGTATGCAGTATTCACTTAAAATATTAGTGTGGAGAGAAAGGTATCCAATTATTTCATTAAGCTTGAACGAATAACTTAACAAGAGGCCCAGAGGGCCTGTATAGCTCACCTGGTTTGTAATGCCAAGTAATGTTCTGAATACAGGTTCATTGTTTCTTTTCTGAAGGAATTTTAATATTAACCTCTGAGTCCCCTATTGGGTCCCACCCCTCCTGCCCCCAGGGGGTCAGAGCCAAAGTTCTGTTCCCCTTCCCCCAAGGATGTTTATGGCCAAATTTGGTCACAATCCAAGCAAAACTCTAGGACAAGTAGCGATTTATAGGATTTACCTCTATTTCCCCTATTGGGCTCCACCTCTCCTGCCCCCAGGGTGTCAGAGCAGAAAATTTATACAAGTTCTGTTCCCCTTCCACCCAGGGTGTTAGTGGCCAAATTTGGTTACAATACGTGCAGAACTCTATGACTAGTAGCGATTTAAAGGATTTACCTCTATTTCCCCTATTGGGCCCCGCCCCTCCTGCCCCTGGGAGATCAGAGTCAAAATTTATACAAGTTCTGTTCCCCTTCCCCCAAGGATGTTTTTGGCCAAATTTGGTTACATTCCATTCAGAACTCTATGACTAGTAGCGATTTAAAGGATTTACCTCTATCTCCCCTATTGGGCCCCGCCCCACCTGCCCCCGGGGGACCAGAGCCAAAATTTATACAAGTTCTGTTCCCCCCTCCCCCAAGGATGTTTGTGGCCAAATTTGGTTACATTACATGCAGAACTCTATGACTAGTAGCGATTTAAAGGATTTACCTCTATTTCCTTATTGGGCCCCGCCCCTCCTGCCCCCGGGGGGGTCAGAGCCAAAATTTATACAAGTTCTGTTCCCCTTTCCCCCAAGGATGTTTGTGGCCAAATTTGGTTACAATCCATGGAGAACTCTATGACAAGTAGCGATTTAAAGGAAATGTTGACGGACAGACGGACGCCGACGGACGACGGACGCCGCGCCGTGACATAAGCTCACCTCCTTCGGGCCAGGTGAGCTAAAAATACTAATTCGTCTGCTCTTGTTTTTTAATTGAGGAAAAACACTATTCGTCAGCGATGGAGCATCTGATTGTAGGACGTGAATATAATCAACCAACCCATCAACAAAGTAGGACGTGACCAATTAATTGTGGTCATGCTTAGCACTCGGCAAGTTTACCTTACATTTAAGGCGTAGAATGGTACATGCTATCCAGAAGGATCTTTGCACTCTTTGACATCATGGTCCATAGAAAGACCCGTATTGCTTTAAATTAACTGTTAACGGACGCCGCGCCACATCATAAGCTAACCAGTCATTCAGTCCAGACTTAAACTGATTGCATACAATTTGAACCATACATTATTGATATACATTTGTTCTAGAGTTGTGCTACATAATGATTAGCCATTCATTAGTACTTTTAATGGAAAGTTAACAATGCACTCCAGAAAGTCTAGACAGTTAAAAAATGATTTATGCCATTTATTTGGTAGTCTGTATGAAATATTGATATACGTATTGAATATCATGCCTCTAAATGATATGACAATAAATTAAAATTTAATTTCATGTGACCTTGCGATTTTGAATGAAACTTTTTTTCATGAAAGTGAATGCATATTGTGCTAATATTCTTTACTTAGGCATTTAAAATACACAACGGAAGACCTATTGTAGTTTTATAAACAAGTATAACGAAAACCCAGTGGCCTATAACAACCACAATTGTCGCATGTAATAACGTTTCAGTAAATGAGCATACTTAAATGGTGGGTAAAGAACAATCTAAATTATAAAATGGAAAGTTTACAATGCTGTTGTCGGCTGTCTTTCCTCCTCCTTCAAAATGGTAGCATTTGTGATTCAAAGGTACCCAGTCGGTAGCCGAGCATTCATCTGCAACAATATAACATGACATTTATTGTTGGTGTGGCTAAGGTAATGTAGAGCCGTATTTTTATATTTAAAACATCAAGAACAAACTTGGCTACACAGTAATAGTTGGAATAAAATGTAGAATATTGATATACATGTAAAACCGTATCTGGTGCTGCGTGGATGCTCTAAACGCTTCGAGTGGTAAAATAGGTTTCAGTAAAGAACATTGAGAGCTATGCAACCTACAGTATGAGTTTGATAATGCATTCGTCATCTGCTATCTGGAAATCAGAACTAATAAGAGAAATGTAAATACTCGCATCATTGGAATGATCATTTTGATATTTACTCATTCAATTTCTGTTCATGTATCCCGGAATACAAATGTAGATGTTCACACTCGACTGTGTTATGCATTTTTATGTATTTCATCATGGACGTAGATGACGCGTATAAATCATTGATAGCTTGTTAAGAAAAACCAAGTAAAATTGTAGCATTTTGAATTCGGTCGATGCATGTATTTATTGACGTCCTCGGTCGAAATTTTTTCTTTGATCAACAGTAATATGCATCATCCTCATCAAATTGCTATAATCATATATTGTTTACATTCAAATTGCCATGTAGTAGATTACAAGAGGCCCAGAGGGCCTGTATCGCTCACCTGGTTTGTAATGCCAAGTAATGTTCTGAATACAGGTTCATTGTTTCTTTTCTGAAGGAATTTTAATATTAACCTCTAAATCCCCTATTGGGCCCCGCCCCTCCTGCCCCCGGGGGACCAGAGCCAAAATTTATACAAGTTCTGTTCCCCTTCCCCAAAGGATGTTTGTGGCCAAATTTGGTTACATTCCATTCAGAACTCTATGACTAGTAGCGATTTAAAGGATTTACCTCTATTTCCCCTATTGGGCCCCGCCCCTCCTGCCCCTGGGGGATCAGAGCCAAAATTTATACAAGTTCTGTTCCCCTTCCCCCCAAGGATGTTTGTGGCCAAATTTGGTTACAATTCATGTAGAGCTCTAGGACAAGTAGAGATTTAAAGGATTTACCTCTATTTCCCCTATTTGGCCCCGCCCCTCCTGCCCCTGGGGGGTCAGAGCCAAAATTTATACACGGTCTGTTTCCCCCTCCCCCAAGGATGTTTGTGGCCAAATTTGGTTACATTCCATTCAAAACTCTATGACTAGTAGCGATTTAAAGGATTTACCTCTATTACCCCTATTGGGCCCAGCCCCTCCTGCCCCCGGGGGACCAGAGCCAAAATTTATACCAGTTCTGTTCCCCTTCCCCCAAGGATGTTTGTGGCCAAATTTGGTTACATTCCATTCAGAACTCTATGACTAGTAGCGATTTAAAGGATTTACCTCTATTTCCCCTATTGGGCCCCGCCCCTCCTGCCCCTGGGGGACCAGAGCCAAAATTTATACAAGTTCTGTTTCCCCTCCCCCAAGGATGTTTGTGGTCAAATTTGGTTACAATCCATGCAGAACTCTAGGACAAGTAGCGATTTATAGGATTTACCTCTATTTCCCCTATTGGGCCCCGCCCCTCCTGCCCGGGGGGGGACAGAGCCAAGATTTATACAAGTTCTGTCCCCCTCCCCCAAGGATGTTTGTGGCCAAATTTGGTTACAATCCATGCAGAACTCTATGACTAGTAGCGATTTAAAGGAAATGTTGACGGACGGACGGACGGACGGACGACGGACGGACGGACGGACGGACGACGGACGCCGCGCCATGACATAAGCTCACCGGCCCTTCGGGCCAGGTGAGCTAATAATGGTTAACTCGAATAACCCGACAGATACATAATGTCATGTACAATGTAAATGTAATTATGTTCAAATGATTGATACCTTGGTTCAGACAGACGTAACTGCCACTATCGATGCCAACACAAACGTCCTTCTCTGAACATGAGCCGCAATTGTGACTGACACTCTGTAAAAGTAGTGGATAGTATTGTTATCCATAAGTTGATTTTCGTAGTTACACATATCTTGCCACTATTATGTTTTCGTATTAATTAAACATTGTCATAAAGGTATCAACCTTTTCTAAATGATAGAACATATATCCCATTGAAAATATCGACTTATTTCTAATGTCCAACCCAAACTAAGATCCCGCGCGCTTACATCCGGGCCATCGAGAATGATTTGCACAAGTTTTATAACTTGTTTCGTAATCGATGAAAAATAAATAAAGTTTATATTATATAACTAATAAATTAACAAAAACATCGATCATGGCAGCGTTACATGGAAAACAAGAGGCCCAGAGGGCCTGTATCGCTCACCTGTTTTTTTTTAGTAAATCTGTAATTTAGTAATTAGTGATTAAAAAATCACAAAGACAAATTGACCCCACGATTTGTTTAATTTTGAATCCCAACAATATAATAATGCAACACCGAGCCAATATTTATCACATACCGCACCCCTTGACGACATTTTGCTATGTAAAAGAAGCGTTTCAACGTGCGTAAATAGCGTAGCCTGGTTTGTGCGATTAGCCCCGGTGGTATAGGGCGAATGGGGTATTACCAAACCATAGCTATGGAATTTGATTTAGGTCATTTCACATAATTATGCACCTACATATAATTTGGTAACATATCTTTAGTAAAACCCTGGCCGAGACACACCAAAGTCTATAAAAGTGGTAGTTTCTTCTCCTGCTTAGCGCTCAGCATAACGGGAGTGGGACGACTGGTTTGCCCGTTGTCAGTATAATGTGACCGGGTGGGGTGTGTTGCCTGGTGTCTTCGGCGGCATGCTTCAGTGATATAGCACTATAAAAAGGGCAACAGTTCCACTATACAAGAAGACACAACACGAATATACCGCAGTCTCAAAAAAACACGCACCTCGCACAACATACACGCAACACACCGCATACATGGGAGGCCCTCCTTACATGACCATAGCTGTTAATAGGACGTTAATGAATCAAACAAACAAACAAACAAACAAATAATTCAGGAACATCGTCTTTAAAGTCCATATAGGAAATTAATTCTTATCTAGGAAGTTGTTTTTCAATCATTGCCTGATATCACTTTGGAATCGTGATGTTTACGCTATCCCTGCTTCCTGGAATTTACCATACTCGGGATATTCTTTAAACACATACTACTACACTACACGACACAATCCACACTCTACTCAGGACATATCTACAGACACCAACACTCGGAAGCATGGAAATAATTTTATGAACATGCACTTTAGTAGACGGTGAACTATTACTGTAATTGCCGTCAGGATGTATAGGGCTATGCAGTCCTTTATCCAATATACTAGGTATGCATATTGGATCTAATAAAACCATACAACTAAGAGTCAACGCCTTTCATCATCATTATTCATCAACGACAACTACCAACAATGAAAGTCAACAAACATAACATAATTGTATTACATGAATATAATGTTGGTGTTGTGTGTTGTATTGTTGAGTGAATTTTAGACGAGTAGAAGTCAAATGCAGGATTGTAGTTTCAGCACTTTATTCTTCGATACCAGGAAGCAGGAATGGCGTCACATCACGACTCCAAAGTGATATCAGGCAATGATTATGTGCAATGACCTAAATCAAAACTTCATAACTATGGCCTGGTAATACCACACAACATTTTTAGCTCACCTGGCCTGAAGGGCCGGTGAGCTTATGTCATGGCGCGGCGTCCGTCGTCGTCCGTCCGTCCGTCCGTCGTCCGTCCGCCAACATTTCCTTTAAATCGCTACTAGTCATAGAGTTCTAGATGGATTGTAACCAAATTTGGCCAGAAACATCCTTGGGGGAAGGGGAACAGAACTTGTATAAATTTTGGCTCTGACCCCCAGGGGGCAGGAGGGGCGGGGCCCAATAGGGGTAATAGAGGTAAATCCTATAAATCGCTACTTGTCCTAGAGTTCTGCATGGATTGTAACCAAATTTGGTCAGAAACATCCTTGGGGGAAGGGGAACAGAACTTGTATAAATTTTGGCATTGACCCCCTGGGGGCAGGAGGAGCGGGGCCCAATAGGGGAAATAGAGGTAAATCCTATAAATCGCTACTTGTCCTAGAGTTCTGCATGGATTGTAACCAAATTTGGCCAGAAACATCCTTGGGGGAAGGGGAACAGAACTTGTATAAATTTTGGTTCTGACCCCCTTGGGGCAGGAGGGGCGGGGGCCCAATAGGGGTAATAGAGGTAAATCCTATAAATCGCTACTTGTCCTAGAGTTCTGCATGGATTGTAACCAAATTTGGCCAGAAACATCCTTGGGGGAAGGGGAACAGAACTTGTATACGTTTTGGCTCTGACCCCCAGGGGGCAGGAGGGGCGGGACCCAATAGGGGTAATAGAGGTAAATCCTATAAATCGCTACTTGTCCTAGAGTTCTGCATGGATTGTAACCAAATTTGGCCAGGATAAAAAAATCCTAAATAAATAAACGACATGTTCAACAGATCGAGCTACAAAAGAAAATAACGGGGATGGTGTTTAAAATTATCCCTAATTCTCAACAGAAAACCGTACAAGACTGAAGGATATTAGCTTAATACTAACAAAAAGCGTGTGGTGTAATACATCACTCTATCAAACAAGAAGGGCAGAAGGGCCTCTCGTATCGCTCCACCAGGTTCTTTGTAATGCCAAGTGAATGTTACTGAATACAGGTTTCAGTGTTTCTTTTCCTGAAGGAGAATTTTATCAGACTAACCGTCTAAAGTCCCCTCATTGGGGCCCCCACCACCCCCTCCACACCAAAGTGCTGGCAGGGCGGCCAGAGCCCCAAAATAGTTAGACAGCTGTTCGTTTCTCACCAAGGAGGTTGTGTGGCAAATATGTGGTTACAATCTTAGCAGAAACTTAAGGTCAAGTAGCGATATATTGAATTTCGGCTCTATATTACCTAGCATTGGGCCCCCACCTCCTGCTGCCCCCGGAGGCGTCCAGTGATCCCAGAAATTTTATCTACAAGTTCCTGTTCCCCCCTCCCCCCACAGGATTGTTGTTGGGCCCACTTGGTCTTACATGACCATTCATGAACATCCTATGACCTAGTAGACGAGTTGAAAGGATATTACCTCTATTTCCCCTTTTGGGCCCCCCCCTCCTGCCCGCCCGTGCGGTCCGCAAGCCCCAAGAATTTCTATTACCAGATTCTCGGCCGTGTTCCCCCATTCCCCCAAGCATTTTTATGCGTTGGCCAAATTTGGTTACTATTACCTTTCAATACTCTTATGACTAGTAGCTGATTTAAAGGATTTTACCTCTATTTTCCCACTCTTCGGGCCCCGCCCCTCCTGCCCGTACCCCGGGGACCAGAGTGCAAAAACTGTTATACCAAAGATCTCTGTCTCTTCTGCCTTCGCGGATTGTGCGTGCCAAAATTCTGGTTACATTCCATTCAGAACTCGACGACTGTAGCCGATAATCAAAGCGATTTCCCTATAATTCCACCTATTTGCGACCTCGCCGCCCCTCCTGCACCGGGTGGGGCCGAGCCTCAAAAATTATACAAGTTCTGTTCCCATTCCTACGCGAACCTGTATGTGGCCAATTGTTGCATTACATTCCATGTCAGAACACTAACGATCTGGTAGCGAACTTTAAACAGGATTTACCATCAATTTCCCCTATTTAGGCCCCGCCCCCCACCCTCGATCCCCCAGGGGGGAGTCTGGAGCCCCCTCTTTGATACAACGTTCTGTGTTCCCCTTCCCACGATTCTGTTCTGTGGACCAAATATGTGTTACATTCTAACTTCAACACACTATGACTCAGCTAGCTGATTTAAAGGATTTACCTCTATTTCCCCTATATGGAGCCCCCCCCTCCTGCCCCCCGGGGGGTCAAGAGCCAAAAGTTAGATACCAGATCTGTCTCCCCCTCTCACCCCAAGGTCATCGTTTTGTGGCCAAAATCTATGGTTAACAATCAATAGGAACTCTATGACTCTTATGGGATTTACAACGGAGACAATGTTGACTGACAAGACGGACGACGGACGGAACGGACGGACCAGGACGGACGACGGACGAACGACGAACGAGACGTCTGCGGGATGACATATCCCAAGCTCACGCACTGCCTATCGGGAGAGGTGAGCTACAAATTATGAACAGAAATGATGAGCATATAGAGAAACGTTCTGTAACGTCGACGCATCTAAAAGATAATTATGAACAGACTGTATGAGCATCAAGAGAAAGTGTGAAGCTGAGCATCTCTACGCTCAAGGACAAATATGAACAACAATGATGAGCATAGAGAAAGTGTAAAAGCTAGCATCTAAAAAGAAAAATATGAACCACGAAAATGATGAGACATAGAGAACGAGATGTAAAGCAAGCATCTCACCTCTAAAAGAAAATATGAACAGAACATGATAGCATCAGAGAGACAAAGTGTAAAGCAAGCATCTAAAAAAAATCATGAACACAAATAGATGAGCATAGAAACACGTGTAAAGCAAACGCATCTAAAAGAAAATAATGAACAAGAAATGAAGAGCATAAAGAAACCAAAAACCAGAAACTTTTAAAGATGAAATATGAAAATGATGAGGAATATTTCTGACAATATAAAAGAGTCTGAGTGACTTAGCTTCAAGGAGATGAAAAGAATGAAACAGAAGCACATTTATAATAGATTTTGTGCTACAGCACCGTCATTATAGGACAGATGATACAGCGACTCTCCTGCTCATTGTCTGTCTCTGTGAGTCTCTCTAGTTTGTTATTGTTACACATGCTTTTTGTTTGTTTGGCTTTTTGAGTTTTTAGGACCCTTACGAGCAAACTACGGTCATTTAGGGACCAAACTACCAGTCAAGCATTATTATCTAAGGATAAAAGAGTCAGGGTAAATGACAAAAGGCACGGCAGGGCCAGGGACATAAAACAAGTGGATGTATGACAGAACGTTTACATGATAAACACACAAAGGCACTCTTGCATGAGGAATAAATATAGTTATGGGCTAAGAATACCCGTAGAATACTCATGCACACCCCCTAAATTGATGAAACGAATGACCATGTTGAGTTGATCACGATGATATGATGAGAAAAAAACGTTTATAGTATTTTATCTAAAATTCGATTTCTTTAGAGATAAATAAAAGACCAGAACTGCTCCTGACTCACGGCATCGACCACAATGTGCTAGTGCATGTCGCGACGACATCGTAGTGCCATATCTCAGCGTATGTTGCTTAAAAATATTAATACCGTGCACTAAAATTATGCTCCACTAGTGAGACGGAGTATCACATGCATATGGCATGTTGTTGAGGAAATCCTCTCGAGACCTTCCCCTCTCCAACGTAGATACGAAAGTCGTAAAAAATATGTGTCGTCCTGTTCCGGAGCCCAGAGAGTCAAATAATTGCTTCTCATGCGTCTCTTCTCGACTGGACCGTATTATCTGATTAACGTGTATAGGTTGAGTTTTACACTGTTTTCATTGTTTGCGTTTCCGGTTATGAACCACCTATGTTTAGTCCCACTGGTGTTTGATGGACTGACTGAAATGAAGGGTCAAGATGCTCGGTGTAGTATGGTAGTTTCAATATTTTGTTGCTGCTAGGGCGAAGAGAAGTCTTAGCTGCCTTTACTCAGCCTGTTTCATTCCCCCCTTTATACTATACCCACGGAGCTGGGAATCCAGACGATAAGTAATTTGAGTTTTAGAAGATACACTCGTAAATGTTCGGATTAAAATACTTTTGTTCCGAGTAATTGACCTAGGGATATTTGATTTCAAAGCTCCTTAAGGAATCCGAACGCGCAAGTCTGCACAGATGATTGCCTGTTTCAATGCAGTGTTCTACGCGTGTGGTACAAGAGCATGACCGATTGCACAAGCTTCGCAAGAGAAAATGGAGTCAACATCTTGAGGAAGTTGGTATGCGAGGGAACCGTGATATATGATCGTACTGTCATGCATTGCCAGTGGCCCAACTTTAACACCGATCTTTTGCGCCGTCAGTGTAGATCATTAACGAATAATCAGAGGAAAGTTTGCTGATGCACCGTCCGAATGGAGGCTTCTAAGTACATCGGGCTAATGCACACTGGCGAACTTTGACCCTCTCATGTAACGATAAACATTGACTATCAGAGTGTTAGACAACTGCAGCCATGTAGGTACTCCGATATGGTGTCTTCGTCAATGGCGTCGAAATTTTAGTTTTTAGGTTCTGCACAAAACTTTCAGTGCAAGATAGTTGCCATGCCAAAATGTTGGTTTGGGAGCTTTGATTGTTTGTCTGGAACTTATGTCCTGGTGTTGTGCGATTAAATAGAACTAGATGCGGAATGCGCGGGTATTTGGGATTGGATTTCAGTTTGTAGGCAGCCTACTGTAAAGGTAGTGCATTGTCACACGGTCTGCAACGCCAATCAGAATGGGAACAGAAAACACCTGATAGACAATATTCAGCGCCTTCGAAGCACTTATCACTTCAGTGATGCTTTTTATGTTGTGGAACAAAGGAAAGTTTCGACGATCTACTATATAATCCAAGACATTTCGTTTGATTCCAACTTACTGGAGGCTAAATTTAATTTCCATATGAGTGTGAGGTTCTGGCTCGGTTTGAAGTGAGGTTTTCGTTTTTGACAGAAATGCATGCAGACCAGTTTTTTTGAGCTTGAAAAATCTAAAGCCATTTTTCGTCAGCCCATATTTTGTAATGTTGGCCTAAACATGTGTTGTAGTTGTCGTTCTATAGTGTGCATGTCTTTTTGATCTGTAACAGATCAAGAAATCATCCACAAATGGGAGACCCTTCTAGTAGATTGACCAAGACATTTGGTTATGCTTTGTTAATTTTTAAGCCAAAAAGTGTGACAGACAGGATACCACCCTGAGGGGACACCCAACTCTCCTGTTTTTGTTGTTTCTGAATAAGTTGAACCCGTTGCGAACTTTGAAAATGCCTGTGTCAGATAAAAAATTGAAATAAACTTTGGCAAATTACCACGTATACCGATATCATACAGATCGTTCATGATTCCATATTGCCAAGTTGTGTCGTATGCCTTTTCAAGGTCAAAGAATACGGCCACAAGAGGTTCTTTCTTGTGCAATTGCTTCTCGTATAAATGTTTCTAGTCTAACTAAGTGGTCTACCGTTCCCCTGCAGGTTTCTAAAGCCGCTTTGCAAAGGACTTAAATATTGTTTGATCCAGGAACCAAACTAGATCTAGTATTTTCTCATACGTTCTAGAGTTTTACAAATACAACTCGTCAATGAAATAGGACGATAGTTATTGACATCAGTAGCATCTTTCCCGGGCTTCGGAAGGTGTATAATAGTAGATTCCTTCCAAGACTCGGGAATTTTGCCAGAAGAGTAAACTTGGGTATAAATATAGTTTAAAAGAACATTTAGTGAAGATTCTAGGTAATTGATTTTTAAAAACAGTATATGGAATTTTCGTCTGGTTGCAGCTCGCCGAGACAATTTCCGTTATCTCGAAAGGCCTATTGTAACTTTCAGTATTGGGAGGATTTAAAATTTTAGACGTCTCTTTTCCTTCTCTTTTTTATATTTTTGGAATTTTTTTTGGAACTGATTTTTGTCCGATGAAAAGATCGTTCAGCCGAAATTTGTTAGCCAACAAGGCGTCAGGCTAATTCGGGTTTTAGTAGAAAAGATTTTATTTTTTGTTTAATGAGGGGTGGGGAGGATGGTTGTTAGTTTTTCTTTTCCCATAATATTTTGCCAATCATTTCCCAACTATTTCTTCGAAGCATGTATTGGAGTTTAATTTTTATAAAGTACTCTTGTCCAAAGTACTCTTCTTAGTCGGACCTTAATAGCAACTCTTCGAGCCTTTAGCGTACTCCATATTTTAAAATTGTTCTTAGTTTGGGAGGACGGTTGGCGAAGCCAAGTACCGCCTCAGAAAGCTGCATTTTCTACCAGATCTATTGATAAATGATATCATTTGAGAGAAGGAACTTCGTTATGTTGTGGCACGGATTTTGGTTATGGTTTTGTAGCGATAGAATGTGAGCGCTTCTGTGAACAATGTTATAATGGGGTCATCAAGGTTCAAAAAATTATCCTCGATGAGCTCCTTGGCGACATAAGGTTTTAAACTGAGGCCCAGTCCGCCTTTTGTAGATTTCCAACGAGGAATAGTAATATCTCTCTAATATCTGCTTTCATACCCAGAAAGGGACATGCTATTTATGGAACGAGACACAAGGAGGAGAGAGGGATGTAATCAGGTAGGATCATGTGTCTTAAAAAATAGATAGCGTAGTCAAACAACACAAAGTCAAAAGAAATAACTTTCTATTACGATACTTGTGGGGGCCAAAAACAGAAACCAATTCATGGCCAGTGGTCTTCTACTATGCCATATTTAAGGAACATCAGCATATTGAAGAAGATCAATCAGCAGCCGAGCATGCCAAGAAGAAACACAGATATCCGTCCCAACGTCAGTGGGCAAACTGTCATTAGCATGGCTCGACGGGAACAAGCAATACATTGTCACTTCCTATTTGACTTTCATGATTTAGCTCTGAAATCTGGGATTGCACAATAATATAAGAAAGTGGAGGTTTCTGAGTGGACGAGTGAATTGGCTCAACATAAGTGGATCCAAATTCGTCAAGAAACGCCAGACTCATTGTTTGTTTAAATTATGCATTTGATCCTGCAGTTTTTAGAGATTCGTAGTCATTAGAGGACGTTTGCAGGGGCCCAAACAGATGTTCTACTGACCAGCTGCTTTTGCGGCAAAAAGACCAATCTCGATAGCAAAGATAAGAATGTTTGTATGTCTCTCAGTCGGTCAAAAAAATTATTCCAGTGGACATTTCATGGGTATTAAAATTCACTGGACTACTATTGTAAGCTTTTGCACGGGTCAACTAGATGTTATTGAGGAAGAGAAGATGTATAAACGAAGGTTGATAAAATACAACCAGAATGCGGTGTTGTAAGAAATAAAAACATGATGATGAGTATGATCAAGGTGTAGAATTTTTTCTCAATGCCAATGGAATTAATTATTCATAATTTGTAGTAACCATTTAACAAATCATTTAAAAATGTTTTTGGAATTTAAGTAATTAGATTTTGAAATAGGTAAGTGCCACTCACTTTCTACATACTCTTTAATGTTTTGATTACCTAATACTTTCTAACTTGAGAAAATTCCTTAAACTCGATTCTTATATATCTTCAAAAATATTGGATAACTATTTTTCTTGTACTTAAATATAAAATATGGAAAACCTTTCCTGCAATTAATGTTTTCCATAAAACATCTGTGTTTATGTGACATGAAGGATCTGCAGAGAGAAGTTAGAACTTTTTATTATTATAAACTGTTTGTGATTAGAAAACCTGAAAAGCTCTTGTGATTCCAGCTTCCAGTTGTAGGAGTTTCAATGATGGAATCCTGTCATCATAGAAAATACTTTAACGATCTTTCGGACACCATTACTAAACTTGGTTTGGCCCAAAGTCCAGCAGGATATGGAATGCTGATGAAAAAGGATTCCAAATGGAACAACACTCGCCAGTGTTCTGTTTGTGCTGAAGAAAGGGATCAGGAGTCTCTCCTGGCAGAACATCTAACTCCAGGGAGTCCATTTCAACACTGGCATGCGTCAATGCAAGCAGGAGCAGCTATGCCGCCACTGTGTGTGGTTAGAGGGAAGACACGCAGACTCCCTGGATTCCTTTTGCCACCGACAAAGCACCAGCTGGAAGCTGTGTGGACCTGGCAGGAAAAGGCGTGGATGACAGATATATTCTAGGGCAGAAACTGGTTTTAACGATGTGTTTTTAAAAGCACTGTGGACCCTGAAAGGCCACAATCTGCTTATTTTAGATTCTCACAGCAGCCACGAGCGCGTCCTTGGTCCCTACTAGAAGAGTGCCAAATCTGAAAATATCCCATGTGTTTGCTTTGCCTCACATCAAACTCACACAGGATTACACAGCCGTTAGTAGAAATGTCCGCTTTTGGCCCTTTGTCCTAGGCGTACAATAGGGCATGTACCTCAATTTGATGTCTGGCTTCGCATACATCACAAATTTGTAAGTTAAAGCGTGGCCGGAATTTTTGGCCAGCTGCATTGGAAGATGCTTGTGACATTGCCACAACATTCTAAGGTGGTTTTTTCCGTGCTGTGGTATTTTCCCCTTTCAATTCAAATCAGCTGTCAGCAGCTGGACCCTTTGAGCTGGCATCTTCTCAGTCGAGCTCTTCTCCATCTGGATTGAGCTCTTCTCCATACTGTCTGAATCTAGCTCTTCTCCATCTGCCCTTCAGTGAGCTCTTCTCTGTATCCCTCAGTCAAAGCTCTTCTCTGTCTGTCCCTCATTCGAGCTTCTTCTCATCTATGTTCTGGCTCTTCTCATCCTTTTTGAGCTTCTTCTCAATCCTTCCCTCAGCCAAGCTCTTCTCGGTCTGTTGCTGGATTTGAGCTCATTATCTGTTGTTGCTGGATTGAGCTCATTCTCTCAGTCTGTTGGATTGAGATATTGGATTGAGCTCTTCTCAGTCTGTTGCTGGAGTGAGCTCTTCTCAGTCTGTTGCTGGATTGAGCTCTTCTCATTGGATTGAGCTCTTCTTCTGCTGGATTGAGCTCTTCTCTTGGTTCTGTTTGCTGGTAGTCTCTTCTCAGGGGGGGTTTTCTGTTGCTGATTTGAAGCTCTTCTCAGTCTGTTTGGATTGAGCTCTTCTCAGTCTGTTTGCTGGATTGAGCTCTTCTCAGTCTGTTGCTGGATTGAGCTCTTCTCAGTCTGTTGCTGGATTGAGCTCTTCTCAGTCTGTTGCTGGATTGAGCTCTTCTCAGTCTGTTGCTGGATTGAGCTCTTCTCAGTCTGTTGCTGGATTGAGCTCTTCTCTGTCTGTTGCTGGATTGAGCTCTTCTCTGTCTGTTGCTGGATTGAGCTCTTCTCAGTCTGTTGCTGGATTGAGCTCTTCTCAGTCTGTTGCTGGATTGAGCTCTTCTCAGTCTGTTGCTGGATTGAGCTCTTCTCAGTCTGTTGCTGGATTGAGCTCTTCTCAGTCTGTTGCTGGATTGAGCTCTTCTCAGTCTGTTGCTGGATTGAGCTCTTCTCAGTCTGTTGCTGGATTGAGCTCTTCTCAGTCTGTTGCTGG
The DNA here is from genome assembly GCF_041381155.1 of Argopecten irradians. Classification (NCBI taxonomy): domain Eukaryota; kingdom Metazoa; phylum Mollusca; class Bivalvia; order Pectinida; family Pectinidae; genus Argopecten; species Argopecten irradians. Next base: position 4,522,246 of record NC_091147.1, read on the forward strand.
ATTGAGCTCTTCTCAGTCTGTTGCTGGATTGAGCTCTTCTCAGTCTGTTGCTGGATTGAGCTCTTCTCAGTCTGTTGCTGGATTGAGCTCTTCTCAGTCTGTTGCTGGATTGAGCTCTTCTCAGTCTGTATGCTGGATTGAGCTCTTCTCAGTCTGTTGCTGGATTGAGCTCTTCTCAGTCTGTTGCTGGATTGAGCTCTTCTCAGTCTGTTGCTGGATTGAGCTCTTCTCTGTCTGTTGCTGGATTGAGCTCTTCTCAGTCTGTTGCTGGATTGAGCTCAAATTCTATTCTGACTTTAGCTGAGTTGACGTCTCAACAGTCTGCTACTCAGTTGAGCTCTTCTGATCATGACCTGTCTATTTCTTTACCAATAGATGGTAATGATGATACCACTGTGCTTGCCGAAATTCTTCTGCCAAACACAAGTTCTATTCCTGTTGAGTATGAGTTGGTTACTCCAGAAGATCTGGCTAGCCTGCATGGGATAGAAATTGAGACAACTATTAGTAATATCTTCACTCCAGAAAAAAATGTAAAAAAGAAAACAAAAAATGAATCAAAAAGAAAACTAACCACACATAGATTACTCACGTCAGATGCAATTATAGAGGAAAAAAGACGAGAGAGAGATGAAAAAATGCAAAAGGAGAAACAGAAAGAGGAACGAAAGAAAGTACGAGAGTTGAAAACAGAAAGAGAAGGCTGCAGTCAAAAAGAAGTCTAACAAAAAAAATCAAATTGTGTGTTGTGTTTGTTTAGAAAATTATGACAATACAGACACCGAGAATGTGAGATGGGTGCAATGTGACAAGTGTAATGCATGGGTTCATTTTTTGTGTATCCCTATAAGGATACGTGATGATCTGGTTGGAAAATTATTTTATTGCCCAAAATGCCAGTGGCTGTCTTCTTGAATTCCTTCTTACATAATGTAGAAAATCATTCTTAATTATGTTGTTCATTCCTCACTGAATGAATGCAGTGACCTGTTTGTTTGTTTAATATTACCTATTTGTTTACAATGGGAAAAAATGTAAATGATGAGACTGAATATACTAAAATTTCCTCAATTTCATAAAAGGCGTGAAAGTAATATATCTTGGTCAAAAGACAGTGGATAAGAAAAAAAAAAACTAGTCCATTTATAATAATCATCAAATTTGTTAAAAAACTATAATTAACTTATTTGTCAAAATTTTCTTAGCTAGCCTACTTGTCCAAGACATTTTTTACAGAACATTGACAAATATAAAAAAAATAACATGAAAAATGCTGAAGTCTCACTGTGGTATCCATATCTTAGCTAATATATATAACAAATACGCGGTAATATGATTTAATCCTAATCTGAAGCACAATTTTTATTTTCATAAGCATGTAAATTTAATTTTTTTGAATTAGCTTACATATTCTTGCATGCTGTATTTAAAATCAATTTGCTGAAAAATTGCATGCATGTCTTAGTTAAAAATTAAAGGAATATCATTAAATGATATCAATATTCTGTTATGATTTGTACTTCTATGAAGAATTGTCATAAAACATGGGTTGGTGAACAGTTGAAAAAATAAAAGACTAGTAAGATTTTATGTTATGTATTGTTTGTATATAGTGAAATGTATCACATATGCTACTGCGTAGCACATTTTTTTTTTTTTTTTTTTATTTTTTTTTTTTGAAGTTTGAAGAACAAATGTCAGAATGTAGGTAAAAAGGTATAGTGGCGGTACGCCCTAACTTTACTGCATGTTTGTTTTTCAGGTATACCTTGTTTGTTTGTAACATATCATGAACTCCAAGTCATTTTTGACTTCTTTATGATAATGTTATTGTACTATTGTTCCTTAATATCATTTTGTACTAGAGCTGGTTTTCATGGTAACGTGGCGGTACGCCCACCATTTTAACTAGTGTTTCTTATGTATATTTGATACGAAAGCGTTATGTACTTATAATATATATGTATGTCTTAGTGTGTTACAGTTTCTTCTATCTATGTATGGCATGTTATTTATATGCCGCACCTTTACCCGATAAAATGAGAATTTGAGAATATTTGCAGCTAATTGGTAAAAATAAATTATACGGCCATCGATCAAAGATATGAGCCATTTTTTCGCCAATACCTTGTTGAGTCATTTTCTCTTGAGAAAACAGAGCTTGTTGGCTATGCAAGTGTGGGGGAGTTGTTTTAGAAGTGAAGTGAAAAAACTATATGTATGCCACGTGCACGTGTAGCTGCTTTAATATGGTCAAAAGTGTGCCAATGAGGTGAAAATTCTCTACGTCTGAAGAAAATTAATTTGATGCCGAAATATCAATTAACAGTTCAGCTTTAAAACTTACATTTTGTGTACATTGAAATCATGACATCCTATTGATAAATTATTTGGAAGAAGTCGCTGACTTCCAGAAAGCTTTTCTGATGTGGTCGCGATCTACCGTCTGCTCTGTTTAACGTACCCGTACCAGTTTAACCTACCTGTACCAGTTCGTCTGCTGCATGTTAAACGTAATGTGTAATGCGCATGCCCAACAGTCATATGTATGTGAGAGTGTGCTACACACGTTTGTCATGTCATATCCGTGAATAGAAACGTTAACCAGCAACAAACAAATCACTATATTACAGAAATATGGCGGGATCATAAAAATGTCGATTGCTTAATTGACTTTTTACATTAGCTCTAATTGGCTTTCATTGACATAAATTTTTACTATTATAACATTGAATGGAGCTTAGTTTAAAAAATTGAAATATTCACAAAACTTGAGTCATCCAGTCAATATTTCGTAAAATTATTCATTTACACAATTCACGCAGACGTTTAGAGACTATGACAATATTATTTAATTAGCCTACCTTTAAAAGCCCTTAATTGGTGTCCGAAATTGTAGCAGCACGTGTCTGAAGTTATAACACCCCTGACCGAAGTTGTAACGCACACATATGATGGATTACTTTAGCCTTTTGCGCTGTAAATGTCACTTTAGCGGATGCTGGTTCAGCAATAACAGAAAGCGGACTATCGGGGCTTTCGATTGATATACGATAAACAGCTGAATACAAACGTAAGATAAGTATGGAGCAAATCGTGTGTTGAAGTGTCCGAAATAACACACACTTTACCCTGCAGTAATGGGGCGATATGTTAGTGTAATCAAATACAGCTTGGAGAAAAGAAAGGGTACCAAGAATACGAATTTGTTGATGGAGTTTTAAAAGCTGTGCCAACCAGTTCATGTCTTCGAAGCGATCTGGAGGGGTGATATGAACTTTCATTATCAGCATTACAGAGAAAAGTCTCCAACTGAAATCTACAATGAATTAATTAGAGCCGTTCAACAGACCTCAGAAGACAGTTCTAATTTCTTGATGCGAGCGTTAAATCTTAAATAGCGTATTATGTTTGCGTCTCAGAAGACAGTTCTAATTTCTTGATGCGAGCGTTAAATCTTAAATAGCGTATTATGTTTGCGTCAAAAGAATCTGATTCAAAGTCGCCTCGTTATGACGTGAGCCTGGTTCAGTCAGTGTTTGAGCATTCAGTCCTTACCGGTCTCAGGAGTGAAGATATTTCGAAGAGAACAAAACAGGACGAGGATCTCATCAAGGAAATGAATGAAATTTCTGCTTGATGGAAAGAAACTCAAAATTTTGTAACCAAACTTGGCCACAAACATCCTCGGGGAAGGGGAACAGAACTTGTTTTGGCTGTGACCCCCCCCCCCCCCCCCCCCGGGGCAGGAGGGGAGTGGCGGGGCCCAATAGGGGAAATAAAGGTTAATCCTATAAATCCCTACTTGTCCTGGAGTTCTGCATGGATTGTTACCAAATTTGGCCAGAAACATCCTTTGGGGAAGGGGAACAGATATTGTATAAATTTTGGCTCTGATCCCCCAGGGGCAAGAGGGGCGGGCCCAATAGGGGAAATAGATGCATGCAGTACATATTCATATTTATATTTAAGTTTTTTAGTACATATTGTTAAAATAACATCAGAATGTGGGTCACGCATATTTTGGTATCAAGTTTACTTTGTATAGCTAAACAAGAGGCCCAGAGGGCCTGTATCGCTCACCTGGTTTGTAATGCCAAGTAATGTTCTGAATACAGGGTCATTGTTTCTTTTCTGAAGGAATTTTAATATTAACCTCTAAATCCCCTATTAGGCCCCACCCCTCCTGCCCCCAGGGGGTCAGAGCCAAAATTTATACAAGTTCTGTTCCCCTTCCCCCATGGATGTTTGTGGCCAAATTTGGTCACAATCCAAGCTAAACTCTAGGACAAGTAGCGATTTATAGGATTTACCTCTATTTCCCCTATTGGGCCCCACCCGTCCTGCCCCTGGGGGGCCAGCGCCAAAACTTATACAAGTTCTGTTCCCCCAAGGATGTTTGTGGCCAAATTTGGTTACAATCCATACAGAACTCTATGACTAGTAGCAATTTATAGGATTTACCTCTATTTCCCCTCTTGGGCCCCGCCCCTCCTGCCCCCCGGGACCAGAGCCAAAATTTATACAAACTCAGTTCTTATTCTCCCAAGGATATTTCTGGCCAAATTTGGTTACATTCCATGCGGAACTCTGTGACAAGTAGCGATTTAAAGGATTTACCTCTATTTCCCCTATTGGGCCCCGCCCCTCCTGCCCCCGGGGGGGTCAGAGCCACAATTTATACAAGTTCTGTTCCCCTTCCCCCAAGGATGTTTGTGGCCAAATTTGGTTCCAATCCATGCAGAACTCTATGACTAGTAGCGATTTAAAGGATTTACCTCTATTTCCCCTATTGGGCCCCGCCCCTCCTGCCCCCGGGGGGTCAGAGCCAAAATTTATACAAGTTCTGTTTCCCTTCCCCCAAGGATGTTTGTGGCCAAATTTGGTTACATTTCATGCAGAACTCTATGACTAGTAGCGATTTAAAGGATTTACCTCTATTTCCCCTATTGGGCCCCGCCCCTCCTGCCCCCGGGGGGTCAGAGCCAAAATTTATACAAGTTCTGTTTCCCTTCCCCCAAGGATGTTTGTGGCCAAATTTGGTTACAATCCATGCAGAACTCTATGACTAGTAGCGATTTAAAGGATTTACCTCTATTTCCCCTATTGGGCCCCGCCCCTCCTCGGTTCCGGTTATGACGACCAGGTGAGAGGACGTGCTGTTATCGCCTCCGTAAGTGATTTAATTTAAAGCCAGATTTGTGCAAGTGTTTCACCTCAAACTTTGATCATTTTACTGGAATGTCTGTTTGACTGTCTAAATTATATAATTTCGTCATAATTTCATGACTTATAGAGCTATTTAATATTTCTTACCTGGACACGCACCTGTGTAACATTTATACGTACACGTGTCACTTTCTTCACGTGCGCTCCTGAAGTATACCTTGCCAAGGCTAGTATGGATACCAACCAATGTATTGTACCTGAGTACAAGTGTGAGAATTTCTCAGATATATCTGAGTGTTTTAAAAGTCTTCACCGTTCCTTTTCACAAGAATTAAAAAATGTTAAGGAAGACGTGTGTGTCCTGAAAGAAAAGGTCGACGTGCTTGACTCGGCAGCTACTTGGGTCAACTCCGAAATTACTGATCTGCATAGTAAACATCTCCCGTCTCTCAGAGACAAATTAGAGGAAGAGAAAAATGATCGTTTAGCTCTGGATCTCTGGGGGAGGAAATGGAACCTCGTGGTGAGGGGGATTCCAGGCACCAGTAAGGAACTGCCTAAAGATACCCTTGTTAAATTTCGTGAGTTCCTTGTCGATGAATTGAAGCTGGATAAGTCTTATGTGAATTCCATTTTGGTCCAAGCCATACATCGCTTGCAATCTGGAGATGACGACAAAAAGAATATCATTGTTCGATTTGTGTCCCTAATAGACAGGGACACAGTCCTGAACCAGGCAATCAGTGTACTTAGACCAGGATGTGGGAAAGCTGTTATTACTGACCTGCCACCTTCATTGTCCAAACTGAGGGGAGAACTTTTACATAAAAGATCCAAAATGCATGAATCCGAGAGAAAAAGAACTCGTCTTGTGTTCAGGAAGGAAGCTCCTTTCCTGAAACTGGTCACTCGAGACAGTTAAATATTTCATTATTATTACTACTTAACAGTATAATTACACATGGATACGATCTTGTTGGTAAAATCTTTCTAATAAAATCAATTTAAGTATCCTTTTTATATACATGTGGATTTATCTGATTCTCCATTGATTAATAATATAGTGACTTTTCTCTTGTATGTGGGTGCTACTTGGTATATTATTTTAAGAATTGATCCGATAGATCCTCTCTTCATTCATGTTGCTATATACATCTGTATAGTAGATCTATTAACAGTGTTTCATATAGGTACACGTACATGTACCGCAACTACATGTATATTTAACCTTGCAACTGATGAGCTGTTGAATTTTTTTTTTTAATATATCTTTTTTTTTTTTTTTTTTTTGATCATACATACCGTAATAAGGCCATAACTAATGTATAAACCCATATTACATTGTATGTCTAATTCTTGGCCTGATAGCTCAAATTTAGCTATGTCTAACTTGAACTGAGAGATGAATATAAAATGAATAATAGTATTTATAAATCTAAATCTACTGCATGTGTACACGTACATGTATCTCATCAAAATACTGTGTCTGTAACTTGTATTATGTATACGTGTATGCTAAATGCAGTACATATTTTATCTACATGTATGTGAATAACACGCTTAAATATATTGTCATATCACATTCATTGACTACTGTATAGTGTATACTAGTCGAATACACAGTTTTACAATATTTATCAAAGTCAGCTAATGTGCCGTGTCCCTGTGTAATGTGCTTAATTCTTATACACTTAGTTTGATTTTTCGATACTTTTGTCTGATATACATATCAATGGTCTTATCGGCTATCTTAACCTGAACATGTTGTTGTACGGGTCAGGTGCGTTTATTAATCATGTTATTCGATTGTAAACACATGGGAACTTCGAAGTGTTGGCCTGATGATTACTTATTGATTAGTCTCCTGTATGAACTCCAGACAAGATGTAAGTTCAGCAAATACCTTTTAAACATATCCGTTTTTTTTATTTTATGATGTTGTTTTGTTCCTGATACCATGGCATTACTAAATAACAGTTTGCTAATCGGTACTGTACCTCTAGTCCGCTAAACCTGCCTATATTGTTGGGCTTTTTTAATTTTTTTTTTTTTTTTTTTTTTTTTTTTTGCCTAATATATATTAGGCAAAAAGAAAAAATTTAAAAAGGCCTAATAATATGGGCAGGTTTAGCGGACTACTGTACCTCATGCATAGATTACCCAATGACACACATATATATAATAAGCTTACAGTGTAAGAATTAATTCTATATCTCTCTCTCTCTCTAGTAAATCCCCTAAACTTATTGATTGATTGACATATTTTTTTTTGTCAATGCAGTACTGTACGCAACAAATTAGATCTAATTTGATCAAATTATTATCAACTGAAATTAAACCTTGCTTATATTTTATAACCAAGACATACATTTATAATGTATTATATCCGTATATATTTCTAAATCCTTGATATAATTCATAAAGTACACGGAGGAGACATATGCAACTTTGTCCTCATCGTTGTGTTGATCTTCCCTCTCTAACTCATTTTTAGTAAGTACTTTAAAGTTAATTATGATTTTCTATATTTTTTTTGTAAGTATGAGTGTGTATGAATGTAACAGATTAAATATGACTTGCATCTTATGTCCCTTTACTTCTAATTTAAAGTATTACCTTTTAATTATTGTAATTCTACTTATCATGTCAGGTGATATTCACACAAATCCAGGTCCATCCTCAGCTTCTTCTGATGAAAATTATTTATTCAATGATTTATCAATAGTACACTTAAATGTTAGGTCTCTCAGGAATAAAATTGATCTAATTGATGCTGAATTATGTGATAATGATATCATATGCCTAACTGAAACTCATCTCGACCCCAATGTATTGAATACTGATCTACAATTGAAATCCCATCCTAATTTATATCGAAGAGATAGGCAGCTTCAACATGGTGGAGGTATCTTGATTTATACTAAAAGTAATATTCATGTTAATCGCAGAAATGATTTAGAGACTGAAAATATTGAACATATTATTTTAGAGATAAGTTCCTCAAACAAAAAAATACTTCTATGTTGCTTGTATAGACCTCCCAATACTGCAGTTGATTACTGGAATAAACTTGATATTGTAATAGATAACCTTATCAATACTACTCATAACATTATCATTACTGGTGATATTAACATTGACATGCTAAAAATGAAGACTTCTTCTCATCTCTCTAAGCTTCTAACTAAATATCAATTAATAAACCTCATACAAGCACCCACACGTATTACTGATACCACTGCTACACTGATAGATGTTTTTATTACCAATAATGTGAATATTTTTAATTCAACACAAGTACTTTCTCCCCTCTGTAGTGATCACTGCCCAATACTAGCTTATATCTGTTTTAAAACTTGTAGAAGCAAACCTTATAAAAAAAATGTTTTTAATTTCAATGAAGCAAATTGGGAAAATATTAATAGTGAATTACGTAATACTGATTGGGATGTTATTTTTAATGATAGTAATAATATTAACGAATTATATTCTATTCTGTTAGAGAAAATAAACACTGCTACTAACAAACATTTACCACATAAAACAGTTATTGTACATCCTGATGATAAGCCGTGGATGACTGGTGAAATTAGACATAAATTGAGACAAAAAAAACAGATTACATCGTCTTGCTAAACAAAAAAATAGGGTTCAGGACTGGGCAAAATTTAGGAACTTTCGGAATGAAGTAATTGATTTGATTAGGAAAACAAAGGAAAGTTATATGAAAAAATTACAGAGCTCTCTTGCTGATAAGTCTACTAATCCTAAAAAGTGGTGGCAAATTGCTAAAGCTATGGGAAAAATCAATATTAATAATAGCCAATCTTCTCCATTAATAAACAACAATGAAATTCTTATTCATCCACTTGATAAAGCTGAGGCATTGAATAATCACTTTACTAGTATTGCTTCTGACATCAGAGACTCTGATCTACCTGAATTACCTCCCCTGCCTCATGTTGAACTCTCAGAAATAAATATAAATGAACAAGATATTATTGACCAACTTCACATTCTAAATAAAAATAAACCAGCTGGTCCAGATGGTATTTTACCAGTTATTATTAAAAATATCTCGCCATCTTTAGTATATCCACTTAAATTATTATTTAATAAAACATTAACTATTGGAGAAATACCAGATATTTTAAAAGTTGCTAATGTTACTGCAATTTATAAAGGAAAAGGCGAAACCAGTGACCTTAATAATTATCGGCCCATAGCGGTCACTTCTGTCTTTATTAAAATTTTAGAAAAAATTATTTTTAAATACACGTTTAATTATATTTCAAGTAATAATATGTTAAGTGAACATCAGTCAGGTTTTCGACCCACTGACTCTACAGTTAATCAGTTAACTGATATATATAATACTATAAGTAGTATGTTAGATCAAGGTAAAGATTTGCGCTTTGTTTTCTGTGATATAAGTAAAGCTTTTGATCGCGTATGGCATTTAGGTCTTTTACATAAATTAAAATCTTATGGTATTAAAGGTAAATTATATAATTGGTTCAATGCTTACCTATCTGACAGAAAACAAAGGGTAATATTTGAAGGGTATCAATCCAACACTAAACCTATTTCGGCAGGAGTCCCTCAAGGATCTGTCCTTGGTCCATTTTTGTTTTTACTCTTTATTAATGATATTACTAATGATATTAACAGTAATATCAAATTATTTGCAGATGACACTTCTCTTTATGTAATAATACAAAATAATAATGATCTGGAAACACCATCTTCACTGCTTAATAATGACTTAGCCTCTATCTCAGAATGGGCACTTAAATGGCAAATTCTCTTCAACCCTAATAAAACAATAGCTATGAACCTCAGTCGAAGACAAAATATTGATTATCCACATCTTTTATTTAATGATAATATAATAGCACAAAATGAATTCCATAACCACCTAGGGCTTACCTTCAATAGTAAAGGAACATGGTCAGACCATATTTCTAATATATATCAAAAAGCTAACGCTAGATTAAGTTTACTTCGTGTATTGAAAAATTTAGTTGATAGAAACACTTTGAAAACTTTATATACTTCCTACATAAGACCAATATTAGAATATGCTGATGTAGTCTGGGACAATTGTACACAAGCTGAAGCTGATCTTCTTGAATCCATTCAACTGGAAGCTATGAGATTAATAACAGGACTTAGAAGAGGTACATCTCACTATATTTTATATATAACGAAACACAACTAGAACCATTAAGTAAAAGAAGACAGGATCACAAACTTATACTAATGTTTAAAATTATTAATAATTTTACCCCAATGTATTTTTATAATATTATACAACCATATCTAAATCTAAACAATGTATACATTTTTAGAAATATTAACAGAGTATTTAATATTCCACAGTCAAGAACTAATAGCTATAAGAAAAGTTTTTTTTTCCGTCAACCATGGATATGTGGAACTCACTTGACAGTTCCATTAGAGACTCTGTTTCAATTTCTTCTTTTAAATGTAAATTGAAAATTGCTCACGATATGATAGTTTCAGAAGTCTTCATGGATTCCTCTCCAAGACAACTTAACATAATCCTTTGCCAACTTAGAAATTTTAAAAGTGACCTTAATTTTGATAAACATTCTGATCACCTGATTGATAACTCATCCTGTGTATGTGGTGCTCCCAGTGAAGATTTAGTTCATTTTTTCTTTCAATGTCCATTGTATAATGATTTAAGGCACCACATTTTATCCATCTACAATTTATTAGGTTATGTAAATCTACAATGCCTACTGTGTGGCATCCGTAATGTACATGTACCTGATCAAATAAATACACTTATTCTTTCTCATGTAAATCTATATATTAAATCCTCAAAACGTTTTTCTATGTACAAATAATTTGAAGTATATGCAATACTAAGTAGTAGTAATTCAGTTACTTACATTTACTTGCTATGATATTATAGCAATTAAGTCATTATTATACTATAATAAATTTATATAACATTCTAGTATGAATGGAAAGGAATGAATGAGCGTGAAAGAGTAGTTCTATATAAAAAAATATTGAAACGTATATTTCTTCATTTAAGGCTTGTTGGAAATGTGTTCTGCATTCACTCTATTAATTACATGTATCAACTTAGTTTGCTTGATTTTTTTTAGTAGAAATTATCCTTTTAATCATAATGCATAGTCCATTTAATTACACGATGAATATAAATCCCTTTTTCCTGAGTTCAATACTAAACACGTAATGCCATGTTTTTGTAATAGAGTGAAACATACCATATTTCTTTCAAGCCTAACCGGAAGTAACAGAAGAAGACTAATATAGGCAATATGCCTGTTGTCTTATTCTTTTGACAATATAATGTATATATGTACTCTGTATTTATGTATATTTGTATTGTTAATAAAATATTTCTGAAATGAAAACTCTAGGACAAGTAGCGATTTATAGGAAATGTCGACGGACGGACGGACGACGGACGCCGCGCCATGACATAAGCTCACCGGCCCTTCGGGCCAGGTGAGCTAAATATACCGCATGCATCTGCACATGGTCCGTACGTGTTGTAAATCGAAAGTGATCATCCATGCATCCCGGTTGGGCTACTACTATAAATAGATATCGCTGGACCGTCAGCATGATATATTTGTTTTTCAAATGTCAAAAAATGTTTAAAAATTCATTATTCTATAAGCAATTAATATCCCTTGTAAGTATTTGCTAAAATCTTTGTCCATCTCCATCACACAGGTTCTTATTTTGTACCGATGACGTCAAAGTTAAAATTCCGTTGAAATTATTTGTTGATTTGTGGAATCAATAGACAACTTATTTACGTACGTAATGAATTATAAAATGAATTATTTTGATCAGTGTTTTCTCGGCTTTTATGGTATATATACTAAATTGCTATTTTTGGTTATCTTATATTAGAATTTGTTTAAGTTTTATGTGCAGTGCACAGGGTACCTATTGCATGTATTTATTCTACGAGAAAAATCACTTTTAGAGTGTATTTCTTTCTATATAATTGGTCATACATAAAATAGAAATAATCAACTACTAAACCTGTGACATACAAGCATTATTTCTCGCTACTTATTAATATTTCGAAACTCAATGTCTTCATGTAATTTCCGCTCCGGCGATTACACCGCCCGACGTCAACAATTTAAAAATGCTCGGAATTAGACTAAGTTGGCACGATTTTTTAACTCACTGAAAGAGAAAGTGGACATTGCCAAATGAAATTTTTCTCATAACAAAAGTTCTCCGTTTTTATCTGTATTTTTACAATGTGTAGAAGTATTGCGATAGATCCACAAACGAAGGAGATATGACGAGTTTTCCAACACCAACATGAAAATGCGTAGAAGTTACGACAGGGTAGAGTTGGCGTAAAGTTACGCAAGATTTTTGACGTAACTTACGAACGTTCGTAAGTTATGAAGTTTTGTGAAATGCTTAGTAATTCGTAAATATGACTTACGCAAAAGTTACGAAAATTCGTAAGTTACGAAGCTTTGTGAAACGGTACCCAGGTGAGTGATACAGGCCCTCTGGGCCTCTTGTTGTTGACAAACTGTAGAAACGTTCTGTTTTTATGTTTTGAAGCGTAGATAAGCTTCACTATGTGAAAACATGTGCTTTGAGATGTCAAGTTTTTCATCTTACTTTATCAGAACTATCTGATCTGTAAATGCATGTAAATAGTCACTGAACATTATATTTTGGTATTTGCTTCAAGTTTTAGTAAGCATGTAGTCAAATTTTGGATTTTTTTTTAAATTGATAAATATGAAAACTTTATAAATTTTATCTGAAAATTTACCCAGGATCCATTTGGTTTTCCGGTAAACATGTCTGCGACCATGATTTAACCGGAAGTGACTATCGTTCATGTAAACATTTGATCATTACACTAGTAGCTAAGAGTATATTTGTAATAGGAATTACATAATTGGAATGAGTTATATTAATAAGATAACTTACAGGATAGACATTTTATAACAGCTTTGCATGATTATTTAACTGGATGGTCCAAAATTACTTTGTAAAAGATTTTTATAAATATTATTTCTGAAAATTCAATAATAGTAACAAGTGAATTGAATTTTGAACTTAAGTGTTAGTGATACACCTTTGGTGTAATCTATAGTATTTTATATTGGTATTTTTGTATCAATTCATTATTGCCATTTTATACATGTAGTATGTCAGGAGTTAGATGTTGTTTCGTGTAAAGTCCTAGTCATGACAGGTCGGATCAATTTTAGACATAATTCTGTTAATTACTCTGTATAAGAGTAATGAGATGAGTAAATTGTCAGACGTTGGTCATTAGTCACTCCGAAATGAGTACTGCAATTCTTGTCATGAATATTTGCCAATTGCATTTTGATTTTGGATGCAATAGCATTATTTGTTTGCCGTAGACAAATAAGTTGAGTCTTTGTTAATAATGTTATATAATGCGACATTGTATCCGGACGCCATTAAAAGTGAAAGCCTGCTGACTGTTGTTCTCCTGTGTATTTCAAGTTCCCTTGCACTCCACCCAGACGTGTAACATTAGCCTTTAGGGATGACCCCCTACTGACACTAGTTACCCCGACCATTACGACCGCGGGGGCCATCGCAACATGCGATGGTCACCGGGATCCCCGATGACCGAACCCCGCTGATGCATCGGCATAATTAGCCCATCGCAATCCTTTGACATCACTTAGGATGTTAATGGTCCGGTCTACATATATAACAGTACATACAACTATGCGATAACTAAAAAATAATTGGTTATAAAAATGTGATAATTGTTTTCTTTACTTCTTAGCATTGATGTTTCTATTTTTTAATTGCATCAAGTTATGCAAACAATTTTGTTTGCAAACTGTTTTATTATATCTGATTAAAATAAAACACAGCTCCTTAGCTTACTATGTAATAGGGAGGGTTTCCCGAGAGACCTGGAGGGGCGATCCGACGTAAGTCCTCAGTCGTCACAAATCCTCTCCGAATTCCGTTTCCTCGACAGGTTACAGGCCTATATCACAACAGGTTCGATCTCTAGGACGTAGCGGAATCACAGATACTAATTCAATAACTCAACTAGGTACATACAGGTACAAATAACTATTTATTATATAAAGACAAGTAATACAGAATTGATAAAGAATATATTTACAATAGTGCCTGATGTAGACAACTTACAGTGAGAGAAATAAGCATACAGTCATCATATATGTAGTGAAACCCTAATACAACAGGACCACGTGTTCCCACACACAGTACAAAAACACCTAACGGGAGACAACCGACCTACCAAATGTTCCCAACTCTTAGAGACATGACTGTGTAAATAGGTTTCCTATGGATGTTTTAGTCCTAAACCCCTGACGAGCCCCTACTACACTGTGTGAACTAGGTTTCCAATGGATGTCTAAGCCCTAAGCTCATGACAATCCCCTAGCACTTTTTTGTTTGTTTGTTTGCCATAGCTCAAGGTATAAACCCAAATGGTAGTTCAGAGACCCCACAAGTGTTGCACTGTTTACAGTGCACGACCATGGCTCTGCTCCCTAGTCAAGACCAAAGTTTCCTTAGAAGCAGCCCCTTTTATACCAACACATCAACCAAGTACCCTAAAGTGATCACTGATAAGTTTAAGTCCGGACAGAACACTATATTTAGGGAAACCGTTGCTACAACAACCCACCTACACACTAAATATAACTTCCGATTCCATACAGACAAGGCTGATCAACTGACTGATAAACACCGCCCACGTGTACTCCGGCCAGCGGTCAGCATCGGGTTGATCATGAGGACAACTAGGTTGATGAATGTGACTGCTAAACAGCAAACACACCATAGATAAGACCTGTTCTCACGGTATTCCCCTGAATTTGGGTCAAAAATACATAAACAGATCACTGAAGTGAAGACTTAGAAGAGTGCAATAACAAATATACATACTGTACAAATAGTATACCACTATATCAATTTAAAACGTCATTTCGCCCCAGTTTACATATTCGATGAGCTTAGCTGTGCTTTTTGGGCGTGATGACTACATACACGAATATAATTCTGGCAGCTTTTTTTCAAACTTTTTCGTCCCATAATATGTAAAAATTTGGCAAGCAACAATGTAATTGGTTATTTCAAAAGGTCGCAAAGGTTCCAAAGGACATGACCCTTAATAAGGTTTAATCGGATTGTTATTGAAAACATCTTTTTAGGGGTCACGTTCTAGTGACCTTTGAAAAATGGTCAATCTGATTACGTTCAAAAATGGTCAATCTGATTACGTTCACTACGTTGTCCGATCCTGACAACATTCCATCAGGGGTCATGTTCGAATGACCTTTTTACCACGTGTTCTGCATTTTTTAAACATTGTAATGTCCAGTGATAACACCATTTCGTCCCAGTATACTTAAACATTTAGCTTTGTTGTGCTCACTGGGCGAGATGACTGTATACAGGAAGTTAATTGTGGCAGTTTTTTCAAACTATTTCGTCCCCAGTCATGATTCTGGCAGCAGCAATTTCATTGGCCATTTACAAAGTCAGCAGAACGTGACCCCAATTGGCATAGTGTCAGATCCTCTTGTCAACGTAGTGATAATAAGGATATGTATTATACTCAGATTGAAAAATGGCTAATCAAATTGCTGCTACCAGAATCTTGATTGGGGACGAATACGTTTGAAAAAGCTGTCCGAATTACTTCATATTCGAAGTCATGTCGCCCAAAGACCAAAATAAAACCAAATGATTAACGTATCAATATATAGAACATATACATTTAATGTATATGATCTGAAATATACGTGGTATAAAGGTCATCCGAACATGACCCCTTATCAGATCCTCTATAAACGTAACCAGGTAAGTAGAAAGGGTTTAGGAGAGTAGTAAATATAGTTAAAATACGTATCTGAATTCTGATCAACTTGCGGCATGTCACACACATCAAACTACAACTGCTCTGCAGGATAGAGCGTTAGAATTGTACTTGCTGGCCCTATTTCATGATCGTAAAAGGCGACTAAATTTAGTATCTTTTTTGTTTGACCTTGCGAATAGTCAATGTTCAACGGAGTTGCTTCCGAGTTTTTTTGTAAAGAGCTGTTCGCCGTGACGTCACAAAAAAGTCAGATTCGACAAGAATGATCCCAGAAGTTGTTCCGAGTTCCGAAGGAACCAGAGTCGCGTAGAAAGCTTTGGATTTCCGCCATAAAACGAGACAATTGGGAGCCGACTGACAACAATCGAGTCTGCTATATAATCGATAATAAAAGCAAATCTAAGCGACAATCGATTACAAAAAAACTAAATCAATAAGTGAAATTTCTGCTGTATTCTGGAATCAACACCAGGACATTTGTTTTTCATATTTTTAGCCCACCATCATCAGATGGTGGGCTATTCAAATCGCCTTTCGTCCGTGGTCCGTCGTCCGTCCGTCCTTCCGTCCGTCCGTCCGTCCGTCCGTTAACAATTCTTGTTACCGCTATTTCTCTAAAAGTACTGAAGGGATCTTTCTCAAATTTCATATGTAGGTTCCCCTAGGACCCTAGTTGTGCATATTGTATTTTGGGACTGATCGGTCAACAAGATGGCCGCCAGGCAGCCATCTTGGATTTTGATAGTTAAAGTTTGTTACCGCTATTTCTCAGAAAGTACTGAAGGGATCTTTCTCAAATTTCATATGTAGGTTCCCCTAGAACCCTAGTTGTGCATATTGCATTTTGGGACTGATCGGTCAACAAGATGGCCGACCAGCCGCCATCTTGGATTTTGATAGTTAAAGTTTGTTACGGCTAATTCTCAGAAAGTACTGAAGGGATCTTTCTCAAATTTCATATGTAGGTTCCCCTAGGACCCTAGTAGTGCATATTGCATTTTGGGACTGATCGGTCAACAAGATGGCCGCCAGGTAGCCATCTTGGATTTTGATAGTTAAAGTTTGTTACCGCTATTTCTCAGAAAGCACTGAAGGGATCTTTCTCAAATTTCATATGTAGGTTCCCCTAGGACCCTAGTTGTGCATATTGCATTTTGGGACTGATCGGTCAACAAGATGGCCGACCAGCCGCCATCTTGGATTTTGATAGTTAAAGTTTGTTAGGCTAAATCTCAGAAAGTACTGAAGGGATCTTTCTCAAATTTCATATGTAGGTTCCCCTAGGACCCTAGTTGTGCATATTGCATTTTGGGACTGATCGGTCAACAAGATGGCCGCCAGGCAGCCATCTTGGATTTTGATAGTTAAAGTTTGTTACCGCTATTTCTCAGAAAGCACTGAAGGGATCTTTCTCAAATTTCATATGTAGGTTCCCCTAGGACCCTAGTTGTGCATATTGTATTTTGGGACTGATCGGTCAACAAGATGGCCACCAGGCAAAGCCATCTTGGATTTTGATAGTTAAAGTTTGTTACCGCTATTTCTCATAAAGTACTGAAGGGATCTTTCTCAAATTTCATATGTAGGTTCCCGTAGGACCCTAGTTGTGCATATTGCATTTTGGGACTGATCGGTCAACAAGATGGCCGACCAGCCGCCATCTTGGATTTTGATAGTTAAAGTTTGTTACCGCTATTTCTCAGAAAGTATTGAAGGGATTGTTCTCAAATTTCATATGTAGGTTCCTCTTGGACCCTAGTTCTGCATATTACATTTTGGGACTGATCGGTCAACAAGATGGCCGACAAGCAGCCATCTTGGATTTTGATAGTTAAAGTTTGTTACGGCTATTTCTCAGAAAGTATTGAAGAGATTGTTCTCAAATTTCATATGTAGGTTCCCCTAGGACCCTAGTAGTGCATATTGCATTTTGGGACTGATCAGTCAACAAGATGGCCGCCAGGTAGCCATCTTGGATTTTGATAGTTAAAGTTTGTTACCGCTATTTCTCAGAAAGCACTGAAGGGATCTTTCTCAAATTTCATATGTAGGTTCCCCTAGGACCCCAGTTGTGCATATTGCATTTTGGGACTGATCGGTCAACAAGATGGCCGACCGGTAGCCATCTTGGATTTTGATAGTTAAAGTTTGTTACCGCTATTTCTCAGAAAGCACTGAAGGGATCTTTCTCAAATTTTCATATGTAGGTTCCCCTAGGACCCCAGTTGTGCATATTGCATTTTGGGACTGATCGGTCAACAAGATGGCCGACCGGTGGCCATCTTGGATTTTGATAGTTAAAGTTTGTTACCGCTATTTCTCAGAAAGTATTGAAGGGATTGTTCTCAAATATCATATGTATGTTCCTCTAGGACCCTAGTTCTGCCTATTGCATTTTGCGACCACCATCTTGGATTTTGATAGTTTAAAGTTTGAAAAGCAGAAACAAGAATTGTAAGTTTGAAAAGCAGAGAAAAGATCCCTCTTTCATTTGTCAGACATAGATCAATCTTTGGTGGGCGCCAAGATCCCTCTGGGATCTCTTGTTAGTGAATAGGGTTGCGTAAACGTTTGACCTTACATGCATACCTGTAAAGCGTACAAGTGACCCAGACGCTGTACAAAAAATGGACGACAAACTGTATAATCACCCAGGAGCCAACTCCTCGCGAGTGTGGCGATATTTGGGGTTGAAAAAAAAATAAAATAAAGATGGCCCTTTAAATAAGGAGAATTTGGATATGCAATCGGCAGTGTGCCGCGTGTGTCTTAAATCATATGCGAATAAAGGTAAGTTGATGTCAAATCGTCCGTGCGTCAGGACTTAACTGTTAGACGTTGTTGAAATTTGTTTTCGTTTAAACTAGTGTTGGGAATTTAAGAATCATTGCTTTGATTGCATTGTTATTGTATAAAAAAACAAATGACGTTGTTTATATTTTATTTTTTTAGGAAACACGACAAATATGATGGTACATTTGTAAATGCACACAACCCGTTCATGTCAGACGAGCCTGAGACTGGTACAAGTAAAACTATGATGCAACAAAAAATCGATTTTAGTCTGAAAAATTGCGAAATTGCCACAAGTATACATTGTGCAGAAAATGTGCCAACACTCCCTAAAGTTATTCCAACTTTATTGAAGCTAAAATCTTTCACAACTGTAGATGACTGTCCAGTGATTAAGAAACTCAAAGGTCAACGAGCTGATCAAGTAAAGAAAAGGAGTAAGGATGCAGATCTTATTCTTTTAGCCAGTGTAATGAATCCATGCACAAAGGATATGCAATGTTTAAACAATGAGGAACAAGACAGAGCTAGAAAACTGCTCGGAGAAGAAATGACAAGTCTTTCACAGAATGAACAATTAACAATGATAATTAAGAAGGAGAAAGATGACACAGAGGCCAGGGAAATGCCTGACCTTCCACAGTTACCAGCTCAGCTAGAGAAAGAACAATAATAAGATGATGCTGTACCTCAGAAGAAGATAAAAGTGGATGACATGGAGTCCTGGCTGGATGATGTGGTGTGCACAGGACAAAGTCAGATTCCTAAAGGAACAATGATTGAACAGGAATTATCCAATTACTTCGCAGCTTCACCAGAAGGGTCCCCCACAATGTTGGAAAGGTGGAAAGTTAATGAAAAGTTTTTCCAAAGAATAAGAGTGAAAGCCAGAAAAAAAGTTGCTATTCCTGCATCGTCAGTACCGTCTGAACGTGTCTTCTGTCTGGCCGGTGGTTTAGTAAATAAGAAACGTGCAAGGATGTCTCCAGAGCACGCTGATAGATAATATTCCTTAACAAAAACATGACAGACTATTGGTGAATATTATGTTACTAACTTACTGAAGTTACTGTATCAATACTGATCAAAGTGTTAAGTGATTATTGAATCTGTACTTTCTAGTCATTCTACATTCTTCTCTATGATATTGGGACTTTAAAGTTAACTTCAAGAGTTTGTGACCTGAATGTGTTTGAAAGATTCAGTTAGATAATCCATACTACTGTGAAGTAAAAATGATCATTTAGTCATGAGGGCATGTAGCTAATTAGTTATGTTTGAACCAAATATTATTGTTCACAGTTCTAAGAGTTAAATGTTAAAAGTTAAACTTATTGTATAATACTGATCAAAGTGTTTAGTGATTATTGAATCTAGTCATGAGGACACACACTTTCTCGTCATTCTACATTCCTATCTGGTTTATCAGTTTTAACAAAAACCTTTAAACATTTGAACATGTCTTTTATTTCTAGATTTAAAACAAAACAACACATTGTTTTCTTATGTCTTCTTTGTTTAAATAAGAAACTTTAACATGTTGTTCATTTATTATTAGATCAAACAAATCCGATTATAATCGATCGGAAGAGGCCATCCGATTATCCCAATTAATCGATAATGAAATTCTATCCGATTCCCACCACTACTATAGGAGATTTCAGGAAAGATGGCGTGACGTCACAGAAAGTTTACATCCGGGTCCTCAAAGGTACAAACACAGTATGGCGACTAGTAAAAACAATAACAGATACGTACATCCCTGCTACACAATCGATCCTTTGACAAAAGTAAACACATTCATACATGCAAATTCCGATTTTAAAATTGTTTCTTATTGTTTCCGAGGTTACAGACATTTATATTTTTGTATTTACAATTGTTTATTGCTAAATATATTTGTGTAGATTTAGCGTTGAAGCCAGCTTGCCAAGCGGGGTCGGGCCGTCACCGTTTTTTCTTCACAGAAAGAAATCCATGTTGTGAAAAAGTTATGAATAGATAATTGATTTTATTGTGTTACGTTTCCGTTATACATGAAAAAGCTGTTCACAATACTATCAAATATAACGAAATGTGAACCACCTTGCCAGACCACTGCCGCTCGTGCATGGTAGATCACCTCAGGCCACAGCCCATAGTTGGGAATTTAATAATATAAATATGTAATTACCAACACATATCTCTATAAGTACCTGTAAAAGATATATATTTCGTTCTTTTCCATGTATATCTTGCTTTAAAGGAATGCTATATAAACCACTGTGTTACACTTAAATATGCAGATCTACACAATGTACATGTTTACGTAAACGTATGGCTGCCGATATCTCGAAAAATAAAATGGTAAAATCGTTCAGTTTTAATGCTTTAGAGTTTATTTTTTTAATTTCAGTCGCTTTTATTCCATGGGCTGCTAAGTGAAGTCTCAAATTGAAGTGATATTACTTTAAAATAATTTGAATACATGTTAGATAGATTACATTTAGATTTATGAATACAGATCGTAATACTGTAAATGCCTACCAGGACACATTGCGCACGGCTACGAAAATCCTAAAATACTAAAAGTTTTGTTTGAAAATACGATAAAAAGTAACTATAAACTGACTAATATGTATGTTATGAGCTAAAATCCAAAATTTCCGACTAAAAAATTATCTAAAATACGTAATTTTGTGACTCTGAAAAAGGACGAAATTCGAGATCTCGGCAGTACTGTACGTAATGGCTGCCGTGCGCTTGGGTGATCTACGAAAGCAAACTTTAATTTGTTGATAATCACACATCTTACGGTGTTTTACAAAGTAAGACTAAGAAAATAGTAATCACTTATTAAAATTTCAGTACGATGTTTGCGGAACTTGGAATTTAATTTGTAATTTCAAGCTGATATTTGCAATATTCTGTCAATGTCTCATATTAAACGTAGTGATAATAAGGATCTGTATTTTAATCAGATTGCCACATCGACCAATTTGCCTTAGTTTTGTGTCATGTACGTATTTTAACGCCCCTCCCTCCCCGACCACATCAATCTTGTTAGGGCTACATAGTAGGTTCGGTGTTACAATTAATGTAGTCTAGGCCTACCGACTGGAATTATACATTACACTATCATAGTGATTATTTACGGAAAATGGTGTATGCTAGGCCAATGGTCATGTTAGAACATTATACATCGCGTTATGAGTCGGTAAGATAGCAATTTATTTTATATCACTTTCTAAGTCACTCATGCAGTGTCTGGGGTGGCAAAATTCATTTCATCACCAGTTTGGACATTCGGTGGCGTTCTAAAAATAGAATACAGGTAAAATCTCGATCTGATCTTTATTGATTTTCTTCTATTTTTAGACTAACTGTAATGTATACAGCCTGAAACATTATCCTACTGCTACTCAAATATACAGGGTTGTGGCCCATGGTCAATCTATTGTGTAGGATTTAACCAACTGATAGATTTCTTGCTTTACAAAAAAAAATATTTTTGTAAGTTATCTGTCAGCTGGTTAAGCATAAAACAATTGATTGACCATAACCCATTAATACTTGATACTGTAATTAATTGGATGAAATTTGAAAGTTTTTGAAATTTGAAAGGAAGTTTTTCTCTCTCTGCTCCGAATTGGACACACATATTTTACACATTCCTATCTATTGAGAGGGGAGGATCCTCCTACATGCCATGTATGCGATTCTCCTCTCACAGTGGAGCATATTTTATTGCATTGTATTGATTTTAAACACATACGAGATAAGTACTATGATGTCTCCGACATGTACACTTTGTTTCATGCCGTGAGACATAATCGTATTTTTAATTATCTCAAAGAGATCGGCATGTTTAACAAAATTTGATCGTTTTCTAATGGCATCTTACATTCATATCAATCGTTTCGTCAACATTGTGCATGAGTTTTCTGATGTGTTTTAGCCAAAACTATTTTTATACTATGGAACTCTTTTTATTAATTCAACATTTACAATTTTGTTTTAGTTTTCACTTGCCTTATTCTTATCCTGATCTTTTAGATACAGTGTATATCATAATACTAATGCCTGCCTTGTAGTTTGGCCCTAAATGACCTTAGTTGTCGATGGGCCGTAAAACTCAAACAAACAAAAAAAGCTACAGTAGCTTGGTGATGGCGAAGTAAGTGAGTCGTCAGGTTCGTTGTCCTGCCACTACATTTAACGATTGCCCTACACAATCGACATCCAGCGATGTTTTCCTCGCTATTTCTTTCCCCTTTGCGTACTATAAGGCCAAAATGCTGCCATACAGCTGCTTTTGCTTTGGGATTTTTTATGAGGTTATCATCCGTGCCTATGAAGGCCGCCATTTTGAAACGTTACTAAACTGAAATGTTGTTAAAACATATATTTCAGTTGCAATTTTTATACAAATGGTCATTTTAAAAATATTATACAAATGGTCATTTTAAAAATATTTCCCATCAAGAATGAAAATATCACGGAAATTCACGAATGATTCCGAGTGAACCGATACGACTAAATCGTACCGCGATACGTCTCGTTTTCAAACTGAACCTGGATATACCGGTATACCGATAATACCGCGCACCACTAGATTTTAAAACAGTGTTAATTTACATAATTACATTAAAATAATGGAAAATTTTACAACAAGGCATATTAGCAGAGGAAATAAAAACATCATTTTCGCACAGCAATCCAGAACACTACTATGTAGTAATAATTTCCTAATAACAAATGTGAAGCTGTAGAACAGTCTACCAGAAGAAGTTGTTTCATCCCCCAACATAAACTGCTATAAACATTGTAAAAAATAAGGGAATACTAATTAGAAGGCTACCATAAAATGCGTGAAATTAACTTAAAGATGCTGCATCGCCTACAGAGCATAAACGATACTCACCAAATTAACAATAATCTATCTGAATACAGATCATTTTAACCACTCAGTTCAAAATAAGGATCTGTATTTTAATCAGATTGCTGTTTTATTACAGAAAAAGTTACCATTTGTCAATTCATAAGTCTGCATGGTGAAGAGGAACTATATACATGTGTGTAGTTGGACTGGAAATTTTCTTAATCTAAACTTCTATTGCCACGTATAAGATCTCAACTCTATCCCAAAAGGCAACAATCTGATTAAAATACAGATCCTTATTAACACTACGTCAGGATGACCTTTGGAAATGACCAATCAAATGGGCACTGCCAGAATCTTGACTGGGGTCGAACTAGTTTCAAAACGCTGTCCGAATTATTTTCGTGGACGTAGTCATCTCGCCCAAAGTGCACAACATTGTTAAATGTGTATGCTTACCGGGACGAAATGGCGTTAACAATTGACGTAGAACTGAGTAGAAAATGTATTTGATCTGGGGTACACGTGGAAAAATGTCATCCGAACGTGACCCCATATGGGATATTGTCAGATCCTATATTGAACGGAGTGGTTATAAGGATCTTGTATTTCAATCAGATTGAAAAAGCAACTAATGTCTTCCTCTTTTTTCCTTTTGAATAGCATCCATTTCCTTTGTGAACTTGTTTAACGTTGCCATGTCTTTCGAATGCACCTTATCCGCCAAAATACCTGATTGAATGAAAAGCAGTGGCCCCTGGACTTATGTTGAATAGGGCAACATTCCACAGTAATGTAGCCCCATTAGAGCAATGATGGCCGGACAGTTCCTCACTTCAAACGGTACAGCATCCCTGTGCATAACTACAATGTATAAGGTTGGTTTTAGCTTCAAATTTCTGATGCATCACCCATGGCCATGAACATTTCTTGTGCTACATTTGCACTTCTTGTGGTGTTTCTTCCCTCTGATAAATATATATCAAATCAAAAAAGGTAAATTAGTAACAAGATATCCATGAGAGGTCTTGAAAATCTTAAATAATGATCTACTTCAACTTTATCAAAATCGAAGATGGTGACCTATCGGCCTTCCAATCGGTCTCCAAAAAATGTAGCCTAATGTAGCCTATCAATTTGAAATTTGAGAAATATTCCTTCGGTACTTTACGGATGGACCACAGAGAGAAGGCGATTTTGAATAGTACAGAAATTGGTCTATGATTTCCAGCATCCTTTAAATAAAGGCGTTACTCTGGCCTTTTTTTCAGTCTAGCGGGTAATAAACCATATTGTAAACTTAAACTGATTATATTTGCTATGTGTGGAGCCCTATGAGCCCTTTATGAAAGGTTCTATATTATGCCTTAAGTCATCCGGAACTTGGCTCATATATGAATACCGTTTGTCCGTGCGGTATCTGTTTGGGGTCTCTTCTACGGATACCTGGCGTTTGAGCGACTTAATCTCAGTAGTCTGACGTTGGACCACCTCCTTTATATCTGTGCTTCCTTTTGAGGTTTTCGTCTATTTTCTCTTCCAGGGCTTTTCTTTTTCGCACTTGCTGAGAATCTATCGTATCAATGATGTCATCCTCTGAAGGTTTTTACTTAATTATCCATGAATGGTTATTGCGTTATACTTTAGGTACACAATCTTATATTTGATGTTTATACTCAAAGAAGTTTAAATGAAACATCCCTTGTCGATTGTTTTATATCAAGAAAACAAAGAAAGGCCAATATTATCATTAATGACAGAAGAATGAAGATAAAACCAATCGGTACATAGTCCGTTAAAACTTTAAAATTTGGAAAATTACATCACTAACTCAATGCACACGGACGATTGATACAAGCATATATCACTAACTCTTTTTTGAGTTACTTACAAATTATCAAATTATTTAAATAAGTTCTAATGACTCTTCTCATGTTGGTAATCTCGTTTTATTCTGGCTTGTTTTATATCCTCATTATACCATTCGGGTTGCTTATACTTTTTTCCGTTTCGTTTCTATTGGAGCATGTCTATTTAATACTCCATTTAAGGCAGTAAAACATATTTGTAAAGCTTCATTAACATCATCAGTAAGAAATATGTGATCGATAGTTGTTTCATAAAATTCTTGGAAGACTTTTTCTTTGTCAAAACTGTTGAATTTATTGTTTTATGACAGTTGTTTTACTCTGTAAAATGGTTCTTTTACATGCTTTGGAGATAAATACGGGGAAAATGGTCACTTAATGCAATGCAAGGTATTTGTACTTCACTAATTAAGTCTTTGTAGAATAAACATGATCTATTATTGTACAGGATGAATTACTCTTGTAGGTTTATGAAATAATTAAGACAAAACATAATGATGGTATTCAACCTGTTATAAGTACATCAAATTTGAAGTCCCCCTTAAGACTAAGAATTGTTATTTATGTATCATTCCACTTTCCATCTGCTATAAAAATGTCCATTCTGTTACAATTTTATGTAATCGGTTGGGGTGTGTTGCTTGGTATCTTCGGCGGCATGCTTCAGTGATATAGTTTGTTTGATTTATTAACAGCTATGGTCACAACACTATAGAAAAGGACAAAAGTTCCACTATACAAGATGACAAAACGAACATACAGCGGTATCCCAAAACACACACCTCACACACACTACATACTGCATACATGGGAGGCCGTCCTTCCATGACCATGGCTGTTAATAGGATGTTAAAATAAACAAACAAATCTTATGTTAGTATGGTCGTCATATAATAGTCGTCTCTCATTCCGAAGTAGATTCGCTGAAGTAGATTGCCATAATATTGATTTGATTTGGTCTATGCACTTCAAGAGTGCTGATGTTCCTGTTGATGTTAAACAGGGAGTGGGACGACTGGTTCGCCCGTTCTCGTATAATGTGACCTGGTGGAGTGTGTTGCTTGGTGTCTTCGGCGGCATGCTTCAGTGATATAGCACTATAAAAAGGGCAACAGTTCCAATATAAATGAAGACACAACATGAATATACCACAGTCTCCCAAATACGCACCTTGCACAACATACACGCAACACACCGCATACATGGGAGGCCCTCCTTACATGACCATAGCTGTTAATAGGACGTTAATTTATTAAATAAACAAATGATGTTAGATGTATTCCGTCAGCGTACAGCAAATAATTCACAGGTGCTCCGTTACTAAAAATGAAGTTAATAGTACACATCAACGAATGTAAATCCCTTTTTGGATGCTAGCTCCTGCAAAATAATATTATAAGGCACATCGTCAGCGGAAGTCCACAAATAATAGGTTGTTTTTCACTCACAGCATTGATCCCCCCCCCCGGATAAGGCTTAATTGCTGTTCTGTAGACTTTACATGAGTTGTAAATGTTGCCGAAAGGTCATCAGAAAGTTTTGAACACCAACCATAATATTTTTATGTCACTTGTGGTGTCGGCTGAAGAAATAGCAGATTCCTCACAAAGCGAAGGAACGTTATATTTAATATGGTTTAACGAAAAAAATTTCTGAGTTACACCAGTGGTATTGTGCTTAACTGGTGTAGAGATGATAAGTGATCTCGAGTTGTCAGCATTATTTTGCCATGCAGGTAGGGCGTTAGAATTGTACCTGCTTCCCCTATTGCATGATCGTAAAAGGCGACTAAATTTAGGATCTTGTCTTTTCTATTCTTCCTAACTTACTTTTATCTTTCCTATTGCCTCCCTAGGCACCGCCTCACTTTTGGCCTTGAGATGAGCGTTCGCCCCTGTGAGGAAGGCTGGGTTCTGTCCCCTGGCCGAGACACACCAAAGTCTATAAAAGTGGTAGTGTCTGCTCCTGCTTAGCGTTCAGCATACGGGGAGTGGGAAGACTGGTTGGCCCATTGTCAGTATAATGTGACCGGGTGGGGTGTGTTGCTCGGTGTCTACGGCGGCATGCTTCAGTGATATAGCACTATAAATAGGGCAACAGTTCCACTATACAAGAAGACACAACATGAATATACCGCAGTCTCCCAAAACACGCACCTCGCACAACATACACGCAACACACCGCATACATGGGAGGCCGTCCTTACATGACCATAGCTGTTAATAGGACGTTAATTAATCAAACAAACAAACACTATAAAAAGGGCAACAGTTCCATTATACAAGAAGACACAACATGAATATACTGCAGTCTCCCAAAAAATGCACCTCGCACAACATACACGCAACACACCGCATACATGAGAGGCCGTCCTTACATGACCATAGCTGTCAATAGGACGTTAATAAATCAAACAAAGAAACAAACAAACAAATTCTTCCTAACTGACTTTTATCTTTCCTAATGCCTCCCTTGGCACTGCCTCACGTTTGGCCTTGCGTTGAGCGTTTGCCCCTGTGATAAAGGATGTGGGTTCTGTCCCCTGGCCGAGACACACCAAAGTCTATAAAAGTGGTAGTTTCTATTCCTGCTTAGCGCTCAGAACAGGGAGTGGGACGACTGGTTGGCCTGTTGTCAGTATAATGTGACCGGGTGGGGTGTGTTGCTTGGTGTCTTCGGCGGCATGCTTCAGTGATATAGCACTATAAAAAGGGCAGCGGTTCCACTATACAAGAAGACACAACACGAACATACCGCAGTCTCCCGGTACACTCACCTCTCACAACATACACGCAGTGCACCGCATGCATGGGAGGCCGTCCTTACATGACCATAGCTGTTAATAGGACGTTAATAAATCAAACAAACAAACAAACAAACAAACATTGGCCAGGTAAGCGTAATATAATACTGAATATAACTATAAAGTTAAACACAGGAGATAAATTAACACGTTTTAACGATAAGGTGTCTGTAATAATGTACACATAACCTTATATAGGCCTCGGGCGCATCGTACGATAGCTATAAAAATCTAAAACTTGTACAGGCATCTAACCCCCCCCCCCCCCACTTCCCCGGCCATATAACAGATTACCGATTACCAATGCAGGACTGCCTACCTGTAAATATGTCTGTGAGACAACTGGTATGTTCTGTATATATAATATGTGTGTACCTAGGCTAATGACCTATAGCTATATCTGCATGTGTTCTATGCATAGATTCTAGATTGTCTGGTGTATACTGAAAAGATGGACAATTTGTTTTTATATTACAAATACAGTACATATTTTATAAATTAACAGTTTTACATTAGTTCTTTTCGCGTTGTGACATTATTCGGTCCACACTACAAGACTTACTTCTTTGCTTCATATTTAGTAATTAAAGGCTATAACTTGGGCAAAGGCAAATTTTTCAATATTTGATAGTTATAGAACATTCAAATTGGATTTAGGATGTCAATAATTCTACAAATCATAATCTAGAAAAGGAAAATAAATGACATTGCCTTTATCCTATATGCTAAGATAGGTGACTCCAGAGTATATAATATTAAATGTTTAAATATATTTGTTTTATTTTATGTTTAACACTCTAATGTAATTATATATGTAGAGAAACCTTGGTTTTGATTAATACCATTTCCCTTACAATAACTTTTTTGTTTGTTTTGTAGGTGCTTCACTCACAGCGTTTGGACAAAACTGCACTTACACCGTAGATTATCGTTCAGACAGATGGGAAGTTTTAGCAGCTCACTGTAACTGCATGGCCGGTTTAGGCGAGACTTGCACCCATGTAGCTACAATGGGTTTTTTTTTCAATTGGGGCAACAGTAAAAATCCGCAATTCAC
Organism: Argopecten irradians; assembly: GCF_041381155.1. Lineage (NCBI taxonomy): Eukaryota > Metazoa > Mollusca > Bivalvia > Pectinida > Pectinidae > Argopecten > Argopecten irradians. Next base: position 4,551,700 of record NC_091147.1, read on the forward strand.
GGACAGTGACAGATGAAAAAGCTTATTGGTTACTAGCTTGTGTGAAAGGAGTAACATACAGCAGAATTGAGGATATTGACTTTACATCAGCGAAATCCAAAAAGAAAGCCTTGGACTACAACTTAACTGGTACACCTGCACCAAAGAGAGGCCACATACAACCAAGAGAGGTCCAGAACAGATGAGGAATTGGCATTTTTCCTTACCCAGCTGAGTTTGACTGGTGTTGACTGCCATATTGACTGTTGCCTCTCCGTTTAATGAGAATTATGTTCCGGACGTGTTAAGGGAATGATACTTACGGATTTGAGGAATGAAGACCTCTTCAGGAAAAGCTACTCTCCGAAGTCTTACACCATTGCAAGCTGTAGATAAATTCGTTTCACCCGAGGAGTCTGCAAGTGTGGAGAATGCAACAAAGAATCAGAATGACTCAAAACTGTGGCAAATATTTAGGAACGGGCGTATAACTGCATCAAAGATGTACGCGGCTTGTCACAGCAGTCACATTGCACCATCACAGAGCCTAGTTATGTCTATATGCCAACCAGAAGTAACAAGTTTTAAATCAGCAGCCACCACCTGGGGATGTGACCATGAAAAAAAGGCTAGAGACACGTACAAGGAGGCCATGATGCTGCTGCCAATAACTTTGGTGTTGAAGATGCCGGATTCACAATTAGTCCAACCATCCTAATTATCGGTGCAACGCCAGATGCCCTTGTGTCATGTGACTCTTGTGGTTCGGGGCTACTTGAAAGCAAATGCCCATACTGAGCGGGTGATTCTTTTCTTGAAGACTACACCGGAGAGAATTCTAGCTTGGAGGAAACTAAAGAGTGAAATTGCCTGAAAACCAGCCATCCCTATTACTACCAAGTCCAAACACGGTTTGGCCCTAAATGACCTTAGTTGTCGATGGGCCGTAAAACTCAAACAAACAAACCAAACACGGATCAAGGTCTGCGAGAAGGATTTTTGTGATTTCGTTGAATGGATCACTAAAGAGGTACACATCGAGAGGATTGAGCTCAACCCAACCACCGTCTGGAATGACATCGCAGAGAAAGCTTCAAATTTTCACTTGATGACACTTATGGCCGAGCTAACTGCAAAGTTTTTCTTCAGAAGTGAAATGCTAGTACCTCTTCATTTTCAAGATCAAAAACTGTCTATATGCACTTCTGTCAAATACGAAAACCACACAATGATACTGACCTCACAGTCAATGGAATTAAAATTCCAGTAGTTGAACAAACTAAATTTCTTGGACTAATATTTGAATCGAAACTGTCCTTTGTTCCACATTGTTCAAACATCTGAAGGATAAGTGCTCGAAGGGCTGAAAATTCTACGAGTTCTTTCCCATTCTGATTCGGTTGCATACCGTGAAATGCTTCTACGTATCATCGGCATTTTTAACAAAATTTGAACGTTTTCTCATCTCATCTTATATTCATATCAACGCAACACTCATCGTTTCGTCAACATTGTGCATGAGTTTTCTCATGTGTTTTTGCCAAGCCAAAACTGTTCTATCCTATTTAACTCTTTTTATTAAATTAACTTTTACAATTTTGTTTTAGTTTTTGCTTGCCTTTTTTCTGATCCTGATCTTTTAGATAAGTCCTTGTTTATATCCTGGTAATAATTCTGAATGTGCAATCTTTCTGGTTTGTTCTACATCTAATGCAGCTAGCTGGGATTTTCCTTTGGTAAATGCTTGTATTTTTACCCCTGCACTCACTTGTGCCATACTATCAGCAATGTCAAATCCTCTGTCTGCTAATACTATATCCCCATAGCCAATTTGTCAAACAAACCACAGACATTGGTCACATATGTCTGATAGCCTGCCACTATAGCCCTAATAAGGAAAGAGATGGATCACTGCGGTGCTATCCAAATTAGGTACTTAACAGTATTGTGATGTTTATAGGAGGACGATGTCTGGGCTCTGGCCATCAGGTAAGAGGGTCTGTCCGTGAATATTTCAAAACAATCAATGATAAATGTTACTTTCAACCCTTCCAAGTCCTTTCTGAATACCACAGGCATTATTTTTACAAGTTCGTCCGTACTTGGCAAATAAACAAGACACTTCGGTCTCATATAAAGTACATTTAGCTTATTTGCAAATTCCTTCGACACCGTCCCAGTTGAAATCCCTAATCAGCCACATACAGCACTGGAAGGTTCATCTTTAGGCGCATGAATACCAGCATCACCTGTTGAAATTTTGTCAATGCACTGTTGTGTGTTCAGGGCATATGTGGCTCAATAAACATGAACAGTCATCAGCACAGAAAAACCAGGTAGACCTGTGAAAAACTTTATCATCGTTATGGCGGAACATGTCCTCACTAATTTGATTGACTGTCAGCCGTGTTTTCAAATCTACATTTTCACCAGTTAGGCGGTTCAGTTCATTTTCCATTGAAAAAATAAGCCCACGTTCTAAATATGATGCTATTCCCGTTGTCTCATCCTGTACAGGATCCATTCTGGTTCTAGGCTACGTGTATTTATTGAAAAACTAAGGGAGATCAGTGATTTTACATTTTCCGTTCTTTTCTTTTTGCTTTGTCTCTCTCCATTCCTAAGTCCTATATATGGAGTCTGCTGAGCCATTTTCCTGGTGTGTCAGTATAATGTGACCGGGTGGGGTGTGTTGCTTGGTGTCTTCGGTGGCATGCTTCAGTGATATAGCACTAAAAAAAGGGCAACAGTTCCACTATACAAGAAGCCACAACACGAACATACCGCAGTCTCCCAGTACACTCACCTCGCACAACATACACGCAACACACCGCATACATGGGAGGCCCTCCTTACATGACCATAGCTGTTAATAGGACGTAAATAAACAAACAAACAAACAAACAAATGTTAGTGACGTCATTCCGGTGATTGTGACGTCACTGTTTGGCGGGACTGACTGCCGTTTCATTCACTCCTACTAAAAGTGACGTCACTGGAATGTTCGGGATCAAGTCATCAAATTTAGAAATTGAATCAAACGAAAGAAATTAAACATTTATTTACTGACATCTTAAAGTGTTCCTATTGCAATTATTACAGGAAATTCCTATCATCCGGTATCGAGTTCTGTGCCCGACTAATGTCGATATAAGTGCTGAAAATGCATTGTTTCTTGATATTGTTCCGCTTCTTTTGTTGTCTTAAAATTTGTTAAAGGAACTTACCGCGAAGGACGTCAGAACGCTTGTTTTCAACGGGAATAAACACCGTAGTGAATAAGACTTTCCAAGTATGGCTACAGTGAATATTTGCATCAGGGAAATAGGGACACAAAAAGACGATTTTCTCCAAAAATAAGTAAGTTAGACTACATTAATTTTGCTAGAACACTTAAAAAATCGGACTGATTTCAGAACAATTGGAATTATGAAGATATCTCTTGCAGTATTTTTATTGTTATTATTATTTATAATGTAAGTTAATTACAAGCTAACCGATATTTACATAATATATAATTCATTTTCAGTCAAATGGACATGACGTACATGTACAGAGAAATTATTTAACATTATGAATAATTTGCGTGCCCCTGTGCTTGGGTTGAGGTGGCCAATATTACATTTCACGGTCTCGGAATAGCAGTTGAGATGGTCATGGTAGTTTTTATCATATACACACGTTCCTTCCACATATTCATAATTCTAAATAAACTGTCAAAGACAGATATATCTGGATCAAATTATCGATAAAAAGTTACATATTAAGACCGCTATCATTGTGGGTAGCGATAGGCCTAGGACGTCTTTTTGCAGGCGGTAAATGGAATTTTCAAATTATTATTTGCCTAGATGAAATAAATGATTTGTTTTAATGTCCAGGAGACAGGAGTCATCTCGTCTTTCCGTGTCCACACCAAAATAAATCTAACAGGCCTATTCAAGGATACGTTCTTGGCAATCTGATTGAAATACATATCCTTATAACCACTCCGTTCAAAACCTAGTGATAATAAGGATCTGTATTTTAATCAGATTGCGTCCTTGGCCTACTGTAAGATACTGACCGTATATCCGATGTTAATCCTAAGATATATAATGATATATTTTGTAGTAATAGCTATATTGTGATGTTTACATAATTTTTATTTTCCAAAATCCTTGGGTTCCATAATTAACTTCACAGACTTCCCAGAAGAAGGTGAAAATCTACAAATACAACAATCTTATTGTCAGTAAGACTTCCATAAAATTGTACACAATAACAAAATCTTAATTATAAGAAATTGCCAAATTGCCAAAATTGCCAATATATCAAAATTGCCAATGTATTGCCAATGTATAAATTTGCCAACACTTGCCTTTGGTTGCCTTTCTATGTTATATAGCCTATCATTGCCTAATGTAATCTCATAGTGTTACATAAATTCTGTTCATATTGTACATAATTACAAATCATTGAATAAAACTAAACTGCTATTGTTAAAACAACATAGATATGCTTTGACATCAATATTCTAGCACTACATAGTGTAACAATAATACTGTTACATCATTCTGATATGGACCCATTTAAAAATGATAAATCCACTTAATGCTGCCTGGGAATTCTTATGGGTATTGGAAGATACTAAATTTATGTATATTCACTAAATACGAGTTGTCATATATCATAGAATAAACTCTAATTACTCTTTCGGGTCATCCATATAACAGTTCTAAAAATAGCACATACGCTGGATTGGCGTATTTATCAAATATCTGTAAAGTTCTTATAACCAGATTCATACACATATGCAAATAACATCATTAATCAATTTTCTAAATATATACAATAAGGGGCGGGCAAAGAACTTACTCTGTAGGGGGACCTTTCCTTAATTTTGATTTTGTTTTGAAAAACACGTTGTCTGGCGGTGCCATCTTTACAGGAAAACGAAAGGTATTATGGGCAATTCCCAGAATCGAAAGTGAAAGTACTAAACTAAGATATATACAAAAAGAGGTAACTCGTACTAAAGTACATAAGTCAAATCTACATAAATCCAGTAACACGACATACATGTACATCTTAATGAACATGAAGCCCTCACCAGATTTTGTGAATAGTTTGAATAGGCATGTTTGCATGATATATTAAAAAATCAAAGTACTGAAGAATGTGTTATTCGAAATCATGAACAAGACATGTAATGATCCCAATTTCAAAACTATATGGTATAATTAAGATAAAGCATACAACAGCTTCCTCAAAGTTCATTCACATACCGGTATTCTCTAATGATCTTATCCGAAAGGAAGTGTTAAAGCATGCAAATTATTGCAAACAGCACATCAGGTTTCTTAAGTTAAAGTGAATAGTCGGGCAAAGAAATTCAGTCTAAATGCGTTCATTGGCCTTCCAAAAGTTCTCACATAAAACGACGGCCAAGTTCTGCTTACGTTTCCCAGTTATGACCATTGAAATAAAGAAAAGTTGAAAGCATTGAAAGCCAGGCTGCGTGGAAATGTAACCACGGACATAGTCAGCCGGGAGGACGTTTGAGGATTCCTGTACTTTAAATTAATTTCTTCGTACGCAGACAGATTTTGACGAGATATTTCATTTTTCTGTTTCATAAGAAATTCTACTGGATACACTCACATCATTTTACCGACTTTAGCCATCCTTGCCCGACTGTTCACTTTAAAGGATTTGTGCTGTCAAAAATGATAATTTCAGTTTATACTGGAAATGGCTTTATTAGCACGTGTAGAAACCTATCCGTGTCGCACGCGACCGGAATTACCTGCAAGTCGTCGATATCGAGGTCAATTTTTCTGACCGCGCCCGATTATACATAAATTCTAGCCCTAAAACGGAAGTGATGTTATAATAGTCCGTGGCTTTTAGCTGTACTATAACTGATGTGCTCTCACTTTTTTAGGTCTCCATGAAAGCTGGGTCCACGTCCCGAGACTGGGTGCACTGTTCTCATGCGGATGCGCACCACTTTTGGGGGTGTGATGTGCATCCGCGTGATATCAGTGTAGCTGAAGGCTTTCACAGTAGCTCCAATTTGAGCCAACCTGTTTGCCGTGGGTTGCATCTCGTATCCGGGGGAAGAAGGTCCTGGTGGTTGAATAGGTTTTGCTCTTTTTTCTTCCTTTTTTTACTGCTACACACTACTTTGGCTTCAGACTCCGGTTAGACGAGAGGTAATATGGGCCCTGTATTATCAATCGGCTGGTCATGCCGAGCCCTTGGTTCGTAGATCTCCAAGAAGGCGGTGGCTTAGGGTCAATCGTGAGTTTAATTTGGATTGTCTTGATTCTGATCGATCTTGCAGGTGTACAATCTTGCGAGCGTGCTGTCGCAAGCTTGATTTGAATTATGTTTGTTCGAAATATTCTTCCGAGTATACTATCTGTGTAACCCTGACACTTTGACATTGGATATCCATGTCATCATGAGTGTCCCCCTGTTGGGCTCCGAGGTGGGTGGGGGCACAGCTAGCGAATTGTAATTAACTCTAAAAGATGGCTTCCAAAAACAAACAAAATGAACTACAATCAAAATCTCCCCAAAAGGAATCAACCACAAATCAACAAACAAAAAGCGGTACAACAAACACATTCCCACAGTTTCTGGTCATGTCCTCTACACAGAGTGGCAAGACCACTGCAGGTTTATCACCCTTAATATTGCGAAAGGGCATCAAAGGCATTGCTGGAGATGTCAAATCTGTGAAGCCTTTGGGATCGGGTGATCTCCTAATAGAGGTTTTCCGCAAGCAACAAGCGGAGAACCTCCTTGGAACCAACAGTTTTGCCGGCCTCAGTGTGTGTGTAAAACCACACTCATCATTAAATTGCAGCAAGGGGGTATATCAGGTGCCCAGCCTTGCGCAATGACAATGAGGCTGACATACTGTCATACTTCCAAGAGGAGAACATTCCGGTCTCTCATGTTAAACGCATCATGACGAGAAAAAGCGGGAGCTTGGTCCCAACACACACTTTTATCTTAACATTCGCTACACCAACATTACCACAGAGCGTAACTGTTGGATACCAACATTACAATGTCACTGTCTACATCCCTAATCCATTGAGGTGCCGTAACTGCCAGAGGTACGGCCATCATGAGAACAATTGTAGACGGAAAATGGTATGCCAGTACTGTGGCCGTGAAGGTCACGACGAAAAAGACGAATGTGACATTGTCAACCGTCACTGCGTCAATTGCGGGGGTGACCATGCTGCGTCTGCTCGCACCTGTCCCGCCTGGACTCGGGAGAGGGAGATATTACGGGTCAAATATACCCAAGGTGTCTCTTTCCCCGAGGCTAGGAGGATAGTCGAGCGTTCAGACCTGAATGTGGCAACCTATGCTCAGATCACCCGCGCAAAGACGCCTGTTGACAGTGTCACCGTCAAACATGCGTCGGTCCAGGCCTTGGTTGACAAGCCTAACTGGGACAATGATGTCCCAGATATGGCTGATGCTAAGACCTGCAAAATAATCATGGGGGACCCGAACAGGTTCAAGTCTGGTCCATATAAGCCCCAACACAAACCACAACAAAAACCACCTGGAGCTAAAACGCCAATCCCACCGGCGCCTCCAGAACTTGCACAACACCAAACACCGAACATTAGAAAAAAAGTTACCGCCGCTCGTCATAGACGTGCTACATCTTCACCGTCTATTGACGTAAAAAAACTCCCTGAGAAAGCCAAGCGACCAGCAAATACACCACCGCAGGAGCAACGCCAGACAAAAACCACCAAGGTAAAGCTGGCGAGGCTCCCTGCAATAAACAACAAACCCAGTAAGGGATCAGATGACCCTATCCTTGGACGGAACATCTATGATGTTCTATCGGACGACAGCGAGTTTGGTGACAACACATTTATCGCCACCAAACAACCTACTTCAAGTAGTCCTGTTGGTCCGACAAACTATCCTCAGGGACCAACATAGAGACAAACACTATCATACAATGGAACATACGCGGATTTAAAGCGAACATAGAAGAATTAAAACATCTTATACAAACAAAAAACCCATCCATATTCTGCCTTCAAGAAATAATGCTGAAAGACACCATCAATCTCCGACAATTTACACTATACACCAAAACTCCAACAACAGGTGGCCGCCCATCAGGTGGTGTGGCGGTGGCGGTGCATAAAAACGTTCCTCACAGACACATTCAGCTAAATACCACCTTACAAGCTGTTGCTATAAGCGCAACTCTTCACCGAAAAATAACAGTCTGTTCTATATATTTACCTCCAAATACTCCATTTAGTTGTGATGAACTGAGTAACATCGTATCACAACTACCAGTGCCATATATTATCATGGGTGACTTTAACGGTCATAATAGCCTCTGGGGCTCCCCAGGCACTGACGATAGAGGTAGACGTATCGAAGATTTTATTAATAAAAACAGCTTATGTCTTTATAACACCAATGCCCCAACATATTTACACCCTGCCTCTGGCTCGCTTACCCACATTGATTTATCTTTGTGCCATCCATCAATTCTTCTGGATTATGATTGGATGGTCAACGGTGATCTCTGTGGGAGCGATCACTTTCCAATTATACTTAAAAACATAGGGTCACCAAAACTTGAGGAGCCTATTCCTCGTTGGAATCTACATAAGGCGGACTGGGTTCAATTTAAAAATTTGTGCGCAGAGGAGCTCATTGAGGATAAATTTTTGAACCTCGATGACCCCATTAAAATTTTCACAGAAGCGCTCACTTCTATCGCTACAAAAACCATACCAAAATCCGTGCCAAAACCTACAAAGTTTCGTCTCTCAAATGATTCATTTATCAATAGATCTGGTAGAAATTCCGCTCTGAGGCGGTACTTGGCTTCGCCAACCGTCTCAAACTATAACAATTTTAAAATTTGGAGAGCAAAAGCTCGAAGGTCTATCAAATCCGACAAGAAAAGTACTTGGAAAGAGTACGTCTCAAAAATTAATTCCAATACATCTTCGAAGAAAGTTTGGGAAATGATTGGAAAAATCAGTGGGAAAAGAAATATAACACCATCCTCCCACCTCATTAACAACAATAAAATATTTTCTTCAAAATCCGAAATAGCTGACGCCTTTGCCAAAAATTTTGCTAAAAATTCATCCATCAAAAATCATTCCAAAAAATTTCAAAAATTTAAAAAGGAAAAGGAAAAGAGACGTCTTAATTTTAAATCCTCCAATAGTGAAAGTTACAATAGGCCTTTCGAGATACCAGAATTGCTCGAGTCCCTTGAGAAATCAAGGGACTCGGCAGCTGGACCAGACGAAATTCCATATATGTTTTTAAAACAATTACCAGACTCTTCACTAAAATGTCTTTTAACTATATTTAATCAAGTTTACTCTTCTGGCAAAATTCCTGAGTCTTGGAAGGAATCTACTATTATACCCCTTCCGAAGCCCGGGAAAGATGCTACTGATGCCAATAACTATCGTCCTATTTCATTGACGAGTTGTATATGTAAAACTCTAGAACGTATGATAAATACCAGATTAGTTTGGTTCCTGGAATCAAACAATATTTTAAGTCCTTTGCAAAGCGGCTTTAGAAACCGCAGGGGAACGGTAGACCACTTAGTTAGACTAGAAACATTTATACGAGAAGCATTTGCCAAGAAAGAACATCTTGTGGCCGTATTCTTTGACCTTGAAAAGGCATACGACACAACTTGGCAATATGGAATCATGAACGATCTCCATGATATCGGTATACGTGGTAATTTGCCAAAGTTTATATCAAATTTTATATCTGACAGGCATTTCAAAGTTCGAACGGGTTCAACTTATTCAGAAACAGAAACACAGGAGATGGGCGTCCCTCAGGGTGGTATCTTGTCCGTCACACTTTTTGGACTAAAAATTAACAGCATAACCAAATGTCTTGGCCAATCTACGGAAGGGTCTCTATTTGTGGATGATTTCTTGATCTGTTACAGATCAAAAAACATGCACACTATAGAACGACAACTACAACAATGTTTAGGCAAATTACAAAATTGGGCTGACGAAAATGGCTTCAGATTTTCAAGATCAAAAACTGTCTGTATGCACTTCTGTCAAAAACGAAAACCACACAATGATCCTGACCTCACACTCAATGGAATTAAAATTCCAGTAGTTGAACAAACTAAATTTCTTGGACTAATATTTGATTCGAAACTGTCCTTTGTTCCACATATCAAACATCTGAAGGATAAGTGCTCGAAGGCGCTGAACATTCTACGAGTTCTTTCCCATTCTGATTGGGGTGCAGACCGTGAAATGCTTCTACGTATCTATCGGGCACTTATTAGATCAAAACTTGACTACGGCTCTATTGTCTATGGATCGGCTCGCAGCTCCTATCTACAGATGCTTGACCCTATACAGAATCAGGGACTGCGTCTGGCACTTGGAGCTTTTCGAACAACACCTGTGAAGAGTCTCCATATGGAAGCTAATGAGCCATCTCTAGACGATCGACGAAAGAAATTATCCTTACAGTATGCTGCTCAACTGAAATCCAACCCCAAAAATCCTGCATTTAACCTTGTATTCAATCCACAACACCAAGAAATATTTACACAAAATCAAAAGCTCATACCAACATTTGGCATCAGAATTTCAAAATTTTTGCTGGAACTTAATATAACTTTCGACACCATTGACGAGTACACCGTATCGGATGTACCACCATGGCTCATTCAAACACCTGATATCAATTTATCTCTACATGAGAGGGCAAAATCCAGTGCATTACCCGAAGAACACAAATCCTCCTTTCGGGAGTGCATTAGGGCTTTCCCTGACCATGTTCAGATCTACACTGACGGCTCAAAAGATGGTGATAATGTTGCGGCAGCATGCTGTACATCTAATCACTGCTCCTCTATCCGACTCCCGGATGTTGCCTCCATTTTCTCTGCGGAAGCATGTGCTATCGGTCTGGCGCTTGACCATATCGAAGAACACCGCATTGAAAAGGCAATCATCTGTTCAGACTCTCTTTCGGTTCTTCAGGCTTTGAAATCAAGAAGCCCTAGAAATACTCTAATCCAAAATCTTTTAATCCGAACATTTCGATTATCTTCTAAAACTCAAATTACTTATCTCTGGATTCCCAGTCATGTGGGTATAAAGGGGAATGAACAGGCTGATGAAGCAGCTAAGACTGCTCTTCGCCTAGCACAAACAGATTTGAAACTACCATACACCGACATCAAACCTTCAATTCAGTCAGCCATCAAACACCATTGGCAACAAAGGTGGTCTACCGAAACAAACAATAAACTGTTTAAAATTCAACCTACACTTAATCCTAAACTGTCCAGTCGGAGAGACCGCAGAGAGGAAGTTGTACTCTCTCGGCTCCGAACTGGACACACATATTTTACACATTCCTATCTATTGAGAGGGGAGGATCCTCCTACATGCCATGCATGTGATTCTCCTCTCACAGTGGAGCATATTTTATTGCATTGTATTGATTTTAAACACATACGAGATAAATACTACGATGTCTCCGACGTGTACACTTTGTTTCATGCCGTGAGACATAATCGTATTTTTAATTATCTCAAAGAGATCGGTATTTTAAGCAAAATATGAACGTTTTCTCATCATACATCGTATCAACTCAACATTTCATCGTTTCATCAACATTGTGCATGAGTTTTCTCATGTATTTTAGCCAAATTTATTTTATCCCATGCAAACCTTCTTTTTTTATCAAATTAACGTTTACAATCTGTGTTTTAGTCCTTACTTGCTTTTTCTTACCCTGAACTTTTATCCTGATATTAATGCATGACTTGTAGTTTGGCCCTAAATGACCTTAGTTGTCGATGGGCCGTAAAACTCAAACAAACAAACAAAAAAAATGTGCTCTCACTTATATCGACGGTCACAGGAAAAGCCGATCAACTATTTTTTTATGATTACTTTTGAGTGAAGTTAGTCGTACAATAACTTCGGCTTGAATGTAAATAACTAAAAGTGTGAAATTCGATGTTTCAAATACTCTAATTTATGCACTAATTGCAGGTATCTTAGTGTAATTATGAAAGAAAATCCACACAGAAAGTTTCGAATTTTTGTCAAGGAGTTCAGCGATGAATAAGTTTTAATAAAATAATATTTTCCTGTAGTCTGTATCTTTGTGAATTGCAAAGTTTTTGAAAGTAAAATGAAATTTTACGTAACAATTTATGAAATCCTTGATTAAAACATCATGAATATGATGCTTGACGTACGTACACACCGATGATTGATCATTACAAACATTGTGTTTTGTGTTGCTAATCGAATTAATTGTGATACATTTATTACATCTTCGAAGAAAGTTTGGGAAATGATTGGAAAAATCAGTGGGAAAAGAAAAGCAACACCATCCTCCCACCTCATTAACAACAATAAAATATTTTCTTCAAAATCCGAAATAGCTGACGCCTTTGCCAAAAATTTTGCTAAAAATTCATCCATCAAAAATCATTCCAAAAAATTTCAAAAATTTAAAAAGGAAAAGGAAAAGAGACGTCTTAATTTTAAATCCTCCAATAGTGAAAGTTACAATAGGCCTTTCGAGATACCAGAATTGCTCGAGTCCCTTGAGAAATCAAAGGACTCGGCAGCTGGACCAGACGAAATTCCATATATGTTTTTAAAACAATTACCAGACTCTTCACTAAAATGTCTTTTAACTATATTTAATCAAGTTTACTCTTCTGGCAAAATTCCTGAGTCTTGGAAGGAATCTACTATTATACCCCTTCCGAAGCCCGGGAAAGATGCTACTGATGCCAATAACTATCGTCCTATTTCATTGACGAGTTGTATTTGTAAAACTCTAGAACGTATGATAAATACCAGATTAGTTTGGTTCCTGGAATCAAACAATATTTCAAGTCCTTTGCAAAGCGGCTTTAGAAACCGCAGGGGAACGGTAGACCACTTAGTTAGACTAGAAACATTTATACGAGAAGCATTTGCCAAGAAAGAACATCTTGTGGCCGTATTCTTTGACCTTGAAAAGGCATACGACACAACTTGGCAATATGGAATCATGAACGATCTCCATGATATCGGTATACGTGGTAATTTGCCAAAGTTTATATCAAATTTTATATCTGACAGGCATTTCAAAGTTCGAACGGGTTCAACTTATTCAGAAACAGAAACACAGGAGATGGGCGTCCCTCAGGGTGGTATCTTGTCCGTCACACTTTTTGGACTAAAAATTAACAGCATAACCAAATGTCTTGGCCAATCTACGGAAGGGTCTCTATTTGTGGATGATTTCTTGATCTGTTACAGATCAAAAAACATGCACACTATAGAACGGCAACTACAACAATGTTTAGGCAAATTACAAAATTGGGCTGACGAAAATGGCTTTAGATTTTCAAGATCAAAAACTGTCTGTATGCACTTCTGTCATAAACGAAAACCACACAATGATCCTGACCTCACACTCAATGGAATTAAAATTCCAGTAGTTGAACAAACTAAATTTCTTGGATTAATATTTGATTGATTCGAAACTGTCCTTTGTTCCACATATCAAACATCTGAAGGATAAGTGCTCGAAGGCGCTGAACATTCTACGAGTTCTTTCCCATTCTGATTGGGGTGCAGACCGTGAAATGCTTCTACGTATCTATCGGGCACTTATTAGATCAAAACTTGACTACGGCTCTATTGTCTATGGATCGGCTCGCAGCTCCTATCTACAGATGCTTGACCCTATACAGAATCAGGGACTGCGTCTCGCACTTGGAGCTTTTCGAACAACACCTGTGAAGAGTCTGCATGTGGAAGCTAATGAGCCATCTCTAGACGATCGACGAAAGAAATTATCTTTACAGTATGCTGCTCAATTGAAATCCAACCCCAAAAATCCCGCATTTAACCTTGTATTCAATCCACAACATCAAGAAATATTTACACAAAATCAAAAGCTCATACCAACATTTGGCATCAGAATTTCAAATTTTTTACTGGAACTTAATATAACTTTCGACACCATTGACGAGTACACCGTATCGGATGTACCACCATGGCTCATTCAAACACCTGATATTAATTTATCTCTACATGAGAGGGCAAAATCCAGTGCATTACCCGAAGAACACAAATCCTCCTTTCGGGAGTGCATTAGGGCTTTCCCTGACCATGTTCAGATCTACACTGACGGATCAAAAAGACGGTGATAAAGTTGCGGCAGCATGCTGTACATCTAATCACTGCTCCTCTATCCGACTCCCGGATATTGCCTCCATTTTCTCTGCGGAAGCATGTGCTATCGGTCTGGCGCTTGACCATATCGAAGAACACCGCATTGAAAAGGCAATCATCTGTTCAGACTCTCTTTCGGTTCTTCAGGCTTTGAAATCAAGAAGCCCTAGAAATACTCTAATCCAAAATCTTTTAATCCGAACATTTCGATTATCTTCTAAAACTCAAATTACTTATCTCTGGATTCCCAGTCATGTGGGTATAAAGGGGAATGAACAGGCTGATGAAGCAGCTAAGACTGCTCTTCGCCTAGCACAAACAGATTTGAAACTACCATACACCGACATCAAACCTTCAATTCAGTCAGCCATCAAACACCATTGGCAACAAAGGTGGTCTACCGAAACAAACAATAAACTGTTTAAAATTCAACCTACACTTAATCCTAAACTGTCCAGTCGGAGAGACCGCAGAGAGGAAGTTGTACTCTCTCGGCTCCGAACTGGACACACATATTTTACACATTCCTATCTATTGAGAGGGGAGGATCCTCCTACATGCCATGCATGTGATTCTCCTCTCACAGTGGAGCATATTTTATTGCATTGTATTGATTTTAAACACATACGAGATAAATACTACGATGTCTCCGACATGTACACTTTGTTTCATGCCGTGAGACATAATCGTATTTTTAATTATCTCAAAGAGATCGGTATTTTAAGCAAAATATGAACGTTTTCTCATCATACATCGTATCAACTCAACATTTCATCGTTTCATCAACATTGTGCATGAGTTTTCTCATGTGTTTTAGCCAAATTTATTTTATCCCATGCAAACCTTTTTTTTTATCAAATTAACGTTTACAATCTGTGTTTTAGTCCTTACTTGCTTTTTCTTACCCTGAACTTTTATCCTGATATTAATGCATGACTTGTAGTTTGGCCCTAAATGACCTTAGTTGTCGATGGGCCGTAAAACTCAAACAAACAAACAAACAAACAAACAAACAATGAAGTAATAGGTTTCAAATTTATTTTTGATATTATAAAAGATAAAAATGTTGAGATATTAAGCAAAAGAAACAAACTATTTTTTCCGACCGTACGGTCGCTTTCAAAATTTAATCGATATCCGAGTAGATACATCGATATAGATTATAATTAGCCATACCTTTGGTTTGATGGTTATTTAATACCTGGACATGTAATACTGGTTATGTAATACCTTGGCCTCTGGCCTCGGGATATATCACTTACTCGGGTTTTACCGTATCCATCTGAAAATAGGTCGATAACTGTATAATAATTAGCCTAATCATCTTTTGAACAACTGGTCCCTGGCAACAAACAAAAATAAAACTGAATTTAGATACATGTATTCAACACAACAAGCACCACAAAATTGATCTGATCCTTACTTTTATTTATAAGCGCTTCTCATTTTTGAAGCCCTCAATTGCAAGTTATCATAAATTATTGAGTACCAAATTATTAAACTTTATACCCATAAACCTTCAATTTTATTTCTTCTGCAAACTAATTTGTGGCTTCAATTTATATTGTTTAATAAATAATTTATTCAAGGTGGTCTTATTACACCCTGAAGATTTTTTTTTCAATTTAGGGTGCCATGGTAATTATTGTGTTGGATACATTATTTTCATGTCTGAATAATACAAAACATCATGCATCAAAGTGTACAAGTTTTATAAGGCCAAAAAATGTCTTTAGGGTTACCTGACCGACCCTAATTTTTGTCCCCCACTTTTCAACGAAAAAACATTAAAAAGTCGAGATTTCGATCTCCGACCCTGGTTCCGTCCATCATTTTAGAGTGAAAGACACTAAAAAATCCCCCCGACCGACCGACCGACCCTATTTTTTTGGCAATGTAACCCTAAACAAACATATTTTTTTGCTTAACACTGATTAATGTATAAAACATGATTGTTTTATTTTGTCTAATCCCGTCATCTTCACATATAATATGTATTGATAATGAATTAGAATTCGAAGCATTCATATTATTCAAGCTCACTTCACAAATGATTTAAATTTCCAAATACATACATATTTTGATAAGTATATGTACGGTGATCATGATTATATTAGCTATTCTTATTTATATGAATAGAATTGGGACAGAAAAAAATGACAGTTTACTTAATTTTATAACATTTTTAAACATTATATTATCAAATATATATACAAACATTATCAAATATATATACAAACATGGGAAAGTTTCTCAAAATATATTTTTCATAACACACAGCTGTACATATATGCATGTTTATATATACATATTCATGATTGTCACTCAAACTACTTATAATATCTCTTACATAAAAATTAGAAATGCTTTAAAGCTAAATATAATCCATTAACTTTCCGAAATATCTTGAATTTTTAAAAATGTACCCTAAATTAAATGTAAAATGAAAAACAAAAGTTATTAGCTTAAACCTTAATATCTAATCCTATACTAATATATCGTTGAATAATGTAATTAAATTAAATCAATTGTTGATTTTTATCAACAGGTCGTCTTATGTTTCCTCCCTAATCTTAGGTCATCGATAATATTTCTAATTACTTTTAAGAATCACTATTAATTTTTGTTTCGGAAAGGCATTGGATCTATATATATATAGTATATAAAACATTTTATTCTCACCTTATAAATTCAAAGACTGAACTTTAATCTTAACAGTTCTGAATGATTTTGATATATCATAATTTGCACTTTGTGTATCTAATTTCTTGGTGCATTTCTCTTTGGTAAGCTCGAGTTGTCAATGTTAACACCTTCGCGATTTTGCATAACATTACCATTTCGGGGGCAAATGCATTCATATTCACTGATCGAATCTTTTGTTTGTTTGTTTGATTAATTAACGTCCTATTAACAGCTATGGTCATCGAATCTATGTCAAGGCATTTCTCACATCATATACAGTAGGATTGTCATTTGCTCCACCTTTATGTCTATGGTGTCCAAAGTGTTCTTCTAGTGGATCCTGGTTAAAGGAATGGGTTAAAATGAATTGAGCTCCCATATTAAACATCAGGCGAACACACCCAACAATGGATTTCACCGATATCCGTAGACCTTCCAGAGTCTGGTAGCTTAGAAGCATTCCTGCTCTCTGTGAACCCGTACAATTACCTGGACGGTTTTCAACTTCAACTTTCCAAGTATCCCAAGAATCTTGTTGCAGCCAATCAAGACGCTCATAATTTGCTTGTGTGTAGGGTCCTAGATTTGGATTTCTTTTGTTTCGTCCTTCGAAGCGATTCCGAACATTCAGACAATCAAAAAATTTGTTGATAATTCGGATGAATTTCACAGTCTCCGAGACCTGGCCATCATACAGTTCCTCTAAAGCATTAGCAACAGAGTCGCTCATTACTTGGGATGCCAGTTTTACTTTCATGCACGTAAAAGCAGTGAGGTCTATGTGGGATCTAGATAACTCTAGACAGGGTGAATACAAATTAATTTCACAATGCTCCTCATTACTCTCATAATATGCATCCAAGAGAGGTTTTCCCTTCTTTCCACATCTGTCTAGACATTTTGTGAGAAAATGAATTGCTAAAGCAATTTCTGGTTGTTTTTAGTAGATGTGGCACGTCAGACACAAAGTAGATTTTCCTTGTTGAATCGTAAGGGTTGTCTGTGTAATGCACAAACAAATCCATGTCCATTCAAAGTATGTTGTTTGAAGAACCGTTTGTTGGATGAGGCTCAATCGCATGTTAAGAATAGCACTTTCTTTCCAAATGATGGGATAAAGAAAATCATCTGTAATGCTGTTTGTTGCAAAGGCAGCTAGTGGAAACTTCAGGTTTGATGTTACTCCACGTACCATGAGAATCATCACATATTTGGCGATATCTGATGTTCTGTCGACTCCTCCGTTCAACTTCAAACAATGTTCCAACTCCATAAATTTGTTGCCTACGGAATCTTAGTAACAGTAGCCAACAAGTTCCCCTGTATGATTATCATACACCAAGTCCTCTTTTATCTTCAATTCGTCAAAGAGTATTCCAACATAGCCTCTCAAACTTTCATCAGCACTGTACATATATCTTTTCGAAGCTTCCTCCTTTAGCACTTTCAACACATCGGTAGAATAACCAATAGCACTTTTAGTGTAGTGTGAATAATCAAATAAAGTTCTAGCTCTTGGCAAGTTCACAAATTCACCGTCACGCATGGCTTCATATGCTTTTGCAGATCTGTTTCGTATGTACAAACACCATTTTTAGCTCACCTGGCCCGAAGGGCCGGTGAGCTTATGTCATGGCGCTCCGTCCGTTGTCCGTCCGTCCGTCAACATTTCCTTTAAATCGCTACTAGTCATAGAGTTCTGGATGGATTGTAACCAAATTTGGCCAGAAACATCCTTAGGAGAAGGGGAACAGAACTTGTAAAAATTTTCGCTCTGACCCCACGGGGGCAGGAGGGGCGGGATCCAATAGGGGAAATACAGGTAAATCCTATAAATCGCTACTTGTCATAGAGTTCTGCATGGATTGTAACCAAATTTGGCCACAAACATCCTTGGGGGAAGGGGAACAGAACTTGTATACATTTTGGCTCTGACCCCCCTTTTTAGCTCACCTGGCCCAAAGGGCCGGAGGAGAGCTTGTGTCATGGCGCGGCGTCCGTCGTCCGTCCGTCTGTCAACATTTAATTTAAATCGCTACTAGTCATACAGTTCCGCATGGATTGTGACCAAATTTGGCTATAAACATCCTTGGGTGAAGGGGAACAGAAGTTGTATAAATTTTGGCTCTGACCCCCCAGGGGCAGGAGGGGCGGGGCCAAATAGGAGTAATAGAGGGAAATCCTATAAATCGCTACTTGTCCTAGTAGTTCTGCATGGATTGTAACCAAATTTGGCCACAAACATCCATGGGGAAGGGGAACAGAACTTGTATAAATTTTGGCTCTGACCCCCCCCCCCCCCCCCCTGGGGCAGGAGGGGCGGGGCCCAATAGGGGAAATATAGGTAAATCCTATAAATCGCTACTTGTCCTAGAGTTCTGCATGGATTGTAACCAAATTTGGCCACAAACATCCTATGGGGAAGGGCAACAGAACTTGTATACATTTTGGCTTTGACCCCCCGGGGGCAGGAGCGGCGGGGCCCAATAGGGGAAATATAGGTAAATCCTATAAATCACTACTGGTCCTAGAGTTCTGCAAATTTGGCCATAAACATCCTTGGGGAAGGGGAACAGAACTTGTATAAATTTTGGCTCTGACCCCCCCTAGGCTTTGTGTATCTAATTTCTTGGTGCATTTCTCTTTGGTAAGCTCGAGTTGTCAATGTTAACACCTTCGCGATTTTGCATAACATTACCATTTCGGGGGCAAATGCATTCATATTCACTGATCGAATCTTTTGTTTGTTTGTTTGATTAATTAACGTCCTATTAACAGCTATGGTCATCGAATCTATGTCAAGGCATTTCTCACATCATATACAGTAGGATTGTCATTTGCTCCACCTTTATGTCTATGGTGTCCAAAGTGTTCTTCTAGTGGATCCTGGTTAAAGGAATGGGTTAAAATGAATTGAGCTCCCATATTAAACATCAGGCGAACACACCCAACAATGGATTTCACCGATATCCGTAGACCTTCCAGAGTCTGGTAGCTTAGAAGCATTCCTGCTCTCTGTGAACCCGTACAATTACCTGGACGGTTTTCAACTTCAACTTTCCAAGTATCCCAAGAATCTTGTTGCAGCCAATCAAGACGCTCATAATTTGCTTGTGTGTAGGGTCCTAGATTTGGATTTCTTTTGTTTCGTCCTTCGAAGCGATTCCGAACATTCAGACAATCAAAAAATTTGTTGATAATTCGGATGAATTTCACAGTCTCCGAGACCTGGCCATCATACAGTTCCTCTAAAGCATTAGCAACAGAGTCGCTCATTACTTGGGATGCCAGTTTTACTTTCATGCACGTAAAAGCAGTGAGGTCTATGTGGGATCTAGATAACTCTAGACAGGGTGAATACAAATTAATTTCACAATGCTCCTCATTACTCTCATAATATGCATCCAAGAGAGGTTTTCCCTTCTTTCCACATCTGTCTAGACATTTTGTGAGAAAATGAATTGCTAAAGCAATTTCTGGTTGTTTTTAGTAGATGTGGCACGTCAGACACAAAGTAGATTTTCCTTGTTGAATCGTAAGGGTTGTCTGTGTAATGCACAAACAAATCCATGTCCATTCAAAGTATGTTGTTTGAAGAACCGTTTGTTGGATGAGGCTCAATCGCATGTTAAGAATAGCACTTTCTTTCCAAATGATGGGATAAAGAAAATCATCTGTAATGCTGTTTGTTGCAAAGGCAGCTAGTGGAAACTTCAGGTTTGATGTTACTCCACGTACCATGAGAATCATCACATATTTGGCGATATCTGATGTTCTGTCGACTCCTCCGTTCAACTTCAAACAATGTTCCAACTCCATAAATTTGTTGCCTACGGAATCTTAGTAACAGTAGCCAACAAGTTCCCCTGTATGATTATCATACACCAAGTCCTCTTTTATCTTCAATTCGTCAAAGAGTATTCCAACATAGCCTCTCCAACTTTCATCAGCACTGTACATATATCTTTTCAAAGCTTCCTCCTTTAGCACTTTCAACACATCGGTAGAATAACCAATAGCACTTTTAGTGTAGTGTGAATAATCAAATAAAGTTCTAGCTCTTGGCAAGTTCACAAATTCACCGTCACGCATGGCTTCATATGCTTTTGCAGATCTGTTTCGTATGTACAAACACCATTTTTAGCTCACCTGGCCCGAAGGGCCGGTGAGCTTATGTCATGGCGCTCCGTCCGTTGTGTCCGTCCGTCCGTCCGTCCGTCAACATTTCCTTTAAATCGCTACTAGTCATAGAGTTCTGGATGGATTGTAACCAAATTTGGCCAGAAACATCCTTAGGAGAAGGGGAACAGAACTTGTAAAAATTTTCGCTCAGACCCCACGGGGCAGGAGGGGCGGGATCCAATAGGGGAAATACAGGTAAATCCTATAAATCGCTATCTTTTATTGGTGGGTGAAGGGGAACAGAAGTTGTATAAATTTTGGCTCTGACCCCCCCCAGGGGCAGGAGGGGCGGGGCCAAATAGGAGTAATAGAGGGAAATCCTATAAATCGCAACTTGTCCTAGAGTTCTGCATGGATTGTAACCAAATTTGGCCACAAACATCCTTGGGGGAAGGGGAACAGAACTTGTATAAATTTTGGCTCTGACCCCCCCCCCCCCCCCTGGGGCCCGGGGGCAGGAGGGGCGGGGCCCAATAGGGGAAATAGAGGTAAATCCTATAAATCGCTACTTGTCCTAGAGTTCTGCATGGATTGTAACCAAATTTGGCCACAAACATCCTATGGGGAAGGGCAACAGAACTTGTATAAATTTTGGCTTTGACCCCCCGGGGGCAGGAGCGGCGGGGCCCAATAGGGGAAATATAGGTAAATCCTATAAATCACTACTGGTCCTAGAGTTCTGCATGGATTGTAACCAAATTTGGCCATAAACATCCTTGGGGAAGGGGAACAGAACTTGTATAAATTTTGGCTCTGACCCCCCTGGGGCAGGAGGGGCGGAGCCCAATAGGGGGAATAGAGGTAAATCCTATAAATCGCTACTTGTCCTAAAGTTCTGCATGGATTGTAACCAAATTTGGCCACAAACATCCATGGGGGAAGGGGAACAGAACTTGTATAAATTTTGGCTCTGACCCCCCCTGGGGCAGGAGGGGCGGGGCCCAATAGGGGAAATATAGGTAAATCCTATTAATTGCTACTTGTCCTAGAGTTCTGCATGGATTGTAACCAAATTTGGCCACAAACATCCTATGGGGAAGGGGAACAGAACTTGTATAAATTTTGGCTTTGACCCCCCGGGGGCAGGAGCGGCGGGGCCCAATAGGGGAAATATAGGTAAATCATATAAATCGGGTGAAGTATACCCTGGAATCATACATCCTTTGTGTGATTTTTTTATACCCACAGAGAAATATTGGTTGTTAAAGTATACACATTTTGGTAGATCAGAGATCAACAATAAATCATGATCACACTTATCATGTATAGAGCTGTAAAGATGGTCTCCTGAATCCGAAATAGTATGTAAATCATTCTTTTCTAAAGATTTCACCTGCTTTGTGAATGTGTGTACTAAAAACATCAGCCCGTTTGCCATGCATTGTTTACCGCGTGTTGTGTCAGAGTATTTGCCAGACCCTTTACATTAATCTGCCCTTATTACAGAACTTGGAGAACTAGCATATGATGTAATAGATGCCATATTGTGGTAATACATACATCGTAGTTCATTGGCAGTACACCCTGGGTGAAAGTTTTTCAATGTGTTGGATGTGTACCCAGAAAATATTGAAAATGTGATTTAAGGGTATATACAAACTGTATATGACCATTGCTTTATCTATGTGTTCAATCAATACCAATGTTTTGATTCTTTTGTTCATAATTGTTGCAAAACAGAACAGTAACATGTGTTCAAGATATGGACATTTCATTATTCCATAATATAAGATTAAGATTGTTGTAGAAGGAGACAATGATAAGAAATTGATAACTGTTTAATATCAATTACTGAGAATGTTAAAAATTATAAAAAAAACATTTAAAAAGTTCAGACATTTCCAGAAAGTGACAAGATCCACTCTTGAAATTCATAAAGTAGTATCATTCAAAATATGTTCTCTTACCAATTTTTATGGTCTCTTTTAATTTTTTCAATGTTCTACATATTTTTGTTTGATATTCCCAGAATTAAAAGTTGTAATCAAAAAGGAATTATGCACATCATTGAAATTGTTCAAAAACACTGACTGCAGAAAATGTTCTCTGTTATGTGTATGCATATATCATATTGCTGGTGTTATATTTAGTTCTTTTGACAGGTACATGGTATTCCAAAGTATTGTCTCCAATTCTCATATTCTCAAGCAGACCATGTTTTTTTCCTAGCCAAATTATTCTAAATATTTATTCTTATCACAAGTACACAAAATTCTGATATTTCATTTTGATGCTCTCATGACTTCACCATAATACTCTAATAATAAATGTTCATAAATTCTGAATTTTTCCAATTAATGCTGGGATATTATGATCTTGTAAGGCAGTGCACATATTCTCATAGTCTCATGATATTCTCAAATGTTCTCATGATCATACTCTCATGATATTCTCAAGCAATGTTCTCATATATATAGTCTGATAATATTCTCATAGTCTCATAATTTTCTGTGGGAGACTGGTATATCCATGTTGTTTCTTCTTGTATAGTGGAACTGTTGCCCTTTTCATAGTGCTATATTACTGAAACATGCGCCAAAGACACCAAGCAAGTAGTCTAAAGACTGCATCGTATCGAACCGAAACGTGAAGGCTGTATCGTAAAATCGTATCAACATACAAATATCATGATTCAATGTGTATTACAATGAATCGTTTCAGCCCTAATATAAATCATGACCAGTCAATTCAGATGTACGGAACATTAGATCCATCATAGAATAAACAGCTTTCAACTATCATTTTAGTGCCAATCAGTTTCACTGATCAGTGTTTAGAATCATAATTCAAATTTGACAAGATAGTGATAATCATAAGAATTAATTGTATAAGATTTGACTGTTTTTTTTGTGCTTTTAATCTGTTTTGTATTTTGTTAGCCTAATGACATGCCTTCTTGCTCAGGTATAATCATAAATTACAATTTGAAGAAAATTGAATCTGAACAACATGAAGACATGCGGTAGTAGCCTGAAGACGTTTTAAACATGAAAGTAAACCACAAATTAAATGTCAATTGAAAATTTGACGGTCTACTATTATAAACTATAATTCTGAGTTCTCCAAGCCAGATTATTATTCAGACAAAAAAAATTTCATGTGCAATAATCTACAATGAATGAATGATGCATTCAATTTCACATTCATTAAATGCAGTTTACATTTCTCCAAAAATAAATACTGTTTAACGTTTGTAAATTCTAGTATAGGACTGCAAATCACGCATAAATAAAACAATAATATGCCAGTGAGATGGTTAAAATCAACAATTAATTTGTCTCTAGAAACGAGATGGGGTAAACTGGCACTGAAAACGTAGAAATTGAGCATCTGCATGGTCGCATATTTACATTGTCGAATGCATGTGTAATGCTCGACATCCTAACAACCGAAACACGATTTAAATTCTACTTCTAGCTAAAAAATAGAGTAGGCCAGTCTACGTATATATATACTGTACCGTTACGACTACGACTGACAATACTCTGCTTTTGTGACTTGACAACGATCTACAGACCAATGCTAAGATAGGAAATGAGATATACGAAAAAAACAGCTTACGTCTACGGAAGTTACTGTCAGTCTGTCACCAATAGGGAGAAAAACTATCGTTCTCTTGGATTCAGCATCAGTAAAAATATTGATTGATATTGTAACATGCACGTTGATTAGTCGAAAGTTCTCAGTGGACCAATCAGCGTTTAGATAACAAATGTCGTCAAAGCGAGCACCTGCACAAACTAAATTGAAAAATTCATAGGCCTATTAATTATCATTCATTTTCCAGCCGAATCCTATCATAACTGGGCCAATAACAAAAAATATCGTCATTAATTTACATATAATGTAAAATAGGCGCATAGCTATGAGCTGAATGTTGATAAACAGCATCACTCAACTGTCATGGCGATAACTTTGGATGGCGAAAATGTGTGATAGAAATGGATCTCGCAAAAGTATAATTAATGAAATACAATATCCAGGCATGTAAATTATGACACACAAAATGTTTTCTAATACATTACTTACATTTTTAGCGGTCGATGATGCAAATAAAATGTGATGTCAGTTGATATCTCTTCCGGGTCGAAGGTGGACGAATCTTGCAGCGAAGACCGATTAAAATTAATACGCGATGGCAAATTAGTTACTGTCATGTACGAATTATAATAATACACATAAGACTACCCGATTAACAATTTTGCTCTTAATTATGTAATCTAACTTCTCCACAATTCTTCTACGTGCACAATCTAACTTCTCCACAATTCTTCTACGTGCACAATAATAATGTTGCATGTGCAGAGCACAGAACTATATTTCAGGTAACGATATGACTGTAATACGGTCGAACTAATGTATTAAGGTTTCTGTTGAATATTATATTAAATACGCATTTTTCACATTACGATGTGAATCTGCGTGCAATAAAATACAGCAAACTTACTTATTTTACACATTCAATAAAATGATTAGTAAAGCAGTAATGGGAAGGCAGCATTTTGATTGGTTGAATGGCAATGAATGGAAATTTATGAATGGAAGTTTATGAATGAAATGGTTCACGAAATCACCACTAGATGTCGTTGTGGGGCAAGTCCTACTATATTTTACAAATTAGGCCAAACCAGACGGTATAAACACATGCGCTAGCGCTGTGTTAAAAATCATTGAGAAAAATACAACAATTATGTACCTTAATGGCAAATAAAACAATCGAATCGATTTCAGATATCATCTTTTCAACTTACATTTTGTCTTGATGTAGACAACGTCAGCATTAGTCAAGGACCGTTTCAGTGTGTAAGCCCTTAGTCTTCGTCACGGTAATAATGATTCTACCAAGAAAGGGGTCGTACCGTTTTTGTTTAAAAGGTCATTTAATCAGCACACCTGTGCAGCGTCAAACTCGGCTTGATATCGGTGTGGAATGTTAATTGTCTCAAAAGCCAGACACTCGCCAATGCGGCTGATATGGGCCACGCGTAAGGATGACAAAACACTTACTTTAGTAAAGCAGTTGCCAAACGAGTAAAATGACAAAAAATGCTGGCAAGTGCTTTTTACTAAAGCAGTTGCCATGCCGGCTGATATGGGCCATCGTAGAAATGTAATGTTCAGTAGAAAGGCGTCGTACTGTTGTATGATACAGTCACAATCCCTTTCATTTACTCTACCACAGCTCACAAAACGACCAAGGCATTTTTTCAATCTTGACTTACACAAACTTGGATTTGAAACCATTTCCTTAGGATTCAGCATGGATAGATAGCGAACTACACTATATGTATTATTTATCCGACACATTTGCTTGTCTGAGCTCTTTTGCTGCTGAACATCCTAGGTCTACTTTCGAGTAAGTGACCCGATTCTTTTTGTCATCAATGTCTAGCGCGAATAACTTCTGGGTAGATTCTGGACCAATCTCCATGACGCCTTCTTTGATCACTTTGGACATTAAAGGATTTGTGCAGTCAAAAATGATAACTTCAGTTTATGCTGGAAATGGCTTTATTAGCACGTGTAGAAACCTCTCCGTGCCGCGCGCGACTGGAATAACCCGTAAGAAGTCGATATCGAGGTCCAAAATTCTGGCCGCCCGATTATGCATATTTTCTAGTTCTAAACCGTGTGACGTCACATTAGTCCGTGGTTTATAGCTGTACTATAACTGGTGTGCTATCACTTACATCGACGGTCACAGGAAAAGCCGATCAACGATTTTTTTATGATTACTTTTGAGTGAAGTTAAGCGTATAATAACTTTGGCTCGAATGTAAATAACTAAAAGAGTGAAATTCGATGTTTCAAATACTCTAATAGCAGGTATCTTCATGTAATTATGAAAGAAAAACCACACAGAAATAAAAGTTTCGGATTTTTTGTCGAGGATTTCAGCAACGAAAAAGCTTTAATTAGATAATAATTTTCCTATAGTCTGTATCTTTGATACATTGTGAATTACAAAGTTTGTGACTGTAAAATGAAATTTTACGTACATGTAGCAATTTAAGAAATCCTTGATTAAAGTATTGACGTACGTACACACCGATGATTGATCATTACAAACATTGTGTTGTGTGTTGTTAACCGAAGAAATTGAGATACATTTATTACAATACCATAAAACGTTTCAACATATGGTAGAAAGAATTTATTTTCGATATTATAAAAGATCTAAATATTGAGATATTAAACAAAACAAACTATTTTTTCAGACCGTGCGGTCGCTTTAATTTTTTAATCGATATACAAGTAGATACTCCGATATAGATATATAATTAGCCGTGCCTTTAGTTTGATGGTTATGTAATACCAGGACCAGGATGTTGTTTACCTGTACACAACGCCATTCACCGAACTCACCTGTAATTACCTGGCCGCGGGCAATTTGCTATTCGGTGGATTATATCGGGTATTTGCTATTGCTATGTCTTACTGTTAATTGGATTGTGATTTGAATTATGGAAACCCCGTACATCTATGCTCTAGGTTTTTTATTGTCACCTCCATTTTTAAAATGAAGATGTAAAAGCAAATGGAAATAAAATATCCCTGATCATACCTAGGATATACATATGTCGTACACAGGTAAAACAATAATTGAAGTTGACTTATTCAGAAACAAAAATGGTTCTAAGAACTATTTCAACTAAAGATTTAACTTTTAACATTATTCCAGTCTAATACTGTAATTACGAAATCGTGGCATATCTATGTAGCAATCTACCGTAATTTCTAAGGTATTAGTAAAACTTCTAAGCATGTATTTTCACCGTTTCGAATCTACATGTATAGTCATACAAGAAGGGTTACAGCATTACCACACTAATTATATATAAATATACTTATTTTAATATCACTTAGTATATTTTTGCACTAGGTACAAGATATTATATCTATTTATAATGCCTGTATACAAGTAATTTCATTTTTCATTTGAACACTATATGTGGTTACTTTTTGGATTATACGATAAATGTTCATATATCATACTATTAAATTTCGGTATGATATACAAAAGGATCGACAATGAATATACTATTTTAAGGATTTAGTATGATTTTGAAATAATGAATTTAAATCTACACTTATACTGTAATTAAGAAACATATATCAGAAATATCATTGATGTATTTCTGCTTTTTAGTAAACGTTAAAGTTGCAAAGGGAACAATATAGATATGCATATTATTTTCGGTATAAGTTCGGTACTGTTACTCCAATATCACATAACTGATAACCGTCCAAATTTTATTTTTACTCAAAAACTGTGCCGTGTTTGCATCGTTCTGGCAGAAGTTTGAAATAAAAACATGGATTCTAGATATATTCATGCTAAATTTTGGGATTTTACTCGTAAAAGATAGCGTTACATTATACTGTTTTTTATTACACAGATATTTTCATAATATGCTATCTAAATCTCAGTCCAGACTGATCCGAACATCATATTGATATCGCTATCGAATTGGACTGATTATCTAATCTAAAATTAGATATATTCTTGTTTGAATGTTTGAAATGGTGTAAATGGAATGTTTTGAAACTGAAAATATCTTGATCATAAAGCTAGAATAACCATTTACTCGAAAAACTCAAATTGTAGATCTAACGTATACGTGTATGTGCTGTATAGATGTATAGTACTAGGCTTACCTTGTGTAGCCGCGGACTACTGTGACATCACAAGACCACGTGACCGCCTAGCTCATTATCTCTGAACCGTAGTCGACACTACCCGTAAATCACGACCAAAACCAACCGATAGCGCTAAAAGCTAGGCGATTCGTTGGGTGGGACTTAATTTTTCATTCATCCAAAGCAATGTCCTGATGTATTATCCAAAAAAAATTTTGACTGCACAAATCCTTTAAGCCTCTTACAAGCTGACCAAGATCTGTCATCAACAAGAGGCCCAGAGGGCCTGTATCGCTCACCTGGTTTGTAATGTCAAGTCATGTTCTGAATACAGGTTCATTGTTTCTTTTCTGAAGGAATTTGAATATTTACCTCTTATTTCCCTATTGGGCCCCGCCCCTCCTGCCCCCGGGGGGTCAGAGCCAAAATTTATACAAGTTCTTTCCCCTTCCCCCAAGGATGTTTGTGGCCAAATTTGGTTACAATCCATGCAGAACTCTAGGACAAGTAGCGATTTATAGGATTTACCTCTATTTCCCCTATTGGGCCCCACCCTCCTGCCCCCGGGGGGTCAGAGCCAAAATTTGTATAAGTTCTTTCCCCCTTCCCCAAGGATGTTTGTGGCCAAATTTGGTTACAATCCATGCAGAAGGCCCTGCAGGTAGGGCGTTAGAATTGTACCTGCTGCCCCTATTGCATGATCGTAAAAGGCGACTAAATTTAAGATCTTATCTTTTCTATTCTTCCTAACTGACTTTATCCTTCCTAATGCCTCCCTTGGCACCGCCTCACTTTTGGCCTTGAGTTGAGCGTTCGCCCCTGTGAGGAAGGCTCTGGGTTCTGTCCCCTGGCCGAGACACACCAAAGTCTATAAAAGTGGTAGTTTCTTTACCTGCTTAGCGCTCAGCATACAGGCAGTGGGACGACTGGTTCGCCCGTTGTCAGTATAATGTGACCGGGTGGGGTGTGTTGCTTGGTGTCTTCGGCGGCATGCTCCAGTGATATAGCACTATAAAAAGGGCAAAAGTTCCACTATACAAGAAGACACAACATGAATATACCGCAGTCTCCCGAAACACGCACCTCGCACAACATACACGCAACACACCGCATACATGGGAGGCCGTCCTTACATGACCACAGCTGTTAATAGGACGTTAATTAATCAAACAAACAAACAAAAACAAACAATCCATGCAGAACTCTAGGACAAGTAGCGATTTATAGGATTTACCTCTATTTCCCCTATTGGGCCCCGCCCCTCCTGCCCCCAGGGGGTCAGAGCCAAAATTCATACAAGTTCTGTTCCCCTTCCCCCAAGGATGTTTGTGGCCAAATTTGGTTACAATCCATGCAGAACTCTAGGACAAGTAGCGTTTTATAGGATTTACCTCTATTTCACCTATTGGGCACCGCCCCTCCTGCCCCCAGGGGGTCAGAGCCAAAATTTATACAAGTTCTGTTCCCCTTCCCCCAAGGATGTTTGTGGCCAAATTTGGTTACAATCCATGCAGAACTCTAGGACAAGTAGCGTTTTATAGGATTTACCTCTATTTCCCCTATTGGGCCCCGCCCCTCCTGCCCCCAGGGGGTCAGAGCCAAAATTTATAAAAGTTCTGTTCCCCTTCCCCCAAGGATGTTTGTGGCCAAATTTGGTTACAATCCATGCAAGGGGCCGCGGTGGCCGAGTGGTTAAGATGTCCCGACATATTACCACAAGCCCTCCACCTCTGGGATGCGGGTTCGAATCCTATGTGGGGCAGTTGCCAGGTACTGACCGCTGGCCGGTGGTTTTTCTCCGGGTACTCCGGCTTTCCTCCACCAACAAACCTGGCACGTCCTTACATGACCCTGGCTGTTAATAGGACGTAAAACTAAACAAACCAAACCAAACCAATCCATGCAGAACTCTAGGACAAGTAGCGTTTTATAGGATTTACCTCTATTTCCCCTATTGGGCACCGCCCCTCCTGCCCCCAGGGGGTCAGAGCCAAAATTTATAAGTTCTGTTCCTCTTCCCCCAAGGATGTTTGTGGCCAAATTTGGTTACAATCCATGCAGAACTCTAGGACAAGTAGCGTTTTATAGGATTTACCTTTATTTTCCCTATTGGGCCCCGTCCCTCCTGCCCCTGGGGGGTCAGAGCCAAAAGTTATACAAGTTCTGTTCCCCTTCCCCCAAGGATGTTTGTGGCCAAATTTGGTTACAATCCATGCAGAACTCTATGACTAGTAGCGATTTAAAGGAAATGTTGACGGACGGACGACGGACGGACGACGGACGCCGCGCCATGACATAAGCTCACCGTCCCTTCGGGCCAGGTGAGCTACAAATGGCACCATCGGGCGATCTGTTTGATAATGTCTGAGAAAGGGCTGGAGATGAGTGGCAATGTAGCGGAAGAATTCCATCTCGGCTTTCACAAGTGGGTCTTTTACCATGGTAGCGACAACCTCATACGATTTACAAGTTGGTTTGTTCACTTCCTTTTCTTGTACTTTCTTGACATACGTTTCTATGTTTTTCCAAATGAGAAGTGCCCTTTCTACCACACCAACATTTTCCATCCATCTGTGGTTTACAAATTTAAGGGTAAGGACACTTGAGCCTGCAATAAAAAATCATGAAAATCAGAATTGATAATTGCATTTGATATGATAATTTTCAAACTTTATTCATAATTAAAAACAAATTATTTATAATCTAATGAACATCATACAATATAATATGGTGATTATGAATATTTATAATTAATATCTAAATGTCATTTAGAAATGTCCAATAATAAGCCTGTATTTATTTGAATGGAAATATGGAAAGCGAAGGAAATTATATTCATTTTATATCTAAGTTTGAAAATTAATGTGTAAGGTGATATTATTTTCTCCTGAGTCTGACGTCCATCACTTTGTCCAAAATTGCTCAATCAATGAAAAAAAGAAAGGCACGTATATATATATATATATATAATATAGGCCATCATTCATCAAAATGAGAAGCTAGTAAATGAAGTTTTACTATCTGAACTTAACTCACCGCAAACACGCAAAAAAAAACCACTGAAATTTCTGCCCAATTTCAGAAAATACTCGCGAACAAGTCCACCCTGCTCGTGACGCCAATTTGTTGTATGTTCTGGTCGATGACCGGTAGGAAAAATATTCAAACACTTCTTGTCTGGATTTCACGTCTGCTTTTATTTCTGGTCTTACATCTCTCATTGCGCATGCTCAGCCTCTCACTTACGTGCGTATTGGAGTTATCTCCCTTTCCACACACATGCATACTATGTCAATACCACATAATCTTATTTGCATTCACATGGCTCAATGATTATGAAATTGTTTTAGAACTAAACACAATAATTTTAGCAGAATGAAGAAACAGATACTTTACAATCTTGTATAAATGTCCTTATATAAAACTGAATTCATATTCCTGCTATAGTCATAGACAGGGGACACAACCAATAGACGGCCACAATAATAAAGAAAAAAAATCTCAATGTAATCATTGAATTAACATGTAGGTGTTAAAATTATTCAGATAAATATTGCTCATGAGACATTATGTTAAAGTGTTGGGTCTAAGGCTCAAAAGTAATTATAGCCTAAGTTCAAATATATGACAAAGTATTAATATAGAAACTGATGAACTGGCTACCTTTTAAAAAGTGATTTTCATTTTGAAGTTAATGGATGATCCTTTTGAGGCTGTCATTTTCCTCAAACTTTAGGTCACACTCCCTGCATTTTGTCATTGGAGGAGGTCCCCAGTGTGTCTGGTAACCCTGTCCAATTGGTGATGCTGTATCAAAATTAAATAATCTTATCATCTATGAAATGAGACTGGTGTCACATATTTTACAAAGAAATATCACAGATACCTAGCTAGGGTATCGTGTATTATGTCATTTTATTTTGGTAGATTTATATATATACCAAAAACAAAACTACATGTACAATATACACATGGGGATGAAGATTTCTGAGACTCCTTTAAACTCATTGTCATTTCCAACTTTAATACTTAAATCTCAAATTACAGAAGAGCTCCATTGAAAAGGATTCGCACACAATAAGTTTTTGATATCTGTTCATAATTTCTGTATCAGTTTTAACGGTACATCTTCATAGACTTGTGTGTATGAGTCATTATGGTATATACGTGACGAACTTGGGAGTTCAGTAATGCTGTAGTCCTTTGTGAAGGTTTCAAAATGTTGGCTTGACCCTGAGAAGACTGCCAGCACTGGAGGTAACTGGTGATCATTTTCCTTCACCATTGGAGGGAGCACTGTGTCGAGTGGCTCCACATCAACAGTGGCTTCATGTCTTTCTATCTGATCATTGGACATTGTGTTTGATGG
Source organism: Argopecten irradians (assembly GCF_041381155.1). Taxonomy (NCBI): domain Eukaryota; kingdom Metazoa; phylum Mollusca; class Bivalvia; order Pectinida; family Pectinidae; genus Argopecten; species Argopecten irradians. Next base: position 4,584,811 of record NC_091147.1, read on the forward strand.
CCCAGCGTCTGGCTCTCGTACTGGCTTCTCAACAGACTGAATATTTGATATAATTGAATATAACTTCATAACGTGAAGTCATATGACTTAATATAATTGAAAGGTTTGAACATGGCTATGAAAAAATCCTCTTATTTCACAAAAGTTGAAACCCTATTGTTACTTAATGTAAAGACAAAAATAGCCGAATTCAATTAAATAAATTGTGTTTGTCAACAGCAATAACATGCTATGTAACTTGTGATGAAAATAATGAACACCGGTACACATAACAAAATATTTTTACAAATAAACTGGTAAATGCCTATGTTGTTGACTTTTTTCTTTGGAAGCACTGCAGAGCCTGTAGCTTCTGTGTTTCTGATATCATTTTGCCATCATTTGCTCCGGTCTTCCTTGTCTGCTGTTTGACTGGTTCTGTACTGACTGTAGTGACTTGTTTGACTCTTTTTGGACCTGGTTGATTTTGCTGGAGAATCATCCAAGACTTCAGACCGCACATCGTCATTTGCTTTTTAGTAGGAGCCTTTGGGACTTCCAGATTCTCTTCCTCAAACTGTTGAAACTTACTTGTTTTCATGTCCATTCTTTTCGCCGTCGTATCAGAATTTTCAAAATTCTGCGGCTTTCTACAATTTTTCACTAGTAATGTCGCCATACCTAGGGAACGTTGAGTCTTCCTTAGTTAAATGTACATAACGCTTCAGAGCTGGACGATCTAGAAATTGCAAAGGAACCCAATTTAAATATGCCACTCTGATAAGACGTTACCTAGCGTTCAGCATACAGGAAGTGGGACGACTGGTTCGCCCGTTGTCAGTATAATGTGACCGGGTGGGGTGTGTTGCTTGGTCTCTTCGGCGGCATGCTTCAGTGATATAGCACTATAAAAAGGGCAATAGTTCCACTATACAAGAAGACACAACACGAACATACCGCAGTCTCCCAGTACACTCACCTCGCACAACATACACGCAACACACACGCAACACACCGCATACATGGGAGGCCATCCTTACATGACCATAGCTGTTAATAGGACGTTAATAAATCAAACAAACAAACAAACCGTGATCAGAAATGAAAATAACTGTAGGTTATTTAAACGCTTGAAAATTGCGAAGCGAGGGGAGATGAAGCAAACGCCAAGATGACTTAGATGGAGTGTAATGCAAGTAGGCCTAGAGAAAACGTGACGGAACATTTTCCGTTTTTTTTAACAAAATGTTGTCTTCTTCAGACGTACAGAATTTAAAACATTATATAAAAAATACCTAGAAATTTAAACCAGTCACAATATATATATGCAATATTTTTATCTAAAATCAGTGTGCAGTACGTGTACGTACTGCGCTGTGGTGAAGACAGAATAAATAGTAACCCTTACATACTTTCTTGCAAAGAATCCAAACCGTTGACTACTGATATTAAAAATAATGGCAGTGTGATGTTGCATGGTTCTGACGCAGAAAGTCAAAGTACTGACAGTACTGAGACTTAAGCCTAAAAAAACGTTACAAATCAAGAATTCTGATTTGCATTGATAACATAAATGATAAATCTCAATGTACAACATCATGGCCATCAATTGTTGTCAAGTTGCATTGGTTAAAAATATATATATACTTTTTTAGAGTTAATTTTCTATTTCCTTCTACTCAAAACAAAGAACATGCGTTATGCGATACAATAATCCAAAAACATTGCAATTTCTTAGATAAATGAGTTTGATATTGGTGAACATCATATCATACACATCATGTGAATTCCCAGTTGGACAACTATAAATTGCAGGTAAAAGTTTTGTATTATAAACGCAAGAACTCTATCATAAGATTACAATTGATTTCATTATTGATAAACAAATAGCAAATCACAAAGTAGGGTCGTGGATGAGTCAATGACTTAAAAATATTTCCTTCTCTCTTTCTTTTGAGAAAATGGCAAAAAAAATGTCATTTGTCACTCCAAGATTTTGTTATTATGTGTACCATGTATTTATCATATCCTTTAAATCCCTTTATGGCAATCTTCAATTTACTCTGACAACATCAATTGGATAGTATCCTATATATAACTTCTTCGTGCATATGCATATTATTTCTTTCATTCCTGCATATTTAATCGATATTGATTGAAAGGCTTTTTTTTTTGTATCATTAGCAATGTCCATGAAGCTAGAGCGCATCATGAGATTTGCCTCCCTCCAGTTGGTATTCTTATTGACTATGAATGCCAACTGAAAGCCAATACTTATATTAATATTTACAACCTGAACTCACTCAAGGTTATCTGTATTTTACACAATATCATAAGCCACTTATATTTCAAATTATTTTGTAAATGTTGAAAATATCAATTTTCATGTACATGTATACTTTTCAATCCATCATTAGGTAATAGAAGCTTTTTTAAGGTATTTTATTTCAACACAAGAATGTTAATTTAACACTGTTTGTGTCCGTGTTTATCATAATGATGGAATTCAGTCTGTTTTATGAAAAATAGATCGTGGTTTTAATCTAAGAAGCATGCATTGTTGGGAATAAACACAAAGAGTAAATTCTGCAATCATAGTTTGAATAATAATAAGGTATCAAACATGAAACAATGTCTCATTAAATTCAGTGATTTCATTCTGATGTACTGAAAATACAGTTTCTGTGTTGTATCATTCATATATGATTTTCATATGTATTTGAGGAAAAGGCAAAAAAAAGATGATTTCAAGGCCATTACATTAATCATAGAAATTATCATGCCGCACAAGTATATTGGGATTTCATGATTTTAGTGACACCTCCAAAGTTGCATCTGTGTTAAGCTAGCGAGATGCAAACAACATATTTCATTTTGAACATTAGTTTACATAAATGTTAGAAGAAATGAAATTGTAGACCATAATTTGACTTCATGGTCTGAATGTATGTACTTGTTTTACTTATAACCATAGATGTAAATGCAATATCTTTTGCAATACTGCCACAAATGCTAATGCCACAAATGCTAATATAATTCAAAATGATTTTTAGTTTTAATTAATGTTGATTATATGACATTATAATGGTGTAAGATACACCATTCTGTTTTTACAATTATCATTATAGTAAAAAACATTATATTTTTCTAATGATAAATATATGACTAATTCATTATAAAAACATTAAGCTGCAGATTCCTATTCACCAGTAAACAGATACTGTGTGTTATATGAAAATTAAGCTTAATTCAAAGCTTTGTGTATCTATCTGCAGTCAAATGTCTTGTGACCGACTTTGATATCGATTATTTCAACAATATTCAACTGATCACAGAAAAACCATATCTATGTTTATTCGACATTTTTCTTTATCAAAATTCTTATAAATAAATGTTTATTTGACATTTTTCTTTATCAAAATTCTTATAAATAAAAGAAAAAAATTTAAAATAAAGAAAGCAAAAGTCTTATATTCATTAAAAATAGTTTTTGTACTACACTCTTGTGTTGCTCACTTCTGTATGCAAGTAAAACCATGCACACATAATGGCAGCCTTATATTGCCTTTAACCTCAGGTCTGTTTTCAAAAGCATTATTTAAAGTACAGGGAAAGAAAGTTTGATTAATTTACTTTTTTTGTAATTATAACTTTTAGGTTTATAAGACTTAGATATCAAGATCAGTAACATAGATTATGTGTTTAAGTTAATGGGGGAGTCACCAGTGTGTATAGATTGTGTGGACAGCAGTCAGCTGGAAGGTAAGGTACTAGCCTAGCTGTATATTAGGTGCCATTATACACATGAAGGCACAGGGGGGAGTAGGGGGGGGGGGGGAGATGGTTGAGATGTAGTACACAGTATAGATCAACAGAAGAGGGGTGAGATGTAGTACACAGTATAGGTCAACGGCATTTAAATTAGCGTGTCATAGGTCAACGGCATTTAAATTACTGAGTTGAAAGGTTACTGAAAGTAGTGCCAAAGTATGGCTTAATTTGTTTCTGCCCAAAGTTGATCACCGTCGCCTTACATAGTTGGAGTATATTAAAGCACATTAAATGTAAATTCGCTTCAACCTAGCTTAGACAAGAGGCCAACAGGGCCTGTATCGCTCACCTGGTTTGTAATGCCAAGTAATGTTCTGAATACAGGTTCATTGTTTCTTTTCTGAAGGAATTTGAATATTTACTTCTACTTCCCCATTGGGCCCCGCCCCTCCTGCCCCCCCCCCCCCCCCCCCCCCCCCCCCCCCCCCCGGAGGTGGGGGGGGGGGTGGTCAGAGCGAAAATTTACACAAGTTCTGTTCCCCTTCTCCCAAGGATGTTTGTGAAAAATTTGGTTACAACCCATGCAGAACTCTAGGACAAGTAGCGATTTATAGGATTAACCTCAGATTCCCCTATTGGGCCCCGCCCCTCCTGCCCCAGGGGGGTCAGAGCTAAAATTTCTACAAAATCTGTTCCCCTTCACCCAATGATGTTTGTGGCCAAATTTGGCTACAATCAGAGTTCCACTATACAAGAAGACACAACACGAACATACCGCAGTCTCCCAGTACACTCACCTCGCACAACATACACCCAACACACCGCATACATGGGAGGCCGTCCTTACATGACCATAGCTGTTAATAGGACGTTAATTAATCAAACAAACAAACCATGCAGATTTCTAGGACAAGTAGCGATTTATAGGATTTACTTTAAATTCCCCTGTTGGGCCCCGCCCCTCCTGCCCCGTGGGGTCAGAGCCAAAATTTATATAAGTTCTGTTCCCCTTCCCCCACGGATGTTTGTGGCCAAATTTACAATCCATGTAGAACTCTATGACTAGTAGCGATTTAAAGGAAATGTTGACGGACGGAAGGACGACGGACGCCGCGCCATGACATAAGCTCACCAGCCCTTCGGGCCAGGTCAATCTGATTAAAATACAGGTCCTTATTATCACTACGTTGGATAAGAGGATCTGAGAGCATCCCATTAGGGGTCACGTCAGGACGACCTTTTGAAATGGCCAATTATATTGGCACTGCCAGAATCTTGACTGGGGACGAAACAGTTTGAAATATGTTTGAACGAAAACCATGAAATAATCATGGAAGACAAAATAATCTAGGACCGAGACATCGTTCAGCAGAGGCAAGAATGAGAGAGGATCTCGGAGCTGATTTGCCATACCCACTTCCAACAGCCAGTCACATTTTAAACTTAAAACTTATTCATTTTGAAAGTCATGGGTTTTTTTTCTTCTTTCTTCCTTGTAATGGAAATGTCAATTCAATGAATCATGTCGTGACACATTCCCATTTTATATGATGTAATTCGATTATGATATTTCTTTTATAATATTACAGTTGTCTTGTGATTTGTTTTTAACTGTTGGTCTTTGTTTTTAATTATTCAGGGTATCAAAAGAAGGTTATGCATCTGCTTGTAAAACTGAACCAGGCAGTGGAAGACTTGCAGGCATTCAATAGGCGCCAGGAAAGTGCTGCTCTCGGTATTATGGAGTTACCTCCCCAAGCAACAACAATAGAGGAGGTTAGAAGTCTAGAAGACAGTCTTCAATCAGAAGAATATAGGCAAAAAAGGGTAAGGCATCTGTCAGCTGTAATAATGCTAATGTGTCTCTCTTCATGTTAAAAATTTGATGTTTACATTTATCATTTTGATATTTATTTTTCTTGTGTCATTATGAAAAAGCTAAAAATCTTATCAGATACATGAAGATACATATGTATCTGGTAAATGAAGGAACTTTAAATAATATTTTATGAATATGTTTATTCATGTTATTTAACTAGATGTACAGTACTTCTAAACTGGAAATCAATGTGATTTGAGATTTAAATGCAATGCAATTAAAATTGTGTTTATTTTTAGATGCAGAGCTTAACCCGTATAGGTGGCAGCAACACCAAAGACAATGGAAAGAGAATCATGGAAAAGTATGTATAATTACATGTACATTACATTATATATTCTTAAATACTTAAATGGTACGATGACATATTTTATAAACAGTTGTATACAATTTTATGTAACATTTTATTTTATTCACTTTATCTGATCATCTTGAATCATATCAATGTTTTGTTTTAATAGCACAATTAGATTGTTTACATCATTAAAAAACAAAAAACGGCATTACTTTTTGAACTTGTAACCAACACGTGTTAATTACAGACTTGTGACCAACAAGTAATGACAAACTACAGGCTTTCCAGAAGATGCAAATGTGCAACATTATTAAAGGTATGTGTACTCGATTTAAACACTCTAGCTAAAGCTTAGAATATTTTGCTCGGATGTATTTTCAATTTGACAGTATATTTCGATGATGTTATTATTGATATCATTAAAAGATAAATGATCAGTTTTGATCTATTTCATTATTAGGGCTTTTAACCATGTGGTGAAAAGACCTATTGTTTTTTATCTGTTTTTATTATGCTTGGGCTGAGATGACCAATATTACATTTCACGGTCCCGGAATAGCAGTTGAGATGGGTAGTTTTTATCTTGTACACACGTTCCTTCCTCATATTCATAATTCTAAATATTGCTGTCGAAGACGGGTATATCTGGATCAAATTATCGATGAAAAGTTACATAATACAATGCATAAGACCACGATTGAGTGCATTGTGGGTAGCGTTAGGCCTAGGACGTCTTTATGCCGGTGGTGAATGGAATTTTCAAATTATTATTTGCCTAGATGAAATAAATTATTTGTTTTAATGTCCAGGAGACAGGAGACATCTCGTCTTTCCGTGTAGACACCAAATTAAAACTAGCAGGCCTATTTATAAGGATACGTCCTTGGCCTACTGTAAGATACCGATATCCGATGTAAATCCTGAGATATATAATTATATTTCCATTCTACTTTCAGGTTCCCGTTTAATCTATGCTAAACCAGATGGGCAATATCTGGCTATGAACTCCAATCTGGTCAAGAGTATGAATATCTAACGTTTCCGCCGCGTCACTGACAATGTATTCAATATATACTTACGCCTATACATAACGGTCAAATAATTTCAAAAGTGGTTTTAAAGTTGTGTAGTCTATGAAATCTAATAGTATTATGGTGTTGACAAAATCACTTGTGTTAAAAACACGTCATCGCATAATTTTCATTTGTTCGCTTGTTTCAAACCGTTTTGAAAAACTATATTCAGAAGTTGATGCTATTGCTGTTCCGTCTATTGAACTTGGTGACGTCAACACTAGCAAGCGGGAAATTTAAATGATATACTTGTGTGGTTTTGAATTCGAATGATGTCGAAAATATGATAAACGCTACTTAGATGGAAGTGAATATAAGGTAAGTTATTTCGGCGCTGCTGCCCCAGTGATTGCTATAATACCAGATTTGGACTGACATTTATGACTACCTAAGTGGCACAGCGAGCTAACTCACTGATTTAAACGTTACGCTTGAAGCGTTCTAAAACCCCTGAGAGGAAGCTCTGGGAATGTTCGTGAAGGCCGAGTATGACACACCAAAGTCTATAAAGTGGTAGTTTTCATGGCGCAGCCTAGTGGGACGGACTGGTATCGACATTCTAAAAATCCCTGTTACCGCATGTTTGATGTGTAAAATATGTGTGTCAGTTTTGCTCAGTATCAGGTTGTTGCACTGACTATTGAAGAAGTCGGTGTACAGTACATGCTAGGGATAGGAGCAGGACACACCCACATGACTGGGAACAAGTTAAGTAATTTGAGTTTAGAAGCAACACACTATATTTTCTAGGGCCGATTTCCTTAGCCTTATATAAACGCAAAGTAACGGTTATTTCAAGTAAATATTTTAGTTTTTTGGTGGCATTATTTCATTTCATGAAAATTTGAAATTATTTACTTTTTTCTTAGTGATAGATCATACTAGCCGGTTGTCAGTATAATGTGACTGGGTGGGGTGTGTTGCTTGGTGTCTTCGGCGGCATGCTCCAGTGATATAGCACTATAAAAAATGCAAAAGTTCCACTATACAAGAAGACACAACATGAATATACTGCAGTCCCCCGAAACACGCACCTCGCACAACATAAACGCAACACACTGCATTCATGGGAGGCCGTCCTTACATGACCATAGCTGTTGATGGGGCGTTAGTTGGTCAAAATTATCTTCCTTCCGGATGGGCTTCATATCAACTGTATGTCCAATCTGGTAACAGTTTATTGCTTAAATATATTTTGTAGTAATAGCTACATATACATGAAGCCCTCACCAGATTTTGTAAACAGTTAGAAATTTGAATATAATTGGGATAAGTAACTAGGGTTGTTCTCGCGATATCACGTACACACCTATTGTTATGTAAACAGATGAACCGTACAGCGAGACCAAGCTGTGCGTCTGCGCAATAATAGCTTGAGGCGAGTTAAATTAGTACAAAGTACAATTATCTACCCGAGCACACTGGTATATACATGCATACATATGTATTATTTTATATAGTCAGTTGTATGGTGACTGATTTCTGCTCTTGCATTGTCGCACTAGCAGGCGGGGGCATCAGCGCGACAACGCCACATAATCACGCGCCAATGCGACAGAAACATTCTTTCGCACTGTCGCCCTGGTATTGCTGCATGCGACAGAAACATTCTTTCGCACTGTTATTGCTACATTCGTGAATGTTTGATTAATTAATGTCCTATTAACAGCCAGGGTCATGTAAGGACGGCCTCCCATGTATGTTGTGTGTTGCGTGTATGTTGTGCGCGGTGCGTCTTTTGGGAGACTGCGGTATATTCATGTAGTGTCTTCTTGTATAGTGGAGTTTTTGCCTTTTTATAGTGCTATATCACTGAAGCATGCCGCCGAAGACACCAAGCAACACACCCCACCCAGTCACATTATACTGACAACCGGCTAGTATGATCTATCACTAAGAAAAAAGTAAATAATTTCAAATTTTCATGAAATGAAATAATGCCACCAAAAAACTAAAATATTTACTTGAAATAACCGTTACTTTGCGTTAACTATAGTATTGTCTGACTCATAACTACTAATATGTACGGAGGAAAATGCTATTTTTTATCTTTTTTTTTTAATTACGCATTTTCTTCTTTTTTTTTTTTTTTTTTGAAATATTGGTTTTTTTCCCCTAAAAGAGCAGTTTTCTAGCAAATCGTGCCTCCTTATGTATCGATTGAATCCAAAGTAAAACTTCTACTTCATATAATAATAACGACCTTCAACCGCTTAAAAATAGATTAAACGTTATTTTAAAGTCTTTGCTAAAATGTTTAATCAACAATTTGTTTTTCATTTTTGCTGAATGTAGGTCTATAAGATCTACTACATGTCTGCATTTACTCGACAGTTTTTTTTTACAGACAACTGAAAAAATGTGGAATGACAGTATACCATAGATATTTTATTGTAAATGTTCACAAAAAAATAGGCCTACATTAAAAAATTCTCGCCGCTGACCGTCGATCCAGCTATCTTAATATAGAATAAATATTTCCCGGGAATAAAATATTTTCCGCGCGGAATGACGACACAATTCCCGCCTTTTTAAATATTTACATCGGTCAAACGTTTGTCAGAGAAGGGGCTTATCCTTATAATTATACTGATGCAGTTTGAAGCATGACGCTTGGCTATTTTCATGCTGTAACCGAGCTGAAAAGAAGCAGAAACAATACAAAGTATTTCAATGCAACTATGCAGGTGGAGGACAACCTTTGGCGTATGGTTAGTTTCTCTCCAGAGAAACACTCTATTTATCAAAATGCTTTTTGTTTGCTTTATTAACGTCCTATTAACAGCTATGGTCATGTAAGGACGGCCTCCCATGTATGCGGTGTGTTGCGTGTATGTTGTGCGAGGTGAGTGTACTGGGAGACTGCGGTATGTTCGTGTTGTGTCTTCTTGTATAGTGGAACTGTTGCCCTTTTTATAGTGCTATATCACTGAAGCATGCCGCCGAAGACACCAAGCAACACACCCCACCCGGTCACATTATACTGACAACGGGCGAACCAGTCGTCCCACTCCCTGTATGCTGAACGCTAAGCAGGAGCAGAAACTACCACTTTTATAGACTTTGGTGTGTCTCGGCCAGGGGACAGAACCCAGAGCCTTCCTCACAGGGGCGAACGCTCAACTCAAGGCCAAAAGTGAGGCGGTGCCAAGGGAGGCGTTAGGAAAGATAAAGTTGGTTAGGAAGAAGAGAAAAGATAAGATCCTAAATTTAGTCGCCTTTTACGATCATGCAATAGGGGCAGCAGGTACAATTCTTAAGCCCTACCTGCAGCTATCAAAATGCCGAAATGCTCAAATTACCTTTAGAGGATCTCCAGACGCAGAATATTGCTACTTTTTAACTCTGGCCTTTTGCTCTTGGGAAGTGAAAAATAACAAGAGGCCCAGAGGGCCTGTATCGCTCACCTGGTTTGTAATGCCAAGTAATGTTCTGAATATAAGTTCATTGTTTCTTTTCTGAAGAAATTTGGATATTTACCTCTAATTCCCCTATTGGGCCCACTCTTTCTCCTCCAGGGGGGTCAAAGCCAAAATTTATACAAATTCTGTTAACCCCAAGGATGTTTCTGGCCAAATTTGGTTACAATCCATGCAGAACTCTAAGACAAGTAGAATTTTTTAGGATTTACCTCTATTTCCCCTATTGGGCCCCACCCTTCCTGCCCCGGGGGGGTCAATGCCAAAATTTATACAAGTTCTGTTCCCCTTCCCCCAAGGATGTTTGTGGCCAAATTTGGTTACAATCCATGCAGAACTCTAGGACAAGTAGCAATTTATACGATTTCCCTCTATTACCCCTATTGGGCCCCGCCCCTCCTGCCCCCAGGGGGTCAGATCCAAAATTTATACAAGTTCTGTTCCTCTCCCCCCCCAAGGATGTTTCTGGCCAAATTTGGTTACAATCCATGCAGAACTCTAGGACAAGTAGCGATTTATAGGATTTACCTCTATTACCCCTATTGGGCCCCGCCCCTCCTGCCCCCGGGGTCAGAGCCAAAATTTATACAAGTTCTGTTCCCCTTCCCCCAAGGATGTTTCTGGCCAAATTTGGTTACAATCCATGCAGAACTCTAGGACAAGTAGCGATTTATAGGATTTACCTCTATTACCCCTATTGGGCCCCGCCCCTCCTGCCCCCTTGGGGTCAGAGCCAAAATTTATACAAGTTCTGTTCCCCTTCCCCCAAGGATGTTTCTGGCCAAATTTGGTTACAATCCATGCAGAACTCTAGGACAAGTAGCGATTTATAGGATTTACCTCTATTACCCCTATTGGGGCCCGCCCCTCCTGCCCCCTTGGGGTCAGAGCCAAAATTTATACAAGTTCTGTTCCCCTTCCCCCAAGGATGTTTCTGGCCAAATTTGGTTACAATCCATGCAGAACTCTAGGACAAGTAGCGATTTATAGGATTTACCTCTATTTCCCCTATTGGGCCCCGCCCCTCCTGCCCCCTTGGGGTCAGAGCCAAAATTTATACAAGTTCTGTTCCCCTTCCCCCAAGGATGTTTCTGGCCAAATTTGGTTACAATCCATGCAGAACTCTAGGACAAGTAGCGATTTATAGGATTTACCTCTATTACCCCTATTGGGCCCCGCCCCTCCTGCCCCCTTGGGGTCAGAGCCAAAATTTATACAAGTTCTGTTCCCCTTCCCCCAAGGATGTTTCTGGCCAAATTTGGTTACAATCCATGCAGAACTCTAGGACAAGTAGCGATTTATAGGATTTACCTCTATTACCCCTATTGGGCCCCGCCCCTCCTGCCCCCTTGGGGTCAGAGCCAAAATTTATACAAGTTCTGTTCCCCTTCCCCCAAGGATGTTTCTGGCCAAATTTGGTTACAATCCATGCAGAACTCTAGGACAAGTAGCGATTTATAGGATTTACCTCTATTACCCCTATTGGGCCCCGCCCCTCCTGCCCCCTTGGGGTCAGAGCCAAAATTTATACAAGTTCTGTTCCCCTTCCCCCAAGGATGTTTCTGGCCAAATTTGGTTACAATCCATGCAGAACTCTAGGACAAGTAGCAATTTATACGATTTCCCTCTATTACCCCTATTGGGCCCCGCCCCTCCTGCCCCCGGGGGTCAGAGCCAAAATGTATACAAGTTCTGTTCCTCTCCCCCCAAGGATGTTTCTGGCCAAATTTGGTTACAATCCATGCAGAACTCTAGGACAAGTAGCGATTTATAGGATTTACCTCTATTACCCCTATTGGGCCCCGCCCCTCCTGCCCCCTGGGGTCAGAGCCAAAATTTATACAAGTTCTGTTCCCCTTCCCCCAAGGATGTTTCTGGCCAAATTTGGTTACAATCCATGCAGAACTCTAGGACAAGTAGCGATTTATAGGATTTACCTCTATTTCCCCTATTGGGCCCCGCCCCTCCTGCCCCCTGGGGGTCAGAGCCAAAATTTATACAAGTTCTGTTCCCCTTCCCCCAAGGATGTTTCTGGCCAAATTTGGTTACAATCCATGCAGAACTCTAGGACAAGTAGCGATTTATAGGATTTACCTCTATTACCCCTATTGGGCCCCGCCCCTCCTGCCCCCGAGGGGTCAGAGCCAAAATTTATACAAGTTCTGTTCCCCTTCCCCCAAGGATGTTTCTGGCCAAATTTGGTTACAATCCATGCAGAACTCTAGGACAAGTAGCGATTTATAGGATTTACCTCTATTACCCCTATTGGGCCCCGCCCCTCCTGCCCCCTTGGGGTCAGAGCCAAAATTTATACAAGTTCTGTTCCCCTTCCCCCAAGGATGTTTCTGGCCAAATTTGGTTACAATCCATGCAGAAACTCTAGGACAAGTAGCGATTTATAGGATTTACCTCTATTACCCCTATTGGGCCCCGCCCCTCCTGCCCCCTGGGGGTCAGAGCCAAAATTTATACAAGTTCTGTTCCCCTTCCCCCAAGGATGTTTCTGGCCAAATTTGGTTACAATCCATGCAGAACTCTAGGACAAGTAGCGATTTATAGGATTTACCTCTATTTCCCCTATTGGGCCCCGCCCCTCCTGCCCCGAGGGGGGTCAGAGCCAAAATTTATACAAGTTCTGTTCCCCTTCCCCCAAGGATGTTTCTGGCCAAATTTGGTAACAATCCATGCAGAACTCTAGGACAAGTAGCGATTTATAGGATTTACCTCTATTACCCCTATTGGGCCCCGCCCCTCCTGCCCCCTTGGGGTCAGAGCCAAAATTTATACAAGTTCTGTTCCCCTTCCCCCAAGGATGTTTCTGGCCAAATTTGGTTACAATCCATGCAGAACTCTAGGACAAGTAGCGATTTATAGGATTTACCTCTATTACCCCTATTGGGCCCCGCCCCTCCTGCCCCCTTGGGGTCAGAGCCAAAATTTATACAAGTTCTGTTCCCCTTCCCCCAAGGATGTTTCTGGCCAAATTTGGTTACAATCCATGCAGAACTCTAGGACAAGTAGCGATTTATAGGATTTACCTCTATTTCCCCTATTGGGCCCCGCCCCTCCTGCCCCCTTGGGGTCAGAGCCAAAATTTATACAAGTTCTGTTCCCCTTCCCCCAAGGATGTTTGTGGCCAAATTTGGTTACAATCCATGCAGAACTCTAGGACAAGTAGCGATTTATAGGATTTCCCTCTATTACCCCTATTGGGCCCCGCCCCTCCTGCCCCCGGGGGGTCAGAGCCAAAATTTATACAAGTTCTGTTCCCCTTCCCCCAAGGATGTTTCTGGCCAAATTTGGTTACAATCCATGCAGAACTCTAGGACAAGTAGCGATTTATAGGATTTACCTCTATTACCCCTATTGGGCCCCGCCCCTCCTGCCCCCGAGGGGTCAGAGCCAAAATTTATACAAGTTCTGTTCCCCTTCCCCCAAGGATGTTTCTGGCCAAATTTGGTTACAATCCATGCAGAACTCTAGGACAAGTAGCGATTTATAGGATTTACCTCTATTACCCCTATTGGGCCCCGCCCCTCCTGCCCCCTGGGGGGTCAGAGCCAAAATTTATACAAGTTCTGTTCCCCTTCCCCCAAGGATGTTTCTGGCCAAATTTGGTTACAATCCATGCAGAACTCTAGGACAAGTAGCGATTTATAGGATTTACCTCTATTACCCCTATTGGGCCCCGCCCCTCCTGCCCCATGAGGGGTCAGAGCCAAAATTTATACAAGTTCTGTTCCCCTTCCCCCAAGGATGTTTCTGGCCAAATTTGGTTACAATCCATGCAGAACTCTAGGACAAGTAGCGATTTATAGGATTTACCTCTATTACCCCTATTGGGCCCCGCCCCTCCTGCCCCCTGGGGGTCAGAGCCAAAATTTATACAAGTTCTGTTCCCCTTCCCCCAAGGATGTTTCTGGCCAAATTTGGTTACAATCCATGCAGAACTCTAGGACAAGTAGCGATTTATAGGATTTACCTCTATTTCCCCTATTGGGCCCCGCCCCTCCTGCCCCCAGGGGGTCAGAGCCAAAATTTATACAAGTTCTTTTCCCCTCCCCCCAAGGATGTTTGTGGCTAAATTTGGTTAAAATCCATGCAGAACTCTATGACAAGTAGCGATTTAAAGGATTTACCTCTATTTCCCCTATTGGGCCCCGCCCCTCCTGCCCCTGGGGGGTCAGAGCCAAAATTTATACAAGTTCTGTTCCCCCTCCCCCAAGGATGTTTGTGGCCAAATTTGGTTACAATCCATGCAGAACTCTAGGACAAGTAGCGATTTATAGGAAATGTTGACGGACGGACGGACGGACGGACGGACGACGGACGACGGACGACGGACGACGGACGCCGCGCCATGACATAAGCTCACCGGCCCTTCGGGCCAGGTGAGCTAAAAATCGTCCGTAATGATTGTAACTACCGACCCAGAATCAACTAAATATCTACAACTCCTACCACATATCAAGGAATAAACAACCGGCTTTAATTGAATTAAGACTAATCTCGGTAAGCCCTTTAGACAATTCATCAGAACTATCTAACAAACAGGCGTCTCCAATGGTTGAACTTTCGGGCACAAGTTCAACCACCTCTAGTTTTTTTGTTCAGACCCTTCTTGTTTACTCTCTATTCTTTTCGGTTTTGGACATTCGCGCATATAATGTCCAGTCACCGCAGTGTAACAGGTTCCATTCATAGGTCTCGCTTCGTGGTTCCCATGAGTTCCACGCCCGCGACCTTGCCGATTGAACCCTGAGGAATTCCTATGTTTGATTACTTTTTATCCCCTGCCCAACGAAGTTGGCGGGGGATATACAAATGAGTTCCGTCCGTCCGTCCGTACCAATGGTTTCCGGAGCATAACTCTAAAACCAGTAGAGATATTTCCACGAAACTTCATACACACATTGGTCTTATGGTCTAGTAGTGCCTTTGCTATTTTTAGGTTTTCATTTTTTGCATTTTTTCCGTAACCATGGTAACATTGCTGAAAATATCATATTTTTGTACCAGGTTCGTTTCCGGAGCATAACTCTAAAACCAGTAGAGATATTTCCACGAAACTTCATACACACATTGGTCTTATGGTCTAGTAGTGCCTTTTGCTATTTTTAGGTTTTCATTTTTTGCACTTTTTCCGTAACCATGGAAACATTGCTGAAAATATCCGGAGCACAACTCTAACACCAGCAGAGATATTTCCATGAAAATTCATAGACACATTGTTCTGATGGTCTAGTAGCAGGTCGACTGAATTGCCATATATGGAATAGACACAATTCCTGTGGGAGTTATTCCCCTTGTAGTCATGCACGTGATATGTACGTAAATTGGTCAATGGAAAGTGTGATTTATGAATGGAATTCGACTGTCTTTAATTTCCCCTGCGAGCCACAGTTTTGATATCTTTTCTAAATGAGATCCATCGTGCGTATTAATAAATAATAAACATTTTCACCGCACGCCGATTTCGGGAAATGCAGTAGTGATTTTAAATCAACATATATCTGTAATACAGCTAACAAAACAGTCATCACGTGTTTAATTATTCAATTTTAACTGTGAATAAAGATCATTAATCTATTATACTTCACGTATTATTGTTCGGCTACTACATGTACTTTAAGGCCAAACAAAATTAATTTCTTGTTTCTCAGGCCCGCCCGCATCCAATATGAACCCCCTGCACCACTCACTTTTTATTGAAATCAAAAAAATAAAAACGTCCGCGCCGAAAAATAAATTCCGGAAAAAATCCGACGTTGGTTCCCACATTATCCGGAACTTGACCGATCCGTGTTTTAGAATCTCCCAAATCAGATCATTGAAACGTTTGTTTATCCTTTAGAAGCTTGTGATTGCACATGGTACACGGCAGCAATAATGATTTCGCTTCAAATATCTTTTTCTGGGAGTGTTCTTTTACCCTGGACAATCATTTCGAATTATAGTGATACTTGTTCGTTTGGCGAACTCTACAAAGGTCTGTGCGATGGATCGCTTGGTCCCGACGACTGGTCATTTCCGCCAAAATTCGCGGATCATCATGTGTCGGCCGCTATCGGCAAACGGAAAACTGACGTTTTTGACAAAGTTATGATGTCTTCAAAGGTAAATGAAGCAACGAAACTGTTTGGACATTATGTCAGAATAACGTTGCACGAGGTGCAACGGTCATCGGCATCTACATCTGAAAACAATGTCAAAACTGATCATGAAAATGAATGTCGGAATAAAACAGGTGAGAAAAAACGGAATGCTTTCCAAGTTCTCATAGATGCTGGTAGAAAGCTCACATTGCCGAATATGTACAACACAGACAACAAAATCCGAAATAGTAAACATCTCCAATTCAACAAGTTTGTGTCAACACTTCAGAAAGCCCAGCTGGGGTTTACCCATGCCTCAATGTCACAGGGTACATCATTTGTGACTGCTGTGACAAATGCTCTTTGGTATGTCGACCCACACTGGGAAACACTCAGAGAAAGGGGATTTCACACTCCTATGCTCTTTGAACATCTGATAGGTTATAACTCACCTGAAACTCACAAACATAAACCATTGCGCATGGATCAATCTACTCTTGATGCACATGCACGAGATCTAGACAGGTGCTTAGGAATGCCATGGATAAATGGGCCTATGTGGAGTCCTATCAAGAATGCCGTTGAACAACTTTCTGAGGTTTTACATGGATATAAAAACTATTTGGCAAAGTCTTTGGAGAAGGCGCAGGAAAGACATCAGAGCGCTATACCAGTCAGAAATGACACACAGAGTGTGGAGATGATTTACCCGAAGTATATTGTCAAGCCCACAATTTCATCCCGATACAAACCACTAACAGAACATCTGTCTAAAATTGAAGAGTTCAAACCTCTATGTGTTGACGAGTATACCCCAGGAGATACACGCCAAAGACGTCATTATATTGACAATTTGAAGAACGGACTTCCCTACAAATGTATTCTGTTTCGAGTGTCTGCAGGGAATAACCTCGGTACACACAATTTCATCTGGAGAGTTCCTATGAACACTATTCAAAAAGAAGACGTCTTGACAAAAAACAATGATGTAATACAAGGTATCACCAAAGATTTACCAACATACCATACCAGGTTCATGAAAAGAAACTTCCTGCAAAAGGTAACTCTGTTGTGTGATGTTAAGCCAATGGAAGCCCGCTGCATTTACAAAGATCTTACCGGTGACAATAGTGCACCGGAGACTTCAAATGAAAAGATAATTGATGAGAAAGTGAAGCAGGCCTTCGAGCTACAGGACCCGGATGTGATTCTTGACCTACGAGAACATAATGAAGGTCAGCCAACCAAATACTCTGTGTTTTTTGATCACGCTAAAACATATATTGAAAATGTAGTGGAGACAGCTGTTGATGACAGGAGGCATGATACAATACAACATCTGGCTACAGCAATGTCTGTCAGAGACCTTCTGAACCAAGTGAAGGGTACTTGTCCAGAAGGAACACCCATACCTTCTGAACAGTGGTTGAGATTGCAATTTGCACCCAAAAACCACTCATCAATAAACTCATTGCAGTACACTGGGAATTTACATGTGAAATACCAAGTACAGAGCAGGCAATTGCGAAAAAGTCATATAGACTTGCATTATGCATCAGCAATATTTCGTTATATGAAAGACTTTGCAGTCAAATTTCGTGATAACGCTGTTATGGTGTGTATGGATGACAAACATCACTGTAAGGTTGGTGAACCTGGACATCCTGTCGCAGCAGTGGACAGAGGGAAAAGAGTAATCGTTGGTCAGGATTCTGTGTTTGCTGTTTCTGACCACGACTTCACAAAATTCAGCATTGTTCCAAGTGTGACAATGCTGATTGATATACCTGAAACCATGGATGGATCGTTCTACCGTGGACAAGTTAATGTCGGTGTCAAGGACTTGGTTCTGGAACCATCAAATCCCATACGGCATATAACAGAACTGTCACAAATATTGAACAGTGAAGATCCTGCCAAATACAAGAAGCCCATCATGTGTATTTACAGTGATGGGGGTCCAGATCACCGCCTCACCTACATGTCGGTACAACTGGCAATTCTGTGCCTATTTCTCAAAGGAAATTATGACTACATAGTTGCAGCAAGGACACCTCCAATGTCGTCATGGAAAAATCCCCCAGAACGCATCATGTCTGTGCTGAACTTGGCCCTTCAGGCTGTTGGACTGATGAGGAAGGAAACTTCAGAGGAGTGTGAGAGGAAGCTGAGGTCTGCTAACAGTTTGAAGCAATTGCGTGAACTTGCTGACAAGTACCCTGACATACATGAGGAGATGGTGGACAGTATACAACCAGTAAAGGTATTACAGTATACAACCAGTAAAGGTATTAAACTTAAAATTTATGAAAGCACATAATATTGTGTATTTTTTTTCTTCATTTTAATATCAAAACACGAATCAAATGGTAGAACTTTAACAAATAAAACTCTGATATAAACACATTGATACCAATCTAGCGTGCATTTAAATTGTAAAATGGATTTTGCTTTAAAAAAAGCTTTCATTTAATTTGATGAAAAACATTTTTCTTTCAATATATTTAGATTTTACTGACGCAACTCTTCCAACGACTGCAGCTGAAAGATGAACCTTTCAAATGTTTTACTGCTGCTAGTGACAGGGAAATGAAAGAGTTTTGGGGGGCATTGGACAGGTTTGGTGAACCACTGGACTTCAATGAGATGCATCAGAAGGAACTGAAGCAAGCAGTGAAAGACAGGTATTTAAAAGTAGTTTTCATTAAAATATTTATATTTTTATATAAACCATTATTTTTATAAGAATAATACAGAACATTGTGTTTGAACATTTTTATTCTTTAGTATATACAAAAATAACATGTGGTATAACTATTGTCTAAAAATATGATACAGATCAAAATGGACAAGATTTGGTAAGTGCTTTTTAATATATTATAAATAGCCAATGTGTATATTCATGTATCCTCCTTAAGCAGTTGGAATGAAACATTAACATGTAAATGTACATGTACATGTAAATACTTAACCCTTGTGCACCAATAACTAGCAATGTGTCTGTAGTTTGCATAATCTAAAATATTAATATGCATGTAGCTGCTAGCAAACACTATCTCTTTATCAAAATATTTAGATCATACTTGCTTTTAATATAACATATCTTTTGGTGGTGGTTTACCTTCATTTGCTTTTTCCTTCTGATGTTTGTGAGTGTGTTCTAATAGGCACTATTGAACTGGAGTATCTGTGTGTGTATTTAATAGCACTTGCCAGTTCTACCTTTTTAATTATTGTATATGCTTACCACTGGAATATCTATCATGAGTATCTAATTGAATGATTTGTATTTGGGAAAAGCTGATGTATGAAAGGACATGTTTTCACTTTTAACAAAAACAAATATTTTTTATATTTTCAATTCATCATTTTGACATTAAAATATTGATTTCAAGGTACACATTTTCTGTGCTATGTATGTCATATTTCACTCATTTTTTTGTCTATCTTCAAATTTTCTGAATAATATTAAAATTTCTGCATGTTTTTCAGGCCAGAGCTTTCAGCATTTTTGGAACACTGCTGCACATCCAGGAGCTATTTCTTCACAATCAAGAAGTGTGGTGTAGCTGATTGTGAAATATGTCCTCCACCTGTTCTTCCCCCTGACCAGTTTGCTGAGCTCCATCCGTTCCCAGATCCTGTGCCAGGTACGTATACTGAAATTTCAAGCACACAAAAACAGTACAGCACATGAAAAAACTGAAATTCAAAACTTTGATAATTAAATGGAAATACAGGATAAAAGTTTGTCAGACTTTATTCTATCTTTAATATTATACTATTTGAATGTCAATATAGAAATACCTTCTCTTTTGCAGGAGATGAGGGCCATTACAAGGACTTCTCGGAGTTGTATGGCATAGAGGAGACCAGTGAGGAGTTCTGTCCTTCTCATCGACAAAAGAAGACTTCTAGTGTTCACCATGGTCATATTAATATACCATTTTCCCCATCAGCCCAAACAGCAAAGACATGCCAGCAGACCGTGGCGTGCATTGAATGCAATAGTTTGTTTGTTTGTTTGAGTTTTACGGCCCATCGACAACTAAGGTCATTTAGGGCCAAACTACAAGTCATGCATTAATATCAGGATAAAAGTTCAGGGTAAGAAAAAGCAAGTAAGGACTAAAACACAGATTGTAAACGTTAATTTGATAAAAAAAAGAAGGTTTGCATGGGATAAAATAAATTTGGCTAAAACACATGAGAAAACTCATGCACAATGTTGATGAAACGATGAAATGTTGAGTTGATACGATGTATGATGAGAAAACGTTCATATTTTGCTTAAAATACCGATCTCTTTGAGATAATTAAAAATACGATTATGTCTCACGGCATGAAACAAAGTGTACATGTCGGAGACATCGTAGTATTTATCTCGTATGTGTTTAAAATCAATACAATGCAATAAAATATGCTCCACTGTGAGAGGAGAATCACATGCATGGCATGTAGGAGGATCCTCCCCTCTCAATAGATAGGAATGTGTAAAATATGTGTGTCCAGTTCGGAGCCGAGAGAGTACAACTTCCTCTCTGCGGTCTCTCCGACTGGACAGTTTAGGATTAAGTGTAGGTTGAATTTTAAACAGTTTATTGTTTGTTTCGGTAGACCTAGAGTTGTCTACGCTGCTTCAAAACTTTCAAATAGCGAACAGTCACTTTTAACCAGGGTACTGTCAATGTACCACTACTCTTGTGGAAGCATCTTACAGGAACTGCAACCAGAAGATGCTTCAAAAGCACCGAGAATCAATGCATTGTTAACGAAAGTATATGTCAGAAGTAACATCACATGTGATACTCCTATTGAAGTCCCCTATTTCAGCTCGAAGTGCTTTCCCCCTGTGTGCTTCCATTGTGGCTCTGACACAGACCTTGTAATAAAGGAGAGCCAATATCCAATATGTAAAATCTGTGACACCAGAGACAAACAAGCTCTTAAAAGAAAGAGAAATGTGTGGGAGGAACGAAAGGGGAGCAAAAAGACCAAATCTTAAAACATAGGGAGTCCTGATCACTTGCTTATGTACATCTGGTTAACATTGAACATAAAGTTGTATTTCAATTGTTTTTCAATTTAAATTGTAAGTTTAATACCAGAAAATAAAGACAATAGTTTAAAATTAAGATTTCTTTATTCATTTTATGCATTTAACAATTGACACAATTTCAAATCACATGATTCATGTATATTATTATGTGACTGAGAAAAAAAAAATCCCTCCCTCATCACATTTTTAGGTAGTAAAAAAAATAGCCTCCCTCCCTCATCCTTTTTTGGAAAAATGTGCCTGAGAAACAAGAAATTAATTTTGTTTGGCCTAACATTCATTATATTGAAATGCCCAAATATTTAGTAATACACATAATAGATAACAAAATATCTTAAATCCTTTAAAATTTCTCTCCAAGTTTTCTTTTCTTGCATTTTTTAAGTTTCACATCGCGTATTTTAAATTGCACGAGGAAGTTATTCTCTTTCTATAAAACCACATCCTACCATGTGACGTTCTGAATACATGAAGAATTGCAGTAATTTAAATCCTCATGTGTTATATATTTTTTAAAATATGTCGTCAAAAGATAGATAGATAAATTTAGAGCGCATCTTAGATTAATCTGTTCGACTACTTTCCTCTTATGCACATGTACACGACGTACGGATGTTCCCGGTAGTCGAGACCTCTTCATAAGCCTCTTCATCCATTAAGATGGTATTTTAGAGAGTAGTAAATTCTGCTCATTGGAACCTTTCTGCGTATAGTCTTATATAACCTAAATACACAGAACCCTTAAGTAGACCCTACTACAACTACATGTAACAGTCGACTTGATCCGTAAAGTGTCGTAGATAAATTTTCATCTAAATTTAATGAGTATTTTGTTTTACGATTTAATATCTTGTAAGTATATAGGTTATGTACATATATAGATAATGATAACCAGAAGTGCATTTTGTTTTATTAATACAAATGAAATGTTGTTAATATATTATTTTTTTCTTTCAAAAATCGCACTGAAACCATCTGAAAATTAATGTAACTTTTGAAAGGTATGATCAAAGTTTTTCTCCTGTATAATTTAATAGTGAATCTGAAAACCCTTAAGCACATACAAAAGTACATCTGCCTCTTTCATATATATTTCTGATAATCACAAGCTCTTAATTCAAATACCTTTTCCAAAACGTCATATATCTGGAAAACGATATGGGGTGAATGTATCGTAAAAATAAAACAAAATACCATAAAAGTAAACGAACAGCAAATCAAAAATAATTTGTGACAAGTAAATGTTGTTATGTATTTTGTATATTACTTCAACGTTTTTTTATGGAGAATGTTTTATAGTTAAAATGAAAGGTCTGATAACGTACTGATTTTTTGCATTAGCTGTAATATAAAACAGCAGATTTAAATCATTATTGTTGAAAAACGCCGAATTCCCCAAAATCGGCGTGCGGTGAAAATGTTTATAATGTATTAATACACACGATGGATTTCATTTACAAATTATATCATCAAAATTGTGGTTCGCAGGGGAAATTAAAGACAGTGCCCCCTGAAAATACTACGCGTTGCTATGAGTAGTAAACGAAACCCATTCATAAATCACACTTTCCATTGATCAATATCCGTACAAATCACGTGCATGACTACAAGGGGAATAACTCGCACAGGAATTTTGTCTGTTCCATATATGGTAATTCAGTCGACCTGTGTATTGCCTTTTGCTATTTTTAGGTTTTCACTTTTTGTGATTTTTTCTGTAACCATAGAAACATTGCTGAAAATGGCATATTTTTGTACCAGGTTCGTTTCCGGAGCATAACTCTACAACCAGAAGAGATATTTCCATGAAACTTCATAGACACATATGGTCTAGTAGTACCTTTTGCTATTTTTAGGTTTTCATTTTTTGCACTTTTCCGTTACCATGGAAACATTGCTGAAAATATCATGGTAAATATTACTTTGCAAAACTCCACCCATCTTTGTGTATATAGTCTAATATAAATGTCAAGGCTGTATACCTGATTCAACAATTGCAGCCCCGCTCTACTTGAATTATACTCCATCTTTCTTAAGCTCAACTTTTTCCTGGTTTTTTTTTCATACACATAAGTCTCCACAATCAAACTTACTTCAGCTTTGATATCTCCATTGGCGGGGATCTGAATGACTATCTCGTTGTTGGAATTCTTCCTTGAGGTCCTTAAGCCCGTCCAAAAACATCTTTTCTAAATCTTGACTGTTATTTGCCTCGTGATTTACAGTTAGAACCGGTGTTTGTTCAACGTAAGATTTTGGCTTTTTAACCGTTGATGCTTGCTCGTTTTCAAAAGCCTCAAATTCAATGGCTAGTGTTATAGCTGCCTCAAGAGTAGTCGGATGTTTGAATTGAACATGCTTTTTCATTTCGTGACTTCGGAGCCCGTGAATGAATTGATCTATTATATTGACTTCGCGAGCCTTTGGAGGCATATCCGGAAATGACAATGCTGCGAGCCGTCTCAATTCTAACCCATACGAGGTAATGCTCTCTTTTCCATTGTAAACCCTATTATTCAATTGACACCTATATGCGTTTTCTCTCCCGGACGGTGCAAATCTTTCCGCTAAGGCCTCTTTAATTCGAGTGTAACTACCTAACTGGGACATGGTCAAGTCAGTTAGGACTTTTTGCGCCGCTCCCCTAAGGCTCATGGCTAGCTGTTGGGCTTTCTCATAACCACCCCACTGATTCCAAGTTGACACCTGTTCGAAATGCATAAAGTAATCATTTAAGTCTGTTGACCCATCATAAGTCTGTGGATCTTTCTGTTTCCTGTACCTGGAGTTTCCTATCGACGGAAGCCTATCGGGAAGGTTATGAAAGTCATCAACATTAACCCTATTACCATTTGTCATTGGTTTACTTACAAACTTAGGCGTGCTAGTTTGAATATTGTTTGTTATGGTTGGAGCCCACTCCATCCCAACTGACCTCTGTCCTATTAACGGGGTGTCTACTAACCGAAATATATCCCGTCGGTTATTATCAAACATGTCCTGCTGATGTTCTGCTTCGAAATTAACGGACTCTCTAGGAATTTCCCTTAAACTTTCAACATTTGAGAGCGGGTTGTTAATTTTAGGTCGGGCCCCCTATTCCTAATGCCTGAAAACTATTGTTCCGGCCATCAACTGTTTCAACAAATATGTTTTCATTGCCATCTTCCTCATAGCCCTGTAGAGGCATTCTCTCATTCGTTTGCCAGAACTGATACCTTCCCCCAGATTGTTTGTTTGTTTGATTAATTAACGTCCTATTAACAGCTATGGTCATGTAAGGACGGCCTCCCATGTATGTGGTGTGTTGCGTGTATGTTGTGCGAGGTGCGTGTTTTGGGAGACTGCGGTATATTCATGTTGTGTCTTCTTGTATAGTGGAACTATTGCCCTTTTTATAGTGCTATATCACTGAAGCATGCCGCCGAAGACACCAAGCAACACACCCCACCCGGTCACATTATACTGACAACGGGCGAACCAGTCGTCCCACTCCCTGTATGCTGAGCGCTAAGCAGGAGTAGAAACTACCACTTTTAAAGACTTTGATGTGTCTCGGCCAGGGGACAGAACCCAGAGCCTTCCTCACAAGGGCGAACGCTCAACTCAAGGCCAAAAGTGAGGCGGTGCCAAGGGAGGCATTAGGAAAGATAAAGTCAGTTAGGAAGAAGAGAAAAGATAAGATCCTAAATTTAGTCGCCTTTTACGATCATGCAATAGGGGCAGCAGGTACAATTCTAACGCCCTACCTGCAGGGCCAACCCAGGTTGTTAGGGCCCAAGGTTCTGTCCGGACTTAATTTGTTAGCTTTGGTCACATTAGATGACTAAGACTAAGCGGTGTAGTGATCGCCTTTTGTCGTGATCTGTTGTGTGTCCACAATTTACATTTTTATGGTATTTTGACCAGAAGGGCCAATGGTCAACCTCGTAGGGTCAAAGAACAAATCAATCTGATTAAAAAAAAATATTTCTACAAATTAATCCACTTGCATTTTCTTTTCAGCAAGCATAATGAAGACAATGGGCTGCACAGAAGCAGATGCCAGCGCATCAATTTCTCTGTGCTTGAAGTATGCACCAGACAGACGAGGTGGTGGAGGCAGAAAGTGATAGATATGTCATGGACGTGATGTCGCTGTTATATATACCTCTTGGTGGATTTCGTATACTTGGTCATTATACAAGTGTGCACAGGCCCTAACATGAATGATGTTTTATTACCAAACAGACAAGATGACGGAGACAAAAAGTGATAGATATTTTATGGACTTAATTAGTGTCAACTCAATTTGCTAATTAAATAATGTTATTTACCTCTTGTTGGATTTTGTATACTTGGCCCTTATACAAGTATATACAGGCCTTAACGTGGATGATGTTTTATTTTGGCGTAAACGTTGTTGCATGTTTGCAATGTTAAATTGATACAAATTAAAGTCAATTCTGGATTAATTCATTCTTTAAAATAAATATCAGTTGTATACCCTTGATTAAGAAAAAAAAATTAGCAAGCAAACTTGTAATTTGTGAATTACTTGATATTCAAGATATATATGAACAGGAAGTACAGAAATATGCCGCGAAGGCAAGATCTATTTGCAATGACATATAAAGTGTAATCCTGAACTATGCTACCATTAACACAAGCCTTGTGGTTCAACACCGTGAAAATCTTCTTGGAATTCCTTAAGAGAAAAAACACAGAAGAAAGCAGCCTGGAATACATGTCACAAAAGATGATACATAGTAGTATAGAAGCTAAGATGTCTACAGTCTTAAATAAGATGGATCATATTTGTGTTAGCATTAAGGGCACAGTGGACAAACCCCCTTCAATTCAAACCAGTAAATCTCTCGGTGTACTACAAGAGTCATCTGTAAGAAGTAGTAATTCTGGTACCAGCATGCGAAGTAAGTCCAGCTCAAGCCTAGCTAGGCACAGAGCCAAAGCCCTGGAAGCTAAAGCTCGCTTAGACTTCGAAAAACTTGAATACAAACTTAAGCTGCAGAAAGCTATACTTGAGGAGAAAGATACAAAACAAAAAGCTACATCTGACAGAAAGAAGGCACAACTCACTGCAGACATTCATCTCCTAAATCAGAAAAAGGAGGTCGCAGCTGCCGCAGCAAATCTTAGAGCCTGAAGAAGATTCTGAAGGCGAGAGCAGTACCAGATTGAGCTCTGTGCCAGAACTTGACTCAATAATTTGTTTGTTTGTTTGATTAATTAACGTCCTATTAACAGCTATGGTCATGTAAGGACGGCCTCCCATGTATGCGGTGTGTTGCGTGTCTTCTTGTATAGTGGAACTATTGCCCTTTTTATAGTGCTATATCACTGAAGCATGCCGCCGAAGACACCAAGCAACACAATAAAACCTACTGAACGATACATACAGGAACATTTTAATGAACAGTCTCTCTGTAACGTGAGTATACAAAAGGAACAACCCTCAAACATCGAGCCCATACCCGATATGAATCCTAATTCTATTGGTCTGGAAAATGTTTCGGGCCCTATCAGTGAACTACGCGCTACCGCTCAGGAGTTCAGTCCTCCTAAGCAACTAGGTTTGAAACCTACGGACAAGCGTTCCTATGCTCCGGCATCGAACCATGAACTTGGGGCTGATCCCCCAATATGTGCCTCTCGCACCTATGCATCGCCACTACTCCTCTCTACCAATGCACCTCATTCTCCGCCAAACCTATCATACACCCAGGAGTCAATACCACGCCCACCATCTGCCATGATGGCCCCATCGACCTACATCCTCAGGCCAGCTGAGACCGAGCGAATAGACTTAAATCTTAAATCTCAAACAGGAGTCCCACCCAACAGATACTGTCACTTCATCCGGCATGTGTGAAATTACCAAATATATAATGAAAAGAGATCTCCTTCTTCACAGGCTAACAACCTATAATGATAAGCCAGAACACTACTCAGCATGGAAGAGTGGCTTCAAAGCAGTTATCTCTGACCTGTAAGTGACACCAGCCGAGGAAATAGAACTGCTCGGTAACGAGTCAAAACGACACGCTGAGAGCTTTAGATCCTCTAATGCCGCCAACCCATTGTCCGGACTCATCAGGGTCTCGCAACAACTAGATGAGAGATATGGTGCCCCAGAACTTGTTGAGGCCTCGATGCGCGATAAGCTCACAAACTTCCCTAAACTTAATAATAAAGACACAAAGCGCCTATATGACCTAGCGGATATCCTATCAGAGATTGAATCAATAAAGGAGCAAGAGAACTACTGTTCCCTTATGGCCTTCTACGACTCATCAGTCGGCGTAATTCCTATTGTTGAGAAACTTCCCCCTACATGCAATCCAAGTGCACGCTATAAGAGGGATAACACCGTGGGATTCCCGCCATTCAAGGTTTTCTGCAACTTTGTGCGTGAATTTAGTAGTCGAGCCAACGATCCTAGCCTTATCTACAAAAATGAAAACAAAACTCAGGTACACACTGAGAAAGGCAAGAAATAGACTATTCCTGTCGTATCTAAACGGAAAACAGACATTCCATCCGAGAGTGATAACATCTCACAGCCTTATACTCAACAGGAGAACCTGTGTCCTATTCATAATACTAGACATACCCTCAATGAATGCAGAGCCTTCCAACAAAAACCAACAGCAGAAAGGTGAAGGGTATCTGTTTTCGGTGTTGCAAGGCAAATAGACATATTGCAAAAGATTGCAAAGAAAAATCTGTGCTCTGTTCCCGCTGTAAAAGTACTTCGCACTGTACTGCCCTACATGTTTCTAGCCCAACTAGCACGACTACTAAAGGAAAACCTTCTGTATACAACATCGTGAGCGACCATGGTGGGGAGGATCTACCAAGCAAGGATATTTCATCAGATGTAAATGCCAAATGTACACAGTTGTGCAGTAAAAACAAAAACGGAAAATCCTGCGCAAAGACGGTTCTTGCTAGAGTCTACCCCAAAGAATCTCCAAAACGCCAAATACTCCTATATGTTATTATAGACGACCAAAGTAACAGGTCGCTAGCTACCACAAGCTTCTTTTGTAACATGAATTAGTACTTTAGCATGAACCTACCTACTCTGATTGAATGTAACGAGATTCCTAGTGCCCGGGATGAAATACCAACCCCAGAAGTCGCTTTGTATCATGATCACTTAAGAGACATATCAAAGGATATCCCGCAACTCTATGATGGGACAGAAATCATGCTGCTTATAGGCCGTGACCTCATTGAAGCCCATCACGTATTAGATCAGTGTCTGGGTCCCAAAGGCACTCCGTTTGCCCAAAGACTAAATCTAGGATGGGTTGTCATCGGAGAAGTCTGCTTAGGGATCACCCATGATCCGAATTTTGTCCAAGTTAGTAAAACTCGAATACTCGGAAAGGGTCGTCCTACAATCCTGGCGCCATGCACAAGTGTAAATGACTCGGTCTTTCGTAGGACCCCAGACGACGACAAGCCTGGCCTTTCCGTCGAAGATAGAGAATTTATGGAAATCATGGAAGGCAAAATAAAATCAAAGTACTGATAGTACTAAATGGCTCGGTCTCGATGATATGAGGAATATATTTCTAAGGTCAATACTACTGTAGTTTTGTACAATAAGAAATAAATTTGACTGGTGTTCCTTCCAGTTTGGACTTTTGAGGATTCCTTGGACACCAAGGTGTAAAATAAGAGACACATATTAAAATCTTGGAAGCCCATTCTAATATTTCCTATGATGTTATATGTCAAATGATTTTATAACACCTTTAGCATTTTCCTTGTTAATTTGATGTTTATGAAAATATCCATTCTTAATGACTATTGTCATCAAGATCCTGGGACCACAGTATCAGTTAACAAGTATTGTTTTGCAGCAGAGAAAGACAAGAGGCATACTTTTCTATGCCAAAATGTCTTAAATATATAATATGTCTGTCCTCTAGCAGACTTATCAATGTCACCATGTGATTTTTGAATAAATTGTTCATTTGGTCTAATTTTAACAAGTTTTGTAATCATTCTTTTGTAAAACAGCAAGTTGATTGATATACATTATATCCGAACTTCCAATTCAAACCGGATAACTTGTAAGCTCACCATAAACCATGAAATTGTTGTACACTTTCTTAACTTCAGGATTGTTTTACAAAATTACAAATGAATTTTTCTACAACATTTTTTATTTTCAAATCCCCATACCTCTGATGAGTATAATAAAACTGTCATTACAAGTGAATCAAATATTTTCAGTTTAAGATGAACAGGAAGAGATACATTCCTTTATTTCTTATAACTAGCAAACACCGATTTAATTGTTTGTTTAACAGTTTGTTTCCCTTTCTTTAAAAACGCTACCATTAACATTATTTTCTGTACCTAGATATGTAAACAGTTCTTATAAATCTAATTCTGTAATCCGTAACATCAACCGGTGTTGTTGTACCGATTTACGTCTTGAGAATATCACAATTTTTATATTTCTGATATTAAGTTCTAATTTCCATGTTATGCAATATTGTTAAAATTCATGTAACATTTGTTGTAGAACATCAGATATTTCTGATATCATAACAGTGTTATTGGCAAATAATATGATAAAAAGTTTGGGATACATTCCAATATCATATACCGTAAAAACTGGTATAATTTGCGCAGGTACTTTTTAGGGCTGATAATGCTTAAAAAATCTACTATCAGTATATTTTGCGCATCAAAAAAATGGGGAAAAACAATGTCCAGGGAGTCCCAAAACCGATGTATGAAGGTGACAATTTCAATGCAAAATATTCCCCATAAATGCTTGACAACTTGCACAAAAAGTGTTGTATTTAGAAGAAATAACATATGAAAACCGCATTGTGTTTGTTTTCTTTTATTGGCCACCGTAACCTGAAACTGAAATATCTAGCAGATGTCCAAAACATCGGCGGTCTGGTCCGCCGTACTCCGTGCACATGTCAATGTTTTGAGATATTACACATGAATAGTAATCAGGAATATCTTTCAAGAGAAGAATATATTTACTTAAATTGGCACAATAAGTAATAAGTGTGTTTGAGATCATTAACAATCAACAGCAATCAGCTAGCGGATACGTAGTTTAGCTTGCAACAATCACAGTGTGCATAATTTGTCAAGATTTGTAAGACAAAATATTCTTTTCCACCAGGTAAGATTCTAAGTCATAAAGGTAGATTGAAAATAGGAAGGGAGATAAAATAACCAGATAAATATTTGTAGCGGGATCATACTGGGTTGATTATCGGTGATCAGGTAGCTCAGTCGGAAGAGCTACATTTCTTCTCTCCTGTTACAGAATTAGCACCCAACTAAATAACCAACGGTTGTGTTGTTTGAAAGTGTCTCATATGTATTCAAAAAGGAGGGAGGAGTGTAGCGGGACTGGACTGGGTCGATTATCGATGACCAGGTACTTCAGTCGGTAGAGCACTCAGATAGTGTTCGGAGAGTCCCGGGATCGAATCCCGGTATTGTCGCTACACTTTCTCCTCTCCTGTTACATATGGTACCATACTGTGCATGTAGATTTTCAAGGCAAATCAACAATGTTCGCTGATCTTGCAGAATTGCCTTACAGTGTTATAATGAATGCAGTAAATGTATGTCTCATTGGTGTGATTGATTTAAAGGCAGTTCATGTGGTGACCGAAAAAAAGGTAAAATCAATACTTTCAGAGAGATCAGGGAACATTGAATAGACCATTTGCATTTCTCAGCTTAAATCATATTACAATTAAATTCACAATAAGGAATAGACCATTTGCATTTCTCAGTGATGATGTAAGCGGCATATTTTGTAATGACGTAAGGAACACCTGACAAAAACGGCACTTCCTGACACATTTGTTACCGATGTCAACACGACGAAACGCGTTGTTTTTGGTGTAAATATCGGCGTGACAACTCATGATAAGATAATAAGTGCTTGAATAAGGTATTTTTATACTATTTTCTTATTTCTGAAACAGTCACAGATGAAATATAAGGGTAACTCGTCGCTTCAATGCAATGTTATATTTACACACTCTGATCATCCATTTGTCAGCTGTTTGTACGGAACGCAGATTGAAAAATGTTAAAAATCCTCAATTTTCCATATGAATTATGAAACCTGATTATACTGACAGTTTATATATGAAAGATTATTGAGAAATAATTGTGGACCAATCTCTGTGTCTGTAGTTACCGCCATTGAAATAAAAATAATAAATCCATTGATCAAAAGTACATGTACAACACGTACACTTGTAGGCCCCCCTACATTACGGGAGGCAATGTACATGTATACATATGCACATTAAAATTATACATAATATACATGTCCGGTATATTTAATACCTATTTAACACCAGAAACATTAAGTACATGTTTTGACAACACAGTCAATTTAAATACATTGTATGATGAACATTTCTTTGCAAATAGAAACAGATTGCTAATGCACTAGGTCTACTTTAGTCAGTATAAGTAAAGTGTACTAAGTTTGCTCTGGTGAGTTACACATGAGTTTCACATTAAGGGAATACTCTGTAGAATGAGAGGGAGTATTACTTAAGCAGATATTTAAAGAAATCTACTTGTCTTCCTTTCATTTTATGAAACATTACCGGTAAATATTTATACATGTACCATGTATATAGAATGTATGTACATGTAAATATACATGAATCTTATTTGGTTTACTTGGGACAATTATGATGACACTTCAAATGTTTTTAAGAAGTGAAATCAGTCTTCTGGTTGTCTATTTGATGATCCATTCAAATGTTTCTTGTGAGCAGCAATGAAAAAGAAAACCACAATTATACAAATTGGAGAGGATAAAGCTTTTTCTTGACAGCCATAGGCCAATGTCTAATATCTATGAGTCAATAATATTTATTGAATTTGAAATACTGATGGATTTATTTGAGACTAAATATTCAATTTTATTAACAAACCAAATAATATACTGTATATTCAGTTTTCTCCATGTAAATCTGTAAACAAACATAAGGCAAAATACATGTAATGATCAATCCCTTCCTTTTTGGATTTTGATAAGAAAGCAATAGAGTATGATCAAAGCTTTAATATGCTAACATTGAAACAAACAGTCATTCTAGTTACATTCAGGCTTTTCATTTATTTAATATTTTGTGCAATTTCATACTCTCTTTTCAAAGATTTTCAGATTTAACAGAGATTAACAATAAGATGTCAGAACTTGACTTTTGATATCATTGCAGCTGTTTGATAAAATAGTTACCACTAAATCTTAAGATTGCAAAGCAGTCAACCTATAACAAAATTTATTTGTGAATAGCATACATGTATTTATTAAATGAGGTAAAAAAGATAGAATTTAACTCTAATATTTAAACAGTGCAATAAAACAAGAATAACTCCAGACTTTTTTTTGTATATACACATGTTACATGTATATACTTTACATTAAATCAGATCTTCACCTGTATAAGGTTTGAATGTCTTGTTACCTGTTTCCATCCGAAGAAACACAAATGCATCATCACTATTCTTTTTATTGTAATAAAATGATTGTATGTTTTTGGATGGTCCAGGTCCAGATCAGTGAACCTTAACTGAGGTGGTAGATGTATTAAGTTCAGCCTCTTACTAGCCATGTATATTTCCCCTTCTACTACAGAACAATGACATATTCATAACATGGGAGACTGCATCCTTGATACTCCAGAGGTTATTTTCACTGTCATTATATCCACTAGAAACTGTTGAACACTTAAAGCTGAATGGAAAATTATGAAAAGAAATTTAAATGATATTTCATTAATCTCAAATTATATTTTTGCATCTAGAGAATATTGAAGAAACTCTTGTGTTTGCAGGTCAGACTGTGAGTGCTTTTTGTACTGCAGTGCTGCACTGTGCAAAATTGAAAACTTTGAGCAAATAAAATTATTAGAATTTCTTATGTGTGTTAAATCTATTTATTAATAATTAATTCTCAAGAAGAGAATAAAGGTAATGGCAGTAATTTTACCATTATAAAAACTGAATAAAAACCCCACTATCAATGGTTGCATGTTCAATATTGTTCTCAAAAGCATGTGTGCCACTTCATAGAAATCTGTTATTAGTTATCTTAAATTATCTTAATATGAAACATATTTTGTAACACCATATTTTAATCTAAGTTTACAAAACTAAATGATCCTGCAGAGGTGTATCCTCAATACTCCAGGGGTTACTATCTACTGACATTATATCCACCCTTAGGCTATGGCATAGCAAAAATGAAGGCAACAGAAGACACAGGTAATTTGATCCTTTGATGATCTTGTACATCAAAATAATCTAATAATGGTACACTGTGGTTGACTGTGGCTTTGAAGTTGGACATCGCTCACTCTCTGAAATCTAAAAGGATTTCTCTGCAGACCTGTGATTGGCCAGTTTTATTCTCATGAACTGCCTCCTGTTTATAATGGGATAGTTCAGGGGTGGATAGGATGTCCGTGTCTTAAACCCTGGAGTATCGAGGGTGGCAGAGTGTAACTTTCAATAATACCTTTAAAAGATTCATATACATTTGTATAGACTGTCCATATTATTCTTTTGAAAGAAACCCTGAACATTGCATTTCTGTTTAAAGACTGTTCAGTTATTACTGTATACACATCTGATGCAAGGGAACTACATAAAGACAATTATCACTATCACTATCAGTGTCAATGGACACTGTTTCCATTTCTTGGGTAGGAAAGGGACAAGGAGCTGGAATCCGGGACATTTCGACTGACTCAAATGAAGGGAATACAGGCTACATGTAGCTCATAAAGTTTGGAATACAAATAAAACAACAAAGTGCTGTCATAACTTGTATTTTTCACTTTAAACACATTTTAATAAAAATACTGGATTACATTTGTAGTGTATCTACAATGCATTTGTATAAAATTTCTCTCTTTCCATAAGTTATGATGTCCATTCTTTTAATCCAGTCCTTTCCTCATATGCATGTATGTCCTTTTGATTTAAGAACTGCTATCACATCAAAGTTTTCCATGATTAGCTTCCTGTAATTAAAAATAAGCATGTGATTAATTGTTACACTTTGACTAAGGTAATATGTCATTTATTGACAGAAGATCATTTGTCATTTAATACAAATGATCTTTAGTTCTGTAGTATACATGTAAATATAATATTGTTATTGATAAAAAACTGGACTTGACAATCTACACAAAATATTAAACTTTAAAAGCTTTAACTTGTCTTATACTCTTGCAGGTGCTTTTATGTTTCATCTGTAACAATATAAAATATTTCTGTCACAATTACATGCATATTTTTTTTTTAATTTTAAATAATTACTATTGACTACATGTATAATATTGGATACTTCTCATTACTCTAAGAAAAGTTTGGAATTTACACTGGTCAAAGTAATTGTTTGGAGGTGGCAGTATCTTATATTTACCTGGAATTTTTATGATAATTGTTTGAACCTAAATGATAATCAGATGATTTCTAAGAAATAGTTAATGATTTAATAAAATTCTATGCCTAATACAAATTTGACAGTATAGGCTTGCCTACATGCATAATTTACTTCATTTATCATATTTCAAGTCATTCGTGAAACAGCAAACTTTTTCCTATATCTGGTTATAAACGTCTATGCTTGACGCCTCCGCCATGTTAGCACTAAATACATGTACATGTATATACAGTACAGTAACTTACATGTACATTATATTACGTTTCTTCGTCACTGGTTCTGTATAGCATTCTTCGGATGTGGTCTTACTCAATTCCTTTCAAGTCCTAAAAGCTGAACATGTTGCTGACAAAGGCTTAGTGTAGTTATTCGATGAACCATCAGACAACATGCATGCTGCAGACGTATCAGCTGTACATTGACCTGTTGAACGTGCGATTGTTTACATTGCCAACACTAGTTTTTTCGCCCGTATAAGAATATCCATGCATAATCTGCATCAATCTTCATATATTTTACACTGAGGAAAATATGTAATATCACGCTTTACATAAAATCCAAATTCTTCAAGCGATTGTCGCTTCGTAAGTTGTCCAAACGACAGTGCTTCGCCATTTTGACAACAGCTGTCAGGCACGCGATTTTGTCAGGTGTTCCTTACGTCATTACAAATTTGCCGCTTATATCATTGAGAAATGCAAATCATCTATTTGAAGATGATGATAGTAATTATTTTCGGATTGAAAATGATTACAATATTAAGCTTATTACTGAAAAGGCTAATATCATATAATTAAACATTTTAATCATAAATAGCAATACCAGCATAGAGGAAATATTTTTAAAAGTTTAATTCCCGCTATTCTTCAGTCCTCCTGTTCTTACATGTAAGAGTTTTGTCCTTCATAAATTGATTGTAATATAGCAGTTGTTATATAATGTGCACAAAGAAGTATAAACATACACATGTACATGTATCCACGGGTACAGTGGTAAATTAATAGGTTATATAGAAGATGATGGTGCTGATCATGAAAAGCGTAAAGTCTATTTTGTTGAGTAAAAGTAAAAGTTCAAAAAAAAACAGCTTCGGAGCAAGCATTTTGGGACGAAACGTCTTCATTCATTGTAAACACCATTTTGGGGACGAAAAGTCTAGATACTTTGAAAAATTTGTTTTCAAACAGAAGATCTCTTGGATAGTGTATATAGTAAGGATATGAAAGCCGTAATATACTATTCCTATTTCGACGTTACAGATACGCTTATTTCAGTAACTTTCATATTCAAAATTTGCTATTTAAAATTCCCGGTAAAATTAAAGTTGTTGAATACACTGCCGCTAGGAGCGCTAGTATCTGCGAGCAATTTCTAAGCCAATCATATTGAGGAAATTGACTGTAAGAGAATTTTGCAACCACGATCACAATGGCGAGGTGATCCTCGCCAAAATAACGGAAACTGGGAAGCCCCTCTCCCTTTTCGCCGCAATGGGCAGCCCCTTCCGAAGAACAAGTCACAAGCCATGGACAGAGCCAAATCCCAATCTGATTAAAATACAGATCCTTATTATCACTACGTTTGATATGAGGATCTGACAACATCCCATTAGGGATCACGTCAGGATGACCTATGGAAATGGCCAATCAAATTGGTACTGCCAGAATCTTGACTGGGGTCGAACTAGTTTCATAAAGCGGTCCAAATTATTTTCATGTACGTAGTTATCTCGCCCAAAGTGCACAATAATGCTAAATGTGTATGCTTACTGGGACGAAATGGCGTTAACAATTGACGTAGAAATGTGTAGAAAATGTATTTGATCTGGAGTACACGTGGTAAAAGGTCATCCGAACGTGACCCCATATGGGATATTGTCAGATCCTATATTGAACGGAGTGGTTATAAGGATCTGTATTTCAATCAGATTGAGCCAAATCCTTGACTCGAAACCTAAGAAGGATTTGTTTGTTTGTTTGATTTATTAACGTCCTATTAACAGCTATGGTCATGTAAGGACGGCCTCCCATGTATGCGGTGTGTTGCGTGTATGTTGTGCGAGGTGAGTGTACTGGGAGACTGCGGTATGTTCGTGTTGTGTCTTCTTGTATAGTGGAACTGTTGCCCTTTTTATAGTGCTATATCACTGAAGCATGCCGCCGAAGACACCAAGCAACACACCCCACCCGGTCACATTATACTGACAACGGGCAAACCAGTCGTTCCACTCCATGTATGCTGAACGCTAAGCAGGAGCAGAAACTACCACTTTTATAAACTTTGGTGTGTCTCTGCCAGGGGACAGAACCCAGAGCCTTCCTCACAGGGGCCAACGCTCAACTCAAGGCCAAAAGTGAGGCGGTGCCAAGGGAGGCATTAGGAAAGATAAAGTCAGTTAGGAAGAAGAGAAAAGATAAGATCCTAAATTTAGTCGCCTTTTACGATCATGCAATAGGGGCAGCAGGTACAATTCTAACGCCCTACCTGCAGGGCCAACCTAAGAAGGAACCAAGAAAAAAAAAAAAAGACTTTTGTTTGTTCATAAGAACATGTTTGATTGTGGTCATGCAGAGATAGCGCCACCTATTTCGAACTCATTGAAACTTTGGAGTATACCATAAGAAGAAGACATCACAGATTCGCGTTGTATTTGACTCCTCGGCCACATACCAAGGCGTCTCCCTCAACAGTGCTCTTCTCACAGGACCTGACCTCACCAACAGCCTTCTCGGTATTCTCATTTGTTTTCGCAAGGAAAGAGTGGCCTTTGTAGCAGATATTCAACAAATGTTTCACTGTTTCTTTGTTACAGAAGAACACAGGAACTTTCTTCGGTTTCTCTGGCATTCTGAAAATGACGCAGATAAACCACTAACTGAATACCGGATGAAGGTACATACATTTGGCAACGCCCCCTCCCTGGCCATAGCAACGTTTGGCCTTCGGAAATCAGTTGAAATCAACAAGGACAGATATGGTGAGGACGTTTACGAATTCGTCAACAACAATTTTTACGTTGATGATGGCCTATCGTCCCGTCCTGATGCCGAATCAGCGATCAACCTCCTGAAAAGGACACAGAAATCCCTCCTTGAGGCAGCAATCTCCGACTACACAAAATATCGTCAAACTCTCGCATGGTCATGGACGCCTTTCCTTCAGACGATCTAGCCCAAGACCTACAGGACTTGAACTTCGATTTTGAATCACCCCCGCTTCAGAGAAGTCTGGGAATATACTGGGATATTGTCTCTGATGAATTTACGTTTAAAGTCTCTGCCGAGGAAAAACCATTCACTAAACGAGGCGTCCTATCCACAGTCAACAGCCTTTACGATCCCCTTGGCTTCCTGTCCCCTGTCATCATCCGCGGCAAACTATTCCTCAGGAAGTTGATGAACGCCAAGGACTTGGCCTGGGACGACCCCCTACCTAACGAGTCGAAGGGTGAATGGGAGACCTGGAGGGAATCTTTGCGCGAGTTGGAAGGCGTTCGTATTCCTCGCACATACACAGACAATCCTCGCAGCGAGGTCAGAAAGGAACTGCACATATTCTCTGATGCCTCTGTCGAAGCTATCGCGGCCGTAGCGTATCTCAGAACTTTCGACTACTATTCATATTTCTCATGTATTAGGAAAAGCTAAGGTTGCACCGATGGAAGGACATACCACACCTCGCCTTGAATTGTGCGCGGCCGTCCTTGCCACTCAAATCCTGCAAACTGTGTTGGACAACTCCGAAATCCAGTTCGGCAAGGTTAAGTTGTACTCCGATAGCAGGGTGGTCCTTGGGTACATACATAACACAACCAGAAGATTCTACGTCTACGTTGCTAACAGGGTTGAACGGATCAGAAGGATCACTACACCAAAACAGTGGCTGTACATAAGCACCCACCAGAATCCTGCCGATCAGGGTACACGTTCCATTCCGTCAACGAAAATTCAAGAGAGTGTCTGGCTGAAAGGTCCTCCATTCTTGACACTTTCTAATCTCGTGAAAGAAAACCCGGAGGAGCATGAATTGGTCAACGAGGATTCTGACAAAGAAATCAGGCCCCGGGTCCAGGTTGTGAAAACCAATACTTCGGAGAAGCCAGCCACCAACCTCGGCTTGCATCGGTTTGAAAAATTCTCTGACTGGATTTCGCTGATACGTTGCATATCAATCCTCAAACACGTCGCTAGATCTTTCAGTAAGAAAACGAATCCGACTTTGTTTCATGCCGTGAGACATAATCGTATTTTTAATTATCTCAAAGAAATCGGTATTTTAAACAAAATATGAACGTTTTCTCATCATATCATATCATCGTATCATCTCAACATTTCATCGTTTCATCAACTTTGTGCATGAGTTTTCTCATGTGTTTTAGCCAAAACTATTTTATCCCATGCAAACCTTTTTTTTTATCAAATAAACATTTACAATCTGTGTTTTATCCTTACCTGCCTTTTCTTACCCTGATCTTTTATCCTGATAATAATGCATGACTTGTAGTTTGGCCCTAAATGACCTTAGTTGTCGATGGGCCGTAAAACTCAAACAAACGAATCCGAACAGCACTCAACATACGAATAATAATCAGGATTACAGGGATTTCGTCCCTTTTCACCAGGCTTGATCATTATGGAAACTCAAAAGGATTTCTATTTGGACGATTTCATGCAACTTACTAGGGAAGAAAAACTGAGACGTGACAGTCCCATCATTTCAATTTCACCATACATTGATTCAAACGGTGTCATGAGAGTTGGAGGAAGACTGAACCGACTTAAGGAAATTTTGAATCAAAATGAACTGAACCGCATTATCATTCCTGGTGAAAGCCACATGGGCATGGTCATTGTTCGATACTACCATGCGGCCACCAAACACCAAGGTTGACATCTTACGGAGGGCGCTGTGCGTGCAGCCGGATTTTGGATCGTCGGATGTCGACGTCTCGTAAACTCGATTATCCACCTCGAGGAGGACCAGAGGCGGTCTAGCTCATTCCAAATGATGGGCTGTCATCTTTACGTGCCTGGCTTCACGTGCAATCCACATCAAAGTTGTCGAAGACCTGACCTCATCGGCCTTTATCAACGCTCTTAGGAGATTTGTTTCTATTCGCGGAGAAGTTCAAGAACTTTACTCGGATCGCGGTACCAACTTCGTCGGAAGCACCAATGACCTCAAGATAGATACAAAGGATTTCTTATATCGCAGGAGTATCACCTGGAATGGGCCGCGCTGGCCGAGTGGTTAAGATGTCCCGACATATTACCACAAGCCCTCCACCTCTGGGAAGCGGGTTCGAATCCCATGTGGGGCAGTTGCCAGGTACTGACCGTTGGTCGGTGGTTTTTCTCCGGGTACTCCGGCTTTCCTCCACCAACAAACCTGGCACGTCCTTACATGACCCTGGCTGTTAAGAGGACGTAAAAATAAACAAACCAAAATCACCTGGAAGTTTAATTCGCCTCACTCCTCCCACATGGTAGGAGTCTGGGA
This sequence comes from Argopecten irradians, assembly GCF_041381155.1. Taxonomy (NCBI): domain Eukaryota; kingdom Metazoa; phylum Mollusca; class Bivalvia; order Pectinida; family Pectinidae; genus Argopecten; species Argopecten irradians. Next base: position 4,625,363 of record NC_091147.1, read on the forward strand.
ACGGATGATTGGCCTGTCAAGGCGTATTCTCGACTCCATGTTGCTGGAGCACAACAACAAGAACCTGACCCATGAAGTACTAACTACATTAATGTACGAAGTGTGTGCCATTCTCAATGCACGACCTATCATCTCCGTATCAAATGATTCCGAAACTCCTCAGATACTCAGCGCTTCTGTCCTCCTTAAGCAGAAAACTTGTAGAGTGGAAGAGCCTTTCCAGGAACTGGGCATCCGCGACATGTATAAGGCCCAATGGAAACATGTCCAGGTCCTAGCCAATTCCTTCTGGTCGCGTTGGCAAAAGGAATACCTACAATCACTACAGGGACGCAAAAAGTGGCAGTCTGAATGCCAAAATGTCAAAACTGGTGACATCGTTCTGATTAAAGACAAAAACACACCTAGGAACGACTGGTCTGTGTCCAGAGTCGTCGACACTTTCAGTGGAGAGGACAACCTTGTCGGAAAGGTTAAGGTCAAGGTCATCAGGGATGGAACCACCTCCTACTACATCCGCCCTGTTACAGATCTGGTACTGAATCTGAGTGACTTTAAATTGACCTATTATCATTATCAAGAGTGTTGTAAGGACTACAATTGTGACTCTAAACTTTCTTGTTTATCGCGTTTTCCAGAACTGTTAAAGTCTTGTTTACCTTTTTTTATGGTGTATTATTGTAGTATAGTGGTGATTGCTATTCGCAATCAGGTGGGGAGTGTCGTGTCTCACCCTTTTGAAATAAATTTAAATTCCGGACTACCCATTACGGAGTCCGGTTCCGGAAGTGGTTTTTTATTATCGACTGCACGAAAAAGAACTGGGAAAGAGAAACGTCATGTTTTGGACAGAATTACAACAGAGTCCTTTGTAGTCTAAAGCGTAAATACAAACTGTGATTGTGAATGATACTCTATAAGATATTATCTCTAATTGTGTGATTTGCATTTGTATTATTATGCCGCGTTGTTTACCTAGCTACGGCTTAATTCAGCGTCGGCTGAAAACATGTGTTACACGCTACTGTTTGTTTCTGTTTACAGATTTTTGCTTTGTCTCAGGACAGAGCTGCTGACAATCAAGAGAAATTGAATAAAGAATTTGAAAACTTAGAACCCAGACTTTGTCAGTACAACGTTTGATATGAGCATCTGACAACATCCCATTAGGGGTCACGTCAGGATGACATTTGGAAATGACCAATCAAATTGGCACTGTCAGAATCTTGACTGGGGTCGAACTAGTTTCAAAAAGCTGTCCGAATTATTTTTGTTTACGTAGTCATCTCGCCCAAAGTGCAAAACAAAGCTAAATGTGTATGCTTATTGGGACGAAATGGCGTTAACAATTTACGTAGAACTGTGTAGAAAATGTATTAGATCTGGAGTACACGTGGTAAAAGATCATCCGAACGTGACTCCATATGGGAAATTGTCAGATCCTATATTGAACGGAGTTGTTATAAGGTTCTGTATTTCAATCAGATGGTTTTGTCCGTCTTTTTCGACTTCTTCTCCAAATCTACTGAACCAAATTTGATGAAATTTTGCAGAAACCTTCCATATGTTGTGATTTTGGAGATACTGATTGTTTTTTTTTAAATGGTTATATGTTTGGTAGAGATAGTGTATATATTTTTGTACGATGCGGGAACATAGATTAGTTATTGTCAAGTTAATTCTACTCGAGTTGCTTCCTTTTAGGTGTAGTGCGTACATTGTTAAGGCTTATCTAGCGCTGTAATGGTACGGTTGCTAGGACGTCTAAGATAGGTTTAAGCATCTCGCTCAGGTTCGTGGATAGCGCTCTGCCATTTAAACTTTATAGTTTGCCAATACACTGAAAGTCAGTTGTTCACAGGTAGTGGATTTTAGGTAGAGACGTATATGGTCAATTTCGGTCAGTGTCGCATTACGGATAAAGCCTTGGTCCATATTAGGCATGATGCTGATCTATCATGAGCACGTGCATAAGGTTTGGATTGGTCAGCGGTATAAAAAGAGGTGCATGCTTTACTTATCAGAGTTTTTCCTTTAGTTTAAAAAGTTAGTGGAAGTGCTGTTACTTTGTGAGGATGGACTTGTAAATATTGTGTCAAGTAGTTTTTCACACCACATTTCATCCCAAAAAGAACTTATACGTTTTGTCGTCGCTAACATGTAGGCGGCCGACGTCACAATTGGTGGCAGCGAAGGTGGGATGATATTAATATGTGGTTGTGATAGATTTTAATCAACACAATGGATTTTAGTACGCCATGGAGAACTGTTAGACCTTCGGTGCGTCGGAATTTATCTCAGGAGTTCGAGGAGATAGATTTAACTAATACGTACTTCGCCTGTAGCATCGCCACAATCTCCAAGTAGTCCACAGCCATTTGTAGTTAGTCCAGAAACTCCTAGTATAAACAGGGGAATTTTGTGTTCAAATGGATTTTAGCTTTGATGTTCATCGCTTTGTGTGTTTGGACTTTGTACATCCGTTACCCAAACCACATCATTGTGTGTTTTACCAAGGAATGTATAATTATCGGAATGATGACCATTGGATTAGCAGTAGCTCTGTCTCTAGTGTGGAAATTAATGAGAGACCCGCTAACAATGGACATGGTACAGGATGTATGTAGTAGTGAAGATTTCATTTGTGGTAAGGATTAACAAGTGTAGGACTCCCTGGGGCTCTTACTGACCATGGCTACTGATAAGGCTCCATGTACAGGGCCCCTGTACTCAGCCACCCGCTGAGCTGCAGAGCCAGTTGAGTAATATTCTGTGTTTTATTTCTAGTTTTCATTTGAGATTTTATTATTAATACCTTATCAATATGTTTTGATGTATATATGTATTGATAGGAAATAATTAGTAGTTTATAGTGTTGGTTTTCATATTTTTGTAGAACAAGTGGTTCATGTGTTGTGTATCATTTATATATCAGAGTTAGGAGTATTGTGTAAATAACTGTAAATATATTAAGTTTATATACTCATTATTGTACATACTTACCACACTATCAAAGTAGATAACTGAGTGGTTATATTCATCTTTTCATAATCATTATTGCTTTTGTAGTTTTGGAGATATTAGCCTTTTAATACCATTATAGAAACACAACCTTGTGATTGTATAGAAAGCTAGCTATAGTATAGATAGGTGTCTTCAATGAGGTACGGCTGATTGTTGTAAATATGAGAATCATCAAATTTGAGTCAGAGTTGCTATATGCAAGTTCTCTGGAGCAGACATATATGTATTGTACGATTGCAAAATAAATGTTGGAACTTTAACTGGACTCAGAGTATCACTGCAACATGTACGTCAGGGATTTCTGGACAATGACACTGAAACTGAGGAGGGTAGCGGTAACATAACACCGGGAGTAAGACCACAAACTTTTCAATTGCCGCTAAAACGCACGTTCAGTGGACAGGACAAGGAAATATGGAGTGAGTACATTCGCTATTTTGATAATGTCGCAAGTTTGAATAACTGGAATCCAGACAGGGCTTTGAAAGTGTTTTTCACTGTTTTAAGAGGCCAAGCTGAAGTGTTTGCGTATGGATTACCAGAATCAACTCGCGCAGACTGGAGCGAATTAAGGAATAAAATGGACGAACGTTTCGGTCATAAAGCTATGAAAGGAAGTTATATCGCTGAGGCAAAACTCCGGAAACGTAAAAATAAGGAATCTTTCTGTGATTTCGCAAAGGAACTTCAGGACAAGTACAGGAGAGCCTACCCGGACAATCATGAGTATGTAGAGGAAAGTTCATTGAAAACATTCCTAGACAACTGTAGTCCTTCTGAAAATTTCCGTTTAGCTATTAGGCGAATTCGGCCTAAAATGGTTCAGGAGGCTGTTACTTACGCTATGCAGGAGGACTGTATACAAATAAGTAAAAAACATCAAAAATCCGGCGGGCACCATGTGTACAATGTGAAGGCGAAAAACGGTAAAAACAAACGCTAAAATGCTGGCATGTTTCGTGGAAGAACGGAACATTTGCGAAATAAGTGTCCGAATATACAGAAAACCAAATCGTCAAAGGATAACAAATCTTCAACTAAGCAGTCAAACGACGAAGCACTGGTGCAGTAGGCCGTGCGCCAGTCAGAGATTCGAGGAGGCCTTATCCAGGAAATATCAAAAGTCATAACTCTCACGTAAATTGTGGATTAGGAACAGACATTGGTGAAAATGACAAACGGATTTATCTTCCGTGGACAACCGAAAACAGGAAGAGAGGGAGGAATTATTCTAAATAAAAGTTCAAGGGAACTCGGGTATGACAGTGAAAGGGATGATTTATGGAAATTACTTAACTTGGAAAGTAGATACGGGCGCCAGGAGAACCTTCATAACAGAGGATACTTATTGGAATATAACGCCGGACGAGCGTCCTGAGTTAGAACCATCTCGCACGCGCTTTAAAACTGTGACAGAAAGGAAATAAATGTTGATTAGTGTGGAATTCCGAGTGTTTGTCGGACAAATCAAAACTAATTTGTTGGGACAGGATTTTATTACAAAATTCAAGTGTCAGTGGAATTATGATAGGTGGATGTTTAATATCAATAACACACCTCGCACGGATTATTCAAACAAAACTGGAAATAACTTCGTATGTAGCCGTGTTGTCAGTACAGAAACTGTGAGTATACCCCCTATGCATGAAGATGTGATTAAGTCAATACTGATTAGAAAAACTTCGTCTTTTGAAGGAGTGTTAAAACCCGAACAGAAATTTGTGTATTCTCACAGATTGGCTTTGGCGCGAGTGTTAGTGGATACTACACAGGGAACTATATATGCCAGATTGTTCAATCCGAACACAGAATCTGTTACGGTTAAACGAAATATGCATATGGCGTTATTCATGCCGGTTAAAGCTGTAGGAGGACAGATAAATGTCGACTCCGAGGAAATAGCTCACATCACAGAATAAGAAATAACGGAGTTTCCCGAACATTTAACGGATATGTTTGAACGAGGTTGTAAACATTTGACGGCCTGAACGGGACAAATTTAAACAGTTTTTAGCGGAACGACAAAGTACGCTCGCGGATCCTAAAGGAAGTATGGGGACAACAAATCTTGGAACGCACAAAATCAGACTTAAAGATAGACTCCTTTTAAGGAGCCTGTCAGCAGATTCCCTTTGTTTAAGAGACAGATTTTATCTGAGGAAATTGATAAACTGGAGAAACAGGGAATAATAGAGAAAAGTTCTAGCCCGTGGACTTCGAACCTGGTTTTGGTTAAGAAAAAGGATAATTCATGGAGAGTATGTGTCGACTATAGATGCTTAAATGAGCAGTCAATTAAGGATGCATATCCTATTTGCCGTATAGATGATAATTTGGACGCACTCGCTGGATTTAAATATGGCTTATCATCAAGTTCCGATGAAACTGGAAGATGAAGAGAAAACCGCGTTTGCTACACCCCAAGGAGGAATGTATCAGTACACGAAAATGGCCTTCCAGCTTTGTAATGCGCCAGCCACGTTTTCCAGGATTATTGAGAAGGCCCTCAGTGGTTTGCAGTGGCATATTCTAGTTCTCTATCTGGATGATATTATCGTGTATACGAAGGATTTTAGGTTTCGACGATTTACAGGATCGGGCAGGATCGGGCAGAATCGGACAGAATCGGGCAGGATCGGAGTACAAAATAATCGTTAAATTGATAAATATGCATTGAATTAAAGTGTAGATATCAGTTTTATTAATTTGTTAACCTATTTTGACCCAAAAAGTATAAAAATCATTTTTTTCTTGCGTGGTCGGACAGAAAATTACCGAGCAGGATCGGTCAATTATAAAATTGATAGCTAATCTAAATCAGAGAAATAATATTCAAAGTTTATAATGACTATGATCTTCGTAAAGAAATGTAAAAAATAGGCCTATAGAGGGTCTATAAGTATTTCCACAAAATCCACTTAATATGATAATCGCGCGCGCAAAGATAAGAGTTCGGACTTGGCTAGGCAGGATCGGTCTTTCGTATTAACATTTATATCAATCATGTTTTTTTTTCATTTAGATTTAATAGGAATAATAATATTGATTTATTATTAATTAAACTAATTGATGTATATATGAAGTAAAAAGAGAAAAAAAATTATATGTATATTGCTCTAGCTTAGAAAATAGTTAAATGGTCCAAAATGACGATTTTCAGGATCGGGCAGAAACAGTTTTACCGTTAAATATTGTATGAAAACTTATGTTACGTTCAAATGACACATATTTTTAAACAACCAATATGTATGGACTATAATTAAAAAGTTAATGTACTGCACAAGTAAGGTGGTTTGAATACAAAAAAGGTTAAAAAAAATAGATGGATATATATATATATATATGTATGTATGTTTGAATACAAATGCCCAGAAACGGACTTCGTGTCGACAGGATCATTTATTTGAACTATATTTTCTACTTTGATATGTCAAAAATAATTAATGTACCGGTAATTATCATGTGTTAAGTTTCCATAACATTTAAACAGAACAATACTTGTCAGATGTAATTTGCTTCCTTTATAGGCGGGAATTTGCTCTCTTTTTTATTTTGGCTGGAAAGATCGTAGGACTCTGTTGTTTGTTATAAAAGAACTCAAGTGAAAACAATATTTATTTACATTTCATTCAAAATGAAATGAAAGCCATCTGCTACGATGATATAATGATGACAATCTTGTGTTATATCATCGCATTGCCCAGTTCTCGGGATCGTGGACCCTGCTTTCATTGCGGAATATTGTAAAAATAGCCTTTAAATGGATCGGTCTATAATTACACAGGTTACGACCCTAAAAAGAAAGGATCGGACTATATAAAGGCAGGAACGGACTTTTTGGAAGGATAGGATTTCAAAAAAGGCAGGATCGGATTTTAATTTGGTACGATCGAACTTTATCTAGGCAAAATTAGACTTAAAAAATGCCGGATCTGACTTTAAAATGGCAGGATCGGACTATATTTAGGCAAGATCAGACTTTAAAACGGCAGGATCGGACTTTTATTTTGCAGGATCGGACTTAATTTAAGCAAGATCAGACTTTATTAAAAGGCAGGATCGGACTTTAAAAAGGCAGAATTGGACACTAAAAAGGCAGAATCGGCGTCTTAAAAGGCAGGATCGGCCTTATTTCGGCAGGATCGGACTCTTACAAGGCAGGAACGGACCATATTCAGTTCATGTTGTCTTCAGGTCCACCATATCGGCATTAACTATACAGTAAGCGACCCTTTTCTACAAGTTTTGAAATTAAGTGCTCAGATATATTACTTCCATACACGAATTAATACTCTAAAACCCCGTTCAGGTCCTCCTTCAGGTCCCGTTCAGGTCCGCCATATTATCGGTACGGTAAGCGACCTTTTTGTCGAGCTTATAATTAAGTCTTCAAAAAAATAATTTTTCACAAAAAAGGCATCAAGATGTGTATTAATATATATTCTAGCATAAAATAAAGAGATATTGCATTTAAATATGCATTTAATACTCTAAAACCCCGTTCAGGTCCTCCTTCAGGTCCCGTTCAGGTCCATTCAGGTCTTTAGTAGGACTCCTCTAATAAGGCAGGATCGGACTCTAATAAGGCAGGATCGGGCTCTAATAAGGCAGGATCGGGCTCTAATAAGGCAGGATCGGGCTCTAATAAAGCAGGATCGGACTTTAAAAAGGCAGGATCGGACTCTAATAAGGCAGGATCGGTCTCTTATAAGGCTGGATCGGGTCCTAATAAGGCAGGATCGGACTCTAAAAAGGCAGGAACGGACACAAAAAAGGCAGAATCGGCGTCTTAAAAGGCAGGATCGGACTTTATTTCGGCAGGATTGGACTCTAATAAGGCAGGATCGGACACTAATAAGGCAGGATCGGGCTCTAATAAGGCAGGATCGGGCTCTAATAAGGCAGGATCGGGCTCTAATAAGGCAGGATTGGACTCTAATAACGCAGGATCGGACTCTAAAAAGGCAGGAACGGACACAAAAAAGGCAGAATCGGCGTCTTAAAAGGCAGGATCGGACTTTATTTCGGCAGGATTGGACTCTAATAAGGCAGGATCGGCCTTTATTTCGGCAGGATCGGACTTTAAAAAGGCAGGAACCGAGTATAAAAAGTCAAGATCGGACTCTTAATTTGACCACGAAACAGCAGTTTTATGCGGACAGTAATTCTGAAATTAAGTAGATATATATTAATACAAACTAACATCTTTTTCATGAATTCTTAAAGATGCTTCACCGCCGATGAATAGTATATTTTCTTTATTAAAATCAGTACCAGACGATTTCGTATATTTCTTCAGTTACAAAAGTTACTTACTTTACAGCATTACTACCATTGATATTATAGATAAAAATATTAAAGATAATTAATAGCGTCCCTTAAAAATCCATGGCATTACGCCTATATTGAATAAAGTACTGATTGTGAATGCACCAAAAGCGAAAATTTGTATATGCATTTTTGTATTCATACATCAGTTTTGTTCTAATGGCGGGCTCTGTCGGCGATGAAGCATCTTTAAACTGATGCCTTATTCTGAAATAAGTTAAAAATGGTAGATATCCCTGTTTCTCTTTGTGCAATATTTTTCTTATATCCTACCACTTAACTTATCGTATTTGTCGTTCTTTCGTCCGTCCCTGGCCCCCTTTATACTTTGTCGTCGTTCGTCAGTCTGATAAGTTCACCGCCCCGACCTATTTCTAGGCATCCCATAGTAAGGAAATGGTGACGGTTTCTTTATCGCCCTACCTACCAAGTCACGTTTCGTATTTGTCGTTTCTTTTCGTCCGTCCCTGGCACACTTTATACTTTGTCGTCGTTCGTCAGTCTGATAAGTTCACCGCCCCGACCTATTTCTAGGCCATCCCATAGTAAGGAAATGGTGACGGATTCCTTATCGCCCTACCTACCACTTAACCTATCGTATTTGTCGTTCTTTCGTCCGTCCCTGGCCCCTTTATACTTTGTCGTCGTTCGTCAGTCTGATAAGTTCACCGCCCCGACCTATTTCTAGGCATCCCATAGTAAGGAAATGGTGACGGTTTCTTTATCGCCCTACCTACCAAGTCACGTTTCGTATTTGTCGTTCTTTCGTCCGTCCCTGGCACACTTTATACTTTGTCGTCGTTCGTCAGTCTGATAAGTTCACCGCCCCGACCTATTTCTAGGCATCCCATAGTAAGGAAATGGTGACGGATTCCTTATCGCCCTACCTACCACTTAACCTATCGTATTTGTCGTTCTTTCGTCCGTCCCTGGCCCCTTTATACTTTGTCGTCGTTCGTCAGTCTGATAAGTTCACCGCCCCGACCTATTTCTAGGCATCCCATAGTAAGGAAATGGTGACGGTTTCTTTATCGCCCTACCTACCAAGTCACGTTTCGTATTTGTCGTTCTTTCGTCCGTCCCTGGCACACTTTATACTTTGTCGTCGTTCGTCAGTCTGATAAGTTCACCGCCCCGACCTATTTCTAGGCATCCCATAGTAAGGAAATGGTGACGGATTCCTTATCGCCCTACCTACCACTTAACCTATCGTATTTGTCGTTCTTTCGTCCGTCCCTGGCCCCTTTATACTTTGTCGTCGTTCGTCAGTCTGATAAGTTCACCGCCCCGACCTATTTCTAGGCATCCCATAGTAAGGAAATGGTGACGGATTCCTTATCGCCCTACCTACCACTTAACCTATCGTATTTTGTCGTTCTTTCGTCCGTCCCTGGCACACTTTATACTTTGTGTCGTTCGTCAGTCTGATAAGTTCACCGCCCCGACCTATTTCTAGGCATCCCATAGTAAGGAAATGGTGACGGATTCCTTATCGCCCTACCTACCAAGTCACGTTTCGTAATTGTATTTGTTTTTTCGGGAAAGTTATCACTTTTTGTCGTTTTGTCGATCTCGTTTTTTCAGCAATTTTTCGTTTTCTCTGTCCCGGTTTCCTACCATGATAAGTGGTCCCGCGGTCCGCGAATTGATGTCTGTCCGTCAGTTTTTTGAACGTCACTTCTGACTTGTCTTTGTGAATATAACGTCTGAATCTGTAATAAAAAATGTCTGTATAAAAAATGTCTATTGCGTTCCGTCGGTGGGTCTTCCTAACCCAAACGTCTCTGGTCATTTCGAAATGGCTGTGAGTGTCTGCCAGTCTATATTGTCCTGTCCCTAACAGTGCACGTTGCAGGTCTTTGTACTGAAGTGTCACTAAATCTTGTACAGTCTGGACTAACTCTGTCAGCGGCTTACTACGCCAGTCGACGGCCTGTTTTAGCACATGGTTTATACTCTCACAGTTGTTGTTTGTCCAGAGTTTGTTAACCTTACCTAGTCGTTGCGGTTCACTAACCTTTGTCCGTAAAATGTCCTTCAAACGCCTATTGAAGTATGTCAAGAAATTTGGAGCTGTAGATTGACATAATGTCTCAAATTCGTCGCAGAGTTCTTCAAAACATATCGAGTCGTCACTGTCTAAAACGCCTTTGTCACCAAAGAGTTTGTCCACTATCAATTTCCGGTCGTGTTTGTCTATGCTGTCATCTGTCAGTCTGTCTAGTACATTTTGTCGCAAGTGCCTAGTGCAAAGAACATGGGTCGACTGTGTAAAAACGTCTTTGATAGCATTAACCATGGCCCGTCGTCATCGGTCCCGATCACTAAGTTTGATAGGTCAGTCCCAGTCAGTTTACACCTAATGTGTGCGAAAAAGCTGCTGTAGCTTTCATAGTCACTGCTGTCATGAATAAATATGGGCCCCAAAAATAAAGGCGCGGCGTCAGTATCTTGTCTCGTCACTGTCAACTGTTTGAAACATGAAACGTCTTGTCAAAGCCTAGAACTGTCTGTCCAGAACAACATAAATTCTTTATGTCTGTCAACTGTTCGTCTGTGTATAGGACAACACTAGGAGTTTTGCCTGAGGAATGTATAACGGATCTTACAAATGGATGGTTGTCTTTTATCAAATTCTGAAGTTGAATGATGTTGTCGACAATGTTTGTTCGTCCGTATGTCATCTGTCCAGTCTGATCTTGTCGGTTTCGTATTTGCTGTCGTCGTTTAGCGTCTCTTACTTGTTTATATGATGTTGGACCTGACAATACGTCGTGATTATTGGTTAATTTGGTATAGATTTTTTTGGGTCTGGAATTTTCATCTTTAACCAGTTCGTTCATTTCGTCCATAACGTCGGTCGGCGTCCGTACGTAGCCTTTTGTGTCTGTCTTGTTGTTCCCGTGGGGTACTAGTCCGGGATATATCCCGCAATATTCTACAACTGCTAAGTGTCTCTTGCTATTCATCCTACCCCCCGTTCCCAACCATGTCACGCGTTTTTTGTAACTATTGTCAGTTTTTAACGTCCGATATTGTCTTTGAACCTCTATCAAATCATCAGGTCGTGGTTGGGGGTCAAGTGGTGTATAGGAACGAATTCCTTTCGAAATGGTTTCCTTACAGTACATCTTTTGTCCGTCAATCGTTCGCGTAAACAGTTTCTTCAAGTCATGTCCGTCATCAATAATAGAATACGTCGTTTTTGGTGAACACCCACTTTTGGAATCCCAAACCCCACAGTCGTCCGAAAATGCAATAGTCATGTTTTTTGTCCGTTTTTGAAATTTGTTCTGGTTGTCAAGTACGAAGTATACATTTTGTTTAGTACCTGGTGGCACCGAGTCAATGTAATCTGTCGAATTCAGTAGTAAGTCAACCACAGTCGGGGTATCAAGGAATGTGCCGTCATCTAACTGTCCTCCTATTTGAACATCTATGTCAGCCTGAGTGGCAGCCTGCGGACTACCGTCAACTTTACCTTTCGTCTCGTTATCCGCATTGTCATTTATCTCGACCTCGTCATCCCTTTCTTCTATTAAGTCCCAATCCTCACTGCCTAAACTGTCATTTATGTCCCTTTGCTTAAACATTTCTGTCCAGTCACGGCTATCATCAAATGCATTAAACACATCACTGTCTGCGTCATTTCCTTCGCTTTCTCTTTTCTCTACACTTTCTCTCTCTTTCTCTCTCCAATATCTCTCTCCACTTTCTCACAACAGACATTTTCTTTCTTCTCTTTCTCTCTCTCATATTTCCCAACCTTTAGTTCATTCTCATTTCCTTCTTTCTTTTCTTTTACTCTTCTCTGCCTCTTGTCTATGCTTCTCTCCATTTTGACGTCAGTGCTTTTCACTTCGCAATCACGCTTCTCTTTTGCACCATGTCCCTTCCCTCGTTTCCCGCAACCTTCCGTTTTTTCATTCATTCCATCATTTCTATCCCATTTGTCTGTTCCATTTCTCTCGTCTGTATCTCCGCTATCTCTCTCCCCTTTCTCACTCCCTGCCTGCCTCTTATCTTTCATTTTTACCTCACAACACTCACCCTCTCCTTTCTCTCCGCATTCATTCTCTCTTGTTTCTTCATACTCTACACTATCTGTCGATACTGTCGATACACAACTGTCCGTCAAGTTAATATTGTCAGGTTCTCTTGTCGGTAAAAGTGTCACGAAATGGTTCGGTCGAAAATCAGTGTGTCTGGTAGGTACACGCAACTGCGTCCACATAACGGTAACGTCAGTTGAGCGCGACTGTCTACAACTCCACCCAGTAATTGTCTTGTTATAGGGCTGTGTATGGAAATAGTTCGTCAAAGTCGATGGGTAGTAAGAACGAAATGTCTTGTCAAGTGCAGCGCTTGCTGCATACATATGTATGAGCTCAGAGTAAGCTCCGATTGTGCATGCGTCCCTAACTACATTTGGATAACCTGAAGTCACAACTCTCACGTCATTGAGGGGCTCGGGGGTGTATCTAGTACTTGCACAGTAATGGTGTTTGTTGACAATGATTTCTACTGCGGTTTTTAGTCTAATTACCAAATGGTGGTCTTCTGTACCTGACAGACCTAGTGACAATGACCTGTACATACAATTACCGTCTGCGCCGACTTTGGCAGGAAAAAACTCCTCTAAAGTAATAGGATGGAAAAGCTTCAATACTTCCTGTGAAACGAAGTCTGTTTCCGCGAAGTCTACAGCATCCAAGTCCCTTGCAGGAATCTTCACATCGTGGGTAGACATCAGCAGAAGAGCATATTGGGCAGTGTCTTGGCTAGGGTCCGTCGCAAGTCTAATGTGAATAAAAAATATGTCATAACATATATATGAGCACATTCTGATTATGCTTACGTCCGCTTTGTAAAGTATTAACGGCTAACACTTTACAGTTGCTAATATTATTTAAGGATGTATTCTTCTGAGGTTTCAGTCCCGTTGAAGTCTCGTTTCAACATAGATCAAAGAAGTTATGAGATTTTCAAATATGATTTATCAGTATCTGTAGCAAGTTGCCAGACGCAAGTTTTGTCAAAAAATTACATTTCTATTTTTAGTAGATTTTTTTAAACAGGGATTTTAAGAAATGGCCCATTTGGCGGCCATTTTGAAATTATGTCTTTTTTCGCTTCAAGTAGAGCCACAGTTTTATCATTTTTTTACTGAAATTGTTTTTACTTAAATCATCACTGCGCCAGCATTTTTAGCTGTATTTAGCTAATTTTTGCTGCAAATCGTTACTTGGTTCCTAGTAATTAAAATATTGAGCATTAATATGTGAAACGAAACACTTTTGTGACTTTTATGTTTACATTTAATGTAATTTGGGCACTTTCATTTTTTACTCTAAAAATACTGAAAAAATAACAAAAATTCAAATGGGGCAAAAAAGTAAGCACACGGACCCCCAATTTTTCTTGCCTGATTTAGAAAGAACAACCGTTTCCCTATTGATATGCAAAATAATAACAAAAGTTTAATACCAGAACTTTTTCTATTAAAGTGTTAAATTTGGCAAAAATGGCTGAAAATGGTACATTTTGTAGCTCAAAATTAAGGGGTTAGGGGTAGCATATGTTATTATTCTGAGAAAAAATATTAGTCTAATTGATCAAAACTGGTATATTTTTAAAGAAGACTACTAGAAAATGAATTCTACAAACATTCATACATATCAAACACCTCATTAGGAAATTATGGCTTTAATCTCTATCTTATATGGTCAAAACGGCAAAATTCCCATAAAATCCAATATTTTGTCAACTAGGTGTCTTTGAGTGACAAAAGCTCAAAAACAAGCACACGGACATATGCTTTTTCTTCCATTTTCTTTTATGGTATGAACTCCTTTTTCCAAAAATCTATATGAGAAAAAAAGTTTAATACAAGAAAAATTTTGACTTCTCAGAGGTGTACATCCTTAAGTCATCGCATGATACGGTAAATAAGTAAACTTTACGTCTTCGTAATTGGAAATCCGTAGACTGTAGTAGAAAGTGGTAAATAAAAGAGTTATGCGATAGATCGATCACAAAAAGCTGTAGACATCCGCATAAAGCGTTGTATTCATATGAATATGAGAATTCGTTACAGTTCATATAATTATTTACAAACCAAAGTGACCATAAACCATTATGGTAGGGGTCTAGATCAAAATACAAGAGGCCCATGGGCCTTAACGGTCACCTTACTTAGAATATATAATGAAACAAATAATTAAACAAATTAAAGACATATAAACACTATATGCTGGGCCTTGAAGTTGGTCAGTGATTTATAAATGTGGCTTTTTAGACTATGAAGAGTATTTGCTTCCATCAAACCTGTAAACTTAGAGGTATTTTTTGAAATTTTAATCATTTTGACCCTGTTTGGTCCTGCCCCTCTGGTCCCCCAGGGGGTCATCGAGGACGGATATGGATGTTAAAATACTATATCTTAGGCTAATAATTCTAATCAAGTTTGACTAATTTCCTACGAAAATTGGGCAAATAATGTTCACAAATATGTTTTCCCTATATAAACTAAAGTAAACTTGACCCCTCCCCAGGGGGTAACGTGATATCCCAAGGTCATATAATTCTCAATTTTTATAAAACGAACCTTAAGACCTTTCCATCTATAATTATTTGATACTACTATATCCAGAATTTTAGAAGATTTTTGAAGTTTTAGCCTATTTGACCTTTTATTTTAGCCCCGCCCCTCTGCTCATGAGCAAAAAATGCTCATTTTGTTTTTTCCTATATAAACTGTAGTAAACTTGACCCCCTACTATTTACAACTTTTTTATAAACCTTTAAGAATATAAAGTTTATTTGATTATACCATTTCCAGATTAAAAGAGAATATTTTTAAGTTTTAGCCTATTTGACCTTTTTTGGCCCCGCCCCTCTGCCCCCAGGGGTTCGGCCTGGACCAATATGGATATTGATTATTAAAATGCTATCTCACGGCTAATTAATTCTAACCCAAGTTTGACTCGTTTCCAATGAATAATTGAGCAAAAAAAATGCCTCATATAATGTGTTTTCCCTAAATAACACTATAGTAAAATTGACCACCTCCCCAGGGGGAAACGTGAGACCCCAAGGTCACTATTATTCACAATTTTTGTAAAGGACCTTAAGAACTTTCTATCAGACAAAATCAAAAGCTCATACCAACATTTGGCATCAGAATTTTTTCAATAAAAATTTTTTGCAGGAACTAAATATAAATTTCGACGCCATTGACGAGTACAACCATATCGGATGTAACCACCATGGCTCATTCAAACACTACCCAAACACCTGATATCAATTTATCTTTGCATGAGAGGGCAAAGTCCAGTGCCATTACCCGAAAGAACATTAAATCCTCCTTTCGGGAGTGACATCAGGAGCTTTCCCTGATTCATGTTAAGATCATACAACTGATGGTTCAAAAGATGGGTGATAAAGTTGCTGGCAGCATGCTGTTACATCTAATCAATTTTCCTCTATCCGGACTTACAGATGTTGCCTCCATTTTCTCCTGCGGAATCTTGTGCTATCGGTCATTGGCTCTTGAACCACATCGAAGAAACACCGCATTGAAAAGGCAATCATTCTGTTCAGACTCTCTTTCGGTTCTTTCAGTTTGTTGAAATCAAGATGTCCTAGGAAATAACATCTAATCCAAAATCTTTTAATCCGAACATTTCGATTATCTTCTAAAACTCAAATTACTTATCTCTGGATTCCATGTCATGGTGGGTATAAAGGGGACATGAACAGGACTGATAAGCTGCTAAGACTGCTCTTCGCCTAGCACAAACAGATTTGAAATTACCATACAACCGACATCAATCCTTCATTTCAGTCAGCAATTCAAAACAACCATTGGCAACAAAGGTGGTCTACCGATAATCAAACAAATAACTGTTTTTAAATTCAATCCTTCAAACTTAATCCTTCCTATCTGTCCAGGTCGGAGGAGGACCGCAGAAGGGAAGTTGTTTCTCTCTCGGCTCCCGAACTGGACCACACAATCATTTTACCACACTTACTACTATATTGAGAGGGGCGAGGATCCTCCAACATGTCATGCATGTGATTCTCGTCTCAAAAGTGGAGCATCATCTTAGTGCCATGTCATTGATTTTATGCAAATACGAG
Source organism: Argopecten irradians (assembly GCF_041381155.1). Classification (NCBI taxonomy): domain Eukaryota; kingdom Metazoa; phylum Mollusca; class Bivalvia; order Pectinida; family Pectinidae; genus Argopecten; species Argopecten irradians. The sequence goes on from NC_091147.1 coordinate 4,641,857, forward strand.
ATTTGCATTACGATGATCCTCCGACTTGTACCACTTTGTTTAATTGACGTGAGACATAATAGTAATTTTTAAATTATCTCAAAGAAAATTGGTATTTTTAGATAAAATCATGAAACGTTTTTTCATCATCAATATCATCGTATCAACTCCAACATTTTCATGCGTTCTCATCAACATTTTGCATGTGTTTTTCTCAGTGTGGTTTTAGCCAAAACTATTTATCATCAAATGCAATACCTTTTTAATCAAATAAACGGTTACAATCTGTGTTTTAATCCTTACTTTGTCCACGTCGGAGAGACCGCAGAGAGGAAGTTGTTCTCTTCTCGGCTCCGAACTGTACACACATATTTTACACATTCCTATCTATTGAGAGGGGAGGATCCTCCAACATGTCATGGCATGTGATTCTCCTCTCACAGTGGAGCATATCTTAGTGCACTGTATTGATTTTTAAGCACATACGAGATAAGCACTACGATGTCCTCCGGACATGTACACTTTGTTTCATGCGTGAGACATAATAGTATTTTTAATTATCTCAAAAGAAATTGGTATTTTAGATAAAAATATGAACGGTTTTTCTCATCATATCAATCGTATCAAACTCAACATTTCATCGTTTCATCAACATTTTGCATGAGTTTTCTCGTGTGTTTTAGCCAAAACTATTTTATCACATGCAAAACCTTTTTTATCAAATAAACGTTTACAATCTGTGTTTTAATCCTTACTTGCCATTTTCTTACCCCTGATCTTTTATCCTGATATTAATGCCTGACTTGTAGTTTTGGCCCTAAATGACCTTACGTTGTCGAATGGGCCGTAAAAAACTCATAACACAAACAAACAAAAACAAACCTTTTCTATCTATGAAAAGGTATTTGAATTCTACCACAATCTGTGAGTACGAGAAGAAGATCTTTTGAATTTTTACTCTTATTTTACCCCTTTGGCCCCCTCCCACAGGCCCCCTTGAGGTGGGGGGACCATATAATTCACAAATTTTAATTGGCCTTATGCGTTAGAAGGTTTGTGCAAAATTTCATTGGAGAAGAAGTCGAAAATGTAAATTGCCTTTACGGACATACGTCGGACGACGCACGACGGACGACGCACGACGCATGACGCACGACGACGGGACAAAAGGCGATTAGAATAGGTCACTTGAGACTTCGTCTCAGGTGACTAAAAATGTTAAAATTTATACTCTTAACACGTAAATTTTTGTTCTAGACCCCAAAACGGCTAAAAATTATCTATGGACACTGTGTTTTATTTATATAAACTTATACTCATACCACTGTGATTGTATTAACATGTATACATGTACATAAGTTTCATAATGAAATGAAAGGATTTACACACCTTTATATGGTTATAAGAATAAAGATGTTCCACCGCTGACAAATGGCATTTTTTTTTCGCTATCAAAAAACTGAAGCATACGAACTAGTATTTTTTCTTCGGTTACAAAAGCTACTTACTTTACATCCATTAACAACATTGAAAAGTTTGAGCTTTTACATTTTACTTCAAGACAAAATATTGAAAATAATTCATTTGCATCCCGAAATAATTCCGAGGCACTATGTCCTATATGGAATGAAGTATTGATTGCGCAGGCACCAAAAGCTAAATAAATTATTTCACATTATTTTTAGTGTTAATTATAATATATACACACAATTAAACGCCTAATCATTGTTAAATTGATGAATATTCGTTTATCACTCTGTCGGCGGTGGCGCATCTTCAAAGGGACAATTCAGTTTAGGCCCTAATTCATTACATAACCACGAAGCGAAATATGACAAAAATGTATTGTTCTACATTCCTTATTTGATAAATATGAAAAGAAATTAATGACAAATTTCTCTAACATTGTTAAAGTCATTTTGATTATGATATACCATTGAAATTCCTCAAATCGTT